>NW_028270147.1:43882929-44504499 GCF_037043375.1 Chiloscyllium plagiosum | reverse complement strand
GGAAGGTTTTATGAGGAAAGGCTGAGGGACATAAGGCTGTTTTTGTTGGAGAGAAGAAGGTTGAGAGGTGACTTGATTGAGACTTATAAGATAATTAGAGGGTTAGATAGGTTGGATAGTGAGAGTCAAGATTAGAGTGGTGCTGGAAAATTCGAGCAGGTCTGGCAACATCCGAGGAGCAGGAAAATCGATGTTTTGGGCAAAAGTTCTTCATCAGGAAGTGAGACCCTTTTTCCTCGGATGGTGATGGCTAGCACGAGGGGACATAGCTTTAAATTGAGGGGTAATAAATATAGGACAGATCCCAGAGGTAGTTCCTTTACTCAGAGAGTAATAGGGGCATGGAATGCACTGCCCGGACCAGTAATAAACTTGCTAACTTTAAGGGCATTTAAATGGTCATTGGATAGGCATATGGACGAGAATGAAATAATGTAGGTTATATGGCTTCAGATTATTGCACAGACCTGTGAAACCATCGAGGGCTGAAGTGTCTGTACTGTGCTGTCATGTTTATTTCTATGTTCTATTATTTGCATACTCTATATGTCTTTTACACTGAGTGGAGTGGAGACCTCAAGCTGCACCTTACTTCTAATGTTGAAAGCACTTGTTGCTCTGTTCTACAAGAGACAGATGCACATCAGTACATCACCTAACCTCTGTCACCTCAACTAACAAATAAGAATTTTGATGAGAATTAACATGTAGATTGTTAAATGAATAGCTGGACCAGGGCCTGGTAATCCTGTATTAGTCCACCAACCTCACTGTCACCAGATATATTCCATCCCTGTGATCAGAGAGTATCTGAATATTAATGTAATAGTAAAGTTAAAAATCACACAACACCAGGTTATAGTTCAACAGGTTTAATTGGAAGCACTAGCTTTTGGAACGCTGCTCCTTCATCAGGTAGTGCACAACCAACTGATGAAGCAGCAGCATTCCGAAATCTATTGCTTCCAATTAAACCTGTTGAACTGTAACCTGGTGTTGTGTGATTTTTAACTTCGTACACTCCAGTCCAATACCAGCATCTCCAAATCATGATGTAATGGTAGTTTTTGTAATCTAGATATTGTATGATGTTTTTATAGGACACGCTTAATATCTCAAGGAAACCGTGAATTACACAAAGGCAAACAAAACAATTAGCAGCATAAATGGAAACAATACAGTAATGCAACTCTGATGCTATTAAGAAATCTAAGCAGCAAAAATTGGATAGATCAGCTTTAAGTTCAGCAATAAATATCCTGGAGACCTCTTTGTTCCAGTTATAAGTGATGTTCATCAAACTTCATTAAAACCAATGAATGTAGAAATTATGATAGATGTGAAGACGGCTACCAATTGAAGCACAAAGCTAAGTTCTAATATCCCTTTACATGAAGAATGATTTACATTTAACTTTTTTTTTTCATTACTGTATTTCCTTCAATAGAAGGAAGTTCAAACTCATTATTCAAAGTCAAGAACTAAACTTTCTTTTGCTAAGCTCTTTGATCCAGAATTTGGTAATATAGGTTTTATTGGATTATTTTAATTGTTCCAACAGTAAATATCACAAATATATTTTGACAACATGCCCCATTTACAAATGAAGTCAACTTGATAGTTCTATCAGGTCATAGAGATACACAACACGGAAACAGAACCTTTGGTCCAACACGTCCATGAAGTATATTTCTATACAAAGATATATTAAACTGTTCTGGGGACACTATTCCATTGATTGAATGAGATTAGTACACTGTATTGAGATGGGATGACTACTCAGACCTATTACCATCTTTTTCGCAAAGGTTTGAGGAGTGAGATAGATGAGACATAAATCCTCCAAGAACTTGGGTGCTGTACATCCATGTCAACATTTCTATGCAGCTTTCCAGACCTCAAATGGAAAATCCTGTCTCCTTAGCTAGCTGAGGATAGGTTAGCTTCCCTACCCTATTACTTTACATTTCTCCTGACTGATGCCCCTAAACTACACAACCTGGAACACTATGGGCAATTTAGCATGGCCAATTCACCTAACCTGCATATCTTGGACTGTGGGAGGAAATCCATGCAGACATGGGAGAATGTGCAAACTCCACACAGTCGCCTGAGGCGGGAATGGAACTCAGATCCCTGGTGCTGTGAGACTATTGAGCCACTGTGCTGCCCTTCAATTGATTATTTAGCAAACTCTATAGCCCAGATGATAAAGAATTCTGTCCAAATGTATTAACCAAACTGTTAGTGTATTTTCAAGAAGTAACTAACAGCTATTTAAATCAATAATTGACAAATGGTGAAATTTGAATACAATAAAATCTGGAGATAAAGCTATTTCAGTGTTGACTGTTATAAACATCCATCCAGTTGAGTAATGTATTTTATGATGGGAAAGTGCCAGTGTTGGACTGTGGTGGACAAGGTCAGAAATCACATGATACCAGGTTATGGTCCAACAGGTTTATTTGAAATCACAAACTTTTGGAGTACTGCTCCTTTGTCAGGCAAACTGAGAAAGAAAAACATAGGCATGGAATTTAAAGGCAGAGAGGTCAACAGATCATACAGGCAGTGTGAGTGGAGTATCGACAGACTGAATAATAAATCTCTGCAGGTGATCAAAAGTGTCAGACAGTGTGAGTAAAGTGTCAACAGCTGAATAGTAAGTGAAGGGTTGATCTATAATCTGATTAATTGAGGCAAAGAGATAATAACAAAAAATTAAAAATAAGATCACGCTGGAAACAAACCAAATGGCTGGAATAACACTATCAAGGTGATAGTGTCAAAACAGGACAGGAAACAATATTTTACAGATACATAACAGTATGGTGGGGTTAATTGATTTAGATTAGATTACATTACGGTGTGGAAACAAGCCCTTCGGCCTAACAAGTCCACACCGACCCGCCGAAGCGCAACCCACCCATACCCCTACATTTACCCCTTACCTAACACTACGGGCAATTTCCCATGGCCAATTCTCCTGACCTGCACATCTTTGGACTGTGGGAGGAAACCGGAGCACCCGGAGGAAACCCACTCAGACACGGGGAGAACGTGCAAACTCCACACAGACAGTCGCCTGAGGCTGGAATTGAACCCGGGTCCCTGGCGCTGTGAGGCAGCAGTGCTAACCACTGTGCCACCGTGCCACCCACATTGTAGCGCGACCTGAACACAAGATCATGGTTGAGGCCATCCTCATAGGTATGGAACTTGGCTATCATATTCTGCTCAGCAATTCTGTGTTGTTGTGTATCTCAAAGTCCGCCTTAGAGAACACTTACCCAAAGATCGGAGGCTGAATGTCCTTGACTTCTGGAGTGTTACCTGATTGGGAGTGAGCACTCCTTGCTGGCAATTGTTGCATGGTGTCCAATCATCTGTTGCTGTAGTATCTGCATGGTCTGCCAATATACCTTGCCTCAGGACATCATTGCCTGCAGTGTATGAGGTAGACAACATCGGTCGAGTCATGAGTATCTGCTGTGTACCTGGTGGGTGGTGTTCCCATGTGTGATGGTAGAATCCATGTTGATGATCTGACATGTCTTGCAGAAATTGCCATGGTAGGGTTGTGTGGTGTTGTGGTGTTGAAAGTTAGGTAGTTTGCACCGAATGATGGTCTGTTAAATGTTTGGTGGTTGTTTGAGCACCAGAAGTGGAAGCGTAGAGATGATCTTGATGAAATCAATGACATGTTGAAGGCTGGAAAGAACATGATGTAGTTTCTCCGCTCTGGGGGAGTACTGGACGAAGAGTATTCTATCAGTTGTACCCCGTGTCTGTCTTTTGTGGGTGATGTTGCAATGTTTTGCTGTGGAACGTCAGAACTGGCCAACAATGAGTTGAGTATCATGTCCCCTTCTTATGAGGGCATCTTTCTGCATCTTTAGTGTCCGTTGAATTCCTCCTTGTCTGAGTAGATCCTGTGTATATGCAGGGCTTGTCTGTCACGGATGGCTTCTTTAACATGTATAGGGTGGAAGCTAGAGAAGTACAACATCATGAGGTTATACATGGGCTTGCAGAAGAGTGAGGTACTGAGGCAACTGTCCTTGGTGGAGATGCATGTGTCAAAGAATAAGACTGATTCTGAAGAGTAGTCCATCGTAAGACTGATGGTGGAATGAAATTGCTTGTTGCTATCATTATGTAGTTGTTTTAGTGATTCCTTACATGAGTCCAAAGGAAGAAAATGTTGATGTATCTTGTGTATAGCTTTGGTTAGAGGTCCTGTGCGGCAAAGAAGTCTTAATTGAACTTGTGCATGAAAATGTTGGCGCATTCAGGTGCAAACTTGATCCCTATGACTGTTCCGTGAGTCTGGATGAAGAACTGGTTGTTGAAAGCGAAGATATTGCGATCGAGGATGAAGTGGATGACTTGTAGGATGGCATCTAGAAATTGGCAGTTGTTGGTATTGAGTACTGAGGCTGTTGCAGCGATGCCGTCATTATGGGGTATGCTGGTGTAAAGTGCCGAAATGTCCATTGTGACGAGTAATGTTCCTGGTTCGACTGGCCCGTGGGTGCTGAGTTTCTATAAGAAATCTTAAATGTTGTGACAGAAGCTGAGGGTTCCTTGTACAATGGATTTCAAGATGCAGAGACAGTATATTCTATTAGGGAGAAAGGCAAGGTTGGTAGGTGTAGGGAATGTTGGATGACTAGAAAAATTGGGGTTTTTGTTAAGAGAAAGAAGGAAGCATCTATCAGGTATAGACAGCAGAGAGCAAGTGAATCCTCAGAAGACTTTAAAGACAGTAGGAGTATACCTAAGAGGAAAGCCAGTAGGGCAAAAAAGGGACATGAGTTAGCTTTGGCAAATAGGGTTAAGGAGAATCCAAAAGCATTTTAAAAATTCATTAAGGACAAAAGGGTAACTAGGGATGGAATATGACCCGTCAAAGATCAGCAAGACAGCCTATGTGTGGAACTGCAGGAGATGGGGGTGATACTGAATGAGCATTTTGCATTACTGTGGGGAAGGACATGGAAGATACAGAATGTGGGGATACAGATGGTGACATCTTGAAAATGTCCATATTACAGAGGACGAAGTGCTGGGTGTCTTAAAACACATAACGGTGAATAAATCCCCAGGACCTGATCAGATGTACCCTAGAACTCTGTGGGAAGCTAGGGAATTGATTAGTGGATCCCTTGCTGAGATTATTATATCATTGATAGTTACAGGGGAGTGCTGGAAGACTGGAGGTTGGCTAATGTGATGCCACTATTTAAGAAAGATGATAAGGAAAAGCCAGGGAACTATAGACCAGTGAGCATGACATCAGTGGTGGGCAAATTATTGGAGAGAATCCCGAATGACAGAAATTACATATATTTGGATAGGCAAGGACTGATTAGGGATAGTCAACATGGCTTTGTGTGTGGGAAACCATATCTCACTAACTTGATTGATTTTTTTGAGGAAGTACCAAAGAGGATTGATGAGGGCAGTGCAGTGGATGTGATCTATGTGGACTTCAGTAAGGCATTCGTCAAGGTTCCTCATAGGAGATTGGTTAGCAAGATTAGTTCACATGAAATGCAGAGAGAACTAACTATTTGGATACAGAACTGGCTCAAAAGTAGAAGACAGAGGGTAATGGTGGAAGGTTGCTTTTCAGATCGAAGGCCTGTGACCAGCGGTGTGTCACAAGGATCAGTGCGGGGTCCACTGCTTTTCATCATGAATATAAATGATTTGGATGTGAACATATGGGGTATATTTAGTAAATTTGAGGTGTAGTGGACAGCAAAGAAGGTTACCTCAGCGTACAATCTTGATCAGATTCGCCAATGAGCCGAGGAGTGGCGGATTGAGTTTAATTTAGAAAATGCAAGATGCTGCATTTGGAAAGGCAAATCAGGGCATGACTATATACTTAATGATAAGGTCCTGCGGAATGTTACTGACCTTAGAGTGCAGGTTCATAATTTCATGCAAGTGGAGTCGCGGGTAGATAGGATACTGAAGACGGCATTTGGTGTGCTTTCCTTTATTGGTTGGAGTACTGAGTACAGGAGTTGGGAGGTCATGTTGCTGCTGTAAGGACATTGGTTTCTGGTCTCTCTGCCATAGAAAAGATGTTGTGAAACTTGAAAGGGTTCAGAAAAGATTTCCAAGGATGTTGTCAGGGTTGGAGGCTTTGAGCGAGAGGGAGAGGCTGAATAGGCTGGGGCTGTTTTCCCTGGAGTGTCAGAGGCTGAGGGGTGACCTTATAGAGGTTTATAAAATCATGAAGGGCATGGATAGGGTAAATAGACAACGTCTTTTCCATGGGGTAGGGGAGTCCAAAATTAGAGGGCATAGATTTAGGGTGAGAGGGAAAGACTTAAAAGGGACCTGAAGGGCAACTTTTTAATGCAAAGAGTGGTCTGTGTATGGAATGAGAGGAAGTGGTAGAGGCTGGTACAATTACAGCATTTAAAAGCATCGAGACAGGTTTTTGAATAGGAAGGTTTTAGAGGGATATGGGCCAAGTGCTGGAAAGTGGGACTAAATTAGGTTAGGATATCTGGTCAGCCTGGATGAGTTGAACCTAAGGGTCTGTTTCTGTGCTGTACATCTTTATGATTGTCTGCTCTCGACATAGCCGGAGAGGTTCTCATAAAGGGTCCCATTGCCTGATACGATGGGGCATCAAGCTGTGTTAGCTTTGTGTATCTTTGGAAGGCAGTAAAAGTCTCTGATTGGAGAGGTACATTGGATGAGAGTGTATAAGATATTCCTTACTGTTCTGCTTTGACACCATCATCTTAGTAACTTGTTATGCTCTCTCTACCTTAATTACTTTGTACGGTTTTGGATTGCTTGTTACCTTGGTTAGATGCTCAGCATGTGACTCTTATATCTATCATGTTATTCAAGTCATTTGGTTTGTCTCCAGCACCATCTTATTTTTAATTTTTTTTGTAATTAACTCTCTGCCTCAATTAATCAGATTATAGGTCATCCCTTCACTTGCTATTCAGCTGTTGATACTTTACTCACACTGTCTGAAACTTTTGGTCAACTGCAGAGATTTATTATGTGACTTGTCGACACTACACTCACATCATTTGTATGATCTTTTGATCTCTCTGCTTATAAATTCTGTGCCTGTGTGCTTTGCTTCACTTCACCTGATGAACGAGCAGTGGTCAGAAATCTTGTGATTTCAAATAAATGTGTTGGACTATAACCTGTTGTTGTGTAACTTCTGGTAATTTTTTTAGGGGAGGAAATCTGCCATCCTTACTTGGTTGGCCTATATGTGACTCCAGATCCACAGTAATGTGTGGTTAACTCTTAACTGCCATCTGGGCAATTAGGGATGGGCAATAAATGCTGGCCTAGTCAGCGATGCCTACATCCCATGAATGAATAAAATGAATTGCATTAAGTTATTATTAAGTTATTAATAAAGATCAGCATACCGTTGGCCTTCTTAAATGCTTGCTGTCGCTCCATATTCACTTTGATTGACTTATGAACACAGTCACTTCCCAGCCTCCATAGAAAGTGTTAGATGTAGTATCCCACTCATACACCTACCAAATGCATCTTCAAAGCAATATTGGGACAAGTTTGGCTTTGATCAGTTATTTCACAAATTGAAGTTAAAAAAAAATCATTTGTTGGTAAATGGTTATTACTTACTGTATACAGCAAGTACAAGTTACTTTCCTAAATCGACTAATATTAACTTTTGTTAAACATGCTTTGATTACATTTATGGATGTTATACAGAACATGATTTAGAACCACTTGCATCAATGATGCAGTTATTTGGTTTTCTTTTGTCAACTCAGATTTAAGGTGACCTCTTTGGATAGGATGTTTGAAGCAGTTAAGAATCATAACTTTGAAAATAAAATAAGATATCTTAATATACTGTTTATAAAACACAAGCATTTTTGAAAAATATCAGTATGCTACAGAAATCCTGAAAGTATTGTGCAATATCTTATTATTGCTCACAAATTCTAAAGCTTTGGTTTATAATTTGATTAGCTAAAATGAACAGTAATCGATACAGCTCTTAGGACAAATTCAAGCCTAGAGGTCAGATTCTTAATCAGGATAAGTGGAGGACATCATGATGGACCAGCCGTCTAATTATACATCACTCCATTAATGCAGGTTGTCAGCAAAGCTGATTACTTAACTCTTACCCAGAGTGTTTTATTAACAGTCTTAAAAGGTTATGAAAGTAAGCAATTAATTATAAGTAGCTTTTAATGAAAGATGGTGAAGTCAGACAGTATCTGTGCAATAAAAAAAATTAAAGATTTACAATAATTAAGCCTTCAGCTTTTGCTGTTTCTACTCTTTCAATATTAAAGTTCAATCTCCGCCAATGAGGTGTGAGAACAGCCAGACAAGAGAGCAGAAAAGCAGGCTGATTAAAAGCCCCCATCTGTGGTTTTTTAACGGATTGTTTGGAGTTGCACCAAGAGACAAGATATGATTTTTCTATTATACCTCACTCTTCTTTGTGGAGAAATAATTAGCTGTTTCGTCAAATGCAGAGCTGAAAGCTCAGTTGAAGGTTGGTAATTACTGCAGTAAGGTTCATTGGCCCAGGTTTCTATATTAGTTTCTGATGGTATTTCGTTGATATATAAGGTCACAGCATCTAAGGAAAAAGCTGAAGGCATAAAACTTTCAAATTAGAAAGCGTATTACTATACAAAGTGGGAAGTCAATTATTGTACTTTTATACACACTGCATTTGGTCGATCAGTAGTAAAGAGCTTTGAATCTTTCTGAAAAAAGAGACATACTGCTTATGTTTTGTCTTGCACTCATCATGACCAGCAGAAGAATACCAAATTTCAAAGGGAACAACAATTTATATTGCCAGGAAAAAAGTTACTGATTGGTTTGGCAAGAAGCCTGTGATTGGTTGAGGCATTGCCGGAGAGATTGCACCAGCAAACAGACGCCCTGGCAATGTTTCTTTAAATCCAAAAAAAGGCATGTTGACTCTGATTGGTTGAGGCATTGCACTTGGGAATATAGCTGGGAACAGTTGCTCCCACATGCCTCAGGTTAATTTAAAATGGTGCAAGGCCTGAACATGTTCTCTGTTTGCAGAAGACAAGCCCCTGAGCATGAATATCTAACTTCAGGTAAACTTAACTGAGCCATATTACAAGCCCAACTGATAAGGTTAAATGATTTTAGCAGACTCAGTAAGTACTGTCCAAACATGGAAGCACATCTAATGTTGAACACTAATTGCTATGTTTTACAATCACAGACTGTGGTTCATATCAAACAGAATGTCTGATGAAGAGTCATCTCGGCTCAAGATGTTTGCTTGCTCTCTCACCATTGATGCTGCCCTACCCATTGTGATCTCCAGCATTTGTTGTTTTCAGGATGTCCCTTTGGCTGTTTGCAATCGGCAGAACACTGACCATACCCAACCAGTCCAATCATCGTACTCAACCATGGATTTATGACAAAGGAATTCATGGAGGTCGAGCTTGGTGTACAATAATCTGTCACTGATTAGTCTGTAGAAGAGTTGGCCACAAAAGCAGGATACCAGAAAAGAGGGGTGAGTCAGCAGCATCAAGGCAACATTGGAGTGATTGTGGCATCAAGGGACCTTCACAAAATTGAAGCCAATGGCATTACCTTCCAATGGCCTGGGTTATGCCCAACATACTGAAGCTGGTCATACTTGTCAGAGACTGGTCATTGCAGTTCCAGGACATCAGAGCCAGATCTCCTCAGGGTGATGGCCCTGGTTGAATTATAGGATTCAGCTGACATTGATAAACATTACACCCAAGAGTAAGGCACCTCCCAGAACCACTAAAGTGTTATCACTTTACAACATATGCTGAACTCTGTTTGGGTCATGCAAGTAAAGTCTAGGGAAACAGGAAACAAATTGAATTTTCAGACTATTCCCATTACTAGCAATCCTGGTAAATGACTGAAATTCTTATTCTACCTCTGATACAATGTGAAGCAACCACTCATGGTTAAAAATATCTATTGAGACATTTGGCAATTTCATTGTCCATTCACACAACTGTCATCTAGTTTGTGATTTTAGGATTACTTACCCATTTCATTTGCACTTTAGCTTTTGCAGTGCTGTCAAAGTTGAAATTTATAGAAAGATTATTTTTGTTCACCTTTGCAGGCAAGACAAACTAGTAAGGAACAAAAAGGTCTTTCATTATCATTCTTGTAAAGCAAGTTCTGCTGGTTGATTACATTTTCTTACATATAACAAAAGAACTTATTCTCTGCAGCTAAACATTGCACTCCTGTCACATTTTACTGATGTGTTATTAATTGTGGAATGAGAAAAATGGCAAATTTACCAACATTTCATTTCATCATAAAGACACATAGACAAAAAGATTAATTATTTAGACTGGGTGGTGCCCATTGAGTAGATTAGAACATCATAATTTCATCTCAAAAAATGGTTTCAAATCCTGCTCAGACAAGTATGGGGTGACTGTAGGCTGCTTCAAACAAGATCTTATGAGACTGGAGTGTACAGTTCACCATTTTATTGTCAATTAGTGCCAATGGACAGACAATCTCTCACAGAAAACTGAAAAGATCTCTTAGGAGAACAATAGAATCGTAACAATATCACAGTTGACGAAATACTGCTTAATGAAGGTTAAGGCAGATTATTCCAAAATAATAAAGTATTTGTGTCTATGCCATATCAGCATGAGTATGAGTACTTTAGAAGAATTAATACACAGAGGGATCTAGGCACACAAGTCCACAGTTCCCTGAAAGTGGCAACACAAGTGGATAAAGTGGTCAAGAAAGTCTATGGCATGCTGCAGTATGCATGATTGGGGCATAGAGTATGAAAATTGGAAGTCATCTTGCAGCTGTATGGAATTTTAGTTTGGCAAGATGTGGAATATTGCATTCAGTTCTGGTCACCACACTACCAGAAGCATGTGGAGGCTTTGGAGAGGTAATAGAAGAGGTTTTCTAGGATGTGCCTGGTTTGGAAGATAGTAACTAGAGGAGAGATTGGACCATCTTTGTTTGCTTTCACTTGAATAGAGGTTGTGAGGCAACCTGACGTAAGTTTACAAAATAATGTTAGGCATGTATAGAATGGATAGTGGGAGTCTTTTTCCCAGGGTAGAAGTGTCAATTACTGGGGTAGATAAATAAGGTAATAGGGGGAAAGTTTAAAGAAAATGTGAGTGTCAAGTCTGTTTTAACACAGAGGGTGGTAAGTGCCTGGAATGCGGCGTCAGAGGTGGTGGTATAAGCAGATGCAATAACAATGTTTAAGAGGTGTATTGACAGATATATGACTAGCAGGGAATAGAGGGAGAAAGTGAGAACTGCAGATGCTGGAGATCAGAATCGAAAAGTGTGGCACTGCAAACGCACAGCAGGTCAGGCAGCATCCGAGGAGCAGGAGAGTTCACGTTTCAAGCATAAGCTCTTAATCAGGAGTGAGGGAGTGGCCCAAAGAGGCTAAGAGATAAATAGGGGAGGGTGTGCTGGGGCGAAGGTAGCTCGGAGTATGATAGGTAGATGAAGAGGAGGGGTGATGGTGATAGGTCAGAGAGGAGGGTGGAGCAGATAGGTGGGAAAGAAGATGGACAGGTAGGATACAGCAAGAGAGCGGTGCTGAGTTGGAAGGTTGGATTTGGGAAAGAGTGGAGGGAGGGGAAATGACTAAACTGGTGAAATCCACATTGATTCTGTGTGGTTGGAGCAAACACTTTAAAACCCCTCCCCTTCCGCCAAGGACATCAAGTCCTGGGCCTCTTCTACCGCCAAACTCTAGCCACCCAATGTCTGGAGGAAGAAAGCCTCATCGTCTGCCTTCGGACCCTCCAACCACACAGGATCAATGTTGATTTCATTAGTTCCATCATTTCCCCTCCCCCACCCTACCCCAGATCCAACCTTGCAACTCAGCACCATTATCTTGAACTGTCCTACCTGTCCATCCTCCTTTCCACCCATCTGTTCCACCCTTTTCTCCGACCTATCACCATCACCCCCCACCTTCATCCACCTATCGCATTCCCAGCTACTTTCCCCTCCAGCCCCACCCTCCTCCCTCATTCCTGAAGAAGAGCTCATGTGCGAACATCGACTCCCCTGCTCTGTGGATGCTGCCTGACCGGCTGTGCTTTTCCAGCACCACACTTTGAAGGAATAGAGGGATACAAACTTTGCAAAAGTCAAAAGTTTTTTAATTTAGAGAGGCACCATGGGTCAGTCCAGTCTTAGGGGACCGATGTGCCTGTTCCTGTGCTCTACTGTTCTTTGTTTTTTGTTGCTAATATCAGATACTTTAAGGATATCACATTTTCCCAGCACTGGTGTTTTGTGCATGAGAATTACTGAATACTTTTCAACATCGATCTACTACAAATAATCACACTGTTGATCTATCTCTCAAGCATGGACTCTTTGTTTATCTTTGTATTTGTCACTCTTTAAATCTACCTGGTGTAGGTTCACCCTCAATGCTGTTAGGGAGGAAGTTCCAGGGATTGGATCCAGTGACACTGAAGGAATGGTGATATATTTCCACATCAGGATAACAAGTGGTTGCAGAGGAATATACAGGTGGTGAGGTTCCCAAGTAACTGCAGCCTTTGAATTGTTAACATTGTATTTGGGTTAAAAGTTACACTAATTTAAGATCACATACTTTGCGTCCCTACCTTTGGATGCTGTACAGTCCTTCTAACCAAAGTACAAAAGCGTTAATAAAGCTATTGCAAAGATTTGGATGACAGCAACCAGAATAATTGACAGAATCGAGGGATAAGATTATAAAGGGCAATTATGTAAATTGGAAATGTTCCTACAGACAGGAATTTAGGCCAGGACATTATTGCAATTTTAAGGATTCTAGACATTGTGAAAAGTGGGCTGGTTTGCCTGTCCATTTGATTTAAGAAGACATCAAAGATTTCCCAAGGCTCTGACCAGTTTTCCTCTCCCTACATCCTGAGTGGCTTCCTAAACGAAGTATCATCATTTCATTTGTTATTTATGGGATCCCACTGTGGTCAATGTTCTGATGAGCTATACTACAGTTCAGCAGTGAGTGCATAAGTGCACTTCAAAAATAATTTACTGGTTGTGACTGTCCTGATTATGCAATCAGACATTATAGGAATGCAAATTAATTTTTATTTGAGATTCGTTACAATTGCTCCGAAGCTCTTTGTACGTTCGTTTAGTATTGGAACTAATTAATCTTGTTTGGAAGAAGTATGGTGTACTTTGTACAGCACTTTTAAAAATAATAATTACAGGATGTGAGTGTTGCTGGCCAGGTCAGCATTTGCTGGCTGGGTGTCTTTCACAAGGTGCTGGTGAGCTGCCCACTTGAACTCTGCTAGTCTTTGAGGTGTAGGTATCCCACAGTGTTAGTAGGGAAGAAATTCCAGGATTTTAATTGAGTGACAATGAAAGAACAGCAATACACTTCTAAATTAGCATGGTGTGAGGGTTTTAAGGGAAATTTAGAGGTTGTAATGTTTCCACACCTCGTGATCCTTACCCATCTATGTGCTAATGGTTGTAGATTTGAAAGTTCTGTCAAAAGAGTTTTTGTGGATTTCTGTAGTTCTGCCATTTTGCATTGGTGGTGGAAATGGTGAATGCTGTGTCAATCAAGCAAGCTGTTTTGTCCTGGAAGGTGTCAAGCATCTTGGCTATTTTTGGAACTGCCTTTATTCAGGCAATTGTGGAGTATTCCATAACATTGTGACTGGAGTCGAGTGACTTATAGAAGGTGGACAGGGTTTGAAGAATCAGAAAGTGCATTTCTTGCTGCGGGATTCCTAGCATCTGACTTGCCCTTGTAGCCACAGTATTTATATATCTAGTCCAGTTCAGTTTTTGGTCAATGCCAATCTGTTGGATGTTGCTAGTCGGGGATTTCACAGTGCTAATTGAAATAACTTCAAAGGTCGGTATCCCATCACCTAGTCACCCTTTATTTGCATGTGGAATGTCCTTGACACTGATCCAGCTCCCTCAGAGCCAGCTCACAGAGTGGCAGGATGTCTAACACTTCTGTTCTTTTTTTTCTTTTTATTTCTCATTTTTTCTT
The DNA here is from genome assembly GCF_037043375.1 of Chiloscyllium plagiosum. NCBI lineage: Eukaryota > Metazoa > Chordata > Chondrichthyes > Orectolobiformes > Hemiscylliidae > Chiloscyllium > Chiloscyllium plagiosum. The sequence continues at coordinate 44,490,401 of NW_028270147.1, read as the reverse complement.
TTTTCCCCATCCCCTTACATTACTGCCTGACAGCGGTAGTGCTTATTTTTCTCCAGCACCGATGTTGTGTGTGTGCAGGTGTCAGACACAGTGAAATCAACACGTGTGTTAATCTTTATTTATATTCCACCACCAGAAAGAAAGGAAACACCCAAGTGACCCATGACAAGCAGTGTCCTTCTCAAAGGGCAAACACTTCTGTTCTTTTTTCCTTCCAGCACAGAGTAACTCTCCTGAACTGAGGGGATGCTAAATCTCCTGGTTATGAAGTTTCTCTTAATTTTTTTTCTTTCCTTCTCTTTTTTTTCCTTTACCCCCTACACTACCACCTAATTGCAATAGTGCTTATATTCTCACTAGCACCCATGATGTGTGTGTGTGCAGGTGAGACACAGCGAAAGACAACAGGTATACAAATCTTTATTCAATTTCCACCACCAGGAAGAAAGGGAAACACATAAGTTGCCAGTGACAAGCAGTGCCCTTCTCAAAGGGCAAACACCTGTTTTTTTTCCCCTTTTTTCTTTTATTTTCCTTTATTTTATCCCACACTACCGCCTAACTGCAGTAGTGCTTATTTGGGTGGCACAGTGGCTCAGTGGTTAGCATTGCTGTCTCGCAGCACCAGGGTCCCAGGTTTGATTCCAGCCTTAGGCAACTGTCTGTGTGGAAATTGCACATTCTCCCTGTGTCTGCATAGGTTTCCTCCAGGTTCCTCCCACAGTCCAAAGATGTGCAGGTCAGGTGAATTGGCCATGCTAAATTGCCCATAGTGTGAGGTGCATTAGTTGAAGGGAAATGGGTCTGAGTGGGTTACTCTTCAGAGGGTCAGTGTGGGCTGGTTGGGCTAAAGGGCCTGTTTCCACACTCTAGGGAATCTAATCTTTTCCCCAGCACCCATGTTGTGCAGGTGTGAGACACAGCGAAAGACACAAGGTGCACAAAACTTTATTTAATTTCCACCAACAGGAAGAAGGGAAACACCCGAGTGGCCAGTGACAAGCAATGCCCTTCACATCAAAGGGCAATGCTGCCTGATCAAAAGGTGAAGGGGAAGGCAGGGATTAAATCAAAATAGAGTTGGAGGGGCAAATAATGCATCCACTCCCTGCGGTGCCCACCTCTCTCTGAACAACTCCAGGGTGTCGGTGGACACCGTGTGCTCCTTTTCCAGAGACACCCGGGCTCTAACGTAACCACGGAAGAGGGGCAGGCGGTCGGCCCTAACGACCCTCTCCACAGCCCGCTGCCTGGACCTATTTATGGCCAGTTTGGCTAGGCCCAGGAGCAGACCCATGAAGAGGTCTTCAGACCTGCCCTCCCTCCTCCATACCAGGTGCCCAAAGATCAGGGGACCCGGTACTGAAGTGCAACCAAAAGCAGAGGAGGAGGTTTTTAAGAAAATTAAAAAGGGAGTGCAAACATCCACACCCAATATATACATGGTCCATGGACTCCACAGCGCCACAGAACAAGCAGTTGGGCTTGGAGTGTGTGAACCACCGCAATCTGTGGTTGCAGGGGACCGCTGCGTGCAGCACCCTCCACCCCAGAACCCCGAGAGAAAGGGGAGGACTCCAGCATAGAGAGCCCTCCACTGGGGATCCCCACTGCTCAGTGGCAAATGGGCACGCCAAGGCGTGTCCGGGCGGTGGATGAGGGAGAAGAGGTGGACAGTGTGCAGCAGCAGTCGATACAGGGCCCGCCTTTTTATGTCCTTAAAAGGGACAAAACTAAAATTGTGGAGGCGGCTCAGGTTGTGGGGCACAGGTTCCTGCGGGAAGTATGGGACCTTGGGGCCAATGTGAAATTCCGTCCGGGCAGGGCTGAGTGTGGATGGGATTCCACTATACACCTGAGCATCCTCCAACTGGTGCACTACGTCGGGTCCGAGCACTGCTGTTTTAAAGTGTCGGATGGCAGTGGCCACTAACTGCGGTAGTGCTTATTTTTTCCCCAACACTTCTGTTCTTTTTTTTCTTTCCGAATATCTGACACCCCTGTTTATTTATTAATTTTTTGTTTTTTTTATGGCCAGTTTGGCCAGGCCCAGAAGCAGACCCACAAGGAGGTCTTCAGACCTGCCCTCCCCCCTCCGTACCAGGCGACACTTGTGTTTATTTATTTATTTATTTATTTTCCCCCTTTTTACCCTCTCACTACTGCCTAACTGCGATAGTGCTTATTTTTCCCCCAGCACCCATGTTGTGTGTATGCAGGTGTGAGACACAGTGAAAGACACAAGGTGCACAAATCTTTATTCAGTTTCGATCACCAGGAAGAAAGGAAACACCCGATTGGCCAGTGACAAGCAGTGCCCTTCACATCAAAGGGCAATGCTGTGTGATCAAACAGTGAAGGGGAGGGCAGGGATTAAATCAAAATAGAGTTGGAGGCGGAAATAATGCACTCCACTCCCTGCGGCCCCACCCCTCCCTGAACAACTCCAGGGTGTTGGTGGACACCGCGTGCTCCTTTTCCAGAAACACCTGGCCTCTAACATAACCGCAGAAGAGGGCAGGCAGTTGGCCCTAATGACCCCCTTTACCGCCCGCAGCCTGGACCTATTTATGGCCAGTTTGGCCAGGGTCAGGAGCAGACCCAAGAGGAGATTTTCAGACCGGCCCTCCCTCCTCTGTCACAGGTGCCCGAAGATCAGGAGTGTGGGGTTGAAGTGCAACTAAAAGCAGAGGAGGAGGTTTTTGAGAAAATCAAAAAGAGAGTGCAAACGCCCACACCCAATATACACATGGTCCACGGACTCCACAGCACCACAGAACAAGCAGTTGGGTTGCGAGTCCGTGAACCACTGCAATCTGCGGTTGCAGGGGCCTGCTGCGTGCAGCACCCTCCATTCCAGATCCCTGAGAGAAAGGGAGAGGACTCTCGCGTAGAGAGCCCTCCACTGGGGATCTCCACCGCCCGGTGGCAAATGGACACACCAAGGTGTGTCTGGGCAGTGGCTGAGGGAGCAGAGGTGGACGGTGTGCAGCAGCAGTTGATACAGGGCCCGCCTGTTTATGTCCTTAAAAGGGACAAAATTAAAATTCCGGAGGCGGCTCAGATTGTGGGGCACAGGTTCCTGGGGGATGTACGGGATCTTGGAACCGATGTGAAATTCCATCCGGGCAGGGGTGAGCGTGGACGGGTTTCCACTGCACACCTGAGCATCCTCCAACTGGCGCACTATGTTGGGTCCGAGCACCACCGTTTTAAGGAATAACTGCGGTATTTTTTTCTCCAACACTTCTGTTCTTTTTTTTCTTTCTGAACATCTGACACCCCTGTTTATTTAGTTATTTATTTTTTGTTTCTTTTTTTATCGTCAGTTTGGCCAGGCCTAGGAGCAGACCCACGAGGCGGTCTTCAGTCCTGCCCTCCCCCTACCACACCGGGCAGCACTTGTGTTTATTTATTTATTTATTTATTCCCCCCCCCTTTTTATCCCCACACTACCGCCTAACCTTTTTCCCTTTTTTCTTCTTTTTTCCTTTTTTCTTTGTTAACATAATCTCTGACGCTCCTGTTTTTTTCTTTTTAACACCCCTATTTTTTTTTTTGCTTATTTTTTTCCCCAGCACCCATGTTGTGTGTGTGCAGGTGTGAGAGACAGTGAGAGACACAAGGTGCACAAATCTTTATTCAGTTTCCACCACCAGGAAGAAAGGAAACACCCGAGTGGCCAGTGACAAGCAGTGCCCTTCACATCAAAGGCCAATTTGGCCAGACCCAGGAGTAGACCCACGAGGAGGTCTTCAGACCTGCCCTCCCTCCTCCGTACCGGGTGCCTGAAGATCAGGAGCGTGGGACTGAAGTGCAACCAAAAGCAGAGGAGGAGGTTTTTAAGAAAATCAAAAAGGGAGTGCAAACGCCCACACCCAATACACACAAGGTCCACGGACTCCACAGCACCACAGAACAACACTTCTGTTCTTTTTTTTATTTTATTAAACAATTACAAAACAGTTTACAAAAAACAGTTAACATTTACAGCTGTATACAACAGCAATTTTACAAGGGAGAGGAGCAGCAAAGCCAGGCCCCAAACCCTACCATTCAACCAGTTTACAGAGAGATGAGGACAAACCTCAAATCCCACTTTCACATATGACAAGACAGCGACAATCACATTTGTACATAAAAAGCCAATCCAGTTACATAAAAAGTAGTGAACACTTCTGTTCTTTTTTATTCTTTTGTTTTCTTTTTTTTTTAGGAGCTCTAACAGTCCTCTTTTATTTTCCGTTTTTTTTGTTCCCCACACTCCCACCTAACTGCGGTAGTGCTTATGTTTTCCCCAGCACCCATTGTGCGTGTGTGTGTGTGTGTGTGTGTGCAGGTGTGAGACACAATGAGAGACCAAGGTGCACGAATCTTTATTCAATTTCCACCACCAGGAAGCTAGGAAAACACCCGAGTGGCCAGTGACAGGCAGTGCCCTTCACAAAAGGCAATGCTGTGTGATCAGACAGTGAAGGGGAGGGCAGGGATTAAAGCAAAATAGAGTTGGAGGGGGAAATAATGCACTCCACTCCCTGCGGCGCCCACCTCTCCCTGAACAATTCCAGGATGTTGATCGACACCGCGTGATCCTTCTTCAGGGAGACCCGGGCCCTAAAGTAACCGCGGAAGAGGGGCAGGCAGTCGGCCCTAACAACACCCTCCACTGCCCGCTGCCTGGACATGTTGATGGCCAGTTTGGCCAGGCCCAGGAGCAGACCCACGAGGAGGTCTTCAGACCTACCCTCCCTCCTCCGTACCGGGTGCCTGAAGATCAGGAGCATGGGACTGAAGTGCAACCAAAAGCAGAGGAGGATGTTTTTGAGAAAAATCAAAAAGAGTGCAAACGCCCACACCCAATATACACGTGGTCCACAGACCCCACGGCACCACAGAACAAGCAGTTGGGCTGGGAGTCTGTGAACCACTGCAATCTGTGGTTGCAGGGGACTGCTGCATGCAGCACCCTCCACCCCAGATCCCCGAGAGAAAGGGGGAGGACTCCCGCGTAGAGAGCCCTCCACTGGGGATCCCCACTGCCCGGTGGCAAATGGGCACGCTAAGGCGTGACCGGAAAGTGGATGAGGGAGAAGACGTGGACGGTGTGCAGCAGCAGTCTGTACAGGGCCCACCTTTTTACCCCCTGGAAGGGAACAAAATTAAAATTCCAGAGGCGGCTCAGGTTGTGGGGCACAGGTTCCCGTGGGAAGTACAGGACCTTGGGGCCAATGTGAAATTCCGTCCGGGCTGGGGTGAGCGCAGACGGGATCCCACTGCACACCTGAGCGTCCTCCAACTGGTGCACTACGTCGGGTCCGAGCACCGCCGTTTTAAGGCGTCGGATGGCGGTGGCCACGTACCAGACGTCTACCGCTGTCCTGCTAACACTTCTGTTCTTTTTTTTCTCTCTTTCTTTTTTTTCTTTTTTCTTGTTTGTTTAATTCCCTGTTTCTTTTCTTTTTTTTTCTTTTACCCCCCCACACTACCGCATGGTAGCTCAGTGGTTAGCACTGCTGCCTCATAGCACCAGGGTACTAGGTTCAATTCCAGCGTTGGGTGACTGTCTGTGTGGAGTTTGCACATTCTCCCCGTGTCTGCGTGGGCTTCCTCCAGGGTGCTTTGGTTTCATCCCACAGTCCAAGATGTGCAGGTCAGGTGAATTGGTTATGCTAAATTGCCCATAGTGTTAGGTGCATTAGTCAGAGGGAAATGGGTCTGGGTGGGTTACTCTCCGGAGGGTCAGTGTGGACTGGTTGTGCCGAAGGGCCTGTTTCCACGCTGTAGGGAATCTAATCTAACTGCAGTAGTGCTTATTTTTTCTCCAACACTTCTGTCCTTTTTATTTCTTTCTGAATATCTGACACCCCTGTTTATTTTTTTTTGTTTTTTAATGGCCAGTTTGGTCAGGCCCAGAAGCAGACCCACGAGGAGGTCTTCAGACCTGCACTCCCTCCTCCGTACCGGGTGCCCGAAGATCAGGAGCGTGTGACTGAAGTGCAACCAAAAGCAGAGGAGGAGGTTTTTAAGAAAATCAAAAAGGGAGTGCAAACGCCCACACCCAATACACACAAGGTCCACGGACTCCACAGCACCACAGAACAACACTTCTGTTCTTTTTTTTATTTTATTAAACAATTACAAAACAGTTTACAAAAAACAGTTAACATTTACAGCTGTATACAACAGCAATTTTACAAGGGAGAGGAGCAGCAAAGCCAGGCCCCAAACCCTACCATTCAACCAGTTTACAGAGAGATGAGGACAAACCTCAAATCCCACTTTCACATATGACAAGACAGCGACAATCACATTTGCACATAAAAAGCCAATCCAGTTACATAAAAAGCAGTGAACACTTCTGTTCTTTTCTGTCAGCCAATGCTCCCTGATTGGACCAGATTAACAGCCCCAATCAGGTAATTCATATTCCATGAGATCTAGATGGCTGACCTTGTTACATTAACTACAATAATGCCTCTGCATGACAAGGTGTGATGGTAGGATGCTTTCTTTGGGAGATGGTGAATGCCTGGCACTTGAATGGCATGAACGTTTCTTGCAACTTGTCACACAAACTTGGATATTGTCCACTTCATTTTGTATTTTGACATAAACAGCTTCAGTGTCGGAGGAATGGTAATTGTGCAACGTTCAGCATCAATCATTAGCAAACATCCCCATGTCCGACCTTATGATAGAGGGAATGTTATTTATGAAGCTGTTGAAAATGGTGGGTCTAGGAATTACCCGGAGGTATTCATGCAAAGATACCCTGGAGCTGACATGACTGACCTCTAACAAACACAACCATGGTCCTTTTTTGCCAGGTACGACTCTAACCAGTGGAGAATTTTCCTGTGATTCCTGTTGACTCAGTTTTTTTTTGCCCTGAGCACCTTGATGTCAAAGGCAGTCACTCTCATCTCACCTCTGCAGTTCTGCTCTTTTGTCCGTGTTTGGATCGAGGCTGTAATGAGATCAGGAGCTGAGTGATCCTGGCAGAACCCAAAGCAAGGTTCAATGAGCAGGTTACTGCTAAGCAAGTGCTGCTTCACAGCACTGATGACCATTTCCATCAGTTTAATGATTTTTGAAAGTAAACAGAGATTAATAATTGGCTGGATTGGATTTGCCTTGCTTTTGGTATACTGGGCATATTTTCCACATGACCAATTAGCATCTAATTGGTCATGTGGAACAGTTCAGCTAAGGGTATGACAAGTTTTGGAGCACAGTTCTTCTGTACAATAATGCGAGATTCCTAATTGTACCAAACAGTTGTTCTCCCATATTTGCAAAAACAACTCTGCATACTGATGCATAAGTATTAGTTGGATACATGTTTGAAAATTTCAACGCATGCTGTGAACTGCAATTGGTTCAGCTTTTCTGTAATGTGACCTCCTTAGTGACCCATAGATTTCACCTCTGATGCATCCAACCTTATGTTACACCCTCACATTAGTCAGTGCAGTCTGTTCCTACTCACTGAAAATAAACAGCAGCTGGCTAAGAGTATTCTGAATTGATGGTCTAGCACTTAGATTATTCCAAAAAGAAAAAGCTGCTTTTCATATTTTTGGGGTGCAAATATATATCAAATACCTCAGTTAAGATGACTGAAGCAAATGCAATAAATCTAGAGATATTTCACCTGTCTGGGGAAAGTCTCTCCAAATGTGTACAAAGGCATTCCAGAATTCACTGATGATATTTCACATGTATTTATTTTTCAATGATCTGAGGCAGATGTTATAGTGTTAGTTACTTTGAAATGTGATATTTCTAAGAAAGCCCTGGTAGCAGTAGTGGTGATGATGGGAAGGGTGGGCAGGTGGGGGTATGGAAAGCATAGTTTAGTGTTTAAGAAACCCAGAATTAAAGGGTTTTCTTCACAGCCTGCTAAACCTAACAACTGCTCTTCATTACCAGCTTTAGAATCCATTTCTTGGCTGTAGTGTTTATAAAAACCATGTTTATATCAGAAATGACTCTTTGAGTGGGCTGCAGACACCAGAATAAAAAAGGAAAAGACTGGACAACAGCATCATTTAAAATAACAGCATCAACAATGGCTGAACTTCTGCATAGCTAACCTACAAATTTCAAGGACATTACAATGGAGTCAGACTATTTAAGTAATCCACCAGCAACAATCAAGTTAAAGAGTCATTGAATCACACAGCATGAAAACAGACCCTTTGATCTGACCAGTCCACGTCAGCCATGTTTCCAAACTAAATTAGTCCCTCCAAACCCTCACTGATCATATACTTATCTAACTATCTTTTAAATGCTGTGACTGTACCTTCAATCACCACTCTCTTTAGTAGTTCATTCCCCACATGAGCTACTCTTGATGTAAAAAAAGGTGCCCCTCATCTCCTCTCACCTTAAAAATAACGCCCCTAGTTTTGAACTCCACCACCTTAGGGAAAAGGCCCTCAACATTTATCTGTCTATACCTCTGAATTTTATAAACCATTCACAAAATATCCAAACAGTACCTGTGTATTGGGCTGGGTCGTAGACTTACAGAGATGTACAGCATGGAAACAGACCCTTCGGTTGAACCCATCCATGCCGACCAGATATCCCAACCCAATCTAGTCCCACCTGCCGGCCCATATCCCTCAAAACCCTTCCTATTCATATACCCATCCAATTGCCTCTTAAATGTTGCAATTGTACCAGCCTCCACCACATCCTCTGACAGCTCATTCCATACATGTACCACCCTCTGAGTGAAAATGTTGCCTCTTAGGTCTCTTTTATATCTTTCCCCTCTCACCCTAAACCTATGCTGTCTAGTTCTGGACTCCCCGACCCCAGGGAAAAGACTTCGTCTAATTATCCTATCCATGCCCCTCATAATTTTATAAAGCTCTATAATGTCACCCCTTAGCCTCCGACGCTCCAGGGAAAACAGCCCCAGCCTGTCCAGCCTCTCCCTGTAGCTCAGATCATCCAACCCTGGCAACATCCTTGTAAATCTTTTCTGAACCCTTTCAAGTTTCACATCTTTCCAATAGGAAGGAGACCAGAATTGCACGCAATATTCCAACAGTGGCCTAACCAATGTCCTGTACAGCTGCAACATGACCTCCCAACTCCTGTACTCAATACTCTGACCAATAAAGGAAAGCATACCAAACATCTTCTTCACTATCCTATCTACCTGAGACTCCACTTTCAAGGAGCTATGAACCTGCACTCCAAGGTCTCTTTGTTCAGCAACACTCCCTTGGACCTTACCATTAAGTGTGTATGTCCTGCTAAGATTTGTTTTCCCAAAGTGCAGCACCTCGCATTTATCTGAATTAAACGCCATCCGCCATTTCTCAGCCCATTGGCCCATCTGGTCCAGAAACTGTTGTAATCTGAGATAACCCTCTCTGCTGTCCACTACACCTCTAATTTTGGTGTCATCTGCAAACTTACTAACTGTACCTCTTATGCTCACATCCAAATCATTTATGGAAATGACAAAAAGTAGAGGGCCCAGCACCAATCTTTGTGGCACTCCACTGGTCACAGGCCTCCAGTCTGAAAAACAACCCTCCACCACCACCCTCTGTCTTTTACCTTTGAGCCAGTTCTGTATCCAAATGGTTAGTTCTCCCTGTATTCCGTGAGATCTAACCTTGCTAATCAGTCTCCCATGGGGAACCTTGTTGAAAGCCTTACAGAAGTCCATATAGATCACATCTACTGCTCTGCCCTCATCAATCTTCTTTGTTACTTCTTCAAAAAACTCAATCAAGTTTGTGAGACATGATTTCCCACGCACAAAGCCATGTTGACTATCCCGAATCAGTCCTTGCCTTTCCAAATACATGTACATCCTGTCCCTCAGGATTCCCTCCAACAACTTGCCCACCACCGAGGTCAGGTTCACCGGTCTATAGTTCCCTGGCTTGTCTTTACTGCCCTTCTTAAACAGTGGCACCACGTTTGCCAATCTCCAATCTTCTGGCACCTCACCTGTCGAAGAAACCAGAGTCAGAGTCAAAGTCAATCCCTTTGGACAACATCCTGATTGAGAAGAAAGTTCCTCCTGGAACTATCATTTTCATTGCTGAACAGTAGACCTCGTATCAGCTTGTTAGGACCATATTTGAATAATTGGGTATTTGTGAAGAAAGAACTTGTGTGTTTGTACTTTAAGAAACTGCTTAATCAAAAGAAAATCAAATGAAAAAGTAAAGACACTGAATAGGCACTTTTTTTTGTCCCCCAATCACACAGCAGAAGTATGTCTTGTCTGTCGTTTCACCTGCCACATGCCATAGACAACCCAGCAGCTATTGATTCGAGAAGAAGGGATAGAAATTGGAGTTGAAAGGCTCTTGGGGGCAATTAGGAATGTAGAGTAATCAGATCATCCACTGGGGGGCCAAATGGCTTACTTCTGCTCTTAATTTGAATGCTTGTACATAAATTATTAATTAACATTAAATTGTCATGATATAGATTCTGGAATGATCATCAAGCCCAGTTTGATACTATCAAGTCATAAATCTACAGGGTCCATATGGAACTGACAGTTTTAGACTAAAAATAAATTCACCTTTCCTTCTACTTTGTAGCCTACTTCTATGTGATCACTTGTGAATGCAATGCATTTGAGTGAGTTGGACTGATTTTTAAAATTATTTTTAGATATTGTGTGTTCTGTACAATAAATCCTATTGATTTACCGTTTAAAACTGAGAAGAAAACCTGTGTATATGTTTTAGTTATAGTCATAAATATCAGTTAGCTCAGGTGACTGGACAGCAGGTTAGTGATGCCAACAGCATGGTTTCAGATCCAGACTGGCAGAGGTCACCATGAAGGTCCCACCTTCTCAATCTCACCCTTTGCCTGAGGCATAGTGACCATCAAGTTAAACTGCTACCAGTTGCCTCTAATGAGAGACTGAGACTCTGGTGACTTTACCATGATAGTCATAGGATGTAAATAGTTGAGATTTAAAACTATCGTGAAATCTCAATTGAGACTGAAATCATACTTTATTAAAATGCAAAATACATTGTATTTGGTGGATTGATTCTTGCTTTGAGGTTGTAACATCACCCCACCACGTTTTACCCAACCTGCTGCTTTAATTGGCATATCAGATTTCATGGCGAGTATCATATCCGATTTCTGTCCCATCTTACCAAGGCAGGTTCTTGATCTTGGAGAGCTCACTGCTCATTGGTGATCCTGGAATTGACCAGCATCCTTCGTCACTACCTTTAATATCCTGCTGTGCACCCAGACAAGCACTGTTAGTCTGGACAAACGTGAGGACTACAGATGCTGGAGATTAGAGTCAAGAGAGGGTGGTGCTTGAAAAGCACAGCAGGTCAGGCAGCATCCGAGAAGCAGGAAAATTGACATTTCGGGCAAAAGCCCTTCAGGAATTCCTGATGAAGGGCTTTTGCTGGAAACATCAATTTTCCTGCTCCTTGGATGTGCCTGACCTGCTGTGCTTTTCCAGCACCACACTCTTGACCGTTAGTCTGGAGCTTCTCCGTATTGACATTTGCCTCAGGTATGACAGTTGGGAGAAATCAGAATTGCTGGCATAGTCTTGGAGATCCCACTGGACATGTTGGTGTATAGGCATGACTTCCACTTCCCCCAGGATCACCAGTGGAGGCCACAATACCAGACATGCAAGCCTGGTCTGAATTTGTGACCCAGATCGAAGTAGTGTTTTGTCTCTGGAGGATTGGGAATGGCCTAGTGGTATTATTGCTAGATATTAATCCAGAAACTCAGCTAATGTTTTGGGGACCCAGGTTCAAATCCCACCACTGCAGATGGTGCAATTTTAATTCAATAAAGAATAAGGGAGGCACGGTGGTTCAGTGGTTAGCACTGCTGCCCATAGCACCAGGTTCCCAGGTTTGATTCCAGCCTCGGGTGACTGTCTGTGTGGAGTTTGCACATTCTCCCCGTGTCTGCGTGGGTCTCCTCTGGGTGCTCTGGATTCCTCCCACAGTCCAAAGTTGTGCAGGTCAGGTGAATTGACCATGCTAAATTGCCCATAGTGTGAGGTGCATTAGTCAGAGGGAAATGGGTCTGGGTGGGTTACTCTTTGGAGGGCCGGTGTGGACTGGTTGGGCCGAAGGGCCTGTTTCCATACTGTCGGGAATCTAATCTAATCTAATCTGGAATTGGGAGGCTAATGGTGACCATGAAAAAGTTGTCAATTGTCAGGAATATTCTCTCTGGTTCACTAATATCCTTTAGTGAAGGAAACTGCCATCCTTACCTCGATTGAGCTACATGTGACTCCAGATTCACAGCAATGTGATTGGCTCTTAACTGCTCTTTGGGCAATTATGGTTCAGCAATAAATGCTGGCCCAGCCAGATAGGCATGCATACTCTGAGTAAATAAAGAAAAAAAGAATGCTCAGCACTGTAGGAAGAAGACCGATGTCCTTCTTTACTCTGCCAATGTAAGAGCCCCCATTTCTCTCCCACACCTCAGCTACAAAGGTTCACACTCTGCCATTCTAATGTATGCAACATCTCCCCCATTAACTTTTATTCATACCAAACCGCAACACCACTAATCCTGTACATCCCTTGCTTATTCACTTGGGAAAACTCCCCGCCTGCACAACTATCTAAAAGGAAGGATGTAAATGGGATGGAAACAGCTCAGAATGTTTACTAGATTAATACCTGGAATGGGCATGTCGTCTTATGAGGCAAGATTGGACAGGCTAGCTTTGCGTTCGCTGAAGTTTAGAAGAGAGTTAGAGATGACTTGATTGAAACATACAAAATCCTGACACGTTAGATAAGGAGAGTATGGTCCCTCTTATGGGATAATCTCGAATCGATGTCACTGTTTTAAATGGGTAACTCCTAATTTTAAACACAGAGTCATAGAGATGTACAGCATGGAAACAGACTCTTCGGTCCAACTTGTCCATGCCAACTAGATATCCTAACCTAATCTAGTCCTATTTGCCAGCACTTGGCCCATATCCCTCTCAACCTTTCCTATTCGTATACCTATCCAGATGGCTCTATGAATATTTGTTGTAATTGCACCAGCCTCCACCACTTCCTCTGGTAGCTCATTCCATACATGCACCACCCTCTGCATGAAAAAATTACCCCTTAAGTCCCTTTTATATCTTTCTCCCCTCACCCTAAATAAAAATTTCTGAGGATCTTGAGTCTTTGTAACTCTCCCTGAAAAGGTGGCGACAGCAGGATCCTTGAAATTCTGAGAAAGGGTTGGTCTCCACAGATACTGCCAGACTTGCTGAGCTTTTCCAGCAACTTCTGTTTTTGTTGCTGATTTACAGCAATCATAGTTCTTTCCATTTTTATTTATGTCGGAAGGAACATGATTTTATGAAAGGCAGAGCAGGCTAGAGGGGCTGAATGGCTTAATCGTGCTCCTGATTCATTGTTTGTATATACTGCATACTGATTGACTATGCATCTTGGCGAATTTTTTGTTATGGTGGGGCAACCATCATTTCTAAAACTGCAATTGAGGTGCTATGATGCTGCTCTCGGGGACTCAAAACTAAGTGCACAGTTCAAATAAAGCAAGAGTGCAAAAAGGGTGTAAATGAACTCTGCCAGGTGGGAGAGAGAGCATGCAACTGATACGGGAAGAGACAATGATGAGATGACAGGAGAACAGATCATGGGAATGGGGGTGTTGGGGACAGAAGGTTTGAGAGAGGTGTGTGTGTGTGAGAGAGAGAGAGAGAGAGAGAGAGAGAGAGACACAGACAGACAGACAGAAAGCAAGCATTAGGTAGGAAGCGGTCAAAGAGGTCTTTGCATCTCGAGGCTTGAAACCAGACCAGAATATGAAAATCGCTTGCTGGCACATCAGGTTTCGGTTTGGTATTTTAATGCTATTATTGGAGTTGCTGGGAGCACAAATTGAATAATGACTCATTATGCTTTTGGTTAACATATCTCTCTCAACCAGCACCACCAACAATAGATATTTATTCTCCAGTTGTGAATACAAATTTGTTCTCACATTTACTATAAACCTGTACTTGAAAATAATTAATTGTTTGAAGAATTTTAGAATATCCTGAAGGGATGAGAAGGCACATTTTCTTTCTTTCTCAAACCTAAATGTACAGTTGTGAACAGCGAGTTAAAATGGCTGCAAAGATTTGACCTTGAAAGTCTTCAGTGTATTACCAGCTGAACTTGGTCATAAATGTTACAGCTGTAAAATACATTTAACTACCCTCAACTTGGTTCCGAAGAAATATATAGCAAATCTGTTAATGATTTGGCAGTATTACCTGGTAACGTCACTCAATCAACATGCAGATAGTTGATGTGTAAATTGGCTCTGTGAAGGCATTGTGCTTGCTCCCAGGGAAGTAACCATTCATTTTCTTGATGATGTGACCTGAACATTTAGAGAGTGAAATCCTTTCCTGTTGATGCCTCTGGTATTTGGATTGATCTATTCTGATGAAGAAAGGGAGTACTTATGGCCACATGACTGCAATCACTGAATCCTTGGAGCTTATGAAATCCTGCCACTCTGTAAAATTACATTACCCGGGTTGTGTTACCGGCTTCCTTGGGGGTGGGGGCAAGATGAATTATTAACAATAGAGAAAAATAAATCAGTGACTTTTTGAAGTTAACAGCTGTTTAATGCTGTGCATGTCCTCAGTGAGAACCAGGAATGACCATATGGCAGACATGCTCAAGGCCACCATAAACTCACAAGGCAGTAATGGAGACATGCTGTAAGTCAGTTCACAGTATGTAGTATTATTTAGTGACAGTTTGCTTTGGAAACCATAGTCTCCGCTCCTGGTTAAATGCAGGTAAGTGTGCCCCCTGGTATTGGGGCTCTGGGAGCTGGGCACTGTGTATCTCCAGTAATCAGTCTCATCAGCTTACCATCTCTCAAGGAGCTAACTCTTTGTCTTCCTTCAGGCAAGACCAGGAGGGAACTTGCAAGGGGATATCATTTTGACCTGTCAGGGAAGACAGGGAATTGCATCTCAAAAGAACAGTAGATAAGCTGATGGCAAAGTAATTGCCTTCAGGGAATCAGAAATCAGAGTGGACTATACCTGACCCTAAACATGATCTTGCCCCTCTTCATTCTATGCCCAGTAACCCTGGAGACTCATTTTATATGAAGATATATAGTACAGATGTGGATTAATTATTGAACGTCAGAATGTATGCTATGCCAATTTTTTTTGACACCCATGTTCTGCCAACCATCAAGCAGGAAATTCTCAGTCACTCAAAGGCATGGCACAAACAGAGCAAGATCTTAAAGTAAGCAAAGATTACTTCATGATAGATCTTTCCCCATTTTCTGTTTCCCCACCTTGGAGAGAGAGAGAGAGAGACCTGGCGGGGTGGGGGTTGGGGGAGAGGGGTTATGGGGAGAAGGGTGATGGCAAGTTGGAGTGGATTACCAGCAGGATATCTAGAATCATGTGACAATGGCTGACTCACATCAAGTGGGAAGGGCATCTGCCAAATGACATGTTGAGGCAGACTAATAAAAGAATGGGGGTTGAAATATGTGGTGCTGGAAAAACACAGCAGGCCAGGCAGCATCCGAGGAGCAGGAGAATCGATGTTTCGGGCATAAGCCCTTCTTCAGGAATTTCCTGAGGAAGGGCTTATGCCCGAAACGTCGATTCTTCTGCTCCTCGGATGCTGCCTGGCCTGCTGTGTTTTTCCAGCACCACATTTTTCAACTCTGGTACTCCAGCATCTACAGTCCTCACTTTCTCCTAATAAAAGAATGGGGCAAAATAAAAGCCTGAAAAATAAAGGATATGAAAATATAAAATATTTCTGTAGCTCTGCTGCAACATGTGATGCCAAGTTCAAACAGATAAGTTTATCTTTCAGTTTTGTTTTTCTTTTCTATGCTGCTTCCAGCACCTCTGGACTGCATTAAGTATTAACTTTGAGGGGTGTGTGTCTTGGCTGCTGCTAGAAATGAGCTACATTCTTTGAATAAGTTGTAGCTGTATAAATGAACTATCAAATTAAACTAACAGAAAGGTATTTTTGACTGATAAATTCAGTAAAAGCAGTTGTGCCCACTGAAAATTGCCTTTACCAAGAGCTGAAGAAGCCCAGCTGGTTAAGAAAAACTTCTTTATATTCATTGTGCTTTCAGTGGCATGAGTTTTAGATCTGTGCTTTCTTTACCCCCAATGTTGCCGAGTGTCTGATATTGAGAGGACAAAAAAAAAGCTGACAAAGATCACAGCCTCTTAGCATCAGTCAGGAAAAATCTCAAGATTTGCAAAACATATTGACACTTTGTTGCCCCTAAATGGAGAGATCTGTTTTCACTGTAAAAGCTGTCATAACAGTTAGTGGATAGCACCAAAAAGAAGCAATTCTCCTCTCATCCAGATCTTTTTAATTTTATATGTTTTTATTTCGAATGTTTGGATGCTTTCCACACTAAGTCAGGTTACTGGTCCACTGCCAGTCTATAGCCGGCCAAACTAGGTATAGTCTTTCAAAAGCTTACCAAACGACCCTTTGTAGAATCTGCAAATGTACACAGGGGACAATATTGCAATCACTTGTGTTATTATTATTGCTCCAAAGCAACATCAACTTGTTTGAATAAATTTTCTTGGCATATTACTTACTGGAAGAATGAAAATCTGGGCAGTACACAGGTATTAACCAGGTACACTTTAAGGAACAAGGCTCATGATCTCACACTAATTGTACATTAATGGAGTGGAACACTGATTTATGAAGGAAAAGGGGCCATCGCACAAAATAAAATTTACTGTGTTGAGGCTCTTGTGAAGCAGTAGCATCTTTCCTCTGGGTCAGAAGGTCTCACTTGCTTGAGGCATGTGTTGTAACATGTCTAAACAGATTGATTAAAAATATCTAAAAAAAAACATTGCAGTCAATGATGTCTACAGATTGGAATTTTGGCAACTTAAATAGAGGTCTTCCAAAACTCGGGACCATTAGCAATATTTCAGCAGTTGCATTCCAACTGAATTTGGTTCTAATGACACCTACTTCTTAAAATATACATGTTACAATAGTCAGAAGTAAATGCCTCAACATCTTGAAAGTTGCAATCCTAGCAGGAGTAGTTGGTTAATATGTGGTACCACAAACCCAATCTGATTTCAACCACTTCTAGACTGCGTCTAAGAGACCAATTTTAGAGGTTCGACTTCTACCTTGGTTGAAAGCCACACCATATAGATTAAACATTGAACCTGGAACCTTCCTAAGACCATTTCAACACATGGCATGAGTCATAAAATGGGATCCAATTGCAACAAAGAGGAGATGGAATGTGTCTTTCTTCAACAAAAAAGAAAATTACTTCCGCTGAAGTATAAAAATGGCATACTTCCAGTTGATCTGATTACCACTGGCTTTTGAAAACGATCACTGAAGGAACAGATTGATACATCCGTTAGCTTGCTCCAGTGATTAGATTCTAGCCACTACCCCCAACTGGGAAGTTTTCTTTATCTGCTAAAATTGAATTCACAAAGGTCATAAGCAATACATTCCAAAGACAGCAATGTGTTTCTTCTGACCACCAGAAAAAAAATTTGCTCTCAACCCACTCTCTCCGAAATATAACCCAATGACTCAAAAAGGTCTCCAAGCAGAGCTATGAATGGCATAGATACAAGAATAACAGTAAAATATTCTTTTAAAAAAATGAATGTGATTTTGACTTATTCTTGTAGCTGATTATGTTAAGCTGCTTTACTTCCAGTGGAAGCCAGATGATGTACCCTTAGTTCATAGAACAGTACAGTCCCTTCGGCCCTTGATGTTGTGCCGACCTTTTATCCTACTCTAAATATCAAACTAAACTACATACCCTAAATTTGACTATAATTCATGTGCCTATCCAAGAGTTGCTTAAATATCCCTAATGCATCTGACTCTACTACCACTGCTGGCAATGCAATCCATGCACCCATCACTCTGTAAAGAACCTACCTCTGATATGTCTCCTAAACCTTCCTCCAATCGGCTTAAAATCATGTCCCCACCCTGCCGTATTACATATTTCTGCAACGGGAAAAGGTCTCTGGCTATCCACTCTATCAAGTCACCTCTCATCCTTCTTCAATCTAATGAGAAAAGCCCCAGCTCCCTCAGCCTTTCTTCATGGAACATGCCCTCCAGTCCAGGCAGCATCCTGATAAATCTCCTCAAAAAGCTTCCAGATCCTTTGTATAATTAGGAGACCAGGACTGAACACAACATTCCATGTGTAATTTAACCAGGGCTTTATAGAACTGCAGCATAACCCCAATTGCTAAATTTTACAGAATTAACATTTTTGCACAAGATTGATATAAAACTTGTTAAAGAGGTATCTGGGAATTCTGAATGACACCTCAACAGGATGCTGTGTCAAAAATGCACTATATTGAATTAAATGTTGCAGAACTTGAAAGTTACTGTGATACTTCTTATTGTTCATCTGATCTGAATTTCTGACTATTCAAATTTGAAATATGAGCAAAATCCCACTCTTTCTTTGGCTTATAAGAAAGCTTGCAATTTAACATTAAAATGTTGTTGATCATATTTGTCACCCCCTCTAGGTCTATAGCAAGATGGAGTAAGCTAAACCTATCATGTTAAAGATTCACATCCTATGAGTTTCACAGTCACACACTGGGCTACTCTTTATCTTCTTTTAGAAAGCAGGGTTTTGGCAAAAAGAAGAACTTGACGTTGACCCCTATTGGCCATGGTGCATTGAAGCTGGGCAGTTAATCCACAGTGTCCATGACCAAGTCCTGATTTTTTAAAAACGCTGTTGGTTTCCTAGATTCTGACATTTACATTTTTTTAAAAAGTTGGGGGGGTGGGGGGTGGTGGTATTCTGAGGTTTGAGAATTTTAGTTGTTAATCAGAAGGGAGTAAGGGAGTGAAGGTTTTCTGAACTCAGTGAGACAGATTTTCACTGATGGGCAGAACGGACTCTTCAAGAACCTGCTTTGTATTCTGATTATTGCAACGTTTCTTCTGTAGTGGTAACAAGATATGTGCAAGGAATGGAAGTTAAACTGTTGGTTTCAGCATCTGTGATATGGCTTTTGGCTTCATTTCAGTTTTGTAGTGCGACTGTGCAGTGTCTTGGAACCTTTGACTCCTGTAAAAGCAGTTGTATAGCTAATAATGAGAGCAGATATTACAGAGTTCACCTCTTCTCATGCTCTTTATTTTAATTGGCTGCAGCGTGCAGACCATAAGAAACAGTGTTTAGGGACTGCAAAACTGAGCTGACAGCACAAAATTATGGGAGATAAGCAAGTGTTAAAGACAGCCCTGCAGTACACAAAGAATCTCTCATTTGGTGGTGCCGTTTGGAATGTGTTTCTTCATCAGGTGGTTGTGGAGTACAACATTGTAGGACACAATTTATGGCAAAAATTTACAGTGTGATGTAACTGAAATTATATATTGAAAAAGACCTGGATTGTTTGTTAAGTCTCTCTTAAAAGAATATCTGCACCTCATAAAATGAAGGAGCATAGTCATAGAGATGTACAGCATAGAAACAGACCCTTCGGTCCAACCCGTCCATGCTGACCAGATGTCCCAACCCAATCTAGTCCCACCTGCCAGCACCCGGTCCATATCCCTCCAAACCCTTCCTATTCATATACCCATCCAAATGCCTCATTGCAACATGTCTGTAGGTCATTAATTAGGAGTGTGAAATATCAACAATGACAACTCAAACAGCACACTCCAAAGTTTACTGACACTGCATTGGAAATCTTGGTGGAAGAGAAGGTTCTTCATAAATTTGACAAAAGCAGTGGGACAAGAAAGTTGTGGAGGTCACAAATAACCAAGGTCAGTGAATACATCTTCAAATAGCATATCACATCACTCATTGAAACACTAGCTTCAGACATAACTCACTTACAATTTCTACCAATCACTACTCATCACTGCCATCCCATACTCTTTAACACTGCTGTAAGTCTCACATCTATAGCTGCCAGATATTCAGTCGTGTCAACCACATCGTCCAAACACATTGTGCTACTTGCTTTGATACACTTTCTTACTTGTAGGACAACATGGCAAATGTTAAAAATCACACAACAATAGGTTATAGTCCGACATGTTTATTTGGAAGTACTAGCTTTCAGAGTGCTGCTCCTTCATCAGGTAGCTGTGGAACTGGATCATTAGACAATTTATAGCAAAAGATTAGTGTCATGCAACTGAAATTATATTGAACAAAACCAGCTGTTAAGTCTTTCATCTTTTAGAATGGGGTTGCAGGTTTCAGTTCATTAATATGTAAATCCCAGGACTACTTTTAAGTCACATTCTTCAGATAACTTAAGCTTTTAAAAAAGTGACATCTTAGCTCAGACAGTGCATTAAAGGTGTCAGATTAGAGTCTGTCTGCATTCCAACCTTGAGTCAAACTGGTTCTATTTCCAAAGTAGAAATTCATAAAATATTTCATGGCTTGATTACCTGCAGGTTGTGCACTTTTTGAGCGAAATAGAAGCTATCTGCAAATGTAAGTTCACTCCATTGACGTGTGTGTGTGTGTTGTGCACATGCGAGAAAGAGAGTGTGTGTAGGTGTGTGCATGTGAGAGAGAGTGCATGTGAGAGAGATAGAGATAGTGTTTGCATGTGTGTATGTTTGGTAAAGTGTGTGAGAGTGTGATGGAGTATAAGCCTGTGAAAGGGTGTGATTGTGGGTGGGGGTGTAGGTGCGTGAGAGAGGATCTGTCTGAGTGTATGAGTATGTAAGACCATGTGTTTGAGTGTATAGTGTAGTGGGTCACGTGTAGTGTCACATGAACCCAAGGTCCTAGCTGAGGCAATCCTCATGGATTCTGAATTTGGTGAATGACCTGAGGCAGTGGCACAAGGGTGGTAGACCAGGATGCTTGTCATAGTCATAGAGTAATTGAAATGGACAGCATGGAAACAGATTCTTCGGTCCAACTCATCCAATCTGACCAGATATCCAAACATAATCTAGTCCCATTTGCCAACACTTGGCCCATATCCCTCTAAATCCTTCCCATTCATATACCATCCCGATGCATTTTAACTGCTGCAGTTGTATCAGCCTCTACCACTTCCTCTGGCAGTTCATTCTGTACATGTATTACCCTCTGCATGAAAAAGTTACCTCTTAAGACCTTTAAATTTTTTCCCTCTCACCCTAAGCCTAAGCCCTCTAGCTCTGGACTCCCCAACCCTAGGAAAAAGACTTTGTCTATTTACCCTATCTATGCCTCTCATGATTTCATAAACCTCGAGGGAAGCCCCTCAGCCTCCGATGCTCCAGGGAAAATAGTTCCAGCCTATTCAGCCTCTCCCTATAGCTCAAACCCTCCAATCCTGGCTACATCCTTGTAAATCTTTGATGAACCCTTTCAAATTTCACAGCATCCTTCCGATAGGAGGGAGACCAGAATTGCAGAATCCTGTACAGCTGCAAATGACCTCCCAACTCTGATACTGAATGCTCTGACCAACTGAAGGTGTGGGTGTGGTCACCATTATTAGACTAGCCATGACTCAGGTGGTAGCTAGTTAGTGGTATTATAAGCATTAAAGAGTGTCATCATTATAACAAATCCTCCTTCTCACACTGGCCAGGCATTGATGGAAGAGCAGGAGATGGAAAGTAATTGATGATGAAGAAGAAATTTCATTTTCTTTCACCCTTGCACTAGTTGAGATGATAACATATTACAGTCAGGATCTGTACATGAGACACTGGATGCTGACTGACCTGCAACAAGTACAGAAGATAAAGATAATGCCTAATCAACTGGGAGAAAGTGAGGACTGCAGATGCTGGAGATCAGAGTCGAAGAGTGTGGTGGAAGACAGCCGGTCAGGTAGCATCAGAGGAGCAGGAGAATAAACATTTCAAGCATAAGTTCTTCAACAGGAAAGATAATGCTTCCACCATTTAGCTAGAGGAAAATATGAGTTCTGCTGCAGATGGTCAAATGAATATTTCATAAGAGTGGGCAATGCAAAAATACTGATGGATATAAGGAAATGATGGTACGTAGCCTGGGCTGCTAGAAAGTCTGCATGCAAGCTCAGGAGCAGTGTTCCACAGAGTTGGAATTAACCCATGTGGCAACACTGGTTACCATTAGCAAATTGGAGAGACCGAGATGCAATTCTGAAAGCTAACTAGTCAATTCTCATTGCCTTAAAGCAGAAACATGCCAAAATAGTATTGCTGCTGAGCAAACTTAAGCTCCTACATGAGAAGAAATGAAATAGCTCTCCTTTATTCATCAACCCCTCAACTGTGTGTAACAAGACCCCTCCTCTAGCAGATACATTCCCCACTCCCCTAAGCTCAAATAACCTCATGTTTTAAAAACACTTAATTTAACCGGGCTTTCATGAATAAACAAAGAATTTATTAATTACTACACACTAGTACTAAACCAACACACCCATTAGAAATAAGAGGAAGGTCCAAAATATGCAAGTTTTAAAAACAGATATAGAGATGAGTGAATAGTTCAAAGTATCAATTGTTGAATGTTGCAGCTCTTGCGGTGAGGTGACTGAAGCTCACCCCTCCTTGCAGGGGCTTAGCAATTTGGGTTATTTGCATCAAAGACAAAATTGGGGAACCATGCGTTTGGGTCATAATAATCAGTATCCTGGCAGCCAGTATGACGGGCAGGATTTTCATACTTGTGCTGTGCTAGTGAAAATTGGGACTGCTAGGAAGGGCATGAGAATCCCAGAATAGGATCCCACCTGCCATTTTTAAATGGCTCTAGGCTTCTTCTGGTTCCATGAAAATCTGGTTCAAAATCTTAGTTCTGCAGCAGTTCTTTGCTCAATCTGCATTGAAGCCAGCCTGGCACATTTATGGCAAAGTCTGTACAACTCTCACACCAGTAGGCAGCATTCTTTTAGAAATCCACATGAACTGAAATTGAGCAGATAACCCGGGTATTGAAATGGTTCCACTTCCTGGGCTCTTACAAGAGCTCTGAGAGTGATACTTGAACAGATTAGAGTGGTGCTGGAAAAGCACAGCCAGTCAGGCAGCATCCGAGGAGCAGGAAAATCGATGTTTCGGGCAAAAGCCCTTCATCAGGACTGATACTTGAACAGTCAACTTTGACATTTTTGGTTTTGTAGGCTGATTGAAGTTTTTTTGACATGACTTGTTTCGTTCTCTGATTTGCAGCAGTGAGAGAGGGGCTGCCTTTTGTTGTTCCACTAGCCAGCTGAATTCTAGTACTCAGGGGAAGTCTTTACCTGCGACACAACAGTCACTCGTGGATAGATCTTCAACTGTGACCTTCAGAGCATATTAACGTTTGAATGTAGGCTGGTTCATACAACATGATTCATTTACAACCTATCCTTAAGTACTTTCAAAGGGAAAACACAGGATGTATTTGCAGTTTAGGGCATAATACACAATGTGCAGCTTGTTGTGGAGCAGGGAATTCTCAGTGTAATGATTCTATTGTTTTAAAGAAGTGTGTTTTGTCCTTTTTTAAAAAAGGAAAATGAAGAAAGGTTGAGACAGAGGTGTTGAGCAGCCTGCTCCAAAGTCAGTAAACAGCTTGAAAGGCCTTGGTTTTTTTCTTAAAGTTGAAACAATAGGAGCAGCCTGAGTGGGTGGGGTCAAGCTCTGATGAAAGATTTATTTCTTTTAGTTTTAGCTTTCAGTAATATTTGCTGGGGTCTTGAAGTTGCATGTGGAAACTCTTATTCCTCTGTTACAGCTAAAAGCTGGGTTTTTTTTTCCTGCTGCTAGAATTTTACATGAGAATCTATTTTACTAAAATTTCCTTTACCAAGGGTGTTTATGGGATGTTAATATACTGGAACAGTTAATTAGTAGGGGATCATCATACATTATTTTGTTAAGCATTTTGATAGACTTATAATTAAACCAATTCTTCTCTTTTTAATTTTGTCTCTATTTTAATCATAGTGCATGAATAAAGTGTGTTTTGTTTCAAGTTTGGTAGTTTGACCAATTGAATTGCATCCAGAACACAACACCTTAACCTTTAAAAAGGTAAGAAAAAGGTCAAGGTCTTGACTATCCTTTTAACATATTTTGAGGGGGTTTGATCTGGTCCAAAACATCAGACCTTGGTTGTCTTTGTAGTCGCAAGAAATCTCAGTCCAGTCTATTTGAATAATCTTTGACACCTTTTGGTGTTACATCCCGTTTGTCCCACATTAAATGTTTAACACCTGCAGTTATTGTCTTTGTACTAGTCCTCTGAAAAATACAGAATTAAGAGCTAAAAACACCTGTAGAATTTTAGGGTTCTGATTGGTCAGTGTAACAGCATTCAGATACATGATTAATTATCAAAGGAAGGTCAACAACCAGTTATGGGAGGAATAGAAGCCTTTTTAGTTATTGGATTTCACAGAGTTGACAAAGAAATGTGTTTAGTCAGTGGAACCCTGTATCACTGGGGAGCCTACAATCTCCACAAAGCAATGTCCTTTCACTGTTTGTTTGTCCCCAATAAGAGATAATGACATATGTTCAGCTCTCTTGGAATACTGAGCTTCATGACCTTCCTTATGTAAGTACAGATGGCAGACTGGGAAATATTTCAAATATCACCTGCTCCAGTCTGGAAGGAAACTAATGCATAAATATTCACAGACACGGTCACCTTCAAAGTAATTGGCAAAGCTGTTTACCCTGTGCTCAAGCTGCAGAAGATTTCAGTAAGAATTTGACACTGTTCCTTGATAAGCTTTGGGTAGGAGAATTTTGCCTCCAATTGAGACACCTCCTCTTCCCTTTCCCAGCAACTTGTCCTACACTGTTGTTTGATTGAATGCAAATACTGGCACCCAAGTCGAGAAGTAAGTGGTTTGTGCAGAATGAGGAGTGCCATAATAGCCACAACAGCTTCAAAACTATGTTAGATGTGGAGTGACTCAGAATCTCTAGTGTGAAGACAGGCCATTTGGTCCAGTAAGTCCACACCAAATCTCCAAAGAGCATCCCACCCAGAGTTACCCCCCGCACTCTGTTCTTTCGAAGTACAGGGTTACAGGGACAAAGAAAGAACAAAGAACATTACAGCACAGGAACGGGCCCTCCAAGCCTGCACCAATCCATATCCTCTATCTAAATCTGCCATCTGTTTTCGAAGGATCTGTATCCCTTTGCTCCCTACCCATTCATGTACCTGGCAAGATAAATCTTAAATGACGCTGCCGTTCCCCCGTCTACCACCTCTACTGGCAACATATTCCAGCCATCCTCTGCATAAAGAACTTTCCATGTATATCTCCCCTAAATTTTTCCCCTCTCACTTTGAACTCGTAACCCCTAGTAATTGAGTCCTCCACTCCGGGAAAAAAAAGTTTCTTGCTGTCCACCCTGTCTAAACCCCTCAATTTTGTAGGCCTCAAATCAGGTCCTCCCTCAATCGCATTCTTTCCAATGAAGATTTCCCATGGCTAATCCACCTAACCTACACAACCCTGGACATTATGGGCAATTTAGTATGGCCAATCCACCCAAACTGCACATCTTTGGACTGTGGGAGGAAACTGAAGCATCTGGTGGAAACCCATGAAGACATGGGGAAAATGTGTAAACTCCACACAGGCAAGCAGTGGTCTGATGCTGGTATTGAACCTGGGTCGCTGGTGCTGTGAGGCAGTAGTGCTAACCACAGAGCCCCCGTACCTTATCTATTCAGAATTGATAAATTCAAGACAACGACTTAACTTTCTTCTCTTCCCAGAAAGAATTCTCAGTAACTAAATCAGATATCATGCTAAGCCACAAGTATAATTACTGACAGTGGAAGAGAGATTCCAAACCATTCAATGTGTTTAAGGGAAATGTTTACATGCTTCAGCATAAACCTACGGGCAGATTCAGAATCTGTTTACAGAGATCAAAGAGGTGATACACAAACTCGATGGAGGATGGAAGCCACCACTAAGAAAGAATAACCAATGTGCAATGATTCAAGATACTGTCAGGAAGCCTTTGTCAGAGATTCAAGAAAATTCAAAGAAGCAATTGTTTGTATCAGCAGGGAAGATGTCCTGTCAAGGATATTCAATCAAATATAGGTCCTCCAGTTTAAAAGGGACATCTTGACCTAAAAAAAAACTATCAAGAAGAGAATCAAAGACAACCATCTTCGATCCAGCAAACTATCAGTCTTCCCTGTATAAAAAGAATGCATTCCAGGACAATAGTAAAACCAAAGACTTAGGAGGGAGATAGCATTGTAGTAAGTGTAATTTTACATGCAAGCATATAATATTAATAATGACAGAAAAATAGATTGAGATAAAGTGTTTGTGGGTCTGAAAGGGTTAATATAGAGGATACCATAAGCATCACTCACTATAATAATGCCTTATGGACTTGTGGGCAGGGCAACTTAGGATCCTGAAGGACAGAGACACCGAATATTTGATCCTCCCCAAAAGTATCTATAACAATATCCATCATGTCAGTGTGACCTGCAGCTAGCTGCTAACATGCAATAAATTGTGAACAAAAACACTGGGGTATTTGTGCACGAAACACAAAGCTAGCACATAGTTACAGCAGGTCATCAGGAAGGCTAATGAAATGTTAGCTCTTATTTCAAGGGGGTTCGAATGAAAGAATAGGAAAGTCTTACTGCAACTGTACAAGATGTTAATGAGAGCACATCAGGAGTACGAGAGCGGTTCTGGTCCCTTATTTACAGAAGGGTATCATTTACTTGGAGACAGTTCAGAAAAGGTTCACTTAAGTTGATCTTTGGTATGAAGGGATTGTCTTATGAGCACCAACTAAACAGTTTAGGACACTACTCACTGAAGTCTAGAAGAATGAGAAGTGATCTCATTGAAACATATAGGATTCTTAAGGGGCTTGGCAGGTAAAGGTTGGGAGGATGGTTCCCCTGATGAGAGAGCCTAGGACCAGAGGGCATAGTCTCAGAGTAAAGAATTTAAGAATGAGATCAGGAGGTATACTTCAGAGGGTTCTGAGCCTTTGGAAAGCCTCACATCAGAGAGTCCTTCTGTATATTTAAGACTGAGATAGATGGATTCTTGATCATTTGGGGAACCGTGGTTACAGGGAAAATTGGGTGTGAGGAAAGTTGGATCAGCCATGATTCTATTGAATGGTAGAGCAGGGTGGTGGGGCCGAGTGGTCTACTCTATTTCCTATTTCTCATGGAACTTAAAAACATTGGTGGATTTGTGAAAAAGTACCTTGGTGGCAGAAACGCTTGCTCTTGGTAAGATGATAGACTTGGCATCTTCCCATGTAAAAATATTGGAAGAAATTTGGAAAACAGATTGAACGGTAATAGCCATTAAGAGCTATATCATTCGCAAGAGACAATGGGATAATGTACACCCAATGAAGTGTGTGAATGTAAAAAGACTGAGGATCAATATTGCAGGCTTAAAATAGAAGCTGGAAAATTGAGAAATCTCCAAACTAAATTGGGTGGTAGCAGCAATCAACCATCTGATCATTTTACAAAAGCAGCAAGTTCTAAGAAACCGTTGAACAAACAACCCTTGGAAATTTAATGTGCAAAGAACAACTAACATTTGCTACAGATATAGCTACTATGAACCATAATGGGGTCTACCAGCTCCCATATTATGCAGGTACAACACGTTGCCTGACCCTACAACTTCATTTGATTTACTTAATTCTTTTTTAAAAATTCTACTTATTTTGGTTTTTAAATCTGTAAATATTTATTCTACTTACCTTAAGTCTGAAAGTAAATTACAGATAGTCCAATTAGCAGGTAATACTAATGAACTGACAGCTTTTCCGTGTTGTCACTCTGTGCTGAACCCCTGATTCTGCACTTCAATGTATCCTGTTGAAAGACGTTGAGGAATTGTAACAAGGTCAGCCAGGTGGATCTCAGAATGAGTTCCCTGATTGGATCAGATTAATACCCCAATCGCTAAGCCTTGGCTGACAGGTTAAATAGGAATTTCAGCCATTCTGACACTGTGAGCTGGCTCTGAGGGAGCTAAACCAGTGATAAGGATCTTCCATATGTTAATAAAGGATTACTTGGCAATAGGATACCAGTCCCTGTCGAGTTAATTCACTTACAAACTATGAAACAATAAAAAAGCAACTCTTCCCGTCTGCACCAACTTCCCATGTTGCTCTAAAATTCCTGAAATATATACTCAATCAAGCTGTGCCTCACTCTGCATGTGATCTCTCCTTCCTGATCATGCAAAGCTAACTGATTACTACCTAATTTCCCACAAAAGAAAAAAAAATCTTCTGCACTTGAGAACACAGAGCTTTACAGAAGCAGCATCACTAAAAACAATTATGTTTCATATTCCTGGCATCTCCCAGTGATGAAAACTTCAAAACATAATACTCCCTTTTAAACTGTTTCAAAAATTTTGTTAGCCTGAATAATATCTTCCATCTTGGGATTGTTCATGGTTGTACTTAAATCTAGTACTTTAACACTGGCCTCTGGCAGTTCCTACCCAAGCTGGGGACTGATCACTTATTACTAATGGAACTTTAGGCTTCCTACCAAAAACTAATGACATATCTTTAACCTTCAACTAACTGCCACAAAAATTCTTAAGTATAACCCACACTGATGCAGATGAGAATTTACAGTATGGCTGATCTGCCAAAATTGTGAATCATCTCATTTTAAAAGAGCATGGTTTCTCATACTCCATTCCTAAAGGGGCTTTTTGCTGCTGTATTAATAGCTACTGTTCATATGTACACACAAACCTTTAAATTCATTGATAGCATACTTCCCCACATCCCCCCCCCCCCAAAAAATGAGACATTTTGTTGATGGTCCAAGTCCAGTACTTATCCACTTTTCTGCCCCCTTATTCCCAATTATCTTCTTATCTTTACTATGTATTAGTGGGCTAGGGTTATGGTTAGACTGAAGAAAACTACTCATCAAATCAACAACACAAAATTGAAATGGCGTTTACTTCATTAAATTATCTCATTGAAATCTCTTGCTAAGGGCAGACTTACCATTGGCCATGGGTCAAGAGTGTAGTGCTGGAAAAGCATAGCAGGTCAGGCAGCATCTGAGGAGCAGGAAAATTGACGTTTTGGGCATAAGCCCTTCATCGGGAATGAGGCTGTGAGCTGAGCGGGGTGGAGAGGTAGCTGAGAGTACGATAGGTAGATGGAGGTGGTGATAATGGTGATAGGTTGGAGAGGATAGTGGACCGAATCGGTGGGAAGGAAGATGGACTGGAAGAACAGTGCCGAATCGGAAACTTGGAACTGGATAAGGTGGGGGGAGAGGAAATGAGGAAACTGGTAAAATCCACATTGATACCGTGGGGTTGGTGGGTCCTGAGGCGGAAGATGAGGTGTTCTTCGTCCAAGCATCAGGTGGTTTGGGATTGGCGTCGGAAGAGACCCAGGATCCGTATGTCCTCGGTGGAGTGGGAGGGTGAGTTGAAGTGTTCGGCCATGGGGCGGTGGAACTGGTTGGTGCGGGTGTCCCAGTGATGTTCTCTGAAGCACTCTGCGATGGGTGTCCTGTCTCCCCAACGTAGAGGAGACGGCATCGTTGGCCATGTTGATGACCTTCAATATTTCTTACAAAGCTCACATCTACCACATTTTTGTTCTTTGAGTTGTTTGTACTTCTAAACACTTATTCCTGCAATCTTTATGAAATGTTCTGATGTTAGAGATGGATCTGCAAATGGTTTGTGTAATTTTAGCACATTTGACTTTGTCTTTCAGATTTCTAGACTGTATATTCCACTCACCGTAGACAGAGTCACAGAGATGTACTGCACACAAACAGACCCTTCGGTCCAACCTGTCCATGCCGACCAGATATCCCAACCCAATCTAGTCCCACCTGCCAGTACCCGGCCCATATCCCTCCAAACCCTTCCTATTCATATACCCATCCAAATGCCTCTTAAATGTTGTAATTGTACCAGCTTCCACCACTTTCTCTGGCAGCTCATTTCATACACGTACTACCCTCTATGTGAAAAGGTTGCCCCTTAGGTCCCTTTTATATCTTTCCCCTCTCACCCTAAACCTATGCTGTCTAGTTCTGGACTCCCTGACCCCAGGGAAAAGACTTTGTCTAATTATCCTATCCATGCCCCTCATAATTTTGTAAACCTCTATAAGGTCACCCCTCAACTTCCGACGCTCCAGGCAAAACAGCCCCAGCCTGTTCAGCCTCTCCCTATAGCTCAGATCCTCCAACCCTGGCAACATCCTTGTAAATCTTTTCTGAACCCTTTCAAGTTTCACAACATCTTTCCGATAGGAAGGAGACCAGAATTGCACGCAATATTCCAACAGTGGCCTAACCAATGTCTTGTACAGCAGCAACATGATCTCCCAACTCCTGTACTCAATACTCTGACCAATAAAAGAAAGCTTACCAAACGCCTTCTTCACTATCCTACCTATCTGCGACTCCACTTTCAAGGAGCTATGAACCTGCACTCCAAGGTCTCTTTGTTCAGCAACACTCCCGAGGAGCTTACCATTAAGTGTGTATGTCCTGCTAAGATTTGCTTTCCAAAAATGTAGCACCTCTCATTTATCTGAATTAAACTCCATTTGCCACTTCTCAGCCCATTGGCCCATCTGGTCAAAATCCTGTTGTAATCTGAGGTAATCCTCTTCGATGTCCACTACACCTCCAATTTTGGTGTCATCTGCAAACTTACTAACTGTACCTCTTATGCTTGCATTTAAATCATTTATGTAAATGGCAAAAAGTAGAGGACCCAGCACTGATGCTTGTGGCACTCCACTGGTCACAGGCCTCCAGTCTGAAAATGAACTCTCCACCACCACCCTCTGTCTTCTACCTTTGAGCCAGTTCTGTATCCAATTGGCTAGTTCTCCCTGTATTCCCTGAGATCTAACCTTGCTAACCAGTCTCCTATGGGGAACCTTGTTGAACGCCTTACTGAAGTCCATATAGATCACATCTTCCACTCTGCCCTCATCAATCCTCTTTGTTACTTCCTCAAAAAACTCTGTCAAGAGACATGATTTCCCACGCACAAAGCCATGTTGACTATCCCTAAGCAGTCCTTGCCTTTCCAAATACATGTACATCTTGTCCCTCAGGATTCCCTCCAATAACTTGCCCACCACTGACGTCAAGCTCACTGGTCGATAGTTCCCTGGCTTGTCTTTACCACCTTTCTTAAACAGTGGCATCACATTTGCCAACCTCCAGTCTTCCGGCACCTCACCTGTGACTATTGATGATACAAATATCTCAGCAAGAGGCCCAGCAATCACTTCTCTAGCTTCCCACAGAGTTCTAGGGTACACCTGATCAGGTCCTGGGGATTTATCCACCTTTAACCATTTCAAGACATCCAGCACTTCCTCCTCTGCAATTTGGACATTTTGCAAGGTGTTACCATCTATTTCCCTACAGTCTATATCTTCCATATCCTTTTCCATAGTAAATACTGATTTAGTATCTCCCCCACTTTCTGCGGCTCCACACAAAGGCCGCCTTGCTGATCTTTGACGGGCCGTGTTTTCTCCCTCGTTACCTTTTTGTCCTTACCGTATTTGTAAAAACCCTTTGGATTCTCCTTAATTCTATTTGCCATAGCTATACCATGTCCCCTTTTTGCTCTCCTGATTTCCCTCTTAAGTATACTCCTACTTCCTTTATACTCTAAGGATTCACTCGATCTATCCTGTCTGTACCTTACATATGCTTCCTTCCTTTTCTTAACCAAACCCTCAATTTCTTTAGTCATCCAGCATTCCCTATACTTACCAGCCTTTCCTTTCACCCTAACAGGAATATACTTTCTCTGGATTCTCGTTCTCTCATTTTTTTTTTAGATTAGATTAGATTACATTACAGTGTAGAAACAGGCCCTTCGGCCCAACAAGTCCACACCGACCCGCCGAAGCGAAACCCACCCATACCCCTACATTTACCCCTTACCTAACACTACGGGCAATTTAGCATGGCCAATTCACCTGACCCTGCACATCTTTGGACTGTGGGAGGAAACCGGAGCACCCGGAGGAAACCCACGCAGACACGGGGAGAACGTGCAAACTCCACACAGTCAGTCGCCTGAGGCGGGAAGTGAACCCGGGTCTCCGGCGCTGTGAGGCAGCAGTGCTAACCACTGTGCCACCACATTACGAGTTTTCATGTCGCTCGTCCTTAAGAGAGTCATAGTTACTCCTGCCGTTTACCCGCGCTTCATTGAATTTCTTCACTTTGACATTCAGAGCACTGGGCAGAAATCACATCGCGTCAACACCGACCTGCGGCCTTCGCGATGCTTTGTGTTAATTAAACAGTCGGATTCCCCTGGTCCGCACCAGTTCTAAGTCAGCTGCTAGGCGCCGGCCGAGGCCACCCTCTGAAGGCTTCCCATTTTCCAGCCATCCCTTTGCCTGCGAACGTTTCCCCTCATTCAGGTTTTGAAAGTTCTTGCGTAATACCGCCAAAATTGGCCTTTTTCCAATTTAGAACTTCAACTTTTAGCTCTGGTCTATCCTTTCCATCACTATTTTAAATCTAATAGAATTATGGTCGCAGGCCCCAAAGTGCTCCCCCACTGACATCTCAGTCACCTGCCCTGCCTTATTTCCCAAGAGTAGGTCAAGTTTTGCATCTTCTCTACTAGGTACATCCACGTACACGCTTAACAAATTCCTCTCCATCTAAACCCTTAACACTATGGCAGTCCCAGTCTATGTTTGGAAAGTTAAAATTCCCTACCATAACTACCCTATTATTCTTACAGATAGCTGAGATCTCCTTACAAATTTGTTTATCAATTTCCTTGTGACTATTAGGGGGTCTATAATACAATCCCAATAAGGTGATCATCTCTTTCTTATTTCTCAGCTCCACCCAAATAACTTCCTTGGGTGTATTTCCAGGAATATCCTCCCTCAGCACAGCTATAATGCTATCCCTTATCAAAAATGCCACTGCCCCTCCTCTCTTGCCTCTCTTTCTCTCCTTCCTGTAGCACTTGTATCTTCAAACATTAAGCTGCCAGTCCTGCCCATTCCCGAGCCATGTTTCTGTAATTACTATGATATCCCAGTCCCATGTTCCTAACCATGCCCTGAGTTCATCTGCCTTCCCTGTTAGTCCCCTTGCATTGAAATAAATGCAGTTTAATTTATTAGTCCTACCTTGTCCCTGCCTGCCCTGACTGTTTGACTCGCTCCTGTTCTCAACTGTATCAGTGTCAGATTGACCTCTTTCCTCACTATCTCCCTGGGTCCCACCCCCCACCTTACTAGTTTAAATCCTCCCAAGCAGTTCTCGCAAATTTCCCTGCCAGTATATTAGTCACCTTCCAATTTAGGTGCAATCTGTCCTTCTTGTACAGGTCACTTTTACCCCAAAAGAGATTCCAGTGATTAAAAATGTGAATCCTTCTCCCATACACCAGCTCCTCAGCCATGCATTCATCTGCTCTATCCTCCTATTCCTGCCCTCACTAGCTCATAGCACTGGGAGTAATCCAGATATTACTCCCTTGAGGACCTCCTTTTTAAATTCCTGACTAACTCGCTGTAATCTCCCTTCAGACTCTCAATCTTTGTCCTTCCTATATTGTTGGTTCCAATGTGGACAATGATCTCTTGCTGGCCCCTCTCCCCCGTGAGAACATTCTGCACCCTCTCTGAGACATCCTTGATCCTGGCACCAGGGAAGCAATACACCATTCTGATTTTTTGCTGCTGGGCACAGAAATGTCTGTCTGTACCTCGGACTAGAGAATTCCCTAACACAATTGATCTCTTGGAACCCAACGTAGCCCTCATTGCAATACAGCCAGTCTCAATACCAGAAACTTGGCTGTTCGTGCTAAGTTCCCCTGAGAATCCATTCCCCCCTACATTTTCCAAAACAGCATACCTGTTTGAAATGTGTATACCCACAAAGGACTCCTGCACTTGCTGCCTACCTCTCTTAACTTTCCTGGAGTTAACCCATTCATGTGACTGTATCTGAGACTTTCCCCCCTTCCTATAATTGCCATCCATCACATACTGTTGCTGGGTGCAAATTCCTCATAGCTTCTAACTGTCTCTCCAACTGATCCATTTGATCTGATAAGATTCGTAACCAACAGCATTTACGGCAGATATAATCCACAGTAACCCTAAAACTATCTTTAAACTCCCACATCTGACAAGAAGCGCATATCACTCTACTGAAGGCCATTTTTGCTCCTTCACAATTTACAGACCCAGGAAATAACACCGCCTTATTCCTCTACAAACACTGCCCCAGGTTAAATTAATAGTTAAGGCTTATATTTTAAGTTTAATCAAGAGACATAGCTCCAAAAACATATAATCAAGAAAGAACCCACTCTACTCACTACTGCAGTCTTTCTGTAAGTCACACTTAAAACAACAATACACTGATCTGCTTTTGTGCTGTGAACTTCACCCAAGATCAGTTGTGAATTTCACTGTTTGTTAATGTTCCCAGATACACTCCAATGTCCCGTGATACATGAATTCAAACAGCAAAGACAGTGTCAATTTCTTTCTTTCTTTCTCTCTCTCCTGCACTGGCCTCACCATGTGCTTCCTTTGTCTGTTGTTCTTCCTTTTAAAACTGCTGTTGTTTTGACTTTTTTTTTCCAAAGTTCCAAAACAATGCAACAGCATATAAAACAGTAATTGCTGCTCCCGGAATTTGAGGAAATCACCTCCAGCACCTAAAATACCTCAAAAAAGGAACAGCTGTTACAGCCAGACATTTTTCCCATCCTCCATCTTAGATTACCCAGAATCCATATCTTCTATTAGTTATACTTCTCCTTTCATATTGTTGTCTACAACCTGTACTGAAACAGATTCACCAGTCTCCTGATATTATATCTTCCATTTTCTGTCATATCAGTGATTGTGCAGTATACATTTATCCCCAAATTTAACTTCTGCCAAAACCATAAATCTGTCCATATTTAATACTTTGTCACTGTCTAATAAGTGACATGCCAACACAGAGTGGAGAATTTTCAAATAAAATTTCTGCAGGCCTTGCATTCAATCTACTGAATTCTATTAATTCCACTTCCATGGTATTATTTAAATGTAAGTTTGTTGAAATTTGACTAGACCTCATAAGAGTCAATAAATATCTTTGATAAATTTTAATCTATAAAAGATTACAATCTATCCAAACCTTCAGCCATGTTCAAGTCATCAGGCTTCAACTCCTAGAAATTTTGTTTTTATCTTATTTCTGTAGGATAACAAATGCACAAAGGCCATACCTCATCTCCTGTTTGGTAAAGTAACTGCAGTCTATATTGCAACTTCATTCTTTCCCTGGTCATAAAACTTATTTTCAGAAAACATGGGTTTGTAATTATACCTTGAAATTCTCTCTTTTGAATCAACCATCCTCTACTACCAGTGGTGTACACTAGAAGATAATTATTTTAAAGTATCCATGTCCACATTTTAAATGAGGAATTTATTTCCGTTAACTACAATCCATAAAACTCGCACTCCACTGATTACTAGCTCACATATTCATAGAACTCATTTTCACCAACTTAACCTTTAATTAATGTCTAACACTTGTTTCATTAGGTCTCAGTCATCTCTTCAGATTTTAGATGATAACAATGCTGTCCTATCACAGAACTCATTCTGGGAGGCAAAAAACATACTCATAGCCCTGAAAAACAAAGCACCAAGAAACTGGATTGTGCAGCTAACATATTTGTCTCGCAATTCTTTGAGAATTTTTTTTAAAAAAAGTATTATTACAAAATCCATACTAAGCCTAACTTTAATTTACATATGCATCATTTAATCAGATTTGTGACAAAATGCAAACTATGCAATTTTACTGTAAATTAAACTACAAAAAAAATTGCTATTCCCAACAATATTAGCTTGCTGCCATCTAGTGGTCATTTGCTCTTGAACACACCCTGGAGAACATTTATTTGCTTTTATATTAGTCAATGTTGTCAGATCTAGTATATGTAAGAGACGGTTGATTGGAAATCAGGAGCTTGCAGTTAACAAAACTAGTTCTAATGTTACACAATAAAAACTGATGAGCCAGAAAGACCAAAAGAGTAAGAGAGGGATTAACCAGAGGTAGCATGGACAAGATTACCAGAAACAATAAAAAGGACAAGACACTGTGACAGTGAAGCAGATCGAAAGGAAAAATAAGTATCCAAAACATCATGATAACTCTCCAACTGCTGGAGAGCAAGTTATCTACTCCTCACAATCATAACTCTTGTTGCTAATTAAA
Organism: Chiloscyllium plagiosum; assembly: GCF_037043375.1. Classification (NCBI taxonomy): domain Eukaryota; kingdom Metazoa; phylum Chordata; class Chondrichthyes; order Orectolobiformes; family Hemiscylliidae; genus Chiloscyllium; species Chiloscyllium plagiosum. Next base: position 44,454,068 of record NW_028270147.1, on the reverse strand, counting down.
AGACTAGAAACTTCTTACTGTAAAGAAGACTATTCCACTAACAAAGTAAAGAGACGTGACTTTTGCGATACATCCAGACAAAGATGACTCTATATCTCCTGCTGTAAAATCCTTTGTTAGTTCTTACACTGCAATTGCCAACATGTTGATCTTTCATTACTATCCCAATCCTTATATCCATATATTCTCCATATTCAGCAGTTCATAATCATATATTTCAAGACAGTTTCTTCTATCACTTACATCCTGGTAACAAATCTTCCACAATGACAACCAGAAACAATAGTATCCAATCTGCATCATTTATTTACTGCCTCCACACTCCTTCAACGTGCAGCTTAGTAGGAGGAGAAAATATAGTATCACATGGTGGTCATCAATCAATTGCCATGACAATGGTGGTTTCTCCATTTTTGTTGTGTCATCGATTCTACCAACCCTTCCACATCTTCAGCAGCTGCTTTTATGCTTAATCAAGTATTCAGGCACAAAACGTTTTTCTGCCCCACAGCATCATCATCTTACAAGTGCCCTACACAAAATGTACTTGCAAATTAACGAGAGGAGGAGGGTAACTTATTTAGATTAGATTCCCCACAGTGTGGAAACAGGCCCTTTGGCCCAACCGGTCCACACCAACCGTCCGAAGAGTAACCCACCCAGACCCAAATCCCTCTGACTAATTGACATAACATTATGGGTAATTTTGCATGGCCAATTCACCTGACCTGCACATCTTTGGACTGTGGGAGGAAACCGGAGCAAACCCATGCAGACGCAGGGAGAATGTGCAAAATCCACACAGTCACCCAAGGCTGGAATGGAAGCTGGGACTCTGGTGCTGTGAGGTCGCAGTGCTAACCACTGAGCCACCATGCCACCCCAAGTAAATGTGATCCTATAAAGCTGCAGACTATACTGCCTTAGGAATTTCCAATTTTGTTATCAATTAGGCATTGGTTTCCTTTGGTATTTTTCATGTCTCCCATGAGATTACAAGGATGGGGTGGGTCATTGCTATTTATTATAGGCAAAAGTGAGGACTGCGGATGCTGGAAACCAGAGTTTAGATTAAAGTGGTGCTGGAAAAGCACAGCAGGTCAGGCAGCATCTGAGGAGCAGGAAAATCGAGTTGCATTCACCATTCCTGATGAAGGGCTTTTGCCCGAAATGTCAATTTTCCTGGTCCTCGCATGCTACCTGACCTGCTGTGCTTTTCCAGCACCACTTTAATCTAAACACTATGTATTTTAGGCAGGCTCGATGATTACTCTCCTGTTAATTAATCTCCTGAGATATTAACTTCACTTCATTTGCATAGAAAGACAGGTTTTTTTTTGAAAAAAGGCATATATGCACATAAATACTGCCTTCCACAATCTTAGGATGTCTCAAAGCTATTTAAAGCCAAAGGAATATTTTGAAGCTTTAATATCCATTGATATGTAGGAGCAGATGTAGGCAACCTGCATGCAATATGTCAATCTTTCCTATATTATAATCTCTTAATTCTGGTACAATAATATATAATGTTTATTTCACTTTCTCCACAGCTTTTATGTCTTTTTATATAATGTAGTTAGCAAATTACAAGTGCTGTGTTACCAAGGTTCTTTATAAGTTCAACATAACTATGCAACTTTTGAACACCTGAAAATAACTCTGGGCTTTTGTTTTTGCATTTTTATGATTACATTGCTTTTCCATTAGACCGTAAGATATAGGAGCAGGATTAGGCCATTTGGCCTATTGAGTCTGCTTACTATTTGTTCATAGCTGTTATGTTTCTAAACACCATTCCCCTGCCTTCTCCCCATAACTCTTGATCTGCTATCTATCTCGGTCTTAAATACATTCAAAGACTTTGTCTCCACAGCCTCCTGTGGCAATGAGTTCCACAGATTCACCACTCTCTGGCTGAAGAAACTCCTTCTCATCTCAGTTCTTAAAGATCATTCCCCTGTGACGGGGCTCTGCCCATGAGTCCTAGTCACTCTTATTAGTGGAAACATCTTCTCTGTGTCCACTGTGTCAAGCCCTCTCAGTATTGGCGAAGTGTTAGTCAGATCCCCCCTCATCCTTCTAAATTCCATCGAGTACAGGCACAGAGTCCTCAACTGTTTCTCATGATAAGCCCTTCATCCCCGGATGATTCTTGTAAACCTCCTCTGGACCCTCTCCAACACATCAATTTTCTGGAGTGTCTACAAGATGGTTTTATGGAGCAGCTTGTGGTGGAGCCCACTCGCGAACAGGCAATACTGGCTTTAGTGTTGTGTAATGAGTCAGGCTTGATAAGGGAGCTTGAGTTGAAGGAACCCTTAGGAGGCAGTGATCATAATATGATTGAATTTACTCTGTAATTTGAGAGGGAGAAGATAGAATCAGAGGTAATGGTAGTATAGCTGAATAAAGTCAACTATAGAGGCATAAGGGAGGAGCTGGGAGGAATTGACCAGGAGAGGAGCCTATCAGGAAAGACAATGGAACAGTAATGGCAAAAGTTTCTGGGAGTAATTCAGGAGACACAGCAGAGATTCACCCTGAGGAAAAAAGCAGCACGGTATAGAGAGGATGAGGCAACCATGGCTGACAAGTGAAGTCAGGGACAGCATAAAAGCAAAAAAGAAAGCATATAATGTGGCAAAGGACAGTGGGAAACTAGAGGATTGGGCAAAGACCAACAATAAAAAGAAATAAGGAGGGAGAAGATTAAATATGAGGGTACACTAGCCAGTAATATAAAAGAAGACTGTAAGAGTTGCTTTTGATATATAAAAAAGCAAAAGAGAGGCAAAAGTGGACATTGGACCACTGGAAAATGATGCTAGAGAGATAGTAGTGGAAACAAGGAAATGGTTGAGGAACTGAATAATTACTTCATGTCAGTTTTCATGGTGGAAGACACGAGTAATATCCCAAACATTCAAGAGAGTGAGGGGGCACAGCTGAGTATGGTGGCCATCACCAAGGAGAAGATGCAAGAAAAACTGAATGGCCTGAAGATGGATAAATCACCTGGACCAGATGGACTACACCCCAGAGTTATAAGGGAGATAGCTGAAGCGACAGTGGAGACATTAGTGAAGACTTTTCAGGAATCGCTAGAGTCAGGGAATATCCCAGAGGACTGGAAAATCGCTAACATGACACCCCTGTTTTAAAAGGGACTAAGGCAAACAGAGACAGAAAATTAAGGACTGATTAGCCGAACCTCAGTTGTAGGTAAGATACTGGAATCCATTGTGAAGGATGAGATTTCTGAATATTTGGAAGTTTGTGGTAAAATAAGGCAAAGTCAGCATAGTTTCATCAAGGGGAGGTCATGCTTGACAAATCTGCTAGAATTCTTTGAGGAAGTAATGAGCTTATTAACTAAAGAGAACTAATGGATGTTATCTATCTGGACTTCAAGAAGGCCTTTGACAAGGTGCTGCACAGGAGGTGACTGAGCAAGATATGGGTGGTAGAAGCAAGGTGCTAGCATGGATAGAAGCTTAGTTGTCTGGCAGAAAGCAGAGTGGGGATAAAAGGGTCTTGTTATTGCAGCTGGTGTCAAATGGTGTTCCACAAGGCTCGGTGTTAGGACAACTTCTCATTTTATACATTAACAATCTAGTTATAGGAACTGAGGGCATTCTGGCTAAGCTTGCGGATGATACAAAGATAGGTAGAGCGACAGGTAGCATTGAGGAGGCTGCAGAAGGGTTTATAAAGCCTTAGGAGAGTGGGCAAAGAAGTGGCAGATGGTGTACAATGTGGAAAATTGTGAGGTCATGCACTTTGGTAGGAAGAATAGAGGCATGAACTATTTTATGAAAGAGGAGAAAATTCAGAAATCTGAAGTGCAAAGAGACTTGTGAGTTCTATTCCGGGATTCTTTCAAGGTAAATTTGTAGGTTAAGTCAATAGTTAGCAAGGCAAATTCAATGATGGCATTTATTTTGAGAGGATTTGAACATAAAAGTAGAGATGTACTTCTGAGGCTCTGTAAGGTTCTAGTCAGACCATATTTGGAGAATTGTGCACAGTTGTGCGCCCCATATCTCAAGAAAGATATAATGGCCCTGGAGCGAGTTCAGAGGAGATTCACGACAATGGTCCTGGGAATGAAAAGCTTAGCATATGAGGAATGTTTGAGGCCTCTGGGTCTATACTTGATGGAGTTTAGAAGGATGAGGGGGATCTAATTGAAACTTACAGAATACAGAATGGCCTAGACAGAATTGATGTTGGGAAGATGTTTCCATTAGTAGGAGAGACTAGGACCAGATGGCACAGTCTTGGAGTAAAGGGACGATCTTTTAGAATGGAGATAAGGAGGAACTTATTCAGCCAGAGAGTGGGTGAATCTATGGAATTCATTGCCACGGAAAGCTGTGGAGGCCAGGTCGTTGAGTGTATTTAAGATTGAAATAGATAAGTTCTTGATTGTCAACAGGATATGGGGAGAAAGTGGAAGAATAGGGTTAAGAAACCTATCAGCCATAATTGAATGGCAGAGCAGACTTGATGGGCTGAATGCCCAATTTCGGCTCTTATGTCTTATGTTCTTATTGTTCCATAGATATGGGGACCAGAACATTTTTACAATTTGTTCACCTCTACCCCCAGATCCCTTTGGCCTTAAACCTCATTCTGTTTCTTCTAAAGGTTTATTTTTCCTTCTGAAGTGCAATAATTCACATTTATCTGTGTGTAAATGTTAACTTCCTCAACTGCTCAGTATAGGCTTTATAATTTCTTCTTGCCTTACATTGTCGTTTTCCTCACTGTTAGCTGTATTCCTCTAGTTTGGTACCCTCTGCAAATTCTGGTTTGGACTTACTCAATTCTAAATAAAAGATAGCATCTGAACCTTACCCCATCGACGACAGTTCGTGAAGCAAAGTTAGGCTACAGATGGAAATGTGTTGCTGGAGAAGCGCAGCAGGTCAGGCAGCATCTAGGGAACAGGAGAATCGACGTTTTGGGCATTAGCCCTTCTTCAGGCTAATGCCCGAAACGTCGATTCTCCTGTTCCCTAGATGCTGCCTGACCTGCTGCGCTTCTCCAGCAACACATTTCCATCTCTGATCTCCAGCATCTGCAGACCTCATTTTCTCTTCAAAGTTAGGCTACAGGCATATTTCAACTGGGAGAAGGCATTGTCTAGCCTACTACATATTTAAAGCCATCAAAAATAATTTTTTTTAAAAAGCTACTAATCTGCTTGTAATGTAATTGTAGAATTTAGAATTATAATACAATGGATCGCAATGACAGGTCTTGCTCCAAAAGAAAATTCACAACAGAATAATACCAGAGGAGGTCACATAAAAGAACTGGGTTGTGGGGAAACAGAAGGACAAAGTGAAGAAAATACATGGAGAAAAGTAAGATTTAGTCCTAACGTTAATTTAACAAAACATCGACATGTTGTCCCAGTTTTTTCTTCTTCTGAATTATTGATTGCAATAAGGAAACCAGTTAGTTCAGTTTTATGGTGATCGTACAGTTGAGTCAATATAAACCTGAAATGTGCAGTGACCAGTCTTCTTGTGAACTGCATAGCTAGAAAGGTAAAGAGGGTTTTAAACTAAATAGTGGAAGCAAGAAATCAAATGTGGTAAGATATGGTATATCAAAGAGTTGAAATAAGACAGAAAAATATAAATATGGGAAAGTTAAATCAAAGAATAACAGAAAGGGACAGAGCAAAATAAACTTTGCAATAATAAACAAGTGAGTCCAGTCACTCAGACGTCAGAGGGCGTAGAATTCAAGATGGCGCTTGTGAATACGGTCTATCTAGTGACGGGACCCGGAAGTGAAAGCTGGGTTATGGGGGGAGGGGGTGGTGTGAAAGCTGGTGGTCGGTGGGGGGGAGGGGTACCCATTCAGGGCTGCAGTCAGAGTCCTAGCCCAGGGGAGGGGGGTGATGATCTAAGGAGCAGAATAGACAATAAACGGCGGCGGTCGCGGGGCTGCGGTGTGCCGGGCTGAGGCTGAGAGCCGCCCCCTCCCCCTGTCCCTGTCCTGGTGCCGGTGATGGACGAGTGGAAGCCGAACCCGCGGGCCAAACCCTTCGTCCCGCGGCGGCACAGGAGCTGGTTCATCGCTTGGAAGTACAGGTTAACGGGACAGCGGTCAGTGAGGAGGCTGTGCCAGGTGAGGAGGCCTCATGTGGCCCTGGGAGCTTGGGGGGTGGGGGGGTATGGCATTTACTGCCAAACAGTATAAAAGGTAGGAAAGTATTGCTGCAACTGTACGGGGCATTAGTGAGACTGCAACTGGGGTACTACATTACAGTACGGTTTTGGTCCCCTTTACTTGAGGAAGGATGGAGTTGCACTGGAGTCAGTTCAGAGAAAGTTCACTAGATTGATTCCAAACATGAGAGGTTTGTCTTAGGAAGAGATATTGAGTAGTTTAAACCAAATCTCTCTGGAGCTTAGTAAAATAAGATGCTAAAGGGATTGACAGAGTACACATGGGGAGAATGTTCCCCCTTGTGGGGCAATCTGGATTGAGATGTCAGTTTTAAGGGGTATTGGATTTAAAATACAAGGAGAAGTTACTTCTCTCAAGGGCATGAATCTCTGGAATTTCTTACTGTAGAGTGTGGTGGATGCTGAGTCATTGAGTAAACTTAAAGGAGGAGTTACTCTGATTTTTTTTTAATTACTAGTGGGTTGAAGGGTTGTGGGGAGCAGGCAGTAAAGTAGAGTTGAGGCTGAGATGATCATAGTGAATGGCAGAGCAGACATGAGCTGCATTGCTTCTACTCCTAGTGTAGTGCGTGTCAATCCCATATAATTTAATTTGTCACTTACGTGGAACATACAAAATAGAAGCAGGTGTAGGGCATCTAACATACAAAGATTTATCTGTCTAATCTAAAAATTCCCCATGTTACGGTGGATTTAAACTCGTGCTTCTAAAGCAGTAGTAAGGCACTTGCATCTACCGTCCAGTGACATTAGCATTATGTTACCATCACCTGCTGATTTCAGATTTCACTGTCTGCTTTGGTTTGGATTTGATGTCCTCAGAACATTAAATTGGCACTGCCTCCTGTACATGCAAGTACTCCCTCTTTCTCTTTGACCTTTACCGTGGTTTATCACAACATCTTTGCCATACACTCTTCCACACTATTGTATTGCTAATTGGTTTTGGACTGCTGTCAGCTTGTTCTGTTCTGATCTGTCTACCACTTCCAGAGAATCATTCCATCTGTATTCTCGTGCCCTTTCATCTGGTGCCCCCTAGGATTTTTCCTTGGCCCTTTTCAGTTTCCCTCTTAAAAATATACAAGGTCCTGTAAGTCGTAGAATCATAAAAGATGTACAGAACAGAAACAGACCTTTCCATCCTTGCCAACCAGATATCTAACCTAATCTAGTCCCATTTGCCAGCACTTGGCCCATATCCCTCTAATCCGTTCCTATCCATATACCCATTCAGATGCCTTTTAAATGTTGCAATTATACCAATCTCCACTACTTCCTCTGGCAGATCATTCCATACACGTACCACCCTCTGCGTGAAAGAGTTGCCCCTTAAGTCTCTCTCAAATTTTTTCTTTCTCACCCTAAACCTATGCCTTCCAGTTCTGGACTCGCCCACCCCAGGGAAAAGACCTTGTTTACTTACCCTATCCAAGCCCCTCATCGTTTTACAAACCTCTATATCGTCACTCCTCAGCCTCCGACACTCCGGGGAAAACAGCACCAGGCTATTCAGCCTCCTCTTATAGCCCAAACCCTCCCACCCTGGTGACATCCTTATAAATCTTGGGTTTGGACAGGATTGATGTTTCCTGTTGTGGAAGAATTTAGAACAAGGGATCACTTTTAAAAATAATGCCTTAAGCATTTAACACTGATGAGACTGAATTTTTTTTGTTCACAGAAGATCAGAAATCTTAGAGCTCTCTTCTTGCAAAGTGATGGAAATAAAGTCTTTGAATATTTTTAAGGAAGAGGTGGATAGATCAAGGGTGAAAGGTTATCGGGTAGCCAGGAATGAGGATTTGAGTTAAAATCAGATTAGCTTAATGATGGAGTAATCTAAAAGGGCAAAATGGATGACTCCGTCTCCTTGTTTGTGTCTTCATTGTATGTACATGCTGTATATCCATGCACAGAGTTAGTTTTTGTGTTACAATCCTGTTGGAGACCATTCATGTTTGAAGAAAAAAATCCAATTATGTGGTAGTTGGCTGTTCAACTATGTTACAAAATTTCATATTTCAAAACAAAATAAACTTTATTATCTTTAAAAAAATCAGCTGATCAAGGAAGCATGATTAATTTAACACTATAGCTTATGAAGGTTTATACTATCTTTGCAACTTGTGCTACATGTCAGCTGTGACTTGGTAATATTGTTGCCTCTGATTCCAGAACTTAAGCATAAGTTAACTTCAAACACACCGGCACAGTATTGAAAGAGTACTGCACTGTTGGAGGTTCTGTCTTTTAGATGAAACATTAAGCTTAGGTCCCACATGCTTTGCCAGTTGGTGTAAGAGAGTCTATAGTGCTATTATGAAGAAGAACAGAGGAGTGTCTCTAGTATTCTGGCCATTATTTTGTTTCTCAAGATCACAAAATACAAATGTTCTATGAGCAATCCTCATCACAAGCCACCACATTACATGATGCTGCCTACTCACCTTTTGGTAGGTTTGCTGCCACCATCCTCTTCCAAGGCAGGGATATGCAGGTTCTGTTTTGTTTGGTATAGTCAAACAAAACCACTTGTGAGGCTCTTGCAATTAGCAACATCTTCATTAAGACATATTAGCAACTAAGTAGAGATTACATTGAGGTAATAATTAAAATATTACAGAGACTATGAGTGCTTAAGTTACCCATTTCAGACCTTGCATCTTTATATGACATCTCTCCCAACCTTTTTTAAAAACTTTTATCAGTACACAAATTACATTAACCACTACCCCAACCGCCCAAGTCTCTGACTTCTCAAATTCAAGTAGTCTGGAGGTTTCAGCATTCTCTCAGAAAGTGCAATGGACACAGTGGATGAGGTGTTTGGATGTGCAGGAAAATCTCTGCTGTATGTGGAAGGATTCTTTGGGGCTTTGGATGGAGGTGAGGCGGGAGGTGTGGGCGCAGGTTTTACACTTTTTGCAGTGGCAAGGGAAGGGGCTGGGAACGGAGGGTGGGTTGGTGAGGGGCATGGGCCTAATCAGGGAGTCGCAGAGGGAATGGTCTCTGTGGAATGCTGAAAGGGGTAGGGAGGGAAATATATCTCTGGTGGTGGGGTCTGACTGTCGGTGGCAGAAGTGGTGGAGGCTGATGCATTGTATCCGGAGATTGGTGGGGTGGATAGTGAGGATCGGGGGCTCTATCATAGTTGCTCAAGGGCGGAGGTGTAGGAAGTGGAGGAGATGCGCTGGAGGGTGGTGTTGACCATGTGGGAGGGGAGATTGTAGTCCTTGAAGTTGGAGGCCATTTGGGATGTTCTGGAGTGGAATTGATCTTCCTGGGAGCAGATGAGGTGGAGGAATTAGGAGTAAAGGATAGTATTTTTAAAGGAAGGAGTGATAGGAGGAGATGAAGTGCGGGTAGCTGTGGGAGTCAGTGGGTTTGAAGTAGATGTCCATGTCGAGTTGGTCGCCAGAAATGGAGATGAAGGTCCAGGAAGAGAAGGGAGATTTTGGGTGGCACAGTGGTTAGCACTGCTGTCTCACAGCACCAGAGACTCGGGTTCAATTCTCGCCTCAGGAAACTGTCTGTGTGGAGTTTGCACATCCTCCCCATGTCGGCGTTGGTTTCCTCCGGGTGCTCCGGTTTCCTCCCACAGTCCAAAAATGTGCAGGTTAGGTGGATTGGCCATGCTAAATTGCCCGTAGTGTTAGGAAAAGGGGTAAATGTAGGAGAATGGGTCTGGGTGGGTTGCTCATCGGAGGGTCAGTGTGGACTTGTTGGGCCGAAGGGCCTGTTTCCACACTGTAAGTAATCTAAGTAATCTATCTCATTCAAAAGATGGTCCAGGTGAACTTGAGATCGGAGTGGAAGGTGTTTGTGATATTGATGAACTGTTCAACCTCCTTATGGGCGCATGAGGTGGCGTTGATATATTTAAACATTACCTTATTAGCTAATCTTGCTTTCTTACTTTCAGATAAGTGTTTAAAATTTATAATCTATACTCAGCCTATACCATTCCTCACCCCATCTAACGGTGCAGATGTAGTGAGAGCTGCTGGATCTGAATCAATGAGAGTTGCCTTTTCTCGTGTACCCCTGTACTACACTGTTAGGGAATGAGAACTGAGCAGGAGGGGAAAGCTTCACTGATTTTGAAGGAAGGGAGAAGAAATTTAGGGCTTTGTGGACCAAGTAGCTTAAGACTGGTGGGGTAAGGAATGAGCTGCCAGAGGAAGTTGTGGAGGCTGGTACAATTGCAACATTTAAGAGGCATTTGGATGGGTATATGAATAGATTACATTACATTACATTACATTACAGTGTGGAAACAGGCCCTTCGGCCCAACAAGTCCACACCGACCCGCCGAAGCGTAACCCACCCATACCCCTACATTTACCCCTTACCTAACACTACGGGCAATTTAGCATGGCCAATTCACCTGACCTGCACATCTTTGGACTGTGGGAGGAAACCGGACCACCTGGAGGAAACCCACGCAGACACGGAGGAAACCCACGCAGACACGGGGAGAATGTGCAAACTCCACACAGTCAGTCGCCTGAGGCGGGAATTGAACCCGGATCTCTGGCGCTGTGAGGCAGCAGTGCTAACCACTGTGCCACCGTGGTTTGGAGGGATATGTGCCGGGTGCTGGCGGGTGGGACAAGATTGGTTTGGGATGCCTGGTCGGCATGGACAGATTGGACCGAAGGGTCTGTTTCCATGCTGTACATCTCTATGACTCTATATACTCTTTGGATTGCGAAGATTGTTGGTTCTCTGGGTTGCAAATTGTTGATATTGATTCTGTTCTTGACAAGTGAGGTCTGAAGGTCCCTTGAAACCAAAGGAACTTTAATGTCTTGGATTTATTTATGGAGGATGTCTTTCCTGCTTAAACAGGCTTTTGTAATTGAAGACTTAAAATGCCAGGATATAGTAAGCTATGGACGGAATGCAGGTAAAATGGGATTAGTATAGTTTAGTATTGGTTGATTAGCATAGACATGATGGGCTGAAGGGCCTGTTTCTATGCTGTATGACTTTGACTAATCTTATCTGTTTCCTTCACAGAGGATGTTCACTGCCCTTACCTGATGTAGTGTCCTGGATCGCTGAACACTGGTTGTCTGTTTTTAGTGATGGCTTCCATAGCATTGTATGGACCACCTTGCCACATCTTCAATCTATTATTCCCAATCTGCTATTAAATCTGTGCCATATTGGATAGATTCTTTATTTTACCTTGTTGATTAGGCTGGATCCTCTCCTATAGCCAGATTATAGTATTAGTGAAGCCACCATGTTCCCTTCCTCAGTTCTGCTTTGGAGGATTGCTTCTGGCTTGGTAAAGTCTGCCACTCTTACTGTGAATTCTTCCTGGCAAGATAAGGAGACCGTTTTCTTTTGAAGTTGCGTTTTCCAAATCATCTTGGCATCTGACATCAAACTTAAATCTGTCATAGTTATTAGTTCACCAAGCTATGCTGCACTCTCTAGTTATCTCAGTTGAGAATGCATCAGTTCCCTCAAGCTGAGAACACTGCTCATTAGTTGTTTGATTTCTTTAAATAAATCATGAGGATGTGAGCATCACTGGTTGTGTCAGCATTTATTGCTGATTTCTTCCTGCCTTTGAGTAGGTGATGGTGAGCTGCAGCCTTGAACTGCTTCAATCCATGTGCTTGTAGGTAGAATTCCAGGATTTTGACCAGCAGTTCTGAAGGAATGACAATATATTTCCAAGTCAGGATGCTGAGTGGCTTCAAGGGGAACTTGCAGATGCGGTGTACCCATGTATCTGCTGCCCTTAACCTTCTAGATAGAAGCAGTTGTGTGTTTGGAAAGTCTGTGTAAGGATCCTTTCTCAATTTCTGACTTGCATCTTGTAGAAGGCACACAATGATTCTGCTGAGCTTAGTGGAAGTGGATGTTTGTAGATGTAGCAAGCTGCTTTGTCTGGGATGTATCATCCTTCTTGAGTGTTGTTGAAGCTGCACTCGTCCAGGCAAGTGGGGCCTATTCCAATATACCCTTGACTAGAACCTTGTAGTTAGTGGACAGGCGTTTTGCAGTAGGAGTTGGGTTACTCACTGCAGGATTCTTAGCCTCTGACCTGCAGTTGGAGCCACTGCATTTACATGGCTAATCCAGTTCTGTTTCTAGTCAGTGGTAACCCCTGAATTTTGACATTGGCGATTTCAATGATGATAACACCATATAATGTCAAGCAGTGATCATTAGATTTTCTCATGTTGGAGGTGATCATTGCTTGGCATTTGTATAGCATGAAACTTACTTGCCACTTGTGAGCACAAGCATAGATATTGTTCAGTTCTTAGTGCATTTGGATATGGACTGTTTCAGTATCTGAGGAGTAACGAATGATGCTGAACATTATGCAACTAACATTGAAATTCTCCAATTCATTCTTATAATGGAGGGAAAGTCATTGATGAAACAGCTGAGGTCTAATTTTATAACTGATGTGTTTCTTACCCTTGAGAGTCAGACCACTGCCCCAATTTATTTAAATATTTACTTTAATTATTTTATTATTTAAATGGTGGTGTAATCCATAGAATACATTTGTTTTAGTGGTTCACTGTTATTTATTCTTGTAGCTGAAATCTCTCCAACTGAACTGTTTGCTCCTTCAGATGTTGAGCACAGGCTTGAACAGGCATTATTTATTTTCCAGACGGTCGCGCTGCTGTTTCTACTTGTGACTGTTATCGTCAACATCAAACTTATTTTAGATACAAGGAGAGCTGCTGCCGAGGAGGAATTAATAGAAGATTATGGTAAGATTCTGTAAGGTGCTTTATAATGTATTTCCTATGTTAATGTGCTACTGTATATAAATACAAACAGTTCATGTGGGATGCAACATGAGAGAGAGAGCAGAATGTGTTCAGTTCTCTATTGAATTGAAATTTATGTGCAACCTTCCTAATGAAGCGAGGTCAGTAGTGTGGTTTTGGCTCCTGATATAACAATACACGGTAAAGATAATGTCTTCCACTGGAAAATTGTTTGATCTTTCAACCAAATTGGAACCATTTTTATTTAGTAGTACAGGTCAGTGTAGCGTTTTGAATCTAGAACTAGCTCTTTTTCTATCTTTACAGTACAGTCAATGTTAAATATTAATGGGGTGAAAGTTTGATTATAGGGTTTATTAGTAACATTGCAGCTTTGTTGGTCTTTTTAATGTAATTTGTAATTCATTAGGAGTGACCTGTGCACACCTCAGTGCAGATAATCATCTAACTGCATGGCTAGGCATACCATCTCTTAAAATTCCAACACATATATAATTTTTGTCAAAAAGTGTGGCTCTGGAAGAGCACAGCTGGTCAGACAATATCTGAAGAGCAGGAGAATCGATGTTTCAACCATAAGCTCTTCATCAGGAATGTGTTATAATCTTTATAAGTTGAAGGAAATTAGTAGAATCTGCTTTGTGATATTACATTGTGTTCTTAAGATTAGAATTTCTAATTTTAACTAAAGAACATGGTATTGGTATGTTAAAACAGAAAGAGGTCATTTGGCCCTTTGTTCCAGTGCTGACTGTTTGATAGTAGCATCAAATTAACCCACTCCCCTCCTCTATCTCTGCAGTCCTCGAATGTTTTCCCCTTCAAATGTTTATCCAATTATCTTTTAAATATTTCTGTTCAATCTATATCCTTCATTTTTTTTCAGGCAGTGCATTCAGTTCATGGTAATTTGCCTTGTTTATATAAGAGAAATAATTTCCTCATGCTATCACTGGATATTATACCAATCACCTTAAATCTGGCTACTCATCTCTCTGCCACTGGACCCCCCTCAAGGGTCATAATCTCTGGATTACTGTCCGAGCCACGTGCTAATTGGCATAGGTATAAGAAAATTAGGGAAGTAAACACGTGGCTAAGAGATTGGTTTGGGAAAGAGGGATTCCATTTCATGGGACATTGGCATCAGTTTTGGAACCAGCGGAACCTGTACCGATGAGACGGTCTCCACCTGAACCGATCTGGAACCAGTGTTCTGGCAAAAAGGATAAATAGAGTGGTCACTAGGACTTTAAACTTGTGAGTCAGAGAAAAGGGAAAGCAACAGGGAGTATGGAGTTAAGTCGAAAGATAACCAGCAGGATAGCATGTGTGCAAGTCTTAAGTTCGAGGCAGTGAAGCAAAAAGGAAGGAAATGTTAAGACATACTACTGGAGGTGATGGAAATCATGAGGATAAGAAAATTAGCATTAAGGTGCTTTACCTGAATGCTTGTAGTATTCATAACAAAGTAGATGAATTAACAGCATAAATCATCTGAATGATGATGATGTGGTAGGCATCACAGAGGCGTGGTTGCAGGGGGTTCAGGACTGGCAGTTAAACATCCAAGGATTTACAACTTATCGAAAAGAGGGAGGTGGGCAGGGTTGCCATGATTGTTAAGATTGAAATTAAATCTATGGCACTGAATGACATAGGATTAGATGATGTGGAGTCTGTGTGGGTGGAGTTGAGGAACCACAAAGGCAAAAAAAACCATAATGGCAGACTTTCCAGCCGTGGGCAGGACCAGGGGCGCAAGGTGTACCAGAAAAGCGATAGGGCATGTCAGAAAGGCAAGGTCACGGTGATCATGGCGGGGCCTCAATATGCAAATAGACTGGGTGAATAATGTTGCTAGTGGATCCAAAGAAAGGGAATTCATGGAATGCTTACAAGATGGTTTTTTGGAACAGCTTGTGATGGAGCCCACAAAGGAGCAGACTATTCTGGACTTAGTGCTATGTAATGAGCCAGACTTTATAAAAGATCTTAAAGTAAGGGTACGCTTAAGAGACAGCGATCATAATATGGTAGAGTTCAGTCTGTAGTTTGAAAGAGAGAAGGCAAAATCGGCTGTAATGGTGTTACAGTTAAATAAAGGTAATTACAGGGCCATGAGAGAGGAACTGATGAAAATCGACTGAAAGCAGAGCCTAGTGGGGAAGACAGTACAGCAACAACGGCAGAAGTTTCTGGGTGTAATTGAGGACACAGTACAGAGGTTCATCTAAAAGAAATGAGGGGTGGGGGGGAATTAGACAGCCATGGCTGCCAAAGGAAGTCAGGAAATGTATCATAGAAAAAGAGAGAGCCTATAAAGTGGTCAAGAGCACTAGGAAATCAGAAGATTGGGAAGACTACAAAAACAAACAGAGGATAACAAGGATAGAAATATGGAAGGAGAGGATCAAATCTGAAGGTAAGCTAGCCAGTAATATTAGAAATGATAGTAAAAGTTTCTTTCAATACATAGGAAACGTACGAGAGGCAAAAGTAAAAATTGGGCCGTTCCAAATTGATGCAGGAAGGCTAGTGGTGAGACATAAGGAAATAGCTGAAGAACCCAATAGTACTTTGTGTCAGTCTTCAAGTGGAAGAAATGAGTAATATCCCAACAATTAAGGAGAGTCAAGGGGCAGGGTTGAGTATGCTAACCATTACAAAAGAGAAAGTGCTAGAAAAGCTAAAAGGTTTAAAAATCTCCTGGCTCTGATGGGCTACATCCTAGAGTTCTGAGGGAGGTGGCTGAAAAAATAGCGGAGGCATTGGTTGTAATCTTTCTTAAATCACTGGAGTCGGGGAAAGTCCCAGCTGATTGGAAAATCGCTATTGTAACCCCCTTCTTCAAGGAAGGATCAAGACAAAAGATGGAAAATTTATAGGTCAATTAGCCTAACCTCGGTTTTAGGCAAAATTGTAGAATCTATCGTTAAGAATGAGATTTCTAAATTCTTGAAAGTGCAGGGTCGGATTAGAACAAGTCAGAATGGATTTAGTAAGGGGAGGTTTTTCCTAACAAACGTGTTAGAGTTCTTTGAAGAGGTAACAAGTAGGTTAGACCAGGGAAACCGAGTGGATTTTATCTATCTAGACTTCTAAAAGGCCTTTGATAAGTTGCTTTACGGGAGGCTGCTGAGTAAGGTGAGGGCCTATGGTGTTCGAGGTGAGCTACTGGCATGGATTGGAGATTGGCTGTCTGACAGAAGGCAGAGAGTTGGGATAAAAAGGTTCTTTTTTGGAATGGCAGCAGGTGACAAATGGTGTCCTGCGGGGTTCAGTGTTGGGGCTGCATCTGTTCACTTTATATATTAATGATCTAGTTGAAGCGACTGGGGCATTCCGTTGGAGTTTGCAGATGATATGAAGTCAGGTAGACAGGCAGGTAGTTCTGAGGAGGTGAGAAGGCTGCAGAAAGGTTTAGACAGTTTAGGAGAGTAGTCCAAGAAATGGCTGATGAAATTCAATGTGAACAAATGTGAGGTCTTGCACTTTGGAAAAAAGAATACAGGCATGGACTATTTTCTAAACGGTGAGAAAATTCATAAAGCCAAAGTACAAAGGGATCTGGGAGTGCTAGTCCAGGATTCTCTCAAGTTTGATTTGTAGGTTGAGTCCATGGTTAAGAAAGCAAATGTAATGGTGTCATTTATCTCAAGAGGATTTGAATGTAAAAGCAGCAATGTTCTACTGGAGACTTTATAAAGCTCTGGTGAGGTCCCATTTAGAATACTGTGTCCAGTTTTGGGCCTCACACCTCAGGAAGGACATACTGGCACTGGAGCGTGTCCAGTGGAAATTCACATGGATGATCCCTGGAATGTAGGCCTAACATACGATGAATGGCTGAGGATCCTGGGATTGTATTCATTCGAGTTTAGAAGGTTGAGGGGAGATCTAATAGAAGTTTACAAGATGATGCATGGATTAGAAAGGGTGGATGCTGGGAATTTGTTTCCGTTAGGCGGGATATAGGACCAGTGAGCACAGCCTTAGAAATAGAGGGGGTCAATTTAGAACGGAAATGAGGAGGCATTTCTTCAGCCAGAGTGATGGGCCTGTGGAATTCATTGCCATGGAGCGCATTGGAGGCCGAGATGTTAAATGTCTTTAAAGCAGAGATTGATAAATTCTTAATCTTGCAAGGAATTTAGGATACGGGGAGAGTGCGGGTAAGTGGCATTGAAATGCCCATTAGCCATGATTGAATGGCAGAGTGCACTCGATGGGTCGAATGGCCTTACTTCCACTCCCATGTCTTCTGGTCTAATATTAGGATAAGAGATCAACCATTTAGGACTGAGATGAGACATTTTTCAACACATACAGTTATGAATCTTAGAAATTCTCTACCCCAGAGATTTGACTTGGGAGCCGTATGGCCTACATCGGTTCCAATTTTTAATATTCTTGAACGCTGCGTTTCATGTGATGTAGAATCCAATTTCAATTTGTTCATTAATTGTAGTCCTATAATCATTATTATGCCTTCCACTATTTTTGTACTGTTTGTGTTGACATGTTGGTGAGTGCCATGGTAGCTATGCCGTCCAGTTAGTGTGTGAGGATGCTCCCATTCAAACATTAACTGTGATACAAGCATCATACAAGATTTCATAGAATCCCTACAGCAGAAAGAGGCCACTTGGCCCATTCAGATTTCTCTGACCCTCAGAAAAACATCCCACTGAGACCCACCTATCCTTGTAATCCTGCACTTACCATGATTAATCCTTGCACATCCCTGGACACCATGTCGCAACTTACCACGTAACCAATCCACGTAACCTGCACATCTTTGGACTGTAATCATCTACAATTTGATAGCAGGAAGTAAGACTGTTTACTTTTGTATAGTAAATTTGCAGTAAAAACATTATCTGAATTTGAATTACTTACTATAACCTTTTCCATGCCGAATAACTGTTTTTTGACATCTCTCAGATCTTTGGTTTTGTTACTGATCATTGCTCGAGAGATTGAGAGGTCAAAACCCACCAGTGTGAGATTTAAACTCAGAATTTTTTAATTAAGGAAGAAAAAAACTGACCTCAGTAAAAGTGACAGTGAAGCTGTAAGATTATTGTTTATTAAAAAAACTGACTCACCAGCGTCCTTCGACCAAGGAACCATCATCCGTCAACAGTCTAGCTTATATGTCACACAGTCTTTCACTGAAGTGGTTAAGTTCTAACTGCCTTCTGAAGTGACTTAGAAGTGCTTCAATCGATTCAAACAGCTTTAAAAGGCCTCTAACTACCATGACCTTCTCAGGGATTTTGGGATATCCAGCAATGTTTAAGTCCTAAAAATGGATATTGTGCAGTTTCCTACTCCAGAGGTAGCTATTGTGTAAATCTCAGTTCTACTTATTTATAGGTGGTATATTATGGATTTGGTTTAAAGGACTTATTGTCTTATTTTTATGTCAGATAATGTCATACCTAATATGGAAACTGCTCGCAGACCATCACATGGCCGGAAGGTCCTGGACATTGAAGTCTATTCCAGCAGATCAAAAGTCTATGTTGCTGTTGATGGAACAACAGTAAGTGCCATTTCAATGCTTCGTTTAATCTTATGACTACACTCCTTCACAACTGTAATATTATTCCTAACATTGTACGTAAGAGAATAATTATGGGAAGCTGAGCCCTTTTGTCAGTTTAAGATAATGAAATAATTAATAAACATATTGAAACTTTAATTTCGTTTTCGCTTTGTATCAGGTTGCAAGTATCATGAAATAGCATTCTTATTTTGCGTGGGAGGAAGATGCCTTCATGCTGTGTTCCTTGTTGATCCAATAGATGCCCTTTCATATTTTAATGTTGTAGGTCCTTGAGGATGAAGTCAAAGAGCAAGGTCGAGGAATACACGTTATTGTTTTGAATCAAGCCACGGTAAGTAAACCGCACAAGGAAAGCTGAAACATCATCCATCCACATAACACAAATATTTTTTGTCTAGTTTCACATGCTATCAGGGTATGACACCATCCAGGAGGAGGCCATTTCGCCCCTTGTTCCTGAATCAAATTAACCTACTCCCTCCAGGCCACTCATGTTTCCCTTTTCAAGTGTCTATCCAATTCTCTTTTGAATATTTCTATTCAATCTAGTTCCATCATTTCTCTATGCAGCACATTCTAGTTTATGATAACTTGCCTTGTTTATATAAGATAAATAGTTTCCCAGTGCTATCACTGGGTCTGTCAGCTTAAATCCACCTTCTCCAGTTACTGATACTGAAAACAATTTTCCATGCTGTATTGAGCCACTCGTGATTTCTATGCCCACCGCAGAATTTTTTTGGTTCATCAGCAATACATATAACAAGGTCAAGGGAATATAAAGAAAATGTGAATTTAAAGACTTTCTAGGATTTTTTGACTGATTGCAAATTACATGACAGTATGTCGAGGTTTGTCGAGTTATGAAAGAATGGATACCAGCAGACAGAGTAGATAGGAAACAGAGTGATTTGAAAGAGGGACCTTAGATACAAGGTTAAAGCTAAGATTCAGAATAGAGGACAGGAGAAAGTCATGAGGCTTTAGAATCCACTTCAAGGTTTTGTGGTTGAAGTAGAAAATGTCAACGTTTTAGGATCGGGTTTGAACGGTTTTGAAAGAAAGAGGATTACAGGTCCAGGTGAGTAAACTTCATTAGAATTTCTTTTGTTCATCTGAAGGATGAATGCAGATGGACTGGTTGAACCTGTTTCCATATTGTGTATTCTGGTTTATATGTACACATTATCACAGACGGTTTGTGATACCCAAACTTCTTTCAGAGTCAAAGATAGTAATATCATTAAGCACTTTTTATCTGTGAAATAAAAAGATAGTAAGGCCTTTGTTAAAGTAGAACTTCAATTTTCATATAGTGCCCTTCACAGCGTCAGGATGTTCCCAAAATGCTTCACGGCCACTTACCGTGAGGGAAGTTCTGTGCTTGAATCACCATGTTTCCATTCATAGAAACTGTCTTCAGTTTAGAAGAGATATGCTCAATAAATAAAATTATGTTCAAACTCTATAAATAGTATCAATGAAAGAGACAGAGTTTGTAAAATTTGTATTACTTTGTATTACCAGTACATGCAAACATGCTACAAAAAAAAGGATAATAATCTCTTTTTGTGCATGGTTGTCACTGTGTCTCTAGAGAGACCAACTTTTGGTGCTAAAGTAAATC
This sequence comes from Chiloscyllium plagiosum, assembly GCF_037043375.1. NCBI lineage: Eukaryota > Metazoa > Chordata > Chondrichthyes > Orectolobiformes > Hemiscylliidae > Chiloscyllium > Chiloscyllium plagiosum. Next base: position 44,433,877 of record NW_028270147.1, on the reverse strand, counting down.
CAAGGCAAATCCTCCTGTATATGACATTGTTTTTCCACAAATTTCATGGAGAGAGGTTTCAAGAATACAATTGGAGTATAAACTGAGTGGCAATATATCTGATTTAATCAGTGGAGTCTGCAGAAAGAATCATTATTATCTGAATTGAAGTGGGATGTAAAAGTGTTTATGGAGTAAGAAGAAAATAAAATGGGATGGAAAATAATACTGTCAGAGATATACACCACAGAAACAGACCCTTCAGTCCAATCTGTCCATGCCAACCAGATTTCCTATATAAATCCAGTCCCATTTACCAGCATTTGGCCCATATCCCTCTAAACACTTCCTATTCATATACCCATCCAGATGCCTTTTAAATGCAGTATTGGGACCAGGTTCCCCACATCTTCTGGCAGCTCATTCCATACATACACAACCTTCTGTATGAAAAGGTTGTCCCGTAGCTCTCTTTTGTATCTTTTCCCCCTCGCCTTAAACCTATGCCCTCTCATTTTGAACTCCCCCACCCCAGGGAAAAGACCTTGCCTATTTACCCTATCCAGGCCCCTCAAGATTTTATAAACTTCTATAAGGTCACCCCTCAGCCTCCAACACTCCAAGGAAAATAGCCCCAGTCAATTCAGCCTCTCCTTCTCGCTCAAACCCTCCAACCCTGGCAACATTCTTGTAAATCTTTTCTTAACCTTTCCAAGTTTCACAACATCCTTCCTATAGGAGGGAGACCAGAACTGCACGCAACACTCCAAATGTGGCTGAACCAATGGCCTGTACAGCCACAACATGACCTCCCAACACCTACATTCAATGCACCGACCATTAAAGGCAAGTATACCAAATGCCTTCTTCACTATCCTATCTACCTGTAACTCCACTTTCAAGGAACTATGAAGCTGCACTCCAAGGACTCTTTGTTCAACAACACTCCCTCGGACTTGTATAAGTCCTGCTCTGATTTCCCTTTCCAAAATGCAGCACCTCATAATTATCTAAATTAAACTCCATCTGCCACTCCTCCGCCCATTGTCCCATCTGATCAAGATCCTGTTGTATTCTGAGGTAACCTTCTTCGCTGTCCACTACTTCTTCAATAGCAAAAGCTCACGAATAAAGGGCCCATACTAATATTTTTCAATAGTGTCACAACTTCGACTGGGACAACACATCCATTCTAGGACAAGCCAAACAGAGAATTCCTAGAAATATGGCATTCCAACTGGAACTCTCTCAACCAACACATCAGGTTAAACCCCATTTTCCACTCCCTGAGAAAAAGAACAGGAAATAATATCACATTAAATGATGTCACCACAGGAAATGACATCACCAACACAAAGAAACCCAAACATATAAATAGAAAGCAGGAATTATCAATAGTGCTTCGCCCGGAGGCCCACTGAAGATGTCAGCTAGTAGGGTGACGAAATGTCTGGAACCTTCCAGCTCAGTGAGCCAACCTATATTCAGAACCTCAACCTGAGCTACAAATCTTCTCAAAACTCGCTAAGTGTCACAACAAATTAGGACAAATAGAAATATATGGCTTGCAGATTTATATCTACAAGTTTAAAATACAAAAATAGATGCCGGAAAGATTTTCCTTGCACTGTTTGGTGTAAATTGTTAACATTTTTATTCTTTCATGTTGCTGGAATTGTTTATATTTGTTGCCAGTCTGAGTGATAGGCTTTCTGAGCCATCTTAGAAGGCACTTAAGAGTCAACTGCATTGTTATATGTCTGAAGTTTCATGTAGACCAGACTGGGTAAGGATGGAGGATGTCATTTCTTAGAGAATAGAATCAGACGGATTTCTCCAAAAAAAAGATGATAATTGTTGTGATCACTGTGTTACTGAGACTAGCTGTATATTCCAAACTTAGTAGTTGAATTTAAAATCCACCAGGCACTGTCATGGAATTTCCTAATGTCCCCAAAGCATTAGCCTGGGCCTCTGAATTACCAGTCCAGTAGCATTACCACCCACCCCTGCTTTACTTAATCAAACTCATCTTCACAGGTGCAGATCCCATTATTCTAATTCTTGAGTAACATTTTAGGAAGAAAATATTCTAAAAAGCCTTATTTTTAAAAAAACCCTATCTACATTTGTCTACGAGATTCAGTACAAGTATATTAAGGATACAAATAACCATAATACAGGCTGTCAATCTGATCCTTGATTACAGAGATCTTCTTTTGAATGTTTCTACATTTGCAGTTGATGACCAAGCTAAATAGATTCAGTCAATGTAGATTTTGCTGAAAATGTGTCAGTTGTGAACTAAGTGGTTGCCGTGCATATTATACTGTATGGGCTCAATTGGAGACTGTCTCCCTTAATGAAAATAAACATCTCCATGTGCAGTGGAAAACTTCCTGAAATCTCTTCGTTTTCATGTGTTTTGCCTTTTTAGCAAGCGCATTTGATGTGCAGTCAGTCTATAGTTAATTAAGAGAGTGAGTAAAACTGTTATGTTCCAATGTATATTCAGGACTGATAATTTTAAATATTTAAGATGTAAGTGGTTTTGAAATCTTATTGAATATCTTTCTGTAGTACTAGTGGCGCAAATGATAGCAAATGACTTTTTTTTACTGAGCAGGGTCATGTGATGGCTAAACGTGTATTTGATACGTATTCACCCCATGAAGACGAAGCAATGATCTTATTCTTAAATATGGTCTCTCGTGGAAGAATACTTCTATTTACTATCAAGGTCCGTATAATTCAACATCATCCAAATATACATATGGCAGAGTAAAAGCTTTTTTTTAAACTTAATTTTGGTTGAAGGGTGGCCACTTTAAACTTGCAAGTGAGCAAAGTAAAACCATTTCCTAAGATTTGCAAGTGCAAGCTGCTCCTTCATTGCATAATCACTAGTGTTTCCAAATAAACCGTTGGACTATAACCTGGTGTTGTGTGATTTCTAACTCTGGGTCTGGCCTTTCTAGGTTTGGGTCTGTCTCCAAAATGTCAACATGATGAATCTGAAGCTGTCATTTGGCCTTCTTCAGGTGTCTTCTAACAGTGGCGCTGTCTTTGCTTCTTATTTTTTCATCTTTAACTTCTGATGTACCAGTAATGGAATCACCGAATGCTACAACTCGTCATTTGGCCTTTTATGTACATATTGAGCAAGACCTAATCTTGTCTAGCTTCACTTCCCCTCATTTTGCCTGACTTGGGAGTTTATACAGTGGAGTTTTTTTTTGTTGTTGCTCTCTTCTCTCATCTCATTATAATACACAAACATGATAAGCCATTTGTAGTTGAGACTGCTGCAAAGAAAAGCCATGAATGTGAAATGATGTCTTTCATTTCTTGTATTTTGGGTAAAGGAGAGTTAAAACTGAAACTTAAAGGCTTTATTCTTTGCAATAAACAGAACTGTTGTACATCTTTCCCATCTATAAGAACATGGACTATAAGAGTTGATTTAGGAGTGGAATTAGGCCATTCAGTCCATTGAGTCTGCTCTGCCTTTTGATCATGACTGATATGTTCCCCAACCCCAGTCTCCTGCCTTCTCCCCATAACCCTTGATTGCCTTATTAATCAAGAACCTATCTTTCTCTGTCTGAAAGACACTCAATGACTTGGCCTCCACAGCCCCCTGCAGCAGTGGGTTCCACAGATTAGCCACCCTATGGCTGAAGAAATTCTTTCTCATTTTATAGGGTCGTCCCTTCACTCTGAAGCTGTGCTCACAGATCAGTCTCTCCTCCTAGTGGAAAGATCTTCTCCATATCCACTCCATCTAGGCCTCTCAGTATTCTGCAAGTTTCAATCAGATCTCTGTCATCCTTCCAAAATCCATTGAGTATAGACCCAAAGTTCTCATACTCCTCATATGACAACTCTTTGTCTCCAGGATCCTCCTTCTAAGCTTCCTCTGGACTTCCTCTAACATCAGCACATCATTCCTTAGATACGAGGCCCAAAACCGCTCAAAATGTTCCAAATGCCTGACCAGAGCCTTTTAGCCTCAGCATTACATCTGTCCTCGTGTATTCTAGTCATCTTGAGATGAATGCAAATTTCCTATTTGCTTTCCTAATGGTCAACTAAACTTGCATGTTAACCTTAAGAGAATCTTGGACGAGGATTCCAAAGTCCCTTTATGTTTCAGATCTTTGTAGTGTTTTCCTGATTAGAAAATAATCTATGCCAAGCACATTTCCCCAATTGTATTCCATCTGCCACTTGTTTGCCCACTTTCCTAGCCTGTCCCAGCCCTTATGTAGCCTCCCTGCTTCCTAAATACTACCTTCTCCTCCAGCTATCTGTTATATCTAGAAACTTAGAGACCCTGTTCCAATTCCTTTGTCATTAATGTATAACATGAATTGTTGGGGTCCCAATACTTGCCCCCGTGGAATTCCAGTAGTCACCGACTGTCATCTGGAAAAAGGCTCTTTTATTTCTACTCTCTGCCTTCTGCCAGTCAGCCAAACCTCTATCCATGCCAGTACCTTGCCCCGAACACCATGGGCTCTTATTTAGCAGCATCCTTTGCAGCACCTTGTCAAAGACCTTTTGGAAATCCGAATAAAGAGCGTCCGCTGGCTCTCCCTTGTCTATCTTGCTCATTACCATCTCAAAGAATTCTAATAGATTTGTCCAAAGACTGCTCCTTGTCGTGCTGACTCAGCCGTGTTCTGCCATGTACTTCCATGTACTCTGTAATCTCATCCCTAATAATGGACTCTAAAATCTTAACAATGGCTCCGGTTAGGCTAACTGGTCTCTCGTATGCTGTCTCGGGCCTTCTTCCCTCCTTAAACAGGAGTGTAACATTAACCATTTACCAGTCCTGTATGACCCTCCCTGACTCCAGTGATTTGTGAAGTATCTCCTTCAGAATCCTGGGATGCAGTCCATCTGGTCTAGGTGATTTATCCACTTTCAGACCTTTTCAGTTTCCCCAGCACCTTCTCCTTACTAATAGCCACTACACTCACCTCTGACCCTTGTCTGTTTCTAAGTTCCAGTATGCTGCCGGTATCTTCCAACGTGAAGACTGGTGCAAAATACCTGTTCAGTTCTGCTATATCTTTATTCCCTATTGCTACTTCTCCAGCCTCATTTTCCAGTGGTCCAATTTCCACTCTTGCTTCTTTCATCCTTTCATTATATCTAAGAATCCCTTACAATCTTCTTTTATATTACCAGCTAGCTTACCCTCATTTCATTACTCCCATAGCTTTTTTAAATTGTCCTAAAGCTTCTAAATGCTTCCCAATTCCCTGGCTTCCCACTAATCTTCACCGCATTGTATGCTTTTTCTTTTGCTTTTATGCTGTCCCTGACTTCTCTTGTCAGCCATGTTTGCCTCGTTCTCTCCTGGGTGTTTCTCCTTGGGATGAATTTCTGCTTTGCCTGCCAAATTACTCCCCAAAATGCTGACCACTGCTGCTCCACAGTCTTCCCTGCCACACCTGGTTATGGTAGTTTCTATTTTACTTTGTCATTTAAATTCTTTTCTTATAACCAGCCCTAAAGTAATTCAGCCATATAGTGGTTTGAAACCATAAATTAAACCGTTCCAATTTGACTTGCAGTGTCGACGATTTTTCACTAATGGATCTTTTCTATAATTTTCAGAAATTGCCAGGATTCATTTGTATGTGATCCTAAAAATTGAGCTTTTAACAAACGATGAGTGTTGTTTGGTATATGAACTCTGTGCTCCTGTTCTGTCTTTGTTGTATTGTGGGACATGCTGTCACTGGATGGGGCTGCATTTATTGTCCGTTCCTAGCTGCCGTTGAGAAGATGGTGGAGAACTTCCTATCCTGAACTGCTATGTGTAGACCCACAATGCCTCTGGGGAATTTGAGGATTTTGACGCAATGACAATGAAGGGATGATATATTTTCAGGTCAGGTTGGTGAATGGCTTGAGAGAAAATTGCAGGTGGTGGTATTCTCATGTATATGCTGTCCTAGTCCTTCTAGATGGCTATGGTTCTGGGCTTGCAAGGTGCAGTCCAAAAGATGTCTAAAAATTTCTGCAGTGCATCTTGTAGATAGAGTGCGCGCACACACTGCTGCTACTAAGTGTCAATGGTGGGATGACTGAATGTTTATGAATGTTGTGAAACTTGAAATATAGAAACATAGGAGCAGGAGGAGGCCATTTGGCCCTTCGAGTCTGCTCCGCCACTCATCACTAACATGGCTGACCGTCAAACACAGTGTAGTCTTGCTTTCTTCCCATAACCTTTGGTTCCATTCGCCCCAAATGCTACATCTAACTGTCTCTTGAATACATTCAGTGCTTTTTTGGCATTAACTACTTCCTGTGGTAATGAATTCCACAGGCTCACCGCTGTTTGGGTGAAGAAATGTCTCCTTATTTCTGTCTTAAATGGTCCACTCTGAATCCTCAGACTGTGACTCCTGGTTCTGGACACACTCACAAGATTGGGATACAGACAGACTTTAACCTCACACCTTAAATGCACTGTCTGAGCTGAGATGGCATCTTTTGTTATAAAACCTCAAGTTATCTTGAGAATATGTCTTAAAAAAAGTTATTGGATTTACATATTAAAGAACCGAAACCAGCAAACCCATTCTAAAAGATGAAAGATTTAATTTAGATTTGTTCAATATATCATTTCAGCTGCATGACACTGTAATCTTTTGCTAAAAATTCTGTGTCTTAAAATCCTGCTTTACAGTCACCTGATGAAGTAGTGCTTTGAAGCTAGTGCCTCCAATTAAACCTGTTAGACTATAGCCTGGTGTTGTGTGATTTTTAACTTTGTCCTCTCCAGTTTAACACTGGCTCCTCCAAATCATAGTTACACACAGGTGAAATTATCCAGCAGAGGGTGCTATATACCTAAGCCAAGGTTAATTTGAACCTATAATGGAATTCCTTTACAGAGGAACATCGATTATCCAACATTCAATTCTCTGAATTTTGGATTATCCAAACAAGATTGTAAGGTCCCAAGTGCATAGCTAAATTATGTTACCTGGCATTCGATTAACTGAGCGAAATACTCCCTGCCTGTGGCCTTCGGATAATTTAGATTCCTCTGTGTACTGATGTCCTCTATAGTATGGGGTAGTGCAGGTCAGTCATGAACCTCCAAATATTCGTGTTAAATAAGCTTTATCCAGTGTGGTAGCAATAAAGGGTATGATAACTTGACCTTAACCACGTCCAAATCATTTAGCTGCTGGCCATCCAATTTCTCCTGCTGATGATTAGCCATGTATTAAATCTGTTTAAAACATTCTATAAAGTTGGTAATAGAGTCAGATACATTGCTGCATGTGCTTGACAAGGTTACAGTCATTGCCTGGACCAGGTCAACTTTTATTTTTACTGAATGTTATGAACCTAGTTTGTCACTTTCAAAATGCCCCACACACTCCGCACCTCGCCTCAACGATGCCAGTATGTTTTCTACTTTCTTGGCTTCTGCAAATGCAACCATAAACCTCCCCCCAACCGCAAATGCAGCCACCCATTTCTCAAAAAGCTGTGAATTGTAATTTTTTTTCTGTCTTTGTTCATTCATGGAACCTGTCTCCAGTTGCTCTTTCTAGACTGTTTCATGGGTTACTTGAGACAGTCCCATCTCTGTTGATTTGGAGTCACATGTAGACCATATCAGGTAAGGATGGCAGATTTCTTCCCTAAAGGAGTAGATGGGAAGTGATTGCTTGGAAACAAAAATAACACCATCACTTACACTATGATCTCAAGATATGATCCCTGTGCACCTGTTGTAAGGAGTGCCAGTGAAGCAGGGTACCATTATCCTTAAAATGTAAACTTTAATCTTGTCATAGATGTAACAATATTGTACCCAAACTTGTTTCTCTAACTTAATATTTCCCTTATTCTTTGTTCTTTCATTACATTTATTCATGAGTATATCCTGGTAGTTCAGAATGGTACCGGGGAGAACTAGAGAAAGGAAAAGATACAAACTGGGAAAATCCATCGGCCAAAGTTTATTGAAGAAAACCTTTGACCTTCATTATCCTTCATGTCAAGTATGGCATCACTTGCAAATTCTCCTCCAAGCCATTCATCAGCCTGACTTGGAATTATAGCATTGTTCCTTCAGTGTGACTGGGTCAAAGTACTGGAATTCTTTTCCTAAAGCACATGAACTGCAGCGATTCAAGAAGGCAGCTCATCACCACCTTCTTGAGGGTAACTGGGGATGGGTGATAAATGCTGGCCAGCTAGTAATGCCCACATTCCCAAGAATGAATTCTTTTAAATTTGAAATAGGGAGCAGTTGATGCTTTTTGTTCATTCTTCAAACATCCAAGTTTGAGTAAAAGGTTCTGTGCTAGACACTGAGTTTGACTACATTCTGGTCTAAATGCACAAAAGGCACCAGTTGAGGTGCAGACAATCTAAACTGGCCTAATTCTGTACTAGCAAAAGATAGAAAATGCCCCCACTGTAAGGGCTTGATACCTGTCTTGATTGATCCTGGGTTTTCCCAAGCTTGGCTTTAAATTGGTTTGGTTGAAATTGAAGAAAGTGAGGACTGCAGATGCTGGAGGTCAGAGCTGAAAAATGTGTTGCTGGAAAAGCAAGAGAATGGGATTGAGAAATGTATCAGCCATAACTAAATGGCAGAGCAGACTTGACGGGTTTAATGGCCTAATACCTGCTCCTCTGTCTTATGGTCTAAGCCATTCTTGATAAAATTAGTACTTGAAAACATTAAATTGCTAGAGGCTGTAAAGAATGAAGTACAAGGTGTAAAATGACAATTTATCTGGCAAAATTGCTGTGGAAGGGTCAGAGTATAAATAGATTACACTAGTAGGTTACTCTGATTTTAATGGTAGACTTCAATTTCAACCAAGCTGAAAAATATGTTGCTGGAAAAGCGCAGCAGGTCAGGCAGCATCAAGGAACAGGAGAATCGACGTTTCGGGCCTTCCTGAAGAAGGGCTTATGCCCGAAATGTCGATTCTGCTCTGCTCTGCCATTCAGTTATGGCTGATACATTTCTCAATCCTATTCACTTGCTTTCTCTCCACAACCTTGCTTTCCTTGATAATCACAAACCTATCTACCTCTGTCTTAAATACACTCAATTACCTGGCCTCCTCAGACTTCTGTGGCAGTGAATCCCATTGATTCACCATTCTCTGGCTGAAGAAGTTTCTCCTTCTCTCCGTTCTGAAGGTTTTCCATTTACACTCAGGCTGTGTCCTCTGATTCTAGTCTCTCCTACCAATGGAAACATCTTCCCAATATCTACTTTGTCCAGGCCATTCGGTATTCTGTACATTTCAATTAGATCCTCCCTCATCCTTTTAAAATCCATCAAGTATCAAGCCAGCGTTCCTCATGTGATAAGCTTTTCATTGCTGCGACCATTCTCGTGAACCTCCTCTGAACATGCTCCAGAGCCAGTAAATCTTTCCAGAAATATGGGGCCCACGTCTGCGCAAAATACTCCAAATATGGTCTGACCAGAGTCTTTTAGAGCGTCCGAAGTACATCCCTACTTTTATGTTCAAGTACTCAACGTAAATGCCATCATTGCATTTGCCTTCCTAATTACTGACTCACCCTGCAAGTTTACCTTGAGAAAATCCTGGACTAGAACTCCCAAGTCTCTTTGCACTTCAGATTTCTGAATTTTCTCCCATTTAGAAAATTATCCATGCCTTTATTCTTCCTACCAAAGTACACTACCTCACAGTTTTCCCACATTGTACTCCATCTGCCACTACTTTGCCCACTCTCCTAACCTGTCCAAATCCTTCTGCAGCCTCTTCGCTTCTTCAGTGCTATCTTATGCTCTCCCTATTTTTGTATCGTCTACAAACTTAGCCAGAATGCCCTCAATTCCTATAACTAGATCATTAATGTATAAAGTGAAAAGTTGTGGTCCCAAAGCTGGGCTTTGCGTAACACCACTTGTCACCAGCTGCCATCCTGCGAAGGACCCTTTTATCCTCGCTCCCTGCATTCTGCCAGATAGCCAGGCTTCTATCCATGCTAGCATCTTGCTACTGACACCATGGGCCGTTATTATACTCAGCCTCCTGTGCAGCACCTTCTCAAATTGGCTCTACTTGGTCTAACCTGCTTGCTACTTTCTCAAGAATTCAAGCTTTACAAATTTGGTTGAATTTTTTTCCTAATGTGGCCCCTGAGTTGAAATACTCCCACAGTTTAGGCTCCCCAGGAAAACTCAGTCTCTTGGAATAGGTACTTGGTGTGTCCATAGGAAAATGACGGTGCACAGAAGCATAAAGGGAAAAATTGAGATACAAAATTTGAACATCATTTATATTGTTCTATTTAATATTTCATTATTTATGTAGTAACCAGTAGATGTGCTGTAGGAAATAACTAACCTTTTTATCCTTCCTTTTAATGATTCAGGATGAAGGATCTTTCCATCTAAAAGACACTGCCAAAAGTCTACTTAAAGGATTGGGTAGTCAGATTGCCTCATCACTCAGTTGGCGAGACATGTGGACTTTTGTGGTAAAGAAAGGAGGTGCAGTATGTGTACATTTCTGAAAATCTGATGGAGGCAAACTTTGATATACTGCTGTATGCAAATATTAAAAAAAACTTTGTGTCAAGAATAAAATGATGCAAATTCATAATATTATAACATTGAACCATGGATTGTGGAAAAGAATTTTTAAGATCCCAATAGTGACAAGTCTAGCAACAGTAAATGTCCAGTTGAGATTTATTTGAAATCTAATTTTACACATTGTTCAACATTTTTATTGTTAGGCCAAGTCTACGGTGAAAAACACTCAAAGTCTCCAGCATTGGCCACCTGGGGAGATCCTGTTTTATTGAAAACTGAAGTTCAGCTAACCTCTGCTGAAGGTGAGTTTTGCATTTCATTATTTTTAATATGCACAAGTATGTGATCTAAGGCTCACGTTATAATCCTCATTCTGTACATTCCATAACCTTGTTCATTACTGATTTTTTTAAAGACTTTTAATTTGCAACCTATGGCAAATTTAAAAACATGTTTAGTGAAACCATTATAATGATTTACTATTATATTTTTTAAAAATGAGAAACCTAACTGAAGGGCCAAAGCGCAGTGTACATTATACTCTACATGAAGCATATGACAGGTTGATCACAGTCTTCACTATTCTGCCACTTTCTCACTCATTTCCTCCTTAACCCCACCCCGCCCCACACACAATCCAGGCCTAGTGACAAGCAATCTGTTCCTAGCAAAGATTATTGGAAAGCAAATTTTTAAAAGAACCCTGCTTTTTTTCATTTTAAAACTGGGATCTAACAATATAACTTTTTCAAATCTCCAGTGGTGTTAAATGGGATTAAATTGCTGACAATTCTTTGTCAACCAGATTTATATTAAATATTGTCACTTACTTTTAAAGGACTTAGAATTCTATCAGGAATTCCCTCTCATAGGCTGGTTCTGATGAGATTATGAATAAAAAGATAATGCAGCTAAATCAGTGGCTGAAGAAATGGTCCAGTGTGCAAAGATTCAGGACATATCGTTGGGATTCTTCTGGGGCAGAAAAGACCAGTTTAAAACAGGTGGATTTCACATGAACCATAAAGGGGCTAATATACAGCAGGGAGATTTGCTAGTTCTGGTTTGGGAGCCTTTAAACTAGTCGAGGGGGCTAGTGCAAGTGGGAATCCTAAGTAGCAGTAAAAATAGAAAGACAAATAAAGATGGTTCTGAATCAGAAAAGAGTAATTTAATTAGAAAAAGCGGATGAGCAAATCCTAGAATGAGAACTCTGAAGAATTAAACTGCATTTATATCAATGCAAGGGGTCTTACAGGTAAGGCTGATAACCTCAGGGCATGCATGGGAACATAGGACTGGATGTCATAGCTATTACAGAAACTTGGCTGAGGGAAGGACAGGACTGGCAGCTTAATGTTCTGGGTTTTAGACGCTATAGGAAGGATAGAAAGGGAGGCAAGAGAGGATAGGGAGGGGTGTTTTTGATAAGGGAAAACATTATTAAAGATATTGAGGTTCTATTTAAAAATAAGCAATAATAATAATATAGATAACTGGGATCAAATGAATTTCTTGAGTATTGAGTGTTAGGGGCATTTTTAAGAGGGAAATCAGGATGGTAAAGAGGGGATGTGAGATAGCCTTGGCAGATAAGGCTAAGGATAATCCAAAGAGATTCTACAAGTATTTCAGAGCAAAAGAACAGCGAGAGAGAGAATAGGGCCCTTAAAGATATGTTGAACCTTAGGAAATGGGAGAGATACTAAATGAATATTTTGCATCAGTTTTTACTGTGGCGAAAGAAATGGAGGTTAGAGAACTCTGGGAAATAAATATTGATGTTTTGAAAACCTGTTTGCAGTACAGAAGTGGCAGTGCTGGACGTCTCAGAAAATTTAAAGATGGATATAAATCTCCAGGACCTAATCAAGAGTATCCCAGGACATTGTGTGAAATTGGGGAAAATTTGTGGGGCCCCTAGCAAAGATATTTGTATTATCTATATGCAGGAGTGAGGTATTGGAGGGTGGCTAGAGTAGTGCCTTTTATTTAAGAAAGGCTGGAAAGAGAATTCTGGGAACTGGAAACCTGTGAGCCTGACATCAGTAGTGGGTAAGTTATGGAAATGATCTGGAAAGGTAGGGTGTACGTGCATTCAGAGGGGCAAGGACTGATTAGGGATAATCAGCATGGTTTTGTGCAAGGGAACTAGTGTCTCACAAACTTGATTGAGGTTTTTGAGGAAGTAATCAAAAAGATTGAGGACAGAGAAGTAGACATTTATATGGACATTAGTAAACCCTTTGAAAAAGATCCACTTTAAACTTGAAAAAGTCAAGTTAGATCACATGGGATTCAGGGAGAACTTGCCAATTGGATACAGAATTGGCTTGAAGGTAAGAGACAGGTGGTGATGGAGGGTGTTTTTTAGTCTGGAGGCTTGTATGCCACATGGTTCGGTAGTGGGTCCACATTGTTTGTCATTTACGTAAGCGATTTGGATGAGAATATAGATGGCATGGTTAGTAAGCTTGTCGATGACACCAAAATTGGTGGTATAGTGGACAGTGAAGAATGTTATCTAATAGTACAGAGAGATCTTGATCAATTGGGTCAATGGGCTGAGGAGTAGCAGATGGAGTTTAATTTGGATAAATGTGTTGTATTTTGGTAAAACAAACAAGGATGGGACTCGCACAATTAATGATAAGGCCCTGGGTAGTATTGTAGAACAGAGAGACCTGGGAGTTCGGGAATGTAATTCTTTGAAATGTGTGACACAGGTAGACAGGGTGGTTAAGATGTTTAGCATGCTTGCCTTCATTGCTCAGACCTTTTGAGTATAGGAGTTGGGATGCCATGTTGAGGTTGTACAGGACATTGGTAAGGCCTTTTCTGGAGTAATGTGTGCATTTCTGGTTGCCCTGCTATGGGAAGGATATTATTGAATTGGGAGAGGTTCAGAAGAGATTTACCAGGAAGTTTGCTGGGAATGGGGGGTTTGAGTTAGAAGGAGAGGCTGGGTAGGCTGGGAATTTTTTCACTGTGTAGGAGATTGAGGGTGACTTTTATAATGGTTTGTAAAATTATGAATAGCATAGATAAGATGAATAGCAAGGGTCTTCTCTCCCCCCCCCCCCCCCCCCCCCCCCCCCAGGGTGGGGGATTCAAAACTAGGGGTCATATTTTTAAGGTGAGGGGAGAAAGTTTTAAAAAAGGACTTGAGGGGCTACTTTTATTTTTACAGTGTTTCATATGTGGGAGACATCGCACACGTCTCCACTGGCTACATCTGCAGGAAGTGCACCCAACTCCAGCTCCTTGAAAACTGTTAGGGAATTGGAGCTGGAGCTGGCTGAACTATGGATCATTCGGGAGGCTGAGGGGGTAATTGAGAGGAGTTACCGGGAGTTGGTCACTCCTAAGGCTCAGGACAAGGATAGATGGGTTACAGTTAGGGGGAAGGAAAGGGGACAGACAGACAGACAGACAGTGCAGAACTCCCATGTGGACATTCCCCTCAGCAATAAGTATACCATTTTGGATACTGCTGGGGGTGGGATGACCTACCAGAGGAAAGCCACAGCAGTCATTTCTCTGGCACTGAGCCTGATACTGTGGCAAAGAAAGGAAGGGGGCAGAATAGAAAAGTACTCGTGGTAGGGGACGTGATAGTTAGGGGAATCGACAGGAGATTTTGTGGTCAGGATCAGGATTCCCGGAAGGTATGTTGCCTCCCTGGTGCCAGGGTCTGGGACGTCTCCGATCGGGTGTATAAGGTTCTAAAAGGGGAGGGCGAACAGCCAGAAATCATGTTACATATTGGCACTAATGATATAGCCAGAAAAAGGATTGAGGATATAAAAAGTGATTTCAGGGAGTTAGGATGGATGCTGCAAAGCAGGACGAACAGAGTAGTGTTCTCTAGTTTACTACCGGTGTCACGAGATAGCGAGGCGAGGAACAGGGAGCGGGCGCAGCTTAACATGTGGCTGCGCAGCTGGTGTATGAGGGAGGCTTCAGATATGTAGATAATTGGGATGCCTTCTGGGGAAAGTGGGACGGGTTGTATCTGAACTGGAAGGGGACCAACGTCCTGGGTGGAAGATTTGCTCGAGTAGTTCGAGAGGGTTTAAACTAGTACGGCAGGGTGGTGGGAACCTGAGCTGTATACCGGAGGTGAGAGTTGATGCAGATGAGGCAGTAGCAAGAGGTAGACCAGCTAGTGGGAAGGATTTTCCTGGGAAGGAACCAAGGGATCAGTTAAAGTGTGTTTGCTTTAACGCAAGGAGTATCAGGAATAAAAGTGATGAACTTAGAGTATGGATCAGTACCTGGTGCTATGATGTTGTGGCCATGACGGAAACATGGGTTTCTCAGGGGCAGGAATGGTTGCTGGATGTTCCAGGTTTAGAGCATTTAAAAAGAATAGTGAGGGGGGGAAAAAGAGGAGGGGGTGTAGCACTACTAATCACAGCTACAGAAGCTTCCATTGTCGAGGAAGATCCGCCTACCAAGTCAGTATGGGTGGAAATTAGGAACAGCAAGGGAGCAGTCACCTCGTTAGGGGTTTACTACAGGCCCCCCAATAGCAGCAGGGAGATTGAAGAAAGCATAGGTCAGCAGATTTTGGAAAAGTGTGGACGTAGTAGGGTTGTTGTAACGGGTGACTTTAACTTTCCCAGTATTGATTGGAACCTCCTTTGGGCAGAAGATTTGAATGGAGCTGTTTTTGTGAGGTGTGTTCAGGAGGGTTTCCTAACTCAGTACGTTGACAGGCCGATGAGGGGAGAGGCCATTCTAGCCTTGGTGCTCGGAAACGAGCCGGGGCAGGTATCAGATCTTGTGGTGGGAGAGCATTTTGGTGATAGTGACCACAACTGCCTCACATTCTACATAGCTATGGAGAAGGAGAGGATTAGGCAAAATGGGAGGATATTTAATTGGGGAAGAGGAAACTATGATGTGATTAGACATGAGTTAGGAAGCATGAACTGGGAGCAATTGTTCCATGGTAAAGGCACTATAGACATGTGGAGACTGTTTAAGGAACAGTTGTTGCGAGTGATGAATAAATATGTCCCTGTGAGACAGGCAAGAAGGGGTAAGATAAAGGAACCTTGGATGACGAGAGCGGTGGAGCTTCTCGTCAAAAGGAAGAAGGTAGCTTACGTAAGGTGGAGGAAACTAGGGTCAAGCTCAGCTCTGGAGGATTACAGGCAGGCGAGGAAGGAGCTCAAAAAGGGTATGAGGAGAGCCAGGAAGGGGCACAAGAAAGGCTTGGCAGAACGGATTAGGGAGAACACAAAGACATTTTACACTTATGTGAGGAATAAGAGAATGGTCAAAGAAAGAGTAGGGCCGATCAGGGATAGAATAGGGAACTTGTGTGTGAAGTCTGAGGAGGTAGGGGAAGCCCTAAATGAGTTTTTTGCTTCTGTCTTTATGAAAGAAACAAACTTTGTAGTGAATGAAACCTTTGAAGAGCAGGTGTGCATGCTGGAGTGGATAGAGATAGAGGAAGCTGATGTGCTGAAAATTTTGTCAAACATTAAGATTGACAAGTCGCCAGGCCCGGACCAGATTTGTCCTCAGCTGCTTTGGGAAACAAGAAATGCAATTGCTTTGCCACTTGTGAAGATCTTTGCATCCTCGCTCTCCACTGGAGTCGTATCTGAGGACTGGAGAGAGGCATATATAATTCCTCTCTTCAAGAAAGGAAATAGGGAAATCCCTGGCAATTACAGACCGTAATTACTTGCCGTCTGCAAGGTGTTGGAAAGGATTCTGAGGGATAGGATTTATGACCATCTGGAAGAGCATGGCTTGATTAAATGCAGTCAATACGGCTTTGTGAGGGGCAGGTCATGCCTCACAAACCTTATCGAGTTCTTTGAAGATGTGACTAGAAAAGTTGATGAGGGTCGAGCTGTGGATCTAGTGTATATGGATTTCAGCAAGGCATTTGATAAGGTTCTCCATGGTAGGCTCATTCAGAAGGTCAGGAGGAATGGGATACAGGGGAACTTAGCTGTCTGGATACAGAATTGGCTGGCCAACAGAAGACAGCGAGTGGTAATAGAAGGAAAATATTCTGCCTGGAAGTCAGTGGTGAGTGGTGTTCCACAGGGCTCTGTCCTTGGGCCTCTACTTTTTGTAATTTTTATTAATGACTTGGATGAAGGGATTGAAGGATGGGTCAGCAAGTTTGCAGACGACACAAAGGTTGGAGGTGTCGTTGACAGTATAGAGGGCTGTTGTAGGCTGCAGCAGGACATTGACAGGATGCAGAGATGGGCTGAGAGGTGGCAGATGGAGTTCAACCGAGATAAATGCGAGGTGATGCATTTTGGAAGGTCGAATTTGAAAGCTGAGTACAGGATTAAGGATAGGATTCTTGGCAGTGTGGAGGAACAGAGGGATCTTGGTGTGCAGGTACATAGATCCCTTAAAATGGCCACCCAAGTGGACAGGGTTGTTAAGAAAGCATACGGTGTTTTGACTTTCATTAACAAGGGGATTGAGTTTAAGAGTCATGAGATCTTGTTGCAGCTCTATAAAACTTTGGTTAGACCACACTTGGAATACTGCGTCTAGTTCTGGTCGCCCTATTATAGGAAAGATGTGGATGCTTTGGAGAAGGTTTAGAGGAGGTTTACCAGGATGCTGCCTGGACTGGAGGGCTTATCTTCTGAAGAGAGGTTGACTGAGCTCGGACATTTTTCATTGGAGAAAAGGAGGAGGAGAGGGGACCTAATTGAGGTATACAAGATGATGAGAGGCATTGATAGAGTCAATAGCCAGAAACTATTTCCCAGGGCAGAAATGGCTAACATGAGGGGTTATAGTTTTAAGCTGGTTGGAGGAAAGTATAGAGGGGATGTCAGAGGCGGGTTCTTTACACAGAGTTGTGAGAGCATGGAATGCGTTGCCAACAGCAGTTGTGGAAGCAAGCTCATTGGGGATATTTAAGAGACTGCTGGACATGCACATGGTCACAGAAATTTGAGGGTGCATACATGAGGATCAATGATCGGCACAACATCGTGGGCTGGAGGGCCTGTTCTGTGCTGTACTGTTCTATGTTCTATATGTGGAATGAACTGCTTGAGGAAATGATGGATTCAGGTACAATTATAACATTTAAAAGGCATTTGGATATGCGCATGAATAGGAAGGATTTGGAAGGATATGGGCCAAATGTAGGCAAGGGTGGCTAGTTTAGTTTAGGAACATGGTATGGACTAGTTGAACCAAAGGGTCTGTTTCCATGCTATATAACTCTGACTCTAGGGTAGCTTTTATTAGAACATCAATTAGCAGGCTTTGAAGGAAATAAGTGAGAATATATTCTGAATCAGTTATTTGGTAAGGGGTATCCCTGAAGATTAACATGTATCTCTTAAAGATTTGTGTGTTTTTGTTTTGAAGATGCTGAGTGTCACTGGGCAGACACAGTTGCCAATCGGAGGAGGAAGACTTTCTGCAGCAAAGTGGAAGGATATGGGAGCATCTGCAGCTGTAAGGATCCAGCACCGATTGAATTTAACCCTGAGCCTGTAAGTTTGCTTCTCTTTTAACTGCTTTGTTCCCTGATGTTTTCACCATTTTTAGTCAATCTTTCAGTTGGTTCCATGCAATTGTTATGCATGAAATGGACTTTCTTAGATGACTACCTCAATTACTGCTGGTCTCGATGGGATTGGTCAGATTTTTTTTCAGTGAGTTGCTGGTAATCTTGACTTGTTGGATTGCCTGATCAGCATCAGTGGTTGTCTTAGCAAATACTTTCATTCAAAACTCTTGAGAAATTCCCTGTAATATATGTCATCAGATAGTCATTGTTTGAATAGGTAGGTGCGACAGTGGATTAAAACAGTGACTTAACTGAAAACAGAACTGCCATCAATGCATGAGCTGTTACTGTTTCACATTTCATCTAACTTGGAGCAATTTTGTCTTTCACGCTTTCTCTTTTTTTTCTATCATCTCTTTCTCTTGCCTTTGTGTTTTAAAGGAAGCATATCCATAATCTAACAACTCTGGGAATCCAGAAGAAATTTGTCAGCATGACCCTGAACCCTCCACCCTGATGTTACAGTTGGTTTAAACATAGTTCTTGAACTTTTCCATTGTTTTTACCAGATGCCTATCTTCAGATCAGTTTCATGATGTTTGCTTAGCCTGTGATAATCTTGCAGCAAGTACAGTTCCTCAGTTATTTTTCTCTTGTTCCCATCAAGTGAACTCTGTGAAGACAAATTGAGCTCCACTGATGGCCAGCTCTGCTGTTGTAATTTACAGCCTTGGACTTTGAATTGCTACACTATACTAGTTTCAAGACTTCATGAAATATTTCGGCAGTGTGTTGTAGCATTAGCAAAAAGAGTGTAATTTATATGTTGCTAAAATATCAAGTTTTAATCATGCTTCATGTGGCAGCATAAAAGAAGGTAAATGCTAAAAGAGAGCCTTGCCAGACCAAGTTATTTCTCTGGCAATGTCAGAATGGCATTGAGCCTGACCTAACAGCAGGTCAGCTACAGGGTGTGTTTGTGGCAAGAGATCGGGTGACTAATCCATGCTTTCTGTTATTGAGACACACATAAACAATAAGAAAGTGATGTAAGATTGATTTATTCAGGTAAAACATGAGCATTTGGAAATCAAGAGGGGAATTGATAATTTTAATACAAGCTAAAATATCACAACTGTTGCAGATTACCATCTGGTGAAATTTGAATTCCAGTTTACTTCAGTACTTGAAGTAAATTTGAATGTTATGCTTTATTTTCACAGTTAAAAGATAACAAAGTTTATGATGTTCCGGTGGCGGTGATAGCTGGTAACAGACCTAACTACCTTTACAGGTGAGATGTGAGGTTCAACATATGGATAACAATGTTACTTTTGGATATACAGCAAGTCTGCAACGTGAGGTATTACACCTTTTTTGTATGCTTATTGAATGAATGGTGTTTTGTTGTACCGTTCTTTCATATTCCATTCAAGGTCAAAGTTGGTAATTGCTTTTTGCAAAGTAAAGCTAATATCCTGGGGAAACAAACGTTTGTATCTATTTTTGTAGAATCATTTGACTTGTTTTTCACGCTGCAATAGTAAAAATTGATCTTTACTGAAATAGTTTCCTGGCAAGAAATTACCTTGATCAGCTCTGAACATAAGACCATAAGACATAGGAGCGGAAGTAAGGCCATTCGGCCCATTGAGTCCACTCCGCCATTCAATCATGGCTGATGGGCATTTCAACTCCACTTACCCGCATTCTCCCCGTAGCCCTTAATTCCTTGTGACATCAAGAATTTATCAATTTCTGCCTTGAAGACATTTAGCATCCCAGCCTCCACTGCACTCTGTGGCAATGAATTCCAAAGGCCCACCACACTCTGGCTGAAGAAATGTCTCCGCATTTCTGTTCTGAATTTACCCCCTCTAATTCTAAGGCTGTGTCCACGGGTCCTAGTCTCCTCGCCTAACGGAAACAATTTCCTAGCGTCCACCCTCTCCAAGCAATGTATTATCTTGTAAGTTTCTATTAGATCTCTCCTTAATCTCCTAAACTCCAATGAATATAATCCCAGGATCCTCAGTCGTTCCTCATATGTTAGACCTACCATTCCAGGGATCATCCGTGTGAATCTCTGCTGGACACGCATCAGTGCCAGTATGTCCTTCCTGAGGTGTGGGGACCAAAACTGGACACAGTACTCCAAATGGGGCCTAACCAGAGCTTTATAAAGTCTCAGTAGCACAACGGTGCTTTTATATTCCAACCCTCTTGAGATAATTGACAGCATTGCATTCGCTTTCTTAATCATGGACTCAACCTGCATGTTTACCTTTAGAGAATCCTCAACTAGCACTCCCAGATCCCTCTGTACTTTGGCTTTACGAATTTTCTCACCGTTTAGAAAGTAGTCCATGCTTGTATTCTTTTTTCCAAAGTGCAAGACCTCGCATTTGCTCACATTGAATTCCATCAGTCATTTCCTGGACCACTCTTCCAAACTGTCTAGATCCTTCTACAGCCTACCCACTTCCTCAGTACTACCTGCCTGTCCACCTAACTTTGTATCATCGGCAAACTTCGCTAGAATGCCCCCAGTGCCTTCATCCAGGTCATTAATATATAATGTGAACAGCTGCGGCCCCAACACTGAACCCTGCGGGACACTGCTTGTCACCGGCTGCCATTCCAAAAAATAACCTTTTATCCCAACTCTCTGCCTTCTGTCAGTCAGCCAATCCTCAATCCATACCAGTAGCTCACCTTGAACACCATGGGCCCTCACCTTGCTCAGCAGTCTCCCGTGTGGCACCTTAGCAAAGGCCTTTTGGAAGTCTAGGTAGACCACATCCACTGCGTTTCCCCGGTCTAACCTACTTGTCACCTCTTCAAAGAACTCCAACAGGTTTGTCGGGCACGACCTCCCCTTACTAAATCCATGTTGACTTGTTCTAATCCGACCCTGCTCTTCCAAGAATTTAGAAACCTCATCCTTAATGATGGATTCTAGAATTTTACCAACAACCGAGGTTAGGCTAATTGGCCTATAATTTTCCTCCGCCCTTGAGCCCCGCCCCTCCAACCGCCACCAGGACAGAACCCCACTGGTCCTCACCTACCACCCCACCAATCTCCACATACAGCGTATCATCCGCCGTCATTTCCGCCACCTCCAAACGGACCCCACCACCAGGGATATATTTCCCTCCCCTCCCCTATCAGCGTTCTGTAAAGACCATTCCCTCCGTGACTCCCTCGTTAGATCCAAACCCCCCACCAACCCAACCTCCACTCCCGGCACCTTCCCCTGCAACCGCAGGAGGTGTAAGACTTGCGCCCACACCTCCCCCCTCACTTCCCTCCAAGGCCCCAAAGGAAACTTCCATATCCGCCAGAAATTCACCTGCACCTCTACACACATTATCTATTGCATCCGCTGCACCCGATGTGGCCTCCTCTATATTGGGGAGACAGGCCACCTACTTGCAGAGCGCTTCAGAGAACACCTCTGGGACACCCGGACCAACCAACCCAACCACCCTGTGGCCCAACACTTCAACTCCCCCTCCCACTCCACCAAGGATATGCAGGTCTTTGGACTCCTCCACCGCCAGACCACAACAACATGACGGTTGGAGGAAGAGCGCCTCATCTTCCGCCTGGGAACCCTCCAACCACAAGGGATGAACTCGGATTTCACCAGTTTCCTCATTTCCCCTCCCCCCACCTTGTCTCAGTCAAATCCCTCGAACTCAGCACCGCCCTCCTAACCTACAATCTTCTTCCTGACCTCTCCGCCCCCACCCCATTCTAACCTATCACCCTCACCTTGACCTCTTTCCACCTATCACATTTCCAACGCCCCTCCCCCAAGTCCCTCCTCCCTACCTTTTATCTTAGCCTGCTGAACACACTTTCCTCATTCCTGATGAAGGGCTTATGCCCGAAACGTCGATTCTCCTGTTCCTTGGATGTTGCCTGACCTGCTGTGCTTTACCAGCAACACATTTTCAGATATAATTTTCCATCTTTTGTCTTGATCCTTTCTTGAACAAGGGGGTTACAACAGCGATCTTCCAATCATTCGGGACTGTCCCTGACTCCAGTGACTTTTGAAAGATCTCAATCAACGCCTCCGCTATTTCCTCAGCCACCTCCCTCAGTACTCGAGGATGTAACCCATCAGGGCCAGGAGATTTATCAATTTTAAGACCTTTTAGCTTTTCTAGCACTTTCTCTTTTGTAATGGCAACCATACTCAACTCAGCCCCCTGACTCCCTTTAATTGTTGGGATATTACTCATGTCTTCCACTGTGAAGACTGATGCAAAGTACTTAAGTTCTCCTGCTATTTCCTTATCTCCCATCATTAGGCTTCCAGCATCAGTTTGAAGTGGCCCAATGTCTACTTTTGCCTGTCGTTTGTTTCTTATGTATTGAAAGAAACTTTTACTATCATTTCTAATATTACTGGCTAGCCTACCTTCATATTTGATCCTCTCCTTCCTTATTTCTCTCTTTGTTATCCTCTGTTTGTTTTTGTAACCTTCCCAATCTTCTGATTTCCCAGTGCTCTTGGCCACTTTATAGGATTTCTCTTTTTCTTTGATAGATTTCCTGACTTCCTTTGTCAGCCATGGCTGTCTAATCCCTCCCCGGATAATCTTTCTCTTCTTGGGGATGCATTACAACTTCCAAACAGCATTGTGAGCTTAGTTGGCATTGTCACTGGAACATGGATATGACGTTGGCTGTATATTGCAAGAAAAGTGTTCTCTTTGTTTTGAAATCAAGCACAATAGTAAACATAGGATCTGATAAAGAAATAAAAATCATTTGTGCAATTGAAAAATTCCAAAATGACTGAGACTGTCTAAAGCATACACAAATTGTCCACCTAGATTGTTATGTGCAAAAGCAAATGGAAATAAAGCCATCGTCTTATTTGTCACATCACTAATATAATTAGAATCCTTTGTACCCAGAGTACTTGTGGATATTGCATAGAATTCTACAAGGGTGCCTGAGCAAAGACTTGTGTAAACAATGTTTATTAAAGTTCTGCTTTCATCGTGATTCTCAGAAAACTACAAGATCTATTCATCAAAATGGTATCTGAATAAGTAATCTGGAAATAATTGCCTCTAATTAGGAGGCAAAAAGGCAATTTAGTAAGATTTTATACTGAATATTTTAATGGGGGTGGATTGGGAAGAACAATTTTCCCCACTTTGGATTCAAATATCAGGGGTCATCAAGTTAAAATTGCTGTAATAATTTTCTGTATGCAGCTCTGAATGCTTTGGCATGGGAAGTTGAGGCAGAGATTATTACTTTTTAAGGGAAAATAACAATTTGCATTAGAAGGAAGATTCAGGGAAATGGGAGTTTTTATGCATTGTTTTGGTGGAAAGCCAGGCACAGATGTTTGCCTTTTGTGCTGTAAACTTCAATGGGTCGAAGTAAATGGTAAGAAATAATTTTCCATTTATTGATCTCTTTATATGCCTATAAATAATTTATTTACTGACCTAATGAAGAGCTGATAAGCATTAATAACCAGTCTGGAATCCAACATTTATTTTCCTGCAGAATGTTGCGTTCACTGCTGTCTGCTCAGGGTGTGAACCCAGAAATGATTGTTGTCTTCATAGATGGTTACTATGAGGTGAGATGTTATTAGATTTTTAAAACTTATCTGTACAAAAAGCAAATCCTATTACTAAACGTGAAATAACTGTGTTATAACTGGGCTAAATTATCTGTAATAGTGATTTGGGTGACATTGTAGAAGATAACTATTATTACACTTAATCTGTTAGGTGAAAATACAAATAAAACAAAATCATCATATAGTTTGTCACATCAATGAAACTATATGATTTGAATCCTATTTGGAAGGATAAACCCATGGGTTAAAAATTGAATATTTGTTTGTTCCTGTTTGGCAAACAGGTATTTGTATCTCCTCTAATCCAGAGCTATTTCCTCAATGTGTAGTTCATAGTGTCTCCACAAATATTATTCATGTTTTTGTACCTTTTTTTTTGGTCGGTGTATGGAATGAGCTGCCAGAGGAAGTGGTGGAGGCTGGTACAATTGCAACATTTATGAGGCATTTAGATGGGTATATGAATAGGAAGGGTTTAGAGGGATATGGGCTGGGTGCTGGCAGGTGGGACTAGACTGGGTTGGGATAACTGGTTGGACCGAAGGGTCTCTTTCCATGCTGTACATCTCTATGACTCTATTTAACAGAGAATGACTTATGATAGACCTACAAACATTTCTACTTGCTTTCCTGTTCTTTGGAAAGTGCTTGGATGTTGATATCCTGGCCAACAGCTAACAGGAGGGAGAGACAAAGATCAGCGTTCTTTCAAATCACACTTATTTCTGGACTGTTGGGCTATTCAAGCATACAAGGGGGCAGGAGAGAAAAGAAAGCTATTCTGTCAAGCCTGCTATATTATGATGGCCTCATACTGACAATAGACAATAGGTGCAGGAGTAGGCCATTCAGCCTTTCGAGCCTGCACCGCCATTCAATATGATCATGGCTGATCATTCCTAATCAGTATCCTCTTCCTGCCTTATCTCCATAACTCTTGATTCCACTATCTTTGAGAGCTCTATCCAACTCTTTCTTAAATGAATCCAGAGACTGGGCCTCCACTGCCCTCTGGGGCAGAGCATTCCACACAGCCACCACTCTCTGGGTGAAGAAGTTTCTCCTCATCTCTGTACTAAATGGTCTACCCTGTATTTTTAAGCTGTGTCCTCTGGTTCGGCACTCACCCATCAGCGGAAACATGTTTCTGCTGCCAGAGTGTCCAATCCTTTCATAATCTTATATGTCTCAATCAGATCCCCTCTGTCTTCTAAACTCAAGGGTATACATTCCTGAAGAAGGGCTTATGCCCGAAACGTCGATTCTCCTGTTCCCTGGATGCTGCCTGACCTGCTGCGCTGTTCCAGCAACACATTTTCAGCTCTGATCTCCAGCATCTGCAGACCTCACTTTCTCCTCAAGGGTATACAAGCCCAGTCGCTTCAGTCTTTGTGTAAGGTAATCCCGCCATTCCAGGAATTGACCTCGTGAACCTACACTGCGCTCCCTCAATAGCCAGAATGTTTTTCCTTAAATTTGGAGACCAGAGCTGCACACAGTACTCCAGGTGTGGTCTCACCAGGGCCCTGTACAGCTGCAGGAGCACCTCTTTGCTTTTATTTTTTTTTTGTCTTTTTTTCTTCTTTTTTTTCTCCCCACACTACCACCTAAGTGCGGTAGTGCTTATTTTATCCCCAGCACCCATGGTGTGTGTGTGCAGGTGTGAGACACAGTGAAAGACACAAAGTGCACCAATCTTTATTCAATTTCCACCACCAGGAAGATTGGAAAACACCCGGGTGGCCAGTGACAAACACTCCTCTTTGCTTCTATACTCAATTCCTCTTGTTATGAAGGCCAGCATGCTATTAGCCTTCTTCACTACCTGCTGTACCTGCATGCTTGCCTTCATTGACTGGTGTACAAGAACACCCAGATCTCTCTGTACTGTCCCTTTACCTAAATTGATTCCATTGAGGTAGTAATCTGCCTTCCTGTTCTTGCCACCAAAGTGGATAACCATACATTTATCCACATTAAACTGCATCTGCCATGCATCTGCCCACTAAACTAACTTGTCCAGGTCACCCTGTAATCTCCTAACATCCTCATCACATTTCACCCTGCCACCCAGCTTTGTATCATCAGCAAATTTGCTAATGTTATTGCTGATACCATCTTCTACATCATTAACATATATTGTAAAAAGCTGCGGTCCCAGCACAGATCCCTGCGGTACCCCACTGGTCACTGCCTGCCATTCCGAAATGGAGCCGTTTATCACTACCCTTTGTTTCCTATCAGCCAACCAATTTTTAATCCAATCTAGTACTTTGCCCCCAATACCATGCGCCCTAATTTTACTCACTAACTACCTGTGTGGGACTTTATCAAAAGCTTTCTGAAAGTCCAGGTACACTACATATACTGGATCTCCCTCGTCCATCTTCAGAGTTACATCCTCAAAAAATTCAAGAAGATTAGTCAAGCATGATTTCCCATTCATAAATCCATGCTGACTCTCCTATCCTGTTACTACTATTCAGATGTGCCGTAATTTCATCCTTTATAATAGACTCCAGCATCTTTCCCACCACTGAGGTCAGACTAACTGGTCTATAATTTCCTGCCTTCTCTCTCCCACCTTTCTTAAAAAGTGGCACAACGTTAGCCACCCTCCAATCTGAAGGAACTGATCCCGAATCTATCGAACTCTGGAAAATAATCACCAACGCATCCACGATTTCCCGAGCCACCTCCTTCAGTACCTTGGGATGTAGACCATCAGGCCCCGGAGACTTATCAACCTTCAGACCTAACAGTCTCTCCAACACCAAATCCTGGCAACTATAAATTCCCTTAAGTTCAGATCCTTCAGCCACTGTTACCTCAGGGAGATTGCTTGTATCTTCCCCAGTGAACACAGATCTGAAGTACCCATTTAATTCTTCTGCCATTTCTTTGTTCCCCGTAATATATTCCCCTGTTTCTGTCTTCAAGGGCCCAATTTTAGTCCGAACCATTTTTTTGCCTTGCACATACCTAAAAAAGCTTTTACTATCCTTCTTTATATTATTGGCCAGTTTACCTTCGTACCTCATTTTTCCTCTGCGTATTTCCTTCTTAGTAATCCTCTGTTGCTCTTTAAAAGCTTCCCAGTCCTCAGTTTTCCCACTTATCTTTGCTATGTTATACTTTTCCTCTTTTAACTTTATATGTTTCTTAACTTCCCTCGTCAGCCACGGCCACCCATGCCTCCTCCTGGGATCTTTCTTCCTTTTAGGAATGAACTGATCCTGCAACTTCTGCATTATACACAGAAATATCCGCCATTGTTCCTCCACAGTCATCCCTGCTAAGGTATTGCACCATTGAACTTTGGCCAGCTCCTCCCTCATAGTTCCATTGTTCCCTTTATTCAACAGAAGTACTGTCACTTCCGACTGTACCCTCTCCCTCTCAAATTGCAGATTGAAGCTTAATGTATTATGGTCCCTACTTCCCAATGGCTCCTTCACTTCGAGGTCTCTGACCAATTCTGGTTCGTTGCACAATACCAGATCCAGAATTGCCTTCTCCCTGGTCGGCTCCAGCACCAACTGCTCTAAGAATCCATCTCTGAGGCACTCCACAAAGTCTCTTTCTTGAGGTCCAATACCATCCTGATTCTCCCAGTCGACTGCATGTTAAAATCCCCCATAACAACCGTAGTAACATCTTTGCGACAGGCCAATTTCAGCTCCTGATTCAACTTACATCCGACATCCAGACTACTGTTTGGGGGCCTGTAGGTGACTCCCAAGAGGGTCTTTTTACCCTTAGTATTTCGCAGCTCTATCCACACTGACTCTACATCCCCTGACTCTAGGTCCCCCCGCGCAAGGGACTGAATATACTCCCTTACCAACAAGGCCACCCCACCCCCTCTGCTCTTCAGTCTGTCCTTACAATAGCATGTGTAGCCTTGAATATTCATTTCCCAGGCCCTGTCCACCTGAAGCCATGTCTCAGTTATCCCCACAATATTGTATCTGCCAGTTTCCAAAAGAGCCTCAAGCTCATCCATCTTATGTCTAATGCTTTGTGCATTCATGTATAGTATTTTTAATTTGTTACTGCTCTCACCCCTCCCATCAACTCCTATTTCACTCAACCTTACAGCATGATGCCTTTCCAAGTTTTCTGCCTCATTGATACAGTTGTCTTTCTTGACTTCTCTTGGTTCTAACTTTCCCTTCAATTTCCTTTTTAAACATCCAGTTTGTCCCCTCCCCCCCGCTACTTAGTTTAAATGTAGCAGTGTTGCAGTAGAAAACCTGCCTGCCAGAATGCTGGTCCCTAACCTATTAAGGTGCAAACCGTCTCTCTTGTAGAATTTATGCTTACCACAAAATATACCCCAGTGATCCAAGAACTTAAATCCTTGCTTCCTGCACCAGTTCCCCAACCACACATTCAAGTCCATTATCTTCCTGTTTCTGGCCTCACCAGCCCGAGGAACTGGAAACAAACTGGAGATAACCACCTTGGACATCCTGCTTTTCAGCCTTCTTCCTAGTTCTCCGAAGTCCCGCAGTAGTATGTTCCTCCTCTTCTTCCCGACATCATTTGTGCCGACATGTACCACCACCTCTGGCTCTTCACCCTCGTCCTTGAGGATTTCTTGCACTCTGTCTGCGATGTCTTTCACCCTGGCACCAGGAAGGCAACACACCATCCTTAAGTCCCGTCTGCTGCCACAAAAACCCCGGTCAGTTCCTCTCCCGATGGAGTCCCCTATTACCACGGCTCTGTGCGATGTCCGACTCTTCCACTCTGCCTCTGCGCCAACTTTTGATTGACAGACCTGGCTGCCTTGCGAACTGGCAGTGTCATCAGTCTCTACTGTTTCCAAAAGCTTCAACTTGTTCCTGACAGGTACTTCTCACGGGGTCTCTTGCACCTGTCTCCTCTCTGCCTTCCTCCTGAGGAACTTTACACCCAACATCACCACAGGCATGTGACATCTAGAGAGAGAGAGAGAGAGACAAACTAAAGGGGGGAAAAAAAAGGAAAAATAAAACTCTTAAAAATTCTTCTGTCTTGGAATCTAAAGAAATGGTAGAGAATGAGACCGCTGAAAGAACAGCAAGAAATCTTGACCACACAGGGTAGTGAGGGTACACAGAAGTAGGAGAGAGAGTATTATGAAACAAATCAATAAAGAAAATCAAGGAGTGGGAAATGCCAACAGCTAGAGGTGGAAGAGCACAGATATTTGAGGGTTGAGAAAATTTAGAATGGTGAAGCAATGGGGGATTTGTATAGACAAATGAGAATTTGAGGTTGGAGATGTTGGAGACTACCGGTGATTGAAATCTGGAATGTAATACCTCACTGTGGTGAAGGCAGGCTCAGGTGAGGCATTCAAGAGGGAATTGAATTGTTCTCAGAAAATCAAGATTGTGCAGGATTATGTCAAGAAGGCAGGGAAATGTTGCATTTGGACAGTGGGTACAAACAGGTTGGGCCGAATGGCCTCCAATTCTCCAACTGTTCTATGATTCTATAATTCTGAAGACCACATTCAAGCCTTAAAAAAATGTGTTCTTAAAATGATTTGCTACTTTTGTGTATATTCAAATCTGTTTCACGGTTTTACT
This sequence comes from Chiloscyllium plagiosum, assembly GCF_037043375.1. Classification (NCBI taxonomy): domain Eukaryota; kingdom Metazoa; phylum Chordata; class Chondrichthyes; order Orectolobiformes; family Hemiscylliidae; genus Chiloscyllium; species Chiloscyllium plagiosum. Next base: position 44,404,595 of record NW_028270147.1, on the reverse strand, counting down.
GAATACTTTTCTTGATCAGGAGCCAATGGATGTGGTGGAGCTCTTTGGCCTTAAAGGCATTCAACACACACCCATTAGTATTAAGAATGCTCGAGTCTCTCAGGTATGAATTTCACGTTTCTGTAATCTGGCTGGCTTCTGGGTTTTACCACATTATCTTTACCACACGTGCTAGCAACGGGTGGCTAGAATTCTTTTTCTCAGTAATACTGTTGTCTGATTGATAGCTTAAAGGTCAAAAGACTTATCTAGAAGTTACAAATATAAAAGTTGGTTTATATCAGTAACTAATGTCCATTTGATGAATTTGAACAAAAGTTTTAAATGAGCATTTAAATTGCATTTGGAATAGAATAATTTTTCATGGATGAAGTAGTCACAGTGATTTTCAAAAAAAATGACTGTTGAATTCTGAATAACATAAATCTAAGCAGGGGTAGGCTATTTGGGCCGTTGAGTCTGCTCTGCAATTCAGTATGACCATGTCTGATCCTCTATCTCATTGCCAGATTCCTGATTTCTCCCCAGACCCTTGCATGCCTTTTAATATCTAAAACATTATCTATCTCTTTCTTGAATGTATTCAGTGACTTGGCCTCCTGTGGTATAGAATTCCACAGGTTCCCTAAGCTTCAAATGAAAGCAATTATCCTCATTTCAGTCCTAATTGGCCTACTTTATATCCCGAGACTGACATAAGACAGAGAGTTTTATGGTCCCCTAACAACATATTTGAAGGCAAAAGGTTATTAAATTCTTGGTAGGTTTCCTGCCTCCTTGAACCTAATTTGATCCATTTCCAATTTTACTGGATGTTGGTGGAAGAGGTTTACAGAACCTACCTGTTCTGGCCCCATTTGACGTATTTTGCTTTGGTTTCCACAAAATAGTCTGTCACTGAAATACAAATGTGCTATGTTGCAGATTTTCTTTTAACAATAAAACAGAAGTTTATTAACCAAAAGTAATGAACATCAAACAGAATAAAACCAAGTTTTTTTTACTTGGAACAGAAATTTTGAAGACTTCTAAATACCCCGAAAAATATAATTCTGTTCTAAAACAAATTCCCAAAAAGAAAAATTCTTGTCTCAATACTCAAACACCCTTCACGTATAACTGAGACACTTACCTTAAGACAATGGTGGTATTAGGAAATTATGACTTTAATTTCTTGACTGGAACCGCTGATAGCTTCTTCTTGGAGCTGTCATATATCTGAGCACAAGCGTACTTGGCATCAAGTTACATCTATAGGATTTTATCCCAACGCTTCTAGTTTGGGGCCATCTCTAACTTCTTACTTTATAATAACCTAGTTTTTCTATAATATTCCAATCTCAGGAGCACTACTGTATATGACCGGAAGTCTCTTCCTTTTTAAAACAAAATCAAAGTCTAGAAGTTTCTGACAGATCTTAAAGCAAAATGGTTTACCTTGCCAGATGTAAAATATCGCAAGGTGAACAAAAGCCTGTTGGTGCTGCCAAACTCTGTCTCAAACTACTGTAATGAAATCACTGTGGCTAAAGAAATACTTTAACTATTCAGTTGCACACAAAACCAATATGTCATAGGATAGGTAGGGCATGTTATGCGAACCTTGCATGACCAGGAATGTTATGACATTTGATCAGAAAAAAAAAATAAATGTACATTGGGTCTAGGAGGATGGGAACTGATAATGTCCTTGAACTATATAAGGAAAGTAGGAAAGAGCCTAAATAAGGAATTAGAGCTACAAGAGATCATGAAATGTTGTGAGCAAACAGGATTAAGGAGAATCCCAAGGTTTTTTATATATACAGAAAAAGCAAGAGGGTAGCCATTGAAAGGCTTGGCCCACTCAAGGACCAAGGAGGGAATCAATGCGTGGAGCCAGAAGAGGTAGGTGAGGTCCTAAATGAATACTTTTTTTCGGTATTCACCAAAGAGAAGGAATTGGTGCAGGCTGATCTCTGGGAGGGGAATGTCGAGTTTCGAAGCCGAGTTTCTGTTGAAAAGGAAGAGGTGTTGTGTGTCTTAAAAAGTATTAAGGTAGATTAGTTCCTGGGTCCTGATGGGTTCTATCCCAGAATATTTAGGGAGGCAAGAGAACAGATTGCTGGAGCATTGACAGACATCTTTGTATCCTCTTTGGCCACAGGTGAGGTCCCAGAAGACTAGAGAATAGCCAATGTTGTCCCATTGTTTAAGAAGGGTAGCAGAGATAATCCTGGAAGTTATAGGCATGTGAGTTTCATGGTGCTGGTAGATTAACTATTGGAAAAGATTCTCTGGGACAAGACCTAAACACATTTAGAAGCAATGGACTTATTAGCAATAGACAGCATGGTTTTGAGGCAAGATCGTGCCTCATGATCTCGATTGAGTTTTTTGAGAAGGTGACGAAGATGATTGAGGGAAAAGCAATTGGTGTTGTCTACATGGACTTTAGTAAAGTTTTTGACAAGGTCCCTCATGGCAAACCTGTACAAAAGGGGAAGTCACATGGTATCAAGGGTGAGCTGGCAAGATGAATACAGAACTGGCTTAGCCATAGGAGACAGAGGGTAGCAGTGGAAGAATGCTTTTTGGAATGGAGGGATGTGACTAGTGCTGTTCCAAAGGGACCAGTGCTGGGACTTCTGCTTACCATGATCCTCATAAATGGTTTGGAGGAAAACATAGATGGTCTCATTGGTAAGTTTGCAGATGATACAAAGATTGGTGGAGTTGTGGATCGTGAGGATGATTGTCAGAGGATACAGCAAGATATAGATCAGATGGAGGCATGAGCAGGAAAATAGCAGATGGAGGTTAGTCTGGACAAATATGAGTGATGCATTTTGAAAGTGGAAGTTAAGTATAGGAGAATTGATATGCAGAGAGATCTGGGTGTGCAGGTCCACAGAGCACTGAAAGTGGTGGGCAGTTAGGTACATAGAAAACATAGAACATAGAAAAATACAGCTCAGTACAGGCCCTTTGGCCCTCGATGTTGCGCCGATCCAAGCCCACCTAACCTACACTAGCCCACTATCCTCCATATGCCTATCCAATGCCCGTTTAAATGTCCATAAAGAGGGACAGTCCACCACTGCTACTGGCAGGGCATTCCATGAACTCACGACTCGCTGAGTAAAGAATCTACCCCTGACATCTGTCCTATACCTACCACCCCTTAATTTAAAGCTATGCCCCCTCGGAATAGCTGACTCCATACGTGGAAAAGGTTCTTGTGGTCAACCCTATCTAAATCCCTAATCATCTTGTACACCTCTATCAAGTCACCCCTACACCTTCTTTTCTCCAATGAAAACAGCCCCAAGTGCCTCAGCCTTTCCTCATACGATCTTCCTACCATACCAGGCAACATACTGGTAAACCTCCTCTGCACCCGTTCCAGTGCCTCCACATCCTTCCTATAGTATGGTGACCAAAAGTGCACACAATACTCCAGATGCGGCCGCACCAGAGTCTTGTACAACTGCAACATGACCTCAGGACTCCGGAACTCAATTCCTCTACCAATAAAAGCCAGTACGCCATATGCCTTCTTCACAGCACTATTTACCTGGGTGGCAACTTTCAGAGACCTGTGTACATGGACACCAAGATCCCTCTGCTCATCCATGATATCAAGTATCTGACCATTAGTCCAGTACCCCATCTTCTTGTTACTCCTACCAAAGTGAATCACTTCACACTTACCTACATTGAACTCCATTTGCCACCTTTCTGCCCAGCTCTGCAGCTTTTCTATATTCCCCTGTAACCTGACACATCCTTCCTCACTGTCAACAACTCCACCGACTTTCGTATCATCCGCAAACTTGCTCACCCATCCTTCTAGCCCCTCCTCCAGGTCATTTATAAAAATGACAAACAGCAATGGTCCCAAAACAGATCCTTGTGGAACACCGCTAGTAACTGCACTCCAAGATGAACCTTTACCATCAACTACTACCCTCTGTCTTCTTCCAGCCATCCAATTCCTAATCCAAACCTCCAACTCACCCTCAATGCCATACCTCCGTATTTTTTGCAGTAGCCTACCATGGGGAGCCTTATCAAATGCCTTACTAAAATCCATATACACCACATCTACCGCTTTACCCTCATCTACCTCCTTAGTCACCTTCTCAAAGAATTCAATAAGGTTTGTGAGGCACGACCTGCCCTTCACAAAACCATGCTGACTATTCTTGATCACATTATTCCTATTCAAATGTTCATAAATCCTATCCATTACAATTCTCTCTAAGACTTTGCCCACAACAGAACTGAGACTCACCGGCCTATAGTTACTAGGGTTATCCCTACTCCCCATCTTGAACAAGGGAACCACATTTGCTATCCTCCAGTCTTCTGGCACTATTCCTGTAGACAACGAGGACATAAACATCAAGGCCAATGGCTCTGCAATCTCCTCCCTTGCTTCCCAGAGAATCCTAGGATTAAATGCCATCAGGCCCAGGGGACTTATCTATTTTCACCCTTTCCAGAATTTCCAACACCTCTTCCCTACATACCTCAAAGCCATCCATTCTAATTAATTGTGACTCAGTATTCACATCGGCAACAATGTCCTGTTCCTGAGTGAATACTGACGAAAAGTATTCATTCAGTGTCTCCCCAATCTCTTCAGCCTCCACATGCAACTTCCCACTACTATCCTTGACTGGACCTATTCCTACCCTAGTCATTCTTTTATTCCTGACATACCTATAGAAAGCCTTAGGGCTTTCCCTAATCCTACCAACTAAGGACTTTTCATGTCCCCTCCTTGCTGCTCTTAGCTCTCTCTTCAGATCCTTCCTGGCTACCTTATAACTCTCAATCGCCCCAATTGAACCTTCATGCCTCATCTTTACATAGGCCGCCCTCTTCCCTTTAACAAGGGATTCCAATTCCTTATTAAACCACTGCTCCCTCACATGACCCTTTCCTTCCTCCTAAGGTAGGAGAAAGTGAGGACTGCAGATGCTGGAGATCAGAGATGAAAATGTGTTGCTGGAAAGGCGCAGCAGGCCAGGCAGCATCCAAGGAGCAGGCGAATCGACGTTTTGGGCATGAGCTCTTCTTCAGGTATTCCTGAAGAAGAGCTCATGCCCGAAACGTTGATTCTCCTGCTCCTTGGATGCTGCCTGACCTGTTGCGCTTTTCCAGCAACACGTTTTCAACAATTAGGTAAGGTAGTAAAGAAAAAGGGCAGTTGTCATGGTTGCCTTTATTGGAAGGGGCATTGGGTATAAGGAGAAGGTGAGGAGTGCAAATGCTGGAGATCGGAGTCGAAACGCGTGGTGCTGGAAAAGCCCAATAAATCAGGCAGTATCCGAGGAGCAGGAGAATCGATGTTTCGGGCATAAGCCTTCATCAGGAATGTGATGAAGGGCTTATGCCTGAAACGTGAATTCTTCTACTCCTTGGATGCTGCCTGACCTGCTATGCTTTTCCAGCGCTACCCTTTTCAACCCTGCATTCAGTATAAGGATAGACACGTTATGCTGCAGCTTTATGGAACTTTTGTTAGGCCACACTTCAAATGTTGTGTACAGTTCTGGTCACCACATTACCAGAAGGATGTGGATGCTTTGGAGAGGATACAGAGAAGTTTACCAGAATGTTCCCTGGTATGGGGGATTTTAGCTATGACAAAAGATTGGATAGACTGGGCTTGTTTTCACTGGAACACAGGAGGTTGAGAGGCGACCTCCTAAAAGTTTATAAGATTGTGAATGGGCATGGATAGAGTGGAAAGTATGAGGCTTTTTCCCAGGGTGGAAAGGTCAATTACTAGGGGACACAGTTTCAAGGTGTGAGGAGGGGACGTTTAAAAGGGATGTGCGAGGCAAGTTTTTCGCAGCGTGGTGAGTGCTGGAACACGTTGCCAGAGGAGGTGATGAATGCAGACAATTCAAGAAGCACCTGGATAAATACATGAATAGGAAGGAATGGAGAGATGCAGCTCATGTAAATGTAGACAGTTTTAGTATGGAAGGGCAAAACGTGGTGGTGTAGGCTGGGAGGGCTGAAGGGCTGTATTTTTCTTTTTCTTCTTTGTCATGGACCCAAAATTAAAATAAATACTGTATCGCAATATAGATTATTTACAAAGTTTGTGAGAAGATTTGTAGCTTGGGTGCTCGTTGTTGTGGTTCTGTTCGCTGAGCTGGGAATTTATGTTGCAGACGTTTCGTCCCCTGTCTAGGTAACATTCTCAGTCCTTGGGAGCCTCCTGTGAAGCGCTTCTGTGATCTTTTCTCCGGCATTTATAGTGGTATAAACCATTGGGGGCCCTAGGGGGCCCAAATGGGGATACCCGACTCGAGCAGGAAAGTCGGAGGGGATGCCTCCAACACTGGCCTCTTGTCGCGATCTGGAGCTACTTCATCTTTCACATGATGTTAACACCATGAGTCCCCCTTCCCTTCAGTACCTACTGCAACAGCCTGGCCCTATAGAATTGGATTCTTTGGCTTGGTAGTCTGGTTGTGGTCCCAGCAGTGGGACTCCGGTGCTTCTGGCTGATCAGACAATCAACATCCTTCAGCTTAGGAAGCTTATTTAAAAAAATGTTGCTCTTGGTTATCTTTGATATTACTTCTGTCCAGCCAGGGTTTCTGTATCCATTACCTGCATCATTTAAACTATCAGTGATTTGAAATATTACAAATTCAAAAAAACATTTATTAATTGTATCACTTCAGTATTATTATCTCTTTTTGTATATACAGCACTACAAAGCCAGTTTGACTGCTACATTCAATTTACACCCGGTAAGCAATGAAATACGTATGAGTTTGCTCTCTTTTTAAAAATGAGAAATGGTGTATTTCCCTTCTATTAATATTTCAGCAGTGCTGTTTAACATTTCATTTGTATTTAAGGAATTAGTTTTCGTCAACTGTTGGCCTTTAATAAACGACAAAACCGTAGAAGTGTGCACCATATCTAGGCAAACTCTTCTCTTCTGTTCAATGGACTCTATGCTCCATCGCCTTACTACATTAAGAATAGAATCATCACTCTCTCAGTACTTTTAAATTGATGATCTCTCATCATCTAATCACTGAATTCTGAGATTTTTTAAAAAAATTAATTAAAACACTGAGGCTGAGATTTGGTGCTCTGGACTCTAAGTGATGGGATGGACTTTTTCAGAGGCTGATTCCTCAGCCCACGATGAGGGAGCATGCTGGATCACACTGCAAGCAGCTACTTAAGAGCAGACGGTGCGTTTCTTGGCAAATCACAAACCTTTATAGTGAAGCTGCCTCACCAAAGAATTGCTGGCAGCTTCAGGCTCCTAGAGATTGTTGCTGGAGGCACAAGTGCCAGGGAATCCAGTGGTGAGAAGGAAGGTAGTTTTCCTTTGCGCCTCAGTGACTTGGGGTGTCGCAGATAAGTGCGGTGATCCCAACCTGGCAGGCTGGCTGCCTCCTGGTAAGAAATATCCTTGCCTAACAAAAATTGGTCTGCATCATTCTTGAACACATTCAATGTCTCCAGCTTCACCGCCTTCTGAGGCAGAGAGTTTCAAAGTCACTTGACCATTTTCTTGTCAGCTCTGTCTTGAACCCCCTAATTTTAAAACTATGCCCCTGAAGTTCAGGACTCACTTACAAATGGAAAAACTATTTCCATGTCCAATTTGTCAAGACCATTCAGGATCTACACTTCATTCAAGTCACCCCTCATTCTTCTACACTTCAGTAGGAGCAAATCCAGCCCATCCAATGTGTCTTCATGAGACATCTCAATCATTTCTAGTTATCAATCCAGTAAATCTCATCTGAAGCACCAACAGCGCATTTGTGTCCTCCTTGAAATAGCAAGACTAAAACAGTCCACTGGATTTTGGGTTTATGATCTCAGCAAACCCCATTTATAATTGAAGCAAGAAACTCTGGGAAGGTGGGTAATCGGGTTAGTGACAGTTTTAAATCCTTAAAGGATGTTGATTGACCACTTTTAGACCCTGAAAGGTCTAATTGGTGACAAGTCAATGGTCTCCAATGGACCTTCTCACTCTACATGTGATTCCTGAGCTAGTGAGAAGAGGACAAATAACTTTCCAGGGCCAACTCATCCAATTATTGCTATTCTTACCACTTTCCAGGGAGGGATAATAACATCTGTCATTTTCAAATCTGTATATCTTCTTGGCCTTGTTTGCAACATGGATATACTCGAACCAAATTAAATTCCCTCATTGCAATGGTTCGTTTGTGCTGTATGGTCTGTGTGCATGTGCCTTTCTATAGTAATGGCCCAAATTTCTACACTCTCCTCTGTGGCATAACCAGAGCTGGGTAGTTTCATGAACCTGCAAGAGAACTTTCAGTGAACCATATTTTTAAGCCATTAGATAATTATACTTATTCAAAACATACTCCTATTCTTTGTTTTTCCATATCACCTTACACTTGTCCAATTAATTTTATACCGTTTTTGCCTATTTGCCTGTTCTGCATTATCTGCTCTCCACTGTGTTGTGCCCTACAGTGTCTAGTAACAATTGCATCACAGAGCACAGAAACAGACCCTTCCATCTAACTCATCCATGCTGATGAGGTATCCTAAACTGAAATAGTTTCATTTGCCTGTGTTTAGCCTATTTCCCTCTAAACCCTTCCTGTTCATGTACCTATCCAAATGTCTTTTAAATCTTATAAATGTACCCTCCTCTACCACTTCCTCTGGTAGCTTGTTCCATACACACACCACCCTCTGTGTGAAAAAGTTCCTCCTCAGCTCCCTTTTAAATCTTTCACCTCTCACCTTAAACCTATGCTTTCTAGTTCTGAACTTCCCCCACTCCGGGGGTGGAGGGAAAGGTGGTGAGGTGGGAAGACCTTGTGATTTTATAAAGCTCTGTAAGGTCAGCCCACTCCAGAGGAAATAGATCCTCTTCTATCCAGCCTCTCCTTATAACTCAGACCCTCCAGTCCCGGCAACATCCTTGTAAATTTTTATGCACCCTTTTCAGTTTCACAACTTCCTTCCTATACCAGGGCGACCAGATTTGTATGCATTATTCTAAAAGTGGCTTTACAATATCTTGTTCAGACGAAACATAATGTTCCAATTCACATACTCAGTACTCTGACCGATAAAGGCAAGCGTGCCAAATGCACTCTTCAACACCTTGTCTATCTGCGACACCACTTTGAAGGAACTATGCACCTGCACCCTTAGGTCTCTCTGTTTCATAATATTCCTCAGGGCTACCATTAAATGTATAAATCCTGATCTGGTTTGTCTTACTAAAATGCAATACATTGCATTTGTCTAATCTGACCACCCCAGCCGACCCATTGTCTCAGCCTGCTTCTGCCCCACTGATTTCATCTCCGCATACCTCAGTACTGTCTTATCCCCCTAGTCTAGGAACTCCCCACATATGTTTGGGACACCACCAATTGCCCCCCAAAGCCTCATCTTCACCATGGAGATCCAGTCCCTCTACACCTCCATCTGCCATGACCAGGGCCTCCAAGCCCTCAGTTTCTTCCTCTTCCGATGTCCCCACCAGTACACTTCCAATGACACTCTTAATCTCATGGCTGAACTGGTCCTCACCCTCAACAATTTCTCTTTCGAATATTCCCATTTCCTCCAGACGATAGGGGTAGCCATGGGCACCCGGATGGGCCCCAGCTATGCCTGTCACTTTGTCGACTATGTAGAACAGTTTATCTTCCGGAGTTACACCGGCACCACTCCCCACCTTTTCCTCCGCTACACTGATGACTGCATCGGTGCCATCTTGTTCTCCCAGGAGAAGGTTGAACAGTTCATCAGCTTCACCAACACATTCCACTCCGTTAAAAATCTCACAACACCAGGTTATAGTCCAACAGATTTAATTGGAAGCACTAGCTTTCGGAGCGCCGCTCCTTCATTAGGTGGTTGTTGCTCCGAAAGCTAGTGCTTCCAATTAAACCTGTTGAACTATAACCTTGTGTTGTGTGATTTTTAACTTTGTCCACCCCAGTCCAACACCAGCAACTCCAAATCATGACATTCCAGTCTGACCTTAAATTCACCTGGACCACCTCTGACATCTCTTTCCCCCCCCCCCCCCCCCCCCTTTCCTGGACCTCTCCATCTCTATCAACAGTGACCAACTCAACACTGACATTTTCCACATTACACCACCTCCCACCCTGCCTCCTGCAAAAATGCTATCCTTTATTCCCAATTCCTCCGCCTCTGCCGTATCTGTTCCCAGGAGGACCAGTTCCACCACACAACACACCAGGTGGCCTCCTTTAAAGACTGTAATTTCCCCTCCCACGTGTTTGAAGATGCCCTCCAACGCATCTCATCCACATCCTGCACCTCTGCCCTCAAACCCCACTCTTCCAACCGTAACAAGGACAGAACCCCCCTGCTCCTCACCTTCCACCCCACTAACCTATGGAAACAACGCATCATCTGTCGACATTTCCACCACCTACAAATGGACCCCACCATCAGGAATATATTTCCCTCCCCACTCCTATCCACTTTCTGTAAAGACCATTTCCTCCGTGACTACATGGTCAGGTCCACGCGCCCTAACAACCCACCCTCTCCTCCTGCTTCCTTCTCCTGCCACTGCAGGAATTGCAAAACCTGCGCCCACACCTCCTCCCTCACCTCCATCCAAGGCCCCAAAGGAGCCTTCCACATCCATCAAAGTTTCACCTGCACTTTCACACCTGTCATTTATTCTTGATGTAGGTTTGCTTGCTGAACTGCAAGGTTCATTTCCAGATATTTCATCACCATACAAGGTAACATCTTCAGTGGGCCTCCGTCCAAGAACTGTAACAAACACTACATTGGACAGACAGGCAGAAAACTAGCCACCAGAATACATGTACATCAACTAGCCATGAAATGACATGGCCCGCTCTCACTAGTATCCTTAGATACAGATAAGGAAGGACACTGCTTTGACTGGGACAACACATCCATCCTAGGACAAGTCAAAAAAAGACATGCACGAGAATTCCTAGAAGCATGGCATTCCAACAAACACATAGAGTTAGACGTCATCTACCACCCCTGAGAAAAAGAACAGGAAATGACATTGCCACAGGAAATGACAACACCGCAGGAAATGATATCACCAACCCAAAGAAACCCAAACATATAAATAGAAAGCAGGAATCATCAACAGTGCTTCACCCGGGGGCCCACTGAAGCTGTTACCTAGTAGGGTGACGAAATGTCTGTAAATGAACCTACCAGCTCAGCGAGCAAACCGACATCCAGAACCTCAACCTGAGCTACAAATCTTCTCTAAACACGCTGTGTCATTTATTGTATTCGTTGCACCTGATGGGGTCTCCTCTACATTGGGGAGACTGGATGCCTACTCGCAGGACACTTGAGAGAACATCTCCGGGACACCTGCACCAATCAACTCCACCACTCCGTGGCCGAACATTTCAGTTGCCCCTCCCACTCTGCCGTGGACAAGCAGGTCCTGGGCCACCTCCACCGCGACTCCCTTACCACCCAATGCCTGGAAGAAGAATGCCTCATCTTCCGCCTCGGGGCCCCTCAACCCCATGGCATCAATGTGGATTTCACCAGTTTCCACATTTCCCCTTCCCCCCTCCACAGTACCAACCTTCCAGCTCAGCGCCATCCTCATGACCTGTTACACCTGTCAATCTTCCTTCTCACCTGACCGCTCCACCCTCCTCTCCGACCTATCACCTTTAGTCGCACCTCCATCCACTTATTGCACTCTAAGCAACCTTCTCCCCAGCCCCACCCCGCTCCCATTTATCTCTCCACCCCGCTCCCATTTATCTCTCCACCCACGAGGCTCCCAGCCCCCTTCCTGATGAAGGGCTTTTGCCCGAAACGTCTATTTTCCTGCTCCTTGGATGCTGCCTGACCTGCTGTGCTTTTCCAGCGCCACTCTAACTTTGACACCGATTTTGGTGTCATGTCACCTGCAAACATATTAAACATGCCTCCTAGATTCTCATCAAATTCATTTGCATCAACACCCTTTCAATTTCTGAACTTAAATAAATCAAGCCTGTTCTTCACAAATGTACATAAATTATCTGAAGGTATGCTTCTAATGTTTTAGCCTGCATCCATCCCTGAACAATGCTATAACAGGTCCTTTTCGGTACTGGATGCTGAATGAGATGTGACTTTTTAATGAACAATTATAAAATGAACTTTAACGTTCCATCTTACAAAAAAAATTTAAAATTTTTGTAATCCGTTTTTCATTCCATAAATTAACATTCTTATTTTGGGAATGATTCCTGTCTAGGATGCAAAGTTTGCTGTGGTACTGGAGGAAGACCTGGATATTTCTGTGGACTTTTTCAGGTAAGTACAAAGTGCCAATTTCTTCCTTATTTCAGCTAAAGAAAGGCCTTAGTGTTGAAAATCATTGCCTTAATTATAGTTATTTAATTAAATACTCCAATACAGTAGAATAATGGGATTTCTTTTGAACTTTGTTTTCAATATATTCTTCTTCAAATTCTCATTCTTTAATTCCCCAGAGCTTAACTGATCATAACACCAGCCAATATTTGTGCAGCAAAAATAGTTAGACAAATTTGTAACTGATTTTGTACGTTTACTGCATGAATTAGCCAAATTCTTGCCTCTCTTGATAGCTATAGACAATATTCACTTATTGTATCTGTTTCATTCTTTTGCTAGTTTTCTCAGCCAAACAATCCATTTACTTGAAGAGGATGAAAGTCTATATTGCATATCTGCTTGGAATGATCAGGTAGGACATTGTTAAATTATATTTGGACAGGTTGAATTGGATTCACATCATTTTCGTGGAATACAGAGGGACTTTTGGTCTACTTGTGTAGCTGAATTATTGTACTTGACATTAAAATTTTTAAAGCTAATTGCAATTGTTTTTTAAAATGTGAAAATTTTGGTTTTGTTTTATCTGGTTTGAAAGTTTTCATTTTAAAAAAAAGTATTCCCAAATATGCTTTCATATAAAGTGGCTCATATCTATTCTGGTATTGAGCCATACAAACCAAAATGGGTCCTTGGGATGCAGCTGGATTCAGTGTTGAGTGATCTCCACGGTGGGGGAATTGCACTTTGACCTCTTGATGGGGAGGAGAAAAAGAGATTTGGATAACTTTTCACCACTGCTGAACATCTCCAGAGTGCTTTATAACCAGTGAAATATTTTTGACGGGTAGCCGCTGTTGGAATGCAAGAGTTATCTCTGTTATCACTATCCAGTGAAAAGTCAAATTGCTGGGTGAAGACATGGCCAGACTCCGTTAACTAGTCTGGATTTTTGGTGAGTTCCATTGAAAAATAGGCTTATAAGTGAGGTACCAGAAGGGAAGGAGAGTATAAATTACATAAAATTCCTAGAGGATAAAACTGACAATCCATCATTTGTAAAAGAAATTGAAGACCAGCATCTTGGGCTCTTTAATTCTTCATTACTAACTGACCTTAAGGTATAGGAGCAGAAGTAAGCCATTCAGCCATTTAGTTTGCTCTGTTACTCAATGAGTTGATGGTTAATCTGACAATTCACTATTTCACTCTCCAGACTTTTCCCCATAACCCTTGATTTCCCTTGTTATTCGAAAAGCCGTCAACTCAGCCTTGAATATATTGAATGACCTAATCTCTAAAGCCCACTTTCCCTCAAGGGGAAACAACTGCATCAACCTTGTTAAGTCCTGTTAAAAACCTTGTCTGTATCAATAAGGTCACATCTCCTCACGAAACAGTTCCTCCTGGTATCAGCCAAGTGAACCTTCCCTGTATTGCTTCCAATGCCAGTATAATTTTCCTTAGAATGTAAGTTCAGACTGTTAGAACATAGAACATAGAAGAATACAGCGCAGTACAGGCCCTTTGGCCCTCGATGTTGCGCCGATCCAAGCCCACATAACCTATACTAACCCACTATCCTCCATATACCTATCCAATGCCCGCTTAAATGCCCATAAAGAGGGAGAGTCCACCACTGCTGCTGGCAGGGCATTCCATGAACTTACGACTCGCTGAGTGAAGAACCTACCCCTAACTTCAGTCCTATATCTACCCCCCCTTAATTTAAAGCTATGCCCCCTTGTAATACCCGACTCCATACGCGGGAAAAGGTTCACACTGTCAACCCTATCTAACCCCCTAATCATCTTGTACACCTCAATCAAGTCACCCCTAAACCTTCTTTTCTCTAATGAAAACAGCCCCAAGTGTCTCAGTCTATCCTCATACGATCTTCCTTCCATACCAGGCAACATCCTGGTAAACCTCCTCTGCACCCGTTCCAGTGCCTCCACATCCTTCCTATAGTATGGCGACCAAAACTGCACACAATATTCCAGATGCGGCCGCACCAGAGTTTTATACAACTGCATCATGACCTCAGGACTCCGGAACTCAATTCCTCTACCAATAAAAGCCAGTACGCCATATGCCTTCCTCACCGCACTATTTACCTGGGTGGCAACTTTCAGAGATCTGTGTACATGGACACCAAGATCCCTCTGCTCATCCACACTAACAAGTATCCGACCATTAGCCCAGTACCCCATCTTTTTGTTATTCTTCCCAAAGTGAATCACCTCACATTTAGCTACATTGAATTCCATTTGCCATCTTTCTGCCCAGCTCTGCAGCTTCTCTATATCCTGCTGTAACCTGCCACATCCTTCCTCACTGTCAACAACTCCTCCGACTTTCGTATCATCCGCAAACTTGCTCACCCAACCTTCTAACCCCTCTTCCAGGTCATTTATAAAAATGACAAACAGCAATGGTCCCAAAACAGATCCTTGCAGAACACCGCTAGTGACGGCACTCCATGAAGAAACTTTGCCATCAACTACTACCCTCTGTCTTCTTCCATCCAGCCAATTCCTAATCCAAACCTCCAACTCACCCTCAATGCCATATCTCCGTATTTTCTGCAGTAGCCTACCATGGGGAACCTTATCAAACGCCTTACTAAAATCCATATATACCACATCTACCGCTTTCCCCTCATCAACCTCCTTCGTCACCTTTTCAAAGAATTCAATAAGGTTTGTGAGGCACGACCTGCCCTTCACAAAACCATGCTGACTATCCTTGATCACATTATTCCTATCCAGATGTGCATAAATCCTATCCCTTACAATTCTCTCTAAGACTTTGCCCACAACAGAAGTGAGACTCACCGGCCTATAGTTACTCACCGGCCTATAGTTCTCCGTATTCCAGCTGTGGTCTGGCTAGGGAGTTGTATAATTTTAGCAAAGCCTCCCTACATTTGTCAAATTAAAATTCAGATGTTGGAAATCTGAAACACAAACAAATTGTTGGAGAAATTCAGCAGCTCTGGCAGCATCTGTAGAAAGCGCATTTTGTTCTTGGATGAATCATGTCCACTAGCTAGATTTGGGAAAGCAAAACTTTCATCTTTGATATCCATCACAAATTATCCTCTTACTGCCACCTCAACTCTTTTTTTTCCCCTGGAAAATATCAGATGTAACCAGAATGTTCTCATTCTTAGCTTTCTTTTTGACCTAAGGTTTAGCTTCTGTGCCTAGATCCTCTCCATTATTAAGGCTACCTACTTCCACGCACAGAATGTTACTTGCTTCCTCCCTGTATCAGTCCATCTGAGACTCTGATGATTATTGTCCCTTCCTATCTTTTGTAACTTTCTCCAATGTGAGTATATCCTTCTTCCCTGCCTCTGCAAAATAAAAATTCTCTTGTTTCTGGTACATTTTAATGGGCCTTGTCCCTTCCTCTCCCTCTTGAAAACCCATTGGAACTATAGCTTTAGATAGGTAAAAACAATGACTGCAGATGCTGGAAACCAGATTCTGGATTAGTGGTGCTGGAAGAGCACAGCAGTTCAGGCAGCATCCGAGGAGCAGTAAAATCGACGTTTCGGGCAAAAGCCCTTCATCAGGAATATAGCTTTAAATGTCTACCCCACATGTGGAATTCCACCCTCCTATTTTTTGCAAAGCTCTCTTCCTCTTCCTATCCTTTTTAAGACCCTTTTGAAATCCATATCTGATTAATGTTTTATTTATTCCATGCATGGATTCTTTTGGCAGCATATTTGAATACCTCAATTGCTTGTTCTTGGCAAATGTTCACTTTGTTCTGTTAAACATTCCTGTTTACACCCTGATTCACACAGTTTTGTCATAAACTGGTCACAAGATAGTGGGAACTGCTAGTTGATGGTCTTTTGCCCAAGATTAGAACTTAGCATGTGGAGGATCAAGATCATGTAACTTCCCTTCTGTTCACTGTGATTCAGCACTTTTCTGATTTAGTATGTTATTCCAACACTTTAATAAATGGTTGCTTTTTATCGAAGTGGGCCAGCTGAATGTTCTGAAAACAAAGGTTTAATTGGGATTTTAGTTAAAAATCCATAACTCTTATAAGCTCTTCCATGTGTTACTTAACCAGTTACACTTTTTTCAAAATGACCTGCTCAAAATTGCTATTTTGCCAGCGTGTTTCAGTTCTTTGTTTCTTCCACATGATTGCTTGAAGCAAGATGTGAAAATAATCAATGGCAGATTGGAAAATGTTTCACTATTAAGATATACCAAGTCATGAGAGCAGCGTTTTTTAAAATAAAATTCCTTTACGGGACATGGGTCAGCATTTATTACCTCTCCTTAATTGTGCTTGAGAACCTGGTGGTGAACTGCCTTATTGAATTGTTTCAGTTCCTGGACTGCAGATACCCTTTTAGGATGGGATTTTCAAGACTTTGCTTTTTTTTCTCACTGTCACTGAGTGAATGGATTTCCAAGTCAGGATAGAGGATGATTTGAAGGGGAACTTGCAGATAGTAAAGCTAAAGTCACTGTAGTTTTATCAGACCAAAGGGTTGCTTTGTCATTCGTGAGACATGATGCTGGTGGTTTAACCTGAACGTAACTGTGCCGTATATGAGTGTAGGGGTTGAGAAGGAGAATCCTTCATGATAACCTTGGTCACTGCAGGAATTAAACCTGTATGGTTGGCTTCATTCTCTATCACAAACTAGCCTTCCAGCCATCTGAGCTCGCCAACCTCCTAAAATGGTGTTCCTGTGTATGTACTGCCCTCATCATCCTACATGGTAGCAGTCGGGGGTTCAGAAGGTGGGGGAGGGGTGGGGGTGAGGGGGGTGGTGGTGAGGGGAGTGGTCAGGAGGTGAGTTACGTATTACAGAATTCTGATTCTCACTTGCTCTTGTTGCCATTGTGTTCAAAGGCATGATTCAGTTCGGTTTCTGGTCGGTAGTGATCCTCAATATTGATAGTGGGGGATTCAGTGATGGCGATGCCATTGGATATTAGAGATGATTAGAGTCTCCGAGAATCATGATAATCATTGACGATGATCGGGATATTTTCCAGGCCTTGCTGCATTTCGATGTGGACTGCTTCAGTATCTGCAGAATTGTGATTAATACTGAACACAGGTACAATCCTCAGCAAACAGCAATCTGACCTTCTGGCGGAGGGAAGGTCACTAGTAAAGTAACTGAAGATGGTTAGGCTAAGACTTTATCCCGGGGAACTCAGGAGTGCTGTGGTGCCGCAGTCGTGTCCTTACCCCTGAGCTAGGGGACCTGGGTTCAGTCCCACCTGCCGCAGAGGCATGCAATAAAATCTCTCAACACGTTGATTAGAAAAAATCTTTCATGAGGAACTCTTGCAGAGAGGTCTGGTTTTGAAATAATTGGTCTCGGATATCTACAATCATCCTTCTTTCTGCTAGATTAAACTACAATTTCCACTTTTCCCCAATTTTACATGGACTGTAATTGTACTAATGCTCCTTAATGCCATATTTGGTCTCTGTCCATGCTATTGATGAAGACATCTCTTCAAACTAAGTTTTAAGATGATATTTTAGAAGCTTTGGGAAAGGAAATAAAAAGTTTCAGCAATCTAAATTTTGATCTGTATTGACATGCAAAGGAACTCATTCCCTTATTTTATACCAAAAATTGTTTTGTTCACTGCTATGTAGGTTATAAATATATCATTGTCTGAGAGAAATATAGTTTACTGTTTACAGCTCTCATCTCTCCATGGCTGTATTGTATGACTTTGTTCCTTTTTCTTGTAAACCTTAGGGTTACGAGCACACAGCTGAAGATATTAGTCTGCTCTATCGAGTGGAGAGCATGCCAGGCCTTGGCTGGGTTTTAAAGAAAAGCCTTTATAAAGATGAGCTGGAGCCAAAATGGCCAACACCAGAGAAGGTAGAGTGATTAAGTACAATTTAATATTTGAAAGTCTATAAACTGTGAATGTTTTCTATCAATAGTTGTGTTTCAGATTTTGCATTCCTGAGTGATAATCTGTCCTGTGTCAGTGACAAACTCTGGAAGAGTTCTGTCTTCATTCTTCTTGTTACAGGTTTATAGTGAGGAAAAAGAAGAGAAATTTTAGCTACAGAATCTGTCTTCAAGTTAATAGGTTTTCTTTCAGTGATTTGTTGGACAATGTAACTGGCCAAAATTAAGTGACAAAGCCAAATCCTGTTGACGTGTTAGGATAAGACATAAACACAGGGAGGAATGCAGAACTCAGCACAGCAGAGATGAAGTCTTCCTCTGTTGATTTCTTCTTCATTTTCGGCTGTTCCACAGAGAATAGACAATTAAATGGATTTTCAGTCAGAAACAATCTGCACACTACAGTTTTGTTGGCTAGGATCATGAATTGACATTTCTGTCATATCGAGGTGTTTATTTTGGAGCAGTTACCTCACAGACAATTACTCATGGATAGTTGATGATAAACCATTATGACTTAATAAAAACATAATCAGCTTGTTCATACTAATTGTGGACTACTATTTGTACCTAATTTTATCCAGGTGCTCATGGCTTAGTGGTATTGTCCCTAACTCTGAGCCAGACAGACCAGATTCAAGACCCACCTGCCTAGAGCTCTTTTTTTTTTCATTATACATCTGAACAGGTTAACTAAAATATCTATATTCAGTTTGATCTACAGAATGAAATTAGTGCCATTGATGTTAA
This sequence comes from Chiloscyllium plagiosum, assembly GCF_037043375.1. Taxonomy (NCBI): domain Eukaryota; kingdom Metazoa; phylum Chordata; class Chondrichthyes; order Orectolobiformes; family Hemiscylliidae; genus Chiloscyllium; species Chiloscyllium plagiosum. The sequence continues at coordinate 44,385,574 of NW_028270147.1, read as the reverse complement.
AGGCAATTTGGTGGGAGAAGACTGCTTAGACCTGAAAGCTGGCACAGGATCACGTTACAGTCTTCATCTTTCTGATGAGCTGCTCTCATGACCCTGAATGGTCTAGGCAGTGGAACGAATCCTACAGAAAGTCAACTCTTTATTCAGTGACAGTTACTGTTATCTGTATGGCTTGCGTTGTAAATGTGCTGTTTATGCCTTGTCAGTGGGTGAGCGGAGTCAATGAGCCAGGTATACATATGTAACCCTTGTCACCCAGCAGCCAGCCTCTGGTTCTTCTATCCATCAAGGAAGGCAGATGGGAATCTCCTTGCACATTAGCTACGTAATCCTAAACTGGAGTTATAGTCTTTGTTAATGTATGCAATCCACAGAACCTGATGTGAGCAATTGATGGCATCCCCTGGTCTGGCAAAGCCATGTCAAGTCTCTCTCCTCCTTAATGGTAAGGAAGAGGATGCTGCAAGTCCCCCCCACACTTTCTGTGTAGGACTTTGTTACATCTCTGAAGCAGTGACCGATGGTGGACTGTGGAATGTTTGAAGTGATACTGGTATGATCTGCTAGCATAGAAATTGTGCGTCGTGGTTTTCTTGATGACTATGACAGCACTGTCCTTCACCTGCTTACAAGAGAGATCTGGATATAAGGGATGACACAGTTAAGTCTCCCTATACATTATGAAATGATTGAACCTGTTGAGCACAGTTGATTTGTGTGATTGACTCCCAGGATTATGCTGTCTTATAAGCCAGAGCCTTATCTCTGAGGTGTGTAGCAAATAGAATTGTTCATATTTCCCATGCAGAATTTGATTTCTCCTTGAATGATGACAAAATAGAACTCTTATATTAACCCATATCTAGTCAGCCAAATAGTCTCCCTCCATATGTATTGAAGGAGATAGAGCTGGAAATGTGTTGCTGGAAAAGCGCAGCAGGTCAGGCAGCATCCAGGGAACAGGAGAATCGACGTTTCGGGCATAAGCCCTTCTTCAGGAATGGGGAAGGTTTGTCCAGCAGGCTAAGATAAAAGGTAGGGAGGAGGGACTTGGGGGAGGGGCGTCGGAAATGTGATAGGTAGAAAGAGGTCAAGGTGAGGGTGATAGGTCAGACTGGGATGGGGGCGGAGAGGTCGGGAAGAAGATCTCAGGTTAGGAAGGCGGTGCTGAATTTGATGGATTTGACTGAGACAGGGTGGGGGGAGGGGAAACGAGGAAACTGGTGAAATCCGAGTTCATCCCTTGTGGTTGGAGGGTTCCTAGCCGGAAGATGAGGCGTTCTTCCTCCAACCGTCGTTTTGTTGTGGTCTGACGATGGAGGAGTCCAAAGACATGCATATCCTTGGTGGAGTGGGAGGGGGAATTGAAATGTTGAGCTACAGGGTGGTTGGGTTGGTTGGTCCGGGTGTCCCAGAGGTGTTCTCTGAAACGCTCCGCAAGTAGCCGGCCTGTCTCCCCAATATAGAGGAGGCCACATCGGGTGCAGAGGATGCAATAGATGATATGTGTGGAGGTGCAGGTGAATCTGTGGCGGATATGGAAGTTTCCTTTGGGGCCTTGGAGGGAGGTGAGGGGGGAGGTGTGGGCGCAAGTCTTGCACCTCCTGCGGTTGCAGAGGAAGGTGCCGGGAGTGGAGGTTGGGTTGGTGGGGGGTGTGGATCTGACGAGGGAGTCACGGAGGGAGTGGTTTTTACGGAATGCTGCTAGGGGAGGGGAGGGAAATATATCCTTGGTGGTGGGGTCCGTTTGGAGGTAGTGGAAATGACGGCGGATGATGCGCTGTACATGGAGATTGGTGGGGTGGTAGGTGAGGACCAGTGGGGTTCTGTCCTGGTGGCGGTTGGAGGGGCGGGGTTCAAGGGTGGAGGAGCGGGAAGTGGAAGAGATGCGGTGGAGGGCATCGTCGACCACGTCGGGGGGAGGAAATTGCGGTCCTTGAAGAAGGAGGCCATCTGGATTGTACGTTGTTGGAACTGGTCCTCCTGGGAGCAGATGCGGCGGAGTCGAAGGAATTGGGAGAATGGGATGGCGTTTTTACAGGGGGCAGGATGGGAGGAGGTGTAGTCCAGGTAGCTGTGGGAGTCGGTCGGTTTGTAGTAGATGTCCGTGTTGATTCGGTCGCCTGAGATAGAAATAGAAAGGTCGAGGAAGGGGAGGGAGGAATCTGAGACTGTCCAGGTGAATTTGAGGTCGGGGTGGAAGGTGTTGGTGAAGTGGATGAACTGTTCAACTTCCTCGTGGGAGCACGAGGCGGCGCCGATACAGTCATCGATGTAGCGGAGGAAAAGGTGGGGGGTGGGGCCAGTGTAGTTGCGGAAGATGGATTGTTCCACATATCCTACGAAGAGGCAGGCATAGCTGGAGATACTCTAGAATATGTTCTACACACACCATTGATGAGTAGTTCAAACCCTGGATTAGCTGTGCCACTTATACACACTATGACAGAAAATGTTTGACAACAAAGGCCTCTAAGGTTATGAAAGTCCTATTGTACAGAGCAGTTGTCATCACCAAACACCTTATTGCAGTGGGAGTGGTCATAGTTTTAGCAACACTTAAGAGAAATTCCATCAGCTATGCTTCCACCACATCTTCCATATTCAAATGGAGAATTGTTGAACAAATACTCAAAGCCAGCTCTGCAAGCATTCAGACAAAACTTTTGCAAAATCAACTTTGGACATAATGGCTGGACAGTTGAAAAATATCACCCTTGCCATGTACTATTTTCTTAAGTCTGAAATGGTCAGTGTTCCCGAGGAGGACAAAGAGAACATCTGAAAGGCAGTCTAACATTCTCCATGAAGGGCAGCAGCATTTACATCTAATGTTTTGAAAGAATTTGCTTTCAATAGTTCTAAAGTTTTATCAAGCTGCATCTTGCTTTGAATCACAATAACTTAATGATGATAAGTAGCAGCATTCTGGAATACATTCTGCATCTGTGTGAACCTAGATATCCCAAATACCAGCACAAATACAGATGGTATTATTGCTGCATGACTGTCTCACCTAATAAAGGAGTTGGTCAGATTGAAAAAGAGGCCCTCAGAAACCAAAACATGCTAAAAACTCAAAAAGTAATTCTCAAATCTCAAGTGAACCCTTTTTTAAAAAAAAAATTAAAGTTTTGACCTTTGACAGAAACATGCAACCCAGAATAGACAGCAACTTTGAATCCAGAGGCAGATACCAATAATGGCACTATATAATGTTCTCCATGAATGCCAGTGCATGATAAGAATATTATAATTGGAGAAAATCAGTCAAGCTCCATTAACCTTTTTTTAAATTCCCTTTTTCCTTTCTGTAACCCCAGTCAGCACACTTTGGTATATTTTACTGCTGAAATTCTGCTGCTCATATCCTACGTAACACTAAGTCCTGGTATCTCAGTTCCTCAGTGCCTCAAATTAATACTCCTATTTCTTGTGTTCCAACCCTGCCATGACCTCACTACTCCCTATATTTAACATCCTCCTAGATTTCAAACTATATTATACTCATGAAACAAAAACAGCAATTGCTGGAGAAGCTCAGCAAGTTTGGCAGCACCTAATGGGGAGAAGACTGATTAACATTTCAAGTCCTATGACCCTTCAGAACTGATGGTAGCTAGAAAAACATGGATGCTCTAGCTATAGACAGAGTGCAATGAAGGTTTATTAGACTGATTCATGGGATGGCAGAACTGATGTATGAAGAGAGACTGAATCAGTTAGGACTAGTTTCACTGGAGTTTAGAAAATGAAACATATGAAATTCTAACAGGAGTAGACAGTAAACAAAGGACTGATGTTCCCAATGATGGGAGTCCAGAATAAGGAGTCACAGTGTCAGGAAACAGAGTAAGCCATTTTGGACTGAGATGAGATTTTTTTCACCCAGTGAGTGATGAGCGTGTCGAATTCTGTTCCATTAAAAACATTGAATATATTCAAGGAGTTGTATATAGTTCTTGGAGTTAAAGGGATCAAACTGTATGGGGCAAAATGAGAACAGTTGGACAATCAGCCATGATCAGATTGAATGGAGCAGCTGGCTTGAAGGGGTGATTGACCTACTCCTGTTCCTGTTTTCAATGCGTCTATGTAAAATCCCTAAATCTTCCATTACTCTGACTGCCATCACCGAGCCTCCCTCTATCAACATCTTGGTGATTCTTCATTGACCAGAGATTTAGTTGGGTTAACCATTATCATGGGAATGAGGATCAAATAAAACTATTGCTATTTAAATTCAACCACAGACTTAAATTAATGAATGACTTCTTTACAGCTCTGGGACTGGGACATGTGGGTGAGAATGCCTGAGCAAAGAAAAGGTCGTGAGTGTATTATCCCTGATGTTTCAAGATCCTATCATTTTGGCATTGTTGGACTTAATATGAATGGCTATTTCCATGTGAGTAAAAGAATAGTTTTAAATTTTGATTGCATTAATGTATAAATGCTTTGACTGAACACTTGAGGAAAAGTCAAACCAGTTATTTTGTTTCTAATCATGTATCAGCTGATAAAAACTTTGCTTTTCCTGCAGTGTAGTTTTTTGCACGTCAATGCTCTTAACAGTATAGAATTTAAAATCAGTTGTTACTTTATTCATTGATCAGGGTTGAAGTAAGCTTTATATAATTTTAAGGGACATTTTATGTGAATAATTAACTACCCCTTGATGGAATTTGGAGCGGGGTAAGGACTAAAAGAATAATTCTTGGTCTAATGTATATTTGAACCAGTAGCCCTGCTGGATACATTTCAAATATACATGAAACAAAATTTGTGCAACTCTAAAATGATATATTATGCAGACTATACTGATTTTTAAATAATTTCTAACTTTTTGTTGAAGGAAGCATATTTTAAGAAGCATAAATTCAACACTGTTCCGAATGTGCAGCTCAAAAATGTGGACAGGTACGGATGATACTTTGATCCAGCTTCCTCTTTCTTTGCTTCCTTCTCTCCCATGTATGCTGGATACAATTCTGCATGTTTTAATGGATCTTGCTACCAAACTTCTGAGTTTAACTTTTTTTCTAAACTTGTAATCTTTCAGTTTGTAAACATGCTTAAATTTTGTGCCAAATGCTAATGGGTTCGAATTTTAACACCTTCTTACAGTCTGAAAAAGGATGCCTATGAAATTGAAATTCACAAACTGATAAGGTAAGTCTGTTGTCTCACTTTAATGCAAAGCTATTTTTCCTTTTGTTTTTGTTCATGTTTTATGCTGTCTTTGTGGGCATTAAGTGCATATTCTAGACTTCTACTGTTTTAATAATGAATTTTATTTTTATTTATTTCAGACATTTTAGAAAGAATTTGTGCTAGAAAAATATTATTGTCACTAGGTATAACAATATTATTAAGTAGAAGTCAAATTTAATAGGTCTTGCCTAAAAGATTTCTAACTCCAGAAGCTGGTGTTGGTAAATCTGTCCTGGAAAAGCCACCTGAAAGTTGATTTACCCTTGCACACAATGTTGCTTTATTTCTGCAGACCATCCAGGTTACTGCTGCTAATTAGTTGTTATTCCTACAGTGAAGCCAAGGTTCTAGAGCACAGCAAAAACCCCTGTGAAGATAATTTTATTCCTGATACTGAAGGAAAAGTCTATATTATGTATATTAAAATGGAACAGGAGGCTGATTTTACAACATGGACTCAATTAGCCAAGGTAAGCATGAAACGTTAATTTTGATAGGTGACCCTAGGTTGGGTATTCTTCATCAGGGTAGTGTTCCAGCACAAGTAGCAGAGTGGTTTTGTAAAGTAGGTGAAGGAGAAGATTGAGTGATAATCCAAATTTAGAAGTTGTGTACAGATGCTTGTCAGTAAAACTCCACAATTTCATTGCAAGAAATTAAGCAAGCTCCCCCAAATTTTGGCAGATTCTTCTGCTGTACTGTTGATGGAATGTTGGGCGTATCTGTTGATTGGTAACAATGACGATAAAATACTTTAAATTTACTGATGCCAAACTCACAGCCTTGACTAGCATTCCTATATTAAGTTGCCAGTTGTAAATACCACTGATTTATGGGATAATCTTATAATGGCTCAGTGCTCATGCTTGATTTAGAGTTATAGAGTCACACAGCATGGAAACAGACCTTTCAGTCTAACTCATCCGTGTCAACCAGACATCCAAATCTGGCCCAGTCCCATTTGCCAGTATTTGGCCCATATCTTTCTAAACCCTTCCTATTCATATACCCATCCACATGCCTTTTAAATGTAATTGTACTCACCTCCACTACTTCCTCTGGCAGCTCATTCCAGACATGCAGCATCTTCTGTGGTCCTTTTTAAATCTCTCCCTTCTCACCTTAAACTTATGTCCTCTGGTTTTTGAATCCCCCACCCTAGGAAAAAGACTTAGGGTGAAAAGCCAATCTATGCCCGTCGTGGTTTTATAGAATTCTGTAAGGTGACCCTGCAGTCTCTGCTGCAAGAAAGCAAGCCCAACCTATTCAATCTCTCCCTTCAGTCCCAACAACATACTTACATATCTTTTCTGCGCCATTTCAAGTTAACAACATCCTTTGGAAAGAAGGGCTACCAGAATTGTATGCAGTATTCCAAAAGTGGCCTTACCAATGTTCTGTATAACAGCGACATGACATCCTAACTCTTATATTCAGTGAGCTTACCAATAAAGGCAAGGCTGCCAAATGCCTTCCTCATCACCCTGATTACCTGTGATTCCACTTTAAGGAACTATGCACCTGCATCTCTAGGTCTGTTTGTTCAGCAACACTCCTGAGAGCTCTACTATTAAATTTATAAGTCTTGCTCTGATCTGCCACTCCTTGGCCCATTTGGCCCATCCGATCATGGTCCCATTGTATTCTGAGACACTCTTCTTCACTGTCCACTGCACTTTTGAATAAAACTAACCATAAGTCTGGCTTTTAAATTTTGGCAATGAATGGAAGCATCTCCTTTGAGATTTAAGACTTTTTAAAAGCTTTGGGTGAGAAAGCACAGAAGCAGGCCATCGTACCTCTGCTAACCTTTTGAAAGAACAATCCAATTTGTGTCTCTTCTCTGCTGCTCCCTGTGGCTGTATAATTTCCCTTACAAATGTTTATTCAGTCTCTCTTGTAAGACATTAAGTCGGCTTCCACTATGCTTTCAGATATTGCTCTTGTTATTACTTATTAAATTTCTATCCTCTAGGTTTTTCCCTTTATTCGTGATGTTGAACATTTCTATCAAGTCATCTTAGCATTTTTCTGGGAATGACAACCCCAGCTTTTCTAGTTCTCAGCTTTACTGAAATCTCACGTTCTTGTTGTCATACTAGTAAATCTTTCCTAGACCTTATCCAAGGCTTTGATGTCCTTTTCAATGGTACTCAGAATTAAAAACAGTACTCTAGCTGAGGTCTAACCATCCTCTTATTAAAGCTTTAGCTATAACCTGGTGTTGTGATTTTTTTTTAACTTTGTACACCCCAGTCTAACACCATCTCCAAATCAAAGCTTTAGTGAATATCCTTGCTTTAGTGTTTGATTTAATAATTGACAATACCTTGCAGGATTTCTTATGGCTTCTCATCTTCAGTTGCAATTTTTAAAGATTTGTCTACAGATCACACTTAGATTTCAGGATGACAAATGTTATGCCAGTTTTTTTTTGAAAAGAGAAAGATGGTATAATCAAAGAGGCCCTTAATTTGCAGGCAACAAAAGTCAAGTTATTGGAATCAATTCTGAGGCACAATATAAATCTTCATTTAGAAAATTAACCCAGGAAAGTCAACATGAGGGAGGATCATGTCTGACAAACTTGATTTGAATTACAAGTAAGGTTGTAAGGGCAATGCAGTGATGTGGTCACATGTGGAGGCCTGTTTTTTGAAAAAAGCGACAAATTGGATCCACTTTGACACTTTGTAAATTCTGTAAGGCGAAGGTTGGAAAGCAGCTCCAATGTTTTCTTTCTTGCAGAGAACTGAGTAGGAGAAAAATTGAGAATAATTATTTTTCATCAAAATTGACATCAATTATTAGATTAAATATTTAATGTTTTGTGAGACTAGTGAATCTCAAGGCCTTTTCTTCAATTTTTTAAAAAAATTCCCATTATATTTTCAAGTGTCTGCACATTTGGGATCTCGATGTTCGAGGTAATCACAAAGGCATGTGGCGGCTATTCAGAAAGAAGAACCACTTGCTTGTTGTGGGGACACCTTTCTCTCCTTATTCGTAAGTATTGTTTATCCATTAGTCAGTTACTCATGACGAAGAGGATACATTTTGCAGTTCATTCTTTTGGCATTTTGTTTGTTTAGTACTTTGATCAAGTGGAATATTCTTTTTAATGCTAAATGGATTAGTCAGTGACCTTTAAGAACTAAATGTAACAATTTTGTATTATTCGGGAATGGTAAATGTTGTGGCAGGCAGCACATTACATTTTCCTTTTAATATGATGCAGGTCAAGTTTGTAGCATAATAAATGCTAGCAACATAATTAGCAATGTTCTGTTGAAAATATTGAATGTTTTTTTATTTGCTTTTTGATAGGTCAAAGAAACCTGCTTCTGTAACCCCTATCTACCTTGAACCACCTCCGAAGGAAGATGTGGAATTGAATTGAGGGTGAACAAAACAAGAAAGCCACTGTGGAGAGCATGGCAATTTTAAACCACTATATTTAATGTACAGTTTATCATGGTGTTTACATATTGGTTTATAACTGTCTGCTTAAACTAAAGAAAGCAAATTTGTACCTGCAGCTAATACTTGATAATGTGTAAAACTACTATATATAGATTGTAACTTATGGTTTCAAATATTTATTTTGTTGGAAATATGTGCTTTTTTTTTGAAATACTGGCAACATCATGTTAGAAAGTTAAACCAATGGACTCCAGAAATTTACTCAAGCTCTAATTCTTCATTATGAAATATCACTATGTGGAGCATTGACAAAATGAGACTCCTTCAAACTGCTGTTTTATTTTCTTTTGTTTTTATACAGTAACTCTCTCGCACATATTTGGAAATTTGTACTGTTTAATTGAATGACGCTATGAGTTTCAACGTGTAATCATGTTGCGATTATAGAATCCTGGACATAAATAAACCACTACAAATATACTGTTAGTTTATGTAACTTTTGATATAAAACTGGGACATTGAAGTTGAACTTGCATTGTGGTCAGTTTTTTTGCCATTCAATGTCATAGTGAGTGAAGCTATCTTGCAGCTAACTAGCCAGATGCTACAAATGCTATCTTTTTGGAATGTAAGGATTCTGTACAGTGCAGCACTAATCCCTAATTGACTGAAGCATCCAGATTTGTGTTCAGTTAAGTGAAACCTATTTCAGTCGGCCATTCCATTCTTTTAACCTACTTTTCTAATCAACATGTTCACAGTTATTACACACCTCTGGGGCAGGTGGGACTTGACCCTGGATCTCTCTGGGTAGGGACACTACCACTTCACCACAAGAGGGCCCTCACTGCCATACATAGCCCCTTCTGGAAAGTATGTGCGCCTGCATAGCTCAGATTGAACTTGATTGTATTACCTTCTCTGCCAATTGAGCCCTTTCCAAACAAAACGCTCATCTACTATCAATCATCGTAAATAAAGGAACCTGAAAATTGCTGGTTTTGAATGTATTGTACCTCTGGGGAAGTTACACAAATTCTGAAAGGGAATTGACTATTTTCTAGTTTGTGCTTTTGCATAATGCTAGTGTCTACTAGATGTTAAATAATTATATATAGGCCTTCGTAAAGATCTATATAGGGAGGCGTTGGCCTAGTGGTAGTATCACTGGACTGTTAATCCGGAAACCCAGATAATGTTCTGGGAACCCGGGTTCAAATCCTGCCATGGCAGATGGTGGAATTTGAATTCACTAAATATCTGGAATTAAGAATCTAACGATGACCACAAATCCATTGCTAATTGTCAGGAAAAACTCATTAGTAAAACAGTTTCAAAATGAAGTTTTTTTTTCCCCAAGAGTGTACTGCCACCTCAATGGCAACTACCCGGTGAAATGTATCTATGGGTATGAATGGCAGTAAGAGAGGATATTGTGGATTCTGGATAGTGGTGCTGGAAAAGCACAGCAGTTCAGGCAGCATCCGAGGAGCAGTAAAATCGATGATTTGGGCAAAAGCCCTTTATCAGGAATACAGGCAGAGAGCCTGAAGGGTGGAGAGATAAATGAGAGGAGGGTGGGGGTGGGGTATCTGCTCCCAGGAGGACTAGTTCCACCATAGAACACACCAGATGGCCTCCTTCTTTAGAGATCTCAATTTCCCTTCCCACGTGGTTAAAGATGCCCTCCAATGCATCTCATCCGCATCCTGCACCTCTGAACTCAGAACCCATCCCTCCAACCGTAACAAGGACAGAACACCCCTGGTGCTCACCTTCCACCCTACCAACCTTTGCATAAACCAAATCATCCGCTGACATTTCTGCCACATCCAAACGGACCCCACCACCAGGGATATATTTCCCTCCCCACCCCTTCCTGTCTTCTGCAAAGACCGTTCCCTCCATGACTTCTTGCTCAGGTCCATGTCCCCCTACAACCCACCCTCCTGTCCTGGCACCTTCCCCTGCCACCGCAGGAATTGCAAAACCTGCGCCCACACCTCTTCCCTCACCTCCATCCAAGGCCCCAAAGGAACCTTTCACATCCATCAAAGTTTTACCTGCACAACCACCAATAGCATTTATTGTATCCGTTGCTCCCGATGCGGTCTCCTCTACTTTGGGAAGACTGGACACCTAGCAGAACACTTTAGGGAACATCTCTGGGTCACCTGCACCAATCAACCACACCGTCCTGTGGCCCAACATTTCAACTCCCCCTCCCACTCTGCCCACGACGTGGAGGTCCTGGGTCTCCTTCACCGCTGCTCCCTCACCACCCGACGCCTGGAGGAAGAACGCCTCATCTTCCGCCTCAGAACACTTCAACCCCAGGGCATCAATGTGGACTTGAACAGTTTCCTCATTTCCCCTTCCCCCCCCCCCCCACCTCACTCCAGTTCCAAACTTCCAGCTCAACACTGGTCCCCATGACTTGTCCTACCTGCCTATCTTCTTTTCCCAACTATCCACTTCACCTTCCTCCCTGACCTATCACCTTCATCCCCTCCCCCACTCACCTATTGTACTCTTTGCTTCTTGCTCCCCACCCCCACCCTCCTCTCATTTATCTCTCCAGTCTTCAGGCTCTCTGCCTGTATTCCTGATGCAGAGCTTTTGCCTGAAACGTCAATTTTACTGCTCCTCGGATGCTGCCTGAACTGCTGTGCTTTTCCAGCACCACTAATCCAGAATCTGGTTTCCAGCATCTGCAGTCATTGTTTTTACCTAGGATATTGTGGAGGCATAGGCAAAAAATATCTATTCATGTTCAGCTTAGAGAGTTATAAATGCTCTACTTGTTCAGCAAAGGTGTATGGGTAAACTGAGCAAATGCAGAGCGGACAGTTTAACTCTGGTGGGAATGCTTTTAGAAGTAATAATCATGACAAAGTTTGCATTAATTATGGTAAACCAGCAAGGGTTTGTTAATGGTAAATCTTGTTTAACTTGACTAAGTTTTTTTTTCTAAGATTATGGAGAGAGTTGGTAAGGATGATACAGTGTTGTACACAAATTTTCCAAACACCATCTAACTGCCGGCAAAGTTAAGGCTCGTGGAATAAAAGGGACACTAGCAACTTGGATCTGAAGCTGGTTGAGTAAAAGGGAACAGTAGTTGTTCTTGAGTTGGAAGAATGTATACAAAGGGCTCCTTGGGAATCAGTATCAGGACCATTGTTTTCCAAGAATTATATTAATGACCTACACTTGGGTGCAATAGGCTAAATTTCAAATTTTGTAGAACAATGAGGAAAATGGTGATGAAGTTCAGGAGGATATAGGCTGTTGGAGTACAGGTGGCAGATACAATTTAGTTGTAGACCTGTGTTTGATAGTATAAACTTCAGATCTCTTGGGGTGTAGGAACAGGGAGAACTGAGGAAATAATACGCAAATCATTGACCGGGCAGATTGAAAAAGCAGCTGAAAAGGTACTTTAAGCTTTAAAATAGAGGTAGAGATTACTAAAGATCAAGGAAATTATGATTATAAAAAGAGATTAATAACTGATCCAACATCAACTGAAGTATTGAAATCAATTCTAGGCACCCTAAAAAGATTGTAAAAGTATAAAGGACTGAGAAAAGGTCTATGAGAATGGTTCTTGGGTTAAGGTAATTCTGTTACTTAAGTCAGATGAATTGGAGGTGGGGGGGTCTGTTGTCCTTCGGAAAGAACCAATTGAAAGTAGATCAAATGGCATTGTTCAAAATCATTCCTGAAGAAGGGCTTATGCCCGAAACGTCGATTCTCCTGTTCCCTGGATGCTGCCTGACCTGCTGCGCTTTTCCAGCAACACATTTCCAGCTTTGTTCAAAATCATAACAGGTCTGGGCAAACTCGGTAGGGAGAAACTCCTCATTGATAGGAGGGTCAAGAGCAGAGGCCAGTGAATGATGAATGACAAAAGAAACAACAGTGACATGAGAAAATATATTTTTCTGTAGCGAGTCAGTTGCATCTTGAACACACTGCTGGTTAAATACTACTTTGTGGATCTAATTGTGAAGTTTATTAAGAGTTACCCTGATTCTGCCAGAAAGAGGCAGGCACAGATATTTCTGCTGAAATAATTTGTTTCTCTGTACCATTTTAAATGTGGAGGCTGCCCACATAATGGCATTGGCTTTACAAAACTAAGCAAGATGACTCAAAGTTCAATCTAAAGTGGCACTTACCTCCAGGCCTCTTTTAAAAAAAAGGGTGCCTGTTTTGATGACTATCACCACAGTTATGTTGTAGCTCACTTAGTTAACAAAGCCTTACATAAGTTTTTTCAGCCTTGCTTTAAGCATTTCTTTCCCATTCTTATGTAGGTCTCTGCCTTACTATCTAGAACTTATGCTGTACATTGGAGTGGTTTTCCCAGCAGGCCAGTGAATTGGTGAAACACTGCCCATGTGATTCCCTTGAGTCCAGGGAATTAAAATAATACTAATCCTGTTATTGGCTGCCATAAATGCATTTTAAGCTAGCATTCTTTTATGTTTTCAATGTGCACACAAAATCTGGTCTGAGTTAAAATTGATACCTTATTCTGAGATTAAGGAAACTTTGCCAGAGACTTTGAATTTTCTTTTTAATATTTTTAATGATAAATGTAACATATATAGTATGTACAAGAATTTAAAAAAACGACGACGATATGATTCATGCAGATCATTGATTCTATTTAAAAGAAAGTATCCAATACTTGGGTGGCACAGTGGCTCAGTGATTAGCACTGCTGCCTCAGCACCAGGGACCTGAGTTCAATTCTAAAATTGGGTGAATGTCTGTGTGGAGTTTGCACATTTTCCCCGTGTCCGTGTAGGTTTTCTTTGGGTGCTCAAGTTTCCTCCCACAATCCCAAAGATGTGCAGGTTAGGTGAATTGGTCATGCTAAATTACCCATAGTGTTCAGGGATGTGTAGATTAGGTGCATCAGTCAGGGTAAATGTAGGGGAATGGGTCTGCGTGAGTTATTCTTCAGAGGGTAGGGTTGGACTCGTTGGGTCGAAGGGCCTGTTTCCACACCGTAGGGATTCTACTTTATAAATGCTTCCGTATTTGAATAAATCCTGGCAAAAATATTTAACTTAGAGACATGGAGATGTACAGTATGGGATCAGACCCTTCGGTCCAACTTGTCCATGCTGAGCAGATATCCTAAATTAATCTAGCCCCATTTGCCAGCATTTGGCCCAAATCCCTCATAATCCTTCCAATTCATATATCCACCCAGATGTATTTTAAATGTTGTAATTGTAGTCACTTCACCGCTACTACTGGCAGTTCATTCCTTACATGCACCATCCTCTGCATGAAAAAGTTGCCCCTCAGGTCGCTTTTAAATCTTTTCCCCTGTCACCTTAAGGCTATGCCCTCTAGATTTGGACTCCCCTACCCTGGGGAAAAGACCTTGGCTAAACATCCTATCTATGCCTCTCATGATTTTATAAACTTATATAAGGTCAGCTTTGGCAATGCGCTCTTAAGTGAGGTGTGATGGCTAAAAAGCAAACAGGTATTTGATATATAACCCATGTATGAGGGTGAGTTGCAAGTATTGGTAGAGACATTAACTCTGCCTTAAAGTCAGCAGGTTTGCTGTATGAGTAGATTCAGCTTTGTGGAATTAGAAGTTACAAATGTAATAAAGACATTTTAAGCCCTTCTGTTCTCAGTGTAAAATCAGCACATAAAATCTGCAGCAGAAAATGACATTTAGTGTAGGCCTTCAAACCAGATGCTGAATTAATAATTAAATTGGTTTTGACAGAATCTACTTAAATAGTCAATAGTAAATATCTATCATATAATACAGTCCTGTAGTGATCATGTTTATAGTTTTGCATTTGTGAAGTACAGAATAAAGTGAGATGCAACTATATCAATTCATTGGATAAAAATTAACAAACCAGGAACTAGACAGTTTCTATAAATACTGTATTAGAGCAGATTGAAATTCCTATAAGGATGTGACTAGTATAAGAAAACTCCAATTTTATATATTAACATAGAAATATTTAACCATGCTAATAATCAAAATCCACTTGGGAACTCTGAGAAATAGCTGGAATATAAATATTTTGCTTCATGTTTGTATTTAGTGTTCTTAGATGGTCATCAACGATGGCCATCATATGGAGTTCTTAACATGCAGTTTTACTAACTAATTGTAATCACAAAGTCCAGCAAAACAAAAATAAATGTTATTAAGGTGTGAATTTTCATGATAAATTCAACTGTGAATTGCTGGTGGAGCTTATCACCAAGGTCCATTAACGCTTTTTCTCGTGTTTTTTGGATTTTTATGCATCCGCTGATAATGAAGAAAAATTAACTTTGTAACAGAAGTATTGAAAATGAAACGAGTAGCTGATTAATAGTTTGCACTATTTCTTCAGGCATTGGTGTTGGAGCAAGGATAGTGAAATGGATGATTAGCAGTCAGATGGTTGCTGAAAGGGGACAGAAAGGGGGACAGTGTTGTGGGGATTTGCATTTTGTTGGGTGGGGACTGGTATTTAGGGACACTGGAGAATGGTATCAAGGGTAAGGGAAGTATATGAAGCTTGGGAGAATGGGAGAGATACTGGGCCTAGACACCAGCAATTTTTACAGAACAACAGCAATATGATGAATGAGGCTGCATGAAAACAGGCATGACCAGCAAAGAGATGTAAAATATGGGGACTTTACTGTATGATAACAATGAAACAATGTTTCCACTCGTGAGAAAATGACAATTGTAGATTAGAATGTTCTTTAAAAGGAAATGAGATAAGTATTTGAAAAGACAGGAATTAAAACATCTCAGGAGATTGGGGCTACAAGAGAAGAGAGTGACAACAGAAACACAGGAGTGAATGACCTCGGCTGCAATAATTTCTCTCATTCTTCAAAAACTACTTTGAGTGTCAAAGCAGGGAGGGTTTGGAACTATTTGCATTGATCTGTGCTTAGACTAGTCTTCCCTGTATGGAGTGCTCCAACAGCAAGCTCACCTTTATGCAATCACTTGGTCCAGTTCAGGTTGGGATGTAGCTGTTTTTGATTTGTAAAGCCAATGATAAATGCGTATTGTCATTTTTGAAATGTAACTTTTTAAGGGGCGATGGCTTATCATTTCTGTTCTGTTAAGTTTTTTTTAATGTCTGTCATTTGGAGTGGTGACCTAAATACATAATTTCCAAGCAAACATGTTTCAGTCAAGTATCTCAAAGGATACCTGTGATGTTAATTGATGCAAAGTTTACACAGTTGAATTTATTGGCCAAAAGTGAAAACAGATCAAGAGCTGTTCGGTTCTGTTTTGACTTAAGCTCAGAATCAGGAGTTCATTTCAGCAGAGAAGTGATCTCCTTATGGGAGAATATAGTTTTCAATCCAGGAGAACAGCCATCCTCACAAAAGTGTTAGAGTCTGTGAAGTCACCAAACTGTGGGAGTTTGTGGAAGTTTAAATTGTTTGAACTGAAACAAAGTTTATGCCAGCAGTCCAAGAAGAAGAACTGGACAGTCAGAGAAATAAGAAATTAAAGAAACAAAAACACAAGTTGCTGGAAAAGCTCAGCAGGTCTGACAACATCTGTAAAGAGAAATTAGAGTTAACGCGTCGGGTCCAGTGACGCTTCCTCAGGACTTCCTCAATTCTGAGAAATGGTCACTGGACCCGACGCGTTAACTCTGATTTCTCTTCACAGATGGTGCCAGACCTGCTGAGCTTTTCCAGCAACCTCTGTTTTTGTTTCTGATTTACAACATCCACAGTTTTTCTGGTTTTTATTAAGAAATTAAAGTATTTTGGTAAATGATATTTCTCTGGCATTGTAGTACCTGTTATTGATATTGCTGGGAAACAGGTTAGGAACATAGGAATTAAGAGCGAGAGTAGGTAATTCAGCCCTTCAAGCGTGGTCTGCCATATAACATGATCATGGCTGATCTTATCCTGGTCTCAAAAACTGGTTGAACCAGAAAAATACATTTTCTATTCAGATCTTTCTACACTGTCATATAATTTTTAAAAATAGCTTGCTTACTTAATGTCTTTTGTATAATGAGCTTGTGTTCTTCTGTTAAATTCACACATGGGTTTGTGTGAATATGTTTGTGACTAACCTCCACAGTAAACAGATGTAAAAATTAAAACTTATGATCTCCCGAGCCTAATTTCACATTAGCATCTGCCCAAATATTACCATCAACTGGGATCATATGTCCCAACTATAGATTAATTCTGACTGAGATGGTGGTTCTATACTCACTTTGGTTTGCCTTTCAGAATCATCTCTTTTGTCTTTTAACCTCTGCTGCCTTCCACCCCATAACAAACCTTCCTATTTGCTGTCTCTTCCCTGCTTGTTTATCCCTGTCAACTTAAAAACTTAAAAACCATCTTCCGCAGCTACACTGGCACCACCCCCCACCTTTTCCTCCGCACCATCTTCCGCAGCTACACTGGCACCACCCCCCCACCTTTTCCTCCGCACCATCTTCCGCAGCTACACTGGCACCACCCCCCCACCTTTTCCTCCGCACCATCTTCCGCAGCTACACTGGCACTACCCCCCACCTTTTCCTCCGCTACATCGATGACTGTATCGGCGCTGCCTCGTGCTCCCACGATGAGGTTGAACAGTTCATCCACTTTACAAACACCTTCCACCCCGACCTCAAATTCACCTGGACCGTCTCAGATTCCTCCCTCGCCTTCCTAGACCTTTCCATTTCTATCTCGGGTGACCGAATCGACACGGACATCTACTATAAACTGACCGACTCCCACAGCTACCTAGACTACACCTCCTCCCACCCTGCCCCCTGTAAAAACGCCATCCCATATTCCCAATTCCTTCGTCTCCGCCGCATCTGCTCCCAGGAGAACCAGTTCCAAAACCGTACAACCCAGATGGCCTCCTTCTTCAAGGACCACAATTTCCCGCCAGATGTAGTCGACGATGCCCTCAACCGCATCTCTTCCACTTCCCGCTCCTCCGCCCTTGAGCCCCGCCCCTCCAACCGCCACCAGGACAGAACCCCACTGGTCCTCACCTACCACCCCACCAACCTCCATGTACAACGTATCATCCGCCGTCATTTCCGCCACCTCCAAACGGACCCCACCACCAGTCATATAGTTCCCTCGCCTCCCCTATCAGCTTTCCGAAAAGACCACTCCGTCCGTGACTCCCTCGTCAGGTCCACACCCCCCACCAACCCAACCTCCACTCCCGGCACCTTCCCCTGCAACCGCAAGAAATGCAAAACTTGCGCCCACACCTCCCCCCTTATTTCCCTCCAAGGCCCCAAGGGATCCTTCCATATCCGCCACAAATTCACCTGCACCTCCACACACATCATTTACTGCATCCGCTGCACCCGATGTGGCCTCCTCTATATTGGGGAGACAGGCCGCCTACTTGCGGAACGTTTCAGAGAACACCTCTGGGACACCCGGACCAACCAACCCAACCACCCCGTAGCCCAACACTTTAACTCCCCCTCCCACTCCACCAAGGACATGCAGGTGGACTCCTCCATCGCCAAACCATGGCAACACGACGGTTGGAGGAAGAGCGCCTCATCTTCTGCCTGGGAACCCTCCAACCACAAGGGATGAACTCCGATTTCTCCAGTTTCCTCATTTCCCCTCCCCCCACCTTGTTTCAGTCAAATCCCTCGAACTCAGAACCGCCTTCCTAACCTGCAATCTTCTTCCTGACCTCTCCGTCCCCACCCCACTCCGGCCTATCACCCTCACCTTGACCTCCCTCCACCTATCGCATTTCCAAAGCCCCTCCCCCAAGTCCCTCCTCCCTACCTTTTATCTTAGCCTGCTGGACACACTTTCCTCATTCCTGAAGAAGGGCTTATGCCCGAAACTTCAATTCTCTTGCTCCTTGGCTGCTGCCTGACCTGCTGCGCTTTTCCAGCAACACATTTTCAGCTCTGATCTCCAGCATCTGCAGCCCTCACTTTCTCTTAAAAACTGCTGTGTCAGGTCACCAGCCCAAAACCTTAATGCTGTTTCTAATACTTGGAACTATTGAGAATTTCTAGCAATCTCTGTTTTAAATGCATTTATATTCACACTGACCTTTTCAATTTTCTCTCAAGGCAATTACAATTTAACGAAATGTCACAGATTTCGACTGTTCTTGGTAAATAATTGCTGTCAACAAATTGGCTGAGCAAGTCCTTTTCAGTTTTATTGAAAGACAATTAGTAAAGGCAGATGACAAGTTGAATCAGGTGGTAGATAATTCTCAGTGCTGCAAAGTTTAATGGGCCATCGTGGCAAACTCCAGTGCACTGTCGCATTGAATGTTGATTAGTGTATGATTTGGTATTGTTGCTGTGAATTTATTTTTTTGTTACTTCACATAAAAGCAATACCCACAAGCTTGATAATGGATAGTGTTATAAACTCAAATCTTTGTCCTTGCCGAAAATGTACAAATGAGAATGATTTCCTTACGCTTGGCTGGAATATTTGTCTTTTCTCTGAACAGTTAAAGTTTATACAGGGAACATAGCAACAACCTCAATTTGTCTGTGAGATAGATTTTACATTATTCATAAGGATTCCTGCGTTTGACCTTCGAATTATGTCTGCTACTGCCCTCATTTACAAACTGATGCCTGACCTACTTGCCCAAGCTGTTACGCTCTTGCTGTACTTATGCATTAAAATTGTATAGCTGGCGCAGACACTAGAGGATGAATGGCCTCCTATGCTCTAAGACGTTACTTATGCAATGCAGGGAAATGCTGTTTAATCTATAGGGACACACAGGAGACTTAGTAGATAGCATCCCTGCCTCTGCGGCAGAAGCTGCAGCTTTGAATCCCACCCAGGATTTGATGATTAGGTAAGGTGCATTCATAATGCAGCCAAACAGAAAAAGTATCAATCCACAATTTCATCCAACACATGCTAATGACAGGAGGTAAGTGTGGGAGAGAGCTTTGGTCAGCCACATGCTGGAAAAGAAAATTGGAGTCTCTATCATTACTATCTTCAGCCACATGCAACTGAACGTGTCCTTGGTTTAACCATCTTCAGCAGCTTCATCAATGATCTTCCCTTCATTGTGAGGTCAGAAGTAGGGATGTTTGCCAATGATTGTACAATGTTCAGTACCATTTACTAAAGCAGCCCATGTTCAAAATGCAAAAGTTCTGGACAAGATAAGGCTTCGGCTGACCAGTGGCTAACATTCATAACGCACAAATGCCAGGTTAAGGCCATCACCAGGAAAGGAATCTAATCCCCTTGGCATTCAATGGTGTGACCATCACTGAATCTCCCACTATTAACATCGTTGGGGTTACAATTGATTAGATGTTAGTGAAGAGGACCCTGCAGGGCATTAGGGCAGTTTCTGCCATTGTCTTTTCTGGAACCTATGTCGATGCCAGGTGATCTATCTGGTTTCATTTCTTTGAGACGTTGTAGTGACTGGTACAACTGAATGGCTTTCTAGGCCATTTCGGAGGGCAATTGAGAGTCAACCACATTGTT
This sequence comes from Chiloscyllium plagiosum, assembly GCF_037043375.1. Classification (NCBI taxonomy): domain Eukaryota; kingdom Metazoa; phylum Chordata; class Chondrichthyes; order Orectolobiformes; family Hemiscylliidae; genus Chiloscyllium; species Chiloscyllium plagiosum. Next base: position 44,365,420 of record NW_028270147.1, on the reverse strand, counting down.
GTGGGTCTGGAGTCATGTCTAGGCCGGAGGATGGCAGATTTCTTTCCCTGAAGGACATTAGTGAACCAAATGAGTTTTTCCTGACAATTATGTCATTGTCATTAGTAGATTCTTAATTCCAGAATTTCTTAAAATTGAATTCAAATTCCATCATCTCATGGTGGGATTTGAACCCAGGACATTGGCTGAGTTTCTGGATTAATAGTCTAGTGATAATACAACTAGGTCATCACTTACCCCTAATGCTGAGTAAAGTAAAGGAAATGGAACGTCAAGGACACACAAGTGTAGGCACAAAGCTTAAAAGAGAATAATGTCTGGTACCAAAAAATCACAAAATAATATGCAATTAGAAGTCTTGAGGGTGTTGTTTAGCTATTATACTTTAACCTAAGAACATGGTTGTTTCAGGATCAATGGTCCTGGATTGATGGCAGCTATAAAATTGCAGATAATTTCAGAGTTCTTGCTGATTAGATGGTTCTCTTATTTTGCATTATTATCGACTGCTTAGTCCTTCAAGAAGTTGAGAGAAAGCAGAGGTAGGGAGACACTCTGCAGTTCCAGTTGCACCTAAGCTTTGCTAAGGCAGTTGCTTGAAATACAGCACATTTGTGTATTCCCACACCTGGGTTTATTGTCTCAAAGCTGGATAGTTGTAGGTGGCACTTCTTCTTTCAACATATAAATTCTGTGACCCACTGAGGAGGGGCAAATTAATTCCTTTAACCCTCTAGATTGGTCATATCAAATATTTATAATTTTTTTGGCATGCAGCTACGTTGCACTTCAATTAAAATACAATTTGCTGGTTCAGAAACTTTTATCCCAATATGTGAAACTTCCAGAAAAGCACACATCAAACAGGCAATACAGATCTGAGTTGTAGGTTTCAGTGATACATTAATTTCGGTTCAGATGGAGTCTTATTTATTGATGGTTTTTTGATTTCCGTCTGATCAGGTGACTACTATTGCCCTCTTAAGTCAGTGGTTCTTCCTTTCTAAAATCTATTTTAGTCCCTGAAAAGTCCCAGGTATTAAATTCATGTGATAGAAGCTGAAAATTAATAGGAGAAAGTGAGGAATGCAGATGCTGGAGATCAGAGCTGAAAATGTGTTGCTGGAAAAGCGCAGCAGGTCAGACAGCATCCAAGGAGCAGGAGAATCGCGTTTCGGGCATGAGCCCTTCTTCAGGAATGAGGAAAGTGTGCCAAGCAGGCTAAGATAAAAGGTACGGAGGAGGGACTTGGGGGAGGGGCGTTGGAAATGCGATAGGTGGAAGGAGGTGATAGGCCGGAGTGGGGGTGGGGGCGGAGAGGTCAGGAAGGTGGTGCTGAGTTCGAGGGTTGGGACTGAGACAAGGTGTGGGGAGCGGAAATGAGGAAACTGGAGAAATCTGAGTTCATCCCTTGTGGTTGGAGAGTTCCTAGGCGGAAGATGAGGCGCTCTTCCTCCAGCTGTCGTGTTGCTATGGTCTGGCGATGGATTCCTTGGGGCCTTGGAGGAAGTAAGGGGGGAGGTGTGGACGCAAGTTTTGCATTTCTTGCGGTTGCAGGGGAAGGTGCCGGGAGTGGAGGTTGGGTTGGTGGGGGGTGTGGACCTGATGAGGGAGTCACGAAGGGAGTGGTCTTTTCGGAACGCTGATAGTGGAGGGGAGGGAAATATATCCCTGGTGGTGGGGTCTGTTTGGAGGTGGTGGAAATGACGACGGATGATACGATGTATATGGAGGTTGGTGGGGTGGTAGGTGAGGACCAGTGGGGTTCTGTCCTGGTGGCGATTGGATGGGCTGGGCTCAAGGGCGGAGGAGCAGGAAGTGGAGGAGATGCGGTGGAGAGCATCGTCGATCACGTCTGGGGGGAAATTGCGGTCTTTGAAGAAGGAGGCCATCTGGGTTTTTCGGTATTAGAACTGGTCCTCTTGGGAGCAGATGCGGCGGAGACGAAGGAATTGGGAATATGGGATGGCGTTTTTACAGGGGGCATGGTGGGAGGAGGTGTAGTCCCTCTATACCCCTATATACCCCTCTCTGAGGATGAAAGATCAGTCCTCGGCAGAGACCTCACCTTCATTCCCCTACGCTCTCGGATTAACAAGTTCAACATGCAGCGAGACATCAAACAATTCTTCCTCCGCCTTCGTGCCTACTTCTTCAACCAGGATTCTCGCCCACTCTCTGATGACCCCTTCTCCCGCCTCCAACACACCTCATCCACCTGGACACCCCGTGCTGGCCTTTTACCTGCCCTCGATCTCTTCATAGCCAACTGCCGCCGTGACATTAACCGCCTCAACCTCTCCACCCCTCTCACCCACTCTAACCTCTCACCCTCGGAACGTGCAGCCCTCCACTCCCTCCGTTCCAACCCCAATCTCACTATCAAACCAGCAGCAAGGGAGGCACGGTAGTAGTTTGGCGCACCGACCTTTACACCGCTGAGGCTAAACGCCAGCTCGCAGACACCTCCTCCTACTGCCCCCTTGACCATGACCCCACCTCCCACCACCAAACCATCATCTCCCAGACCATCCATAACCTCATCACCTCGGGGGATCTCCCATCCACTGCCTCCAACCTCATAGTCCCACAACCCCGCACCGCCCTGTTTCTACATCCTGCCCAAAATCCACAAACCTGACTGCCCCAGCCAACCCATTGTCTCAGCCTGCTCCTAGCCCACAGAACTCATCTCTGCCTACCTTGACACGGTCCTGTCCCCTTAGTCCAAGAACTCCCCACCTACGTACGGGACACCACCCACGCCCTCCACCTCCTCCATGAGTTTTGCTTCCCCGGTTCCCAATGCCTTCTGTTCACCATGGACATCCAGTCCCTGTACACCTCCATCCCCCATCACGAAGGACTCAAAGCTCTCCGCTTCTTCCTTTCCCGCCGTACCAACCAGTACCCTTCCACTGGCACCCTCCTTCAACTGACTGAACTGGTCCTCTGAACAACTTCTCTTTCCAATCCTCCCACTTCCTCCAAACCAAAGGAGCATCCATGGGCACCCGCATGGGCCCCAGCTATGCCTGCCTCTTCGTAGGATATATGGAACAGTCCATCTTCTGCAGCTACACTGGCACCACCCCCCACCTTTTCCTCCGCTACATCAATGACTGTATTGGCGCTGCCTCGTGCTCCCACGATGAGGTTGAACAGTTCATCCACTTTACCGACACCTTCCACCCCGACCTCAAATTCACCTGGACCATCTCAGACTCCTCCCTCCCCTTCCTAGACCTCTCTATTTCTATCTTGGGCGACGGAATCAACACGGAGATTTACTATAAACCGACCGACACCCACAGCTACCTAGACTACACCTCCTCCCAACCTGCCCCCTGTAAAAACGCCATCCCATATTCCCAATTCCTTCGTCTCTGCCGCATCTGCTCCCAGGAGGACCAGTTCCAATACGGTACAACCCAGATGACCTCCTTCTTCAAAGACCGCAATTTCCCCCCAGACGTGATCGACGATGCTCTCCTCCACTTCCCGCTCCTCCGCCCTTGAGTCCAGCCCCTCTAATCGCCACCAGGACAGAACCCCACTGCTCCTCACCTACCACCCCACCAACCTCCATATACATCATATCATCCGTTGTCATTTCCACCACCTCCAAATGGACCCCATCACCAGGGATATATTTCCATCCCCTCCCTTATCAGCATTCCGAAAAGACCACTCCCTCCATGACTGCCTCGTCAGGTCTACACCCCCCACCAACCCAACCTCCACTCCCGGCACCTTCCCCTGCAACCGCAAGAAATGCAAAACTTGCGCCCACACCTCCCCCCTTACTTCCCTCCAAGGCCCCAAGGGATCCTTCCATATCCACCACAAATTCACCTGCACCTCCACACACATCATTTACTGCATCCGCTGCACCCGATGTGGCCTCCTCTATATTGGGGAGACAGGCCGCCTACTTGCGGAACGTTTCAGAGAACACCTCTGGGACACCCAGACCAATCAACCCAACCACCCCGTAGCTCAACACTTCAACTTCCCCTCCCACTCCACCAAGGCCATTGCAGGTCCTTGGACTCCTCCATCGCCAGACCATAGCAACATGACGGCTGGAAGAAGAGCAACTCATCTTCCGCCTAGGAACTCTCCAACCACAAGGGATGAACTCAGATTTCTCGTTTCCTCATTTCCCCTCCCTCCACCTTGTCTCAGTCCCAACCCTCGAACTCAGCACCACCTTCCTAACCTGCAATCTTCTTCCTGACCTCTCCGCCCCCACCTCCACTCCGGCCTATCACCCTCACCTTAACCTCCTTCCACCTATCGCATTTCCACGCCCCTCCCCCAAGTCCCTCCTCCCTACCTTTTATCTTAGCCTGCTTGGCACACTTTCCTCATTCCTGAAGAAGGGCTCATGCCCGAAACGTCGATTCTCCTGCTCCTTGGATGCTGCCTGACCTGCTGCGCTTTTCCAATAACACATTTACAACGCTGAAAATTAATAGTCCATTTTTACTACTAATGTAACAGTCTTCCATAAGGTGTAAATTAAACAGGAAATCTAAACATCGTGGACTGGTTTCGGTCGCTTTGATAATGTTCAGTTTGTGCTTTTATTTATTAATGGTTACATGATGTTTAGCTCAATTTGTGCTGAGGTAATAAATGCAGTCAGCATTTCTTTTCCTTCTGAGATAATTTTTAATGGAATTTAAATCCCATGGTGGGATTTGAACCCAAGACATTAGCTGAGTTTCTGGATTAATCGTCTAGTGATAATATCACTAGGTCATTACCTACCCCTAATACTGAGGGAAGTAATGGAAATGGAACATCTAGCACACATAAGTGTAGGCACAAAGCTTAAAAGAGGATAATGTCCAGTACCAAAAAGATCGCAAATCCCACCGTCTCCCTCCAAGAACCAATTGATAGTCTATATTTTGCTACAATTATGGCAGAATGGGTCGGGTCAAAGGCAAGGGACATTAAGCAACAAAAGTGATGATTGTGCAAGGAAAAGGAAATGGTAATGTCACAACTAAATGAAGAAAAGATACATCTAAAAGAGGTGTAAAAGGAGAAATTGAACAATCACCAACAGACATTACATAAAGAGCAAAGAAAACAAAATGAGTAGTGTTTATAATCTGAAATCTGTGAATTTCGTGCGAAATCCAGAAGTCTGTAAAAATCCTGTTGAAAGAAGAGTTCCTATTTCTCAAATGAAAATGAACTTTGTTGGAACATTGTTGGAGGCTCAGGCCAGAGAGGCTGGAGTGGTGTGACAGGTGACTGGCATCTCACTTGCAGACGAATAGAGCTGGTCATAGGTTATGTTTTTGGTCTCACTAATGCAGTGGAGATTGCATCATGAGCACTAAATACAGTATAGAGTACTACTTTAAAAGAAGTAGGTGGGTGTTTGACCTGAAAGGACTGTTTAGGACTTTGGTTTTTGAGAAGGAAAGAAGATAAAAGACTGTTGCTTGTTCTGCAGTTGCATGAGAAGATGCAGTGTGAAGATAAGAGAATCATAGAAATCTTTGGCCCATTGAGTTGGTATTGCCAAAAAATACACTACTACCTATGCTAGTCCCATAGCCTTGAAAGTTATGAGACTTTAATTGTTCAACCAACTACTTGTCAAAGGTTGTGAAGTTACCTGCTACAACTACCCTCCCAGACAGTACACTCAAGATCATTACCACCCTCCTGGTGAAGAAGATTTTCCTCAAATTCTATCTGAATCTCCAGCCTTTGATTCAACTTTTACCTTCTGCCATGGTGGGTTCTGAAGATATACCGCGCCCCCCGCCCCCCACCCCTACCCAGAGTGTGAGCATGGTGTTATTAACCCAGAGACATTACCAATACAGTACCCCTGCAAGTCAGGAGTAATCAAGAAGTAGATTCTATCCTTAATTGTAGAGGGCACAATCTATTTGGCCTGGTGAAAGGGGGAGGGGTTAATGACATTGTGGTGGAGGTGACAGAAAATGATTTTTTGACTGTGATAGTTGTTGGAAGGTGCAACTCTGTTGTGGTTCTTAGAGGGAAAGGATGGGCTCAGATTAGGCATGTGAGGAAAAGAATTTCAAAGTGGGCTCATGGGGACCAGTGTCTTCTTCCAGTTCCTAATTCTTGTGTTTTTGTATTTGGATCGAAACATAGGAACAAGGAACAGGAGGAGACCATTCAGCCCATTGAGCCTGCTCCAATATTCATAATGATCATGGTCAATCATTCCACTCCCTCTACCCTGTTCACACTTTCAGCCCACGGCCTTTAATCCCTTTAGTGCTAAGAACAAAATCTATCTCCTTCTTGAAAACATTCAATGTAAGAGCCACAACTATTTTCTGTGGCAAAGAATTTCACAGGCTCACCGTTGTCTAGGGTGCAGAATTTTCTCCCCATTCCTAGTGCTAAATGGCCTATCTCATATGCTTAGATGTAACACGGTGGCTCAGTGGTTACTACTGCCGCCTCACAGCACCAGGGTCCCAGGTTCAATTCCAGCCTCGGACAACTGTGTGTGTGGAATTTGCACATTCTCCCCGTGTCTGTGTGGGTTTACTCTGGGTGCTCCGGTTTCCTCCCACAGTCCAAAGATGTGCAGGTTAGGTGAATTAGCCATGCTAAGTTGCCCATAGTGCTAGATGCATTAGTCAGAGGGAAATGGGTTGGGTGGATTACTCTTTGGAGGGGACTGGTGGGGCTGAATGGCCGGTTTCTGCACTGTAGGGAATCTAATCTAATCATAACCTATAAATAAGTAAGTTCTTCTAATATTAAGATTTATACATTCCCCTGAGAAAGTAGTTCATGTGTACACTATGGTAGCAATTGATATTAATATTTAAGTCAATTGTAGCTGTTTGTTCCATGGTGCCCTTGTAATTGCATGTGCTCACCTTCTAGCAGGGGTCATGGTACGTGTATGTAAATGGGAGGTAACCACCTGCGTTGGTAAGTGTATAAGCCTGCAATATCATATTACTGTCTTGCTTACGTTGTGCACAGAAGCACAACCACAAGTGCTTATTGTTCCACATCCAGTTCAATTGCTATCCAAAGCTATAAAGTCTTGTGTTCTTTTTATTTGAAGATGTTTTAATCAGTTCAATAAACAGAGGAGTATCAAACTATATAATCACACCCATCTTTTACGAAGATGGTCTTAAATAGCACCTGAAGACAACATGATTAAATCAATTAAGCTGTTAGTCACATGAATAAAATGATTTAATCATTCGTGATCTGATAATTTGCTACAGATTAAACCTCTATTAATTTAACCTTTGAATCATCAGAGGAAATGAAAACACTCAACATTTTGTTTTAAAAGTTATTTTGTTAGGAACAGTGGACTCTTAGTTTATTGGAAAACATCTCGCTTTCTAGCTATGGGGATATGTTGCAGAACCCTGTAGTAGTGATGTAAGATGGTGCTACTGATTCAGAGGCTTTGAAACCCAACAATGAAGATCATGTAACTGGAAATAGTAAAGCTGGGGCAACAGTAGAAACACTTGAAACCCTTGGTAACAAGCTCCCTATTTGTCTTGTTACATGCTCAGTACTTAGTTTGATCATGCTGATAATTAACGTGGTTTCAAATGATTAAGAAAAGCCTGATAGCAAGAAAACAAATTTGTGCATTGTGATGTGGACATTAACTCTAGATAAGCACAAAATTACAGGATGACTAATCCAGTTCCACAATAAATGTTCCTGTTACATGAAAACAATAGCAGGCTAGTGCAAGGTAGATTTGATCACAGCAAGTGGTTGAGCAATGCATAACAGGAAATCCCCTGTTTTATAAATGGTTGTTAAGGTCAATGGATTATTTCCTGGGTGTCTACAGGATGCCAAACTTTACCAGAACTCTACCCTTGGAAACCCAATTCCATTCCCTCATAGCCAGATATTTCCATTGAACTATGTTTAGCTGTGGATGTTGGTTGAGGCTGTGGATTGTGAAATTCCCTGCGATATGCCAATTTTCCAACTTGTATTCCCTTTGAGCTTTGTTTTCTGATGGAAATTGCAGAAGTTACCCACATACTTCTAAAGGTGCCAACATTCCCAAATGATTCATCTCAATGTGTGAACTGAGACAGGGGATGTTAATGAGAGCTAACAACATTCCTATCTTTGTCCAAGTGTAAGTACACATGCATTTCAGTAGAGATCTCTGAATTGCAAGCTAGAGAGGGAACTTAGTGCACCTTAATCTAGATACAAGAACGTGAATAGTAGCATATTTACCACCATGTAATTTGGAATCTCCAATTTAGTACACAGGAAAAAATAATCTTGTACTTTTCTACATTGCTTAATGTTATTTCAGGCAATGCATTCTAAGGTGTTTCACTCAATATCAATCCATTTTTTTCACAATCCCTCAAAATTAAGACCTCCAAGCAACATAAAGTGTCTTTGTAACAGTATCCATCTCCAATATGGATACTCTTTATCTCCTCTTAACAACATATTTTAAAAAGCTATTTGTGTGTCATCTGCAAATTTAGTTACTTTGTCAGGACTAATTTCATCAAAACTACTTATAAAAATTGTAAAAAGCTGAAGCTCGAGCACTTCTGTGCAGTTCCATTCATCATGTCCTATTGATCAGAAAAAAAGACCCACTTATGCATATTCTGTTTTCTGCCCATTGCCAATCTTCTATCACTCTAAAATATTACCCCTAATCCATGAACTCCTATTGTGTGTAATATCGTTTTACGTGGCACCTTGTCAAATACTTTCTGGAAATCGAAGTCCAATATGTTATCTATATGTTACTTTTTCAAAGAGCTCCAATTAACTGGTTAAACAAGATTTTCCTTTCACAAAATTGTACTGACTTCTCCCAATTTCAGTTTTTCTTAAGGGGTGAGCTATAATCACGTTAATGATAGATTCTAACATTTACTCTATGACAGGTGCCAAGCTAACCAGCTAATAGTTTCCTGTTTCCTACTTATCCCTCTTCTTAAATAAATACTTTATATTAATTACTTTCCAGTCCTGTGGAACCTTTTACGATCTAGGAAATTTTGGAAAATTAACACCAATCTAGTTTATTAACATCTGCTATCTCATTAGCCACCATTTTAAAGGTTGTGGAATGAAGTCCATCAAGACCTGAGTACTTGACAGTCTATAGCTCCATCATTTTGCTCAGTAAAGCTTCCCTAGTGATTGTAATTTCTCCAATTTCCTCTCTCTCTTCCACTTCCTGATTTACAACAACTATTGGGTTATACTTTTTGTATCCTCTGGAGTGAAGGCAGAAGCAAAGTATTTCTTCATTTCATTTGCCATTTCCTTATAATCTACACATGTCTTCCCCTTTTCACCCTTTAGAGAACCAACACTCATTTCACTTACTCTTTTCCTTTTTTTGGTATATATAGAAACTCTTGCTATCTTTTTCACATTTCTAGCTAGCTTCCTTGCATAATCTAATTTCTTTTATTGATTAATATTTTAGGCATTCTCTGACATTCTTTATATTGTGTCCAATCATCTGAACTACCAGTCATCTCTGTGTGAATATTTTGTTTTCATAAGTTTGATGCTTTACTGAACGTCTTTAGTTAAATATGAAGGGTGGGTTCACCCCTTCGAATTTTTCCTTGAAGTACGAAGATTATTAATGTTCTGATTATTCTGAAATATCCACTTAAATGTTCACTGCTGCTTTTCTGTTTGTCAGTTCCTAGCCTGGAATCTCAGCTCACCTTTCATGTCAAGTATTTGTCTTTGTTTCATTCAAAACACAAGTCTTGGAACGACTCTTGTCTTATCAAACTGAATGTGAAATTCAATCATATTGTGGTTACTGCTGCCTTTACTCTGAAGTCATCAATTAATCCTGTTAAATTATTCAATACCAAATTTATTATAATCTGCTTTCTAGTTGGTTCCAAAATAGGCAGTTCTAAGAACCTATATCAAAAGCATTCTATGAATTCCTATTCTAAGATGGTATTGTCAATTAGATGTTTCTAGTTTACATATAGATTAGCATCACCCATGATCATCTGCCACAATATCTAGCTCCGTACTGTTCCAGATTTTAACTTTGATATGTTTGTTTTTGCTGTTTTGTTTATTATTCAATTCCTGAGTTGCCAAGTAGAAAGTTGTGTTTATTTTACTGAACAGGTATAGCACTTGTTCCTCGAAAATTCAGTCTAATTTACCCATGATTTTCACTATCTCACTGGATAAGGCTTGTACAAGTGTGGGTTGGAGGAAATAAAACAGTTCTTTTATGTTTCCATGGAAGTACTCTGAAACATTACAGATAATTCTGTAAGGATTTCAGAGATGTAAGGATGGAGATTGGGAAAGTTTGGGTAAAAAGGCACCTCCAGGGAGCATACATTGTCCATGAATCCACGAGTTGTAATATTGATACTAGCTTAGTTGAACTGGTCTCGGTTAACCAGTTGTTGCACTTTGCCTGCCAACAGATTCCAATAGAACAGGGTGACTGGTTCCAGTAAGACATAAATGGTCACAATTAAAACCAACTTGTGGGGTGGTGGAAGGCTGGGGAGAGGGTGGTTTGTTGTGGGTGCACGATCTAGTTTCAAGTTCCAATTTCTGGCTATTCTGGTTGTATCCAATTAAAACATAATTTGATATATTAATTTAAACAGCAACTACATAAGGCCAGTTGATTTTTCCAACTGAATTCAACTAATATGTATTCAGGCAAGCAGGAATGACAAGTCAGGCTTCCAAATCTCGGTTCATGGATGTCTCCAGCTATCAATTAACCAACAATTGGGCATCTGAGAGCCTCAATTTGGGCAAGTGAGGGTGGCCCACCTGAGGGCTCACCTATCCCATGTAAAATTGGGTACTGGTCAGGGTGGGTTATCAAAATCTGGGAAGACCCGCCAGGGAACTTTATAGGACCCTTGCCTGCAAATCATCAGCTGAGTGTAAAACTCTGACTAGTAGCTTAAAAGCAACAAACTGATATTCTCTAATAATAATAAAACAAGCAAACCATTTCATTATTATCCAAATGGATTTGACTGATGAATGTCAAATGATCTGCAGGAGTCAGTCAGAGGTTGGATGCATCCCTCCTTTGGCTATTTCCAGTTAGATAACTCCAACATTTCCTGTTGAATTTAATTGAATCCTCAATTCCTCAAACAATTAAGAGCTCCACTTGAAAAGAATTTCTGTGCTTCACCCATATCACGACTTTCCATTCACTCAGTTTGGAGTTGAGTAGTAATTTGGAGCTTTGCCATAATGGTGGTTGCGTCATCCTTTTTAATCCATGGATCAGCTAAAAGAGTTTACAAATCCATTAGTCAGACATTTAACTTACTGTTATCCTTTCTGGTCTCAAGCTTAATGGTGACTATCCTACATCCCTTCATGCCCAACAGAAAATCAGTTGTGTGGATATTAACCTAAAGTTTGCTGGGTTAGCTGAAATGAAATTACATGAGAATAATAATCATTTGAAGCCTGATGCTGACCCAATGATTAGAAAGGGTTTTAATATGTTTCTGTGTTTTGCTGAAGGAATGCCTGTGTGTTTAAATGTTGTAGCTCAGCAGTAATGACCAGATCTGACAGAGAAAGTCTGGAGCTTTGTTGAAAAACAGACATAATGAATCAGTTGAGACAATGTGGACTAGTTATCAGCCAAACCTGATTGTCACAGAATTGTGCTATATAAATATCACACAGTTCACCTGATGACATAAAGGTGACAACTGTGCAAGCAAGCCAGTTTAGGTCAAAGTTCATTGAAAAGGACCAATAGATATGCTTGTTTCCAAGGAGAAATGAGCAGGTCCTAATAAGCAATCAATCAAACTAGCCATGTTTGACAATACATTTGTGTTATAGCTGGAGACTGGACAATGTAAACGTTTCAATGCACAGCCTTGTTTGTTTGGATGGAAAGGTATCAGAAAGTTTGCCTCAGAACATAGCTAGCTCAGGAGGGGTTGTCTGATCAGTGGTTGGCGGATGGGACAGATCAGGATGATCACCCGTTTCTCTCTGATTTTCAGCCAACTCCACGTAAATTGGGTCATTCATGATCGTATACATCGATTGGGTAAGATTTTTGTAGTACTTGTGTATTGTACTTTGCTTTAATAAAGAACATTGGGTACATGCCATGCTTAGAACTGCTTTGGGTTATTGATATCCAGAGTAAGCCCAAAAGACCATGGAAAGTGGGAATAAAGGTCTATGGTTGGCAGTCAACACACTGGAAAGAAACCATAATGCAGAGAGCCAAGGGCCTAGGATGGGTGAAAGGAAATGGGCAGTCACGTTTTGGAGAATAGAAGGCAAGGAACATGGAGGAGGGCTGACATCCAGGAGAGGGAGTTCCACTTCCTTTTATGTGCACACAGGACACACCTTTAATGATCTATCTCCTTTCCTTCCCATCCTTTTCCAACCTGCATTAAACAAAAACATACTGCACAACCTTGCCACCTGCCCGTACCAATCATATCATTGCATAATAACTTGTTTACAAGCTCAGTTGACCTTTAATTTGTTTTTGAATATATTGGGCAGGCTTTTGATGCCAGCACTGTTATGGGGGACAACCCAGGGTTCAGGGAAAGGTGGTGGGCAGGTTGTCTCTCGTAGTTTCTTGGTTCCTGTACCAAAAATATATCTGTTGTGTCTGATTTTACTTGTGGTTTACACATGTTGAATAAACCAGCTTACCTGTGCAGTGAATCATGAGAACATGGTGGAGCTGAGTATGTATCGGTGCTAAGAGGAAAGCAATATAGATTTCTATCACGACCTGTTCGTGATAACTGCCAGCAGCACTTGTTTTATTTTAATAATTGTTTCTCTTGTCAGTTACTTCCTAACTGAATTTCACTTTTCCTCTGTTCCACTCCTGTTTCTCATGGGTATGGACAGTGTTGGAGTCTCTTCAGTTGATATAAATGAAATTCCTCCCTAATCTTGTGAATCCTCCTACAGCAAGTAGACTGCAGCGGTTCAAGGCAGCATTTCACCACCACCTTCTCAAGGGCAACTAGGGACTGGCATTAAATGCTGGCCAGTCAGCTATGTCACGAATGAAGAAGAATAAAAAAAAATCATGACTGACAATATAATCAGCCCTTTCTCACAGTGGTTTGAGTAGTTCCAGGGACCGTAATATACTCCCAGTACTAAAATATAAATACCAAAGTAAAATACTGTGGTTGCTGGGTTTCTGTATTAAAAACAAAAAAAAATGCAATAAATATTCAGCAGGTCTGGCAGCATCTATGGAATGAGACAGAATTAATGTTTCAAATTATGATGACATTTCAACAGAACTCAACATAGCTGGTTTCTTCATCCAAACCAGTACAATTGGTCACAAATTGTTGTGGCTCCTCGCGATTCAAGGCCATCACAGCCTGAGGCATTAGTTCTGTTGCTCTCCACAAACACTACTTAATCTAAATTGTCAACATTGTTTAGCAACTACGAGACTCACTCCCTGAATTTCTTACTCATTGTTTCCAGGGGAAGTCCTTATACTTTATCATGTTCCTACTGAACATCCTGAACCAGATTAAAATCTTAAATGTTAGGCAAACAATTCCTACCTTTGCTTTCACTCACAAATAACATGATAAGAAATAGGAATAGAACAAAAAATAAAGCCATTCAGCCCATTGACACTGCTCCAAATTCATAAAGTGCATGGTTTGATCTGATTGTGTTTGCTTCCTATAATCTTTGGCTTCTCTGTAGATCAAAATCTGTTGAAGTCATTTTTGAGTATATTCAATGACCCAATCTCCATTGTTTTCTGTGGAGGACAATGTTGTTCCTCTGAGAAGAGAAATCTTTCTCTTTATTTTTAAATTGTGTCCTCTAGGTTAAACCCCCCCCGCCTCCCCCCACCCGCCAAGAGGAAACATGGACACCTGATAAACCCTCTCAGAATTCCACATGTCCCATTCTCCAGTAAGAGATCCACCCATCCAATCTTTCCTCAGTAATTAGCCAAGTGAACCTTGCTGAATTGCTTTGATGTATGTCCCTTCTTAAGTAAGGAGACCAAAACTGCACACAATATTCCAGGTGTGGTTCATCTTCAAAATGCTGGGGAGTTAAGTATTACATTTTGACTTCATCCTCTTGCCGAATGTCAATATTCAGTTTTCCTTCCTAATCACCTGCTGTATGTATGAGTAAACCTTTTATGATTCATGCAAAAGGACACCAGATCCCAGTATTGCAACATTTTCAAATAATGTTCTCTCCTTCTATTCTTCCTACCTTACTTTTGCCCATGTTATATTCCATTTGCCAAATTTTTACCCGCTCACTAAATTTCTCTATATTCCCATGAGGATCCCTGTCTCTCCTCATTATTTGCTTTCCAGCTTATCTTTGTATCATTAGCAAATTTAGCTCCCATACAGTCTGTCCATCCAAGTCTTCAATATTAAACATAAATTGCTGAGGCCCCAGCATTGACCAGTACAATATACCATGAGTTAATTTGTCAACTTGATAATGAACCATTTTTTTCTGGCTCTGTTTCCTGTTTCCTAGCCAAACCTCTATCCATGCTAAATTGTCATCCCAGCAACATGAGCACTTACCATGTGCAATAATTTTTTCGTATCATTTGCCTTTAGAAATCTAAATATGCTATATTTTTTTCCTTCTATCTGCCCTACTTGGTGCATTCTCAAAGAGCTCGTTTAAATTTTTAAAACAAGATTTAATTATCTATGTAAAAAAGCTATGTTAATTCTGCCTGATTTTCTACATGAAATGGGGAAAAAAGAACAAGTAAAGCAATTTTAAACAACAACTCTGTTTCGGACAAGATAGGAGGACAGTAAACATAATTTAGTTTACCCCTGTTTCTCATCCACGACACAAATTGAGACTACACGTTCAAGATAGAACAAAAAATTGAGTCAAAACTTTCCGACCAAGTGCACAAAAATCTGAGCAGAGTGCAAATGTTAAAACAAGCCTGAAACTGACATTGAAATAAATCAATTGGAAACAAAGAGGCAAAATTTACTGGTTATCTTTCAGTTAGGTAATGCAAATGCAGAAATTCTTCTTATTCTAACATCAGACCAATGTAATACAAAAATTGGTGTAAAAAAGGAAGCACTAAATGGCACAGTCCTCAATACATAGATTTATAGAATCACACAGCCGTACTGCATTACAGAAACCCTTCAGTCCTTCAAGTCTGCGCTGATTTATCTACACTAATCCCACTTTCCAGCACTTGACTCATAATGTTGAAAGTTAAGACTTTTCAAGATTTTGAGCTTTCCTGCTTTCATTGCCATTTCAGCTGCTACATTCCAGATTCCCATGCCCTCTGGGTAAAATACAGTTTCCTTAAATCCCCTCTAAATCTCTTAAAATTACATCTCTTTGTTATTACATCTTCAACTAAAGGGAACAGTTTTTCCAATCTGTCCTATCTGTGATGCACACCTCAGTCAGGTTCCCCCATCAGCCTTCTCTGTTCTAAAGAAAACAGCCTGAGTCGATCAGAGAGAGGAACCGATTTAAAGTTTTGAGTCCAGTGACCTTCTGCATGTTGATATAAAAAAACTTTCTTGAATACTTCTTCAGAAATCCACCTCTAAACCCAATAATTATTCCACTTTTATGTTGGGGAAGGAGAAATTCCCTACTATAATTATCCTATTATTCTTATTAAACTGGGAATTGTCTACATTCCTGCTCCTTTAATTTCTGCTGACAGCTTGGGGACCCACTTCAGACTCCTAGGACTGTTACTGTTCACTTTTTATTCCCAAGCTCTACCCACAAAACCCTCATTTGAAAACCCTTCCAAAATATTTTCCCTCTTTATTGCAGTAACTAACTCTCTAACTAATAATGCAATGCCTCCTCCTCTTTTACACCCTCCCCTTGTCATGCCTGAAGGTCCTATACACCAGAATGCTGAGTTGCCAATCCTGTCCCTCCCTCAACCACATCCCTGTGATTACAATAATATCATAATTCTATGTGTCAATCCACACCATTAACACATGTGTCTTACCTGCGTGCTTTACTCCCTTAAATCTCAACTTGGCTGAAAGCTCTCTGTCTTGATTCCTTTGTTATACTACATGGTGCCCCTGCTGTACTAAGGATGAGTGTCACTTCTCTCTGCTGAACTGGTTTAAACTCCTCACAAGACAACCATTGAACTTACCCACAAGGAAGCTGGTCCCATTCTGGCTCAGGTACAGACTGTCCCACTTGTAGAGGTCCCACTTTTCCAGAAAAGATTCCAGTTAATCCCTCTTTTTGCATCACCTCTTGAGCCACACATTCATCTTCCCAATTCTTCTATTTCCATAATCACTAGTATGTGCCAAGGGGAGTGATTCAGAGATTACAACTACAGAGGTCCTGCTTTTCAATCTACTACCTAGCCCCCTGTTTTGTATCAGTCTTCATAATGGAAAAGGACAAAGAAGATACAAGCATCAGGGTGGAGGACTGTGAAATATGAGAAGTAAGATAACAGAGAAAGAGGATTTACTGGCAGGATCAGCTGTCTTAAACATGGATAAATCTGCAGGCCAGAATGAGATGTATTCCAGACAGAATCCAAACATATGTCTCATGCTGAGGGAGGCAAAAGAGGAGCTATCAGGGGCTGTGGCAAATCATGTCTAGCCATACATTACTACCAGAGGACTGGAGGACTGCTAATGTTGTCCTATTATCAAAAAGAGAGATAGAGGTAGACTAAGTAATTGCTGGCCAGTCAATTTAACTTCACTTGTGGAGAAGTTATTATAAAAAATTCTACAAGACAGAATATATCTGCACTGGAAAGACACTTGAGACACAGTCGGGGCAGAACAGACTCATTATAGGAGTGTTGTCTTTGACAAATTTGACCAAATTCTTTGAAGAACCAGCCAGGAGCATTGATTAGAGTAATACATTTGATATACTCTACATGAACCTTAAAAATGCTTTGATAAGGCCCCACATGACAGACGGGTAAGGAAGTAAGACTCCATAGGGTCCAAGCCATTAAAATTGTCTGGGAGGTAGGAAGTAGAGGGTGATAGTGAGGAGGTGTTTCAGTTGGAGTCATAGAGTCATAGAGGTAAAAATAAGGACTGCAGATGCTGGAAACCAGAGTCTAGATTAGAAGGTTTCCTGATGAAGGGTTTTTGCCCGAAATGTCGATTTTCCTGCTCCTTGGTTGCTGCCTGATCTGCTGTGCTTTTCCAGCACCACTCTAATTTAGACATAGAGTCATAAAGATGTACAGTGTGGAAACAGACCCTTAGGTCCAATTCATCCAGATATCCTAACCTAATCTAGTCCCTTTTGCCAGCACTTGGCCCATATCCCTATACTGTAAAACCTTCCTATTCATTTACCCATTCAGATTCCTTTCAAAAGGTATGCTGTAATTGTACCAGCCTTCACCACCTCCCAGTCACCACCCATTTCAATTCCCCTTTGCACTCCCTTTCCGACATGACCATTCTTGGCCTTCTCCATTGTCACAACGAACCACACTGCAAATTGGAGGAACAACACCTCATATTCCGCCTAGACCACCTACAGCCCGGAGGACTCAACATAGATTTCTTCAATTTCAAACAACCTCCCTTCCCATCCCCTGACTTCCTTCCCAGTCTCTCCCCCTCCCTTTCACTCCTCCCTGCCACCAACTGACTCATTCTTCCCAACCAGGTCATATCCTCTACCTGATTTCACCTATCCCCACTTCACCAGCCTGCCCCCACCACCCCCTTTATCTGCAGCTACCCTACACCCACTTCCAGTCCTGAAGAAGGGTTATACCCGAACCATCGACTTCTCCATCTCCTAATACTGCCTGGCTTGCTGTGTTCTTCCAGCCTCCTGCCTGTCTACTTTGAATTCCAGCAGCTGCAGTTTTTTTTTGTCTCCACCACTTCCTCTGGCAGCTCATTCCATACACACACCACCTTCTGTGTGAAAATGTTGCCCTTAGGTCCCTTTTATATCTTTCCCCTCTCATCCTAAACCTATGCCTTCTAGTTCTGGACTCCCCCCCTCCAGGGAAAAGACCTTGTCCATGCCACTCATGATTTTATAAACCTCCATAATGTCACCCCTCAGCATCCGACACTGCAGGGAAAACAGCCCCAGCCTATTCAGCCTATCCCTTTAGCTCAAATTCTCCAATCCTAGCAACATCCTTGTAAATCTTTTCTGAACCCTTCAAGTTTCACAGCATCATTTCGATAATAAGGGAACCGGAATTGCATGCAATATTCCAACAGTGGCCTAACCAATGTCTTGTACAGCCACAACATGACCTCCCAACTCCTATACTCAATGGTCTGACCAATAAAGGAAAGCATACCAAACACCTTCTTCACTATCCTATCTACCTGTGATCCTACTTTTAAGGAACTATGAACCTGCACTCCAAGGTCTCTTTGGAAGTTTGTTTTAAGTAAGGTTCCCCAGGGCTTGTCGCTGAAACCCTTACTGTTGATGGTGTACGTTGATAGTTTGGACTTAAGTTTTGAGGGCTATTATAAAGAAATTTGCAGACAACACGTAATTGGTAGCATAAATTGTGAGGAAGACAGGCATAAACTGCAGGATGGTCTCAACGGACTGAAGTGGTGGGCAGAGCAATGGAAATAGGATTCAATATGGAAAGATGCCAAGGAATGCACTTGGGGAGGGCTAACAAGGAAAAGTGCTACACTCGGACCTTGGTGTGCACATCCACTGATCCCTGAAGGGAGCAGGGCAGGTAGATAAGGTGGTTAAAAAAGAAAGCATATGGGATATGCTTTATTTACTGAGACATAGAATACAAAGACAGGATGGCTATGCTAAAACTGTATAAAATGCTGGTTAGTCCACAACTGGAGTACTACATGTCTTTCTGGTCATTGCATCACAGAAAAAGTAAAAAAGGACATCATCATCCCAGGAACAGCTCTCTCACTGGAGAAAGGCAACTGATGGTGGTTTAATTCATCAGAGTCACTGCATCTCAGGTGAGGTTGAGAAGGCAGGACCTTTATGGTAACACCAGCTAATGAAAGAATTAAACCCACACTGTTGGCATTAGTCTACATTGAAAATCAGCCATCCAACCAACTGAGCTAACCAACCGCTTCGGCAGTTGTAGGAGGAATGTGATTGCTCTGGTGATGAGGGGAGCTACCTGGATGCTGCCTGTGCTGGACGGTTTGAAATCTAAGGAAAGAATGGATAGTCTGGGGTTGACTTCCTTGGAGCTGTTGAGTTCCAAGGAGGTCAACCCCAGGAGTTCAGGAATTCAGGAATGGAGCAGCCTCAGCTCTTGACCTGATCCAACAGGTATGACTTGGTTGCTCCCTTTGTGGATGAAGAAAAGACCTGCAGGGTGAATGAGCCAGCTGACCACGGCACCATGGTGCAGAAGGCCATTCGGGAGGGGGGCGTCAGCAAAAAGACAAGTGGTAGCAATAGGGGATTCTATAATTGGGGGGATAGATAGTATCCTTTATAAGCCGGATCAAGAGTCCCGCATGCTGTGTTGTCTGCCCGGTGCCAGGGTGCGGGACATCTCTGACTGACTTGAAAAGATACTGGAGAGGGAGGGCGAGGATCCAGTTGGTGTGTTCCATGTTGGGATAAACAACATAGGCAAGGCTAGGAAGGGGATTACCTTTTCGGGGATTATCAAGCACTAGGAATGAAATTTAGGATGCTGCCTGACCTGTTGTGCTTTGCCAGCACCACGCCCTCGACTCTAATCTCTGCAGTACTCACTTTTGCCTTTAAACTAGTGAGTTGAGGGAGAGGGGAAGGGAAGAAAACAGGAAGTATGATGGTAAATGAAAAGTTAAGTAGCAGGTTAGCAGGTGTGCAGGAGGGTTCACATACAAGGCAGACTATGAGAGAAGCAAAAAGGAAGGGTAACTCAGGAGATATTATTAGAGATGTTAGAAATCATGATGGTATGAAAACTAGCATAAGGGCAATTTATCTGAATGCTCATAACAAGGTCGATAAGTTAACAGCACAAATCATAGCGAATGAGTATGCTTTGGTAGCCATTATGGAGATATGGTTACTGGATGGTCACAACTGGGAGTTCAATATCCAGGAGTACCATACTATTCAGAAGGACAGGCAAGGAGTTAAAGGGGGTGGTGTAGCTCTGATATTCAAGAATGACATCAGGGCAGTGCTGAGAAATGATATAGTTCTATGTAGTATAAGGTTGAATGCATTTGGGTGGAAATTAGAAATTCTAAAAAGAAAAAGTCACTACACTGATAGGCTTAGTCTATAGGTCACCAAATAATATCATCAGATTGGGGTGGGCAATAAACAAAGAAATAACTAATGCCCGTAAAAAGTTAAAAATCACACAACACCAGGTTATAGTCCAACAGGTTTATTTAGAAGCACTAGCTTTCGGAGCGCTAAGTTATACTCAACAATCACCTAATGAAGGAGCAGTGCTTCGAAAGCTAGTTGAACTATAACTATAACCTGGTGTTGTGTGATTTGTAACTTTGTACACCCCAGTCCAACACCGGCACTTCCAAACAATGCCTGTAAAAATGGTATAACAATTATCATGGGGGATTTTAATCTACGTGTCAATTGGTCAAACCAGCTCGGTCAGGGTAGCTTTGAGGAAGTGTTTGTTGAGTGTATCCGCTATAGTTTTCTTGCACAGTATGTAATGGAACTAACGAGAGAGCAAGCTATCCCAGATTTGGTCCTTTGTAATGAGGAAGGAATAATTAATGACCCCATTGTCAGGGTCCCTCTTGGAAGGACCGATCACAGTATGGTTGAATTTAGAATGCAGATGGAGATTGTGAAGATAAAATCGAATACCAGGATCCAGGTCTCAAACAAGACAGACTACTATAGGATGAGGGAGGACTTGGCTAAAATGAACTGGAAGCAAAGACTTTATGGTGGAAAGGTTTACGAGCAGTGGAGGACTTGCAAAGCAATTTTTCAGAGTACTCAGTAAAAGTATATTCTGGTGAAAAGGACTGTAGGAAAAGGGGTAATCTGCCATGGTGTCTAAGGGAGGTTATCAAATTGAAAGAGAAGGCACACAAACTGGCCAAGATAAGCAAAAAATTAGAAGATTGGGGAAACTTTAAAGGTCAACAGAAAGCCACAAAAAGAGCTATAAAGAAAAGTAAGTTAGAGCATGAGAAAAAAAAGCACAGAAAATAAAGACAGATAGAAAAAGTTTCTATAAGTATACAAAACAAAAAAAGAGAGGCTAAAGTAAACGTTGGTCCTTTAGAGGAGGAGAAGGGAGAATTACTTATGGGATATGATGAAATGGCTGAGGCATTGAATAGTTATTTTGTGTCGGTCTTCACAGTGGAGGACACTAATAACATGCCAGTAAGTGACGAAGAGACGAAGGTAGGTGAGGACCTGGAAACAATTATTATTACAGAAGAGCTAGTGTTGGGCAAGCTAATAGCGCTAAGGATAGGTAAGTCCCCTAGCCCTGATGGAATACATCCCAGGGTAAAAACAATGACTGCAGATGCTGGAAACCAGAGTCCAGATTAGAGTGGTGCTGGAAAAGCACAGCAGGTCAGGCAGCATCCGAGGAGCAGGAAAATCGATGTTTCGGGCAAAAGCCCTTCATCAGGAATACAGGCAGAGAGCCTGAAGGGTGGAGAGATAAGTGAGAGGAGGGTGGGGGTGGGGAGAAAGTAGCATAGAGTACAATAGGTGAGTGGGGGAGGGGATGAAGGTGATAGGTCCGGGGGGAGCAGTGGATAGGTGGAAAAGAAGATAGGCAGGTAGGACAAGTCATGCATCCCAGGGTACTAAAAGAGATGGCAGGAGAAATAAAAGGTGCACTGGTGGTAATTTTCCAAAATTCACTGGACTCTGGGGCAGTCTCAGCAGTTTGGATAACAGCTAATGTGATGCCACTGTTTAAAAAGGGAGGTAGACAAAAGATGGGGAATTATGAACCAATTATTTTAACTTCTGTACTGGTGAAGGTGCTTGAGTCTATTGTCAAGGAAGAAGTAGCAAGGCATCTAGATAGAAACTGTCCCATTGGGCAGACACAGCATTGGTTCATGAAGGGCAGGTCATGCTTAACTAATCTTTTGGAATTCTATGAAGATGTTACAAGCAAGGTGGACAATGAAGACCCAGAGGATGTGGTGTATCTAGATTTCCAAAAGGCCTTTGACACGGGCTGCATAAGAGGCTTCTGCATAAGGTAAAGATGCATGGCATTACGGGTAAAGCATTAGCATGGATAGAGGATTGGTTGACTGACAGGAAGTAAAGAGTGGGGATAAATAAGTGCTATCCTGGTTGGCAATCAGTAACTTGTGATGTGTCTTAGAGATCAGTGTTGGGACTGCAATTATTCATAATTTAAATAGATGATTTGGAGTTGGGGACCAATGTAGTTTGTCAAAGTTTGCAGATGACACTAAGATGAGTGGCAGACCAAAGTGTGCAGAGGACTGTGAAACTTTGCAGAGGAACATAAATACTTTAAGTGAGGGGGCAAAGGTCTGGCAGATGGAATATAATGTTGATAAATGTGAAGTCATCCATTTTGGTAGGAGTAACAGTAAAAAGACTATTACTTGAATGGTGAAATGTTACACCATGCTGTTATGCAGAGGGATCTGGTTGTCCTTGTGTATGAATCACAGAGGGTTGTTCTGCAAGTTCGACAAGTGATTAGGAAGACAAATGGAATTTTGTCCTTTATTGCTGAAAGGATTGAGTTTAAAAGCGGGGAGGTTATGTTGCATCTGTACAAGGTGCTGGTGAGGCCACACCTGCAGTACTGTGTGCAGTTTTGGTCTCTTTACTTGTGGAATGATGTACTAGCACTGGAGGGGGTACAGAGGAGCTTCACTAGGTTGATTCCAGAGTTGAGAGGTTTGGTTTCTGAGGAGAGACTGAGTAGCCTGGGATTGTACTCACTGGAATTTAGAAGGTTGAGGGGGAATTTTATAAAAACATATAACATTATGAAGGGTATACATAAGATAGAATTAGAGAGGGTGTTTCCACTGGCGGGTGAAACTCGGATAAGAGGGCAGAGCCTCAAAATTAGGGGAACAGATTTAGGACTGAATTGAGAAGGAACTTCTTCACCCAGAGGGTTGTGAATCTATGGAATATCCTGCCTAGTGAAGTAATTGATGTTACATCAGGAAACATTTTTAAAGCTAAGATAGATATTTTTTGAACAATAAAGGAATTAAGGTTATGGTGAGAGGGTAGCTAAGTGGAGCTGAGTCCACGAAAGGATTGTCCATGATCTTATTGAATGGCTGAGAGGCTGGAAGGGCCGGATGGACTACCTCTGCTCCTCATTCTTATGTTCTTATGTTTATGTTCTTACAAAGGTTAAGAGAGGACCTGATAGAAGTGTATAGATGACAAAGGGCACAATAGGGTGAATCTGAAGGCATTTTTAATATTATTAGAGGGGTCAATAACCATGGGGTATAGATATAGATAGAAGTTAGATGGTTAAGAGAGACATCACACAATTATTTTCACCCAGAGTGTAGAGGAGGTCCAGAACCAATTGCCTTAAAAGGTAGTTGAGTCAGAAACGTTTGAAAGCAGTATTTAGATATTTACTTGTGTTATCATAGGCTCCACTACTATGGGCCAAGCGCTAGAAAATATGGTTAATATAATCAGATCTTTGTTGACTGATTGGATCAATGGCCTCCTTCTGTCCTATAAATGTCCATGTATCTATGAGGTGGCAAGGATCATATTGATTGGGGAGTTGGAATTCAATGCAGGGTTAGTTTAAGAGAGGTTAAAATGGCAAAACAGTAAATTCAATGTAGAGAGAGCATTGAGTTGAGACAATTGGAAGATTATTGGTCATTATAGAGGGCGCTATTCCCTCTTCCCAGCAAGGAATTATTTTTAAAAAAACAGTTCCTGATTTCTGAGTTCCTGTTGGATCCTATTGCGTATACAAATGAATATATTAAAGTGTAAGGTCCTCATGAGATGGTGATCTAAGCCATAATTAAGAACTTGCAAAACCAGTATTTTTTTAATGCTGTGGGGGTGTACCTCAGATTGAGGAAGAGCTATATATAAAAATATTAGTGCTATCAGTTTACAGAACAAGGAAATAAAAATCATATGACTTTAAAAATAAAACATTTCAAAGCAATTGAATAACACGTCAACAATGATTAACTCTTTGTTGCACTGAACTAACTACTTGCAGTGAAACCACATTGTCCTCCCAGTCTCTCACTGTAACTGAATTGCTGTCTAATCAGAAGAAGAGCTCTTGTGACAATTCCAAATGCAGACTGTGAATGATTCAGGATCACACCAATGTTGACAACTGCTCTGGGACAAAATGTACATGTCAAAAGGAGTAAAGAAAACAAATGGGTTCAGTTTGTTTATTTTTTGGTTTCAAATTTCTCCACACCCTTTCTGAAAATATTAACTTCTTGACAGAAAATAGTTTCTCAGGTTGGCGTCACCATTTGTATTTAATTAAGGCAGTATTCTTCTTGTGTGCATCAGTAAGGACTGACTGTGGAAATCGCAGCTGAGTTTAATTCTTCAAATTCTATTTGCATGATGCTCATGTTGCATGTAAACCACTTTACATTTGAGCATTACTTTAGCTTCAATGAGGCAATTACTCTGTTTTGGAGTGTATCTGTTGATGGAGGAATATTGGTTAGAATACCACCTGTCTTTAAATAGATTTTGGGACCTTTAATCCTGAAATTTACAACACTTGGGATTTTTTGCAATGACTATTTTATTCCATCGTAGGGCTTGGGCATCACTCTATAGCCAGTGTTGAATCCCCATTCCCAGTTGCCCTTGAAAAACTGGTGATTACCTGCCCTCCTGGATTGCAGCAATCCACATGTTGATGGTTGACTCATAATGCCCTTAGTGAAGAAACTGGAGGAATTTGACCCAGTCACAGTGAAATGGCTGTGATATATTTCCAAGTCAGGATGGTGAATGGCTTGGAGGAAAATTTGCCGATGGTGGTGTTCCCATCTGCACCTGTCCTTCTGAACAGAAGTGGTCATAGGTTTGGAAGGTATTGTCTGAGGATCTTCAGTGAAATTCTGCAGCACATCTTGTAAAGAATGTACATGACTGTGACTGAGCATCAGTCGTTGAGCAAACGAATATTAGTGGATGTGGAGTCAATCAAGTGGTCTAGTTTGTCCTGGATGGTGTTAAACTTTTTGAGTGTTGTTGGAGCAGTATCCATTCAGGAAAGTGGAGAGTATTCCATCATATTCCTGACTTGTGCCTAATAGATGGTGGACTCCATTGGGGGAGTGAGGAGGTGAGTTATGCACCGCTGTATTCCTAACATCTGTCCTGCCCTTGTAGCCACTGTGTTTATGTGGCAAGTCAGTGAGTTTCTGGTCAATGGTAACCCCCAGGATGTTGATAATGTGGAATTCAGTGATGGTAGCACAATTGAATATCAAGAGATGGTGATTAGGTTGTTTCTTATTGGGGATAAATTGCCTGGTACTTGTGAGGCATGAATGTAACTTGCCACTTATTAAGGTAGGTAAAAACAATGACTGCAGATGCTGGAAACCAGATTCTGGATTAGTGGTGCTGGAAGAGCACAGCAGTTCAGGCAGCATCTGAGGAGCAGCGAAATCGACGTTTCGGGCAAAAGCCCTTCATCAGGAATTCTGATGTTGCCACTCATTAACCTGATCTGGATATTGTCCAGATCCTGTTGCCTTTGAACATGTATTCCTTCAGTATCTGAGAAATTGTGAATGTTTCTGAACATTGCGCAACCATTGGTGAACATTCCCACTTCTGATTTTGTGATGGGGGAAGATCATTGATGAAGCAGCTGAAGATGGTTGGGACTAGGACACTATCCTAAGGAAACTCCTGCAGAGATGACATGGAGCTGAGATGACTGACCTGGTGGAACCCAACCTTGGCGTCACTGAGCAGATTATTGCTGAGCAGGTGGTTGTGAGCACTGTTGATGACATCTTCCATCACTTTACTGATGATTGAGAGTGGACTGATGGGGTGATAATTGGCTGGGCTGGATTTATCCTGCTTTATTGAGTAGATTTCCCACACTGTTGGATTTTGTAACTGTACTGAAACAGCTTAGCTAGGAGAATGGCAAGTTCTGGAGCGCAGGTCTTCACTACTATTGCTGGAACAGCATCATGGCCCATCGTCTTTGTTGGATCCGATGCCTCCAATCATTTCTTGATATCATGTGCAGTGAATCGAATTGTCTGAAGACTGGTATCTGTGATGCTGGGGACCACTGTAGCAGGCCGAGATGGATCATCCACTGGACACATCTGGTTGAGGGTTGCTGTGAACATGTCAGCCTTACCTTTTGTACGTATGATTTGGGCTTTTTCATCATTGAAAATGAGGTTTTTGTGAAGCCACCTCCTCTAGTAAATCGTTTAATTGTCCACAGCCATTCATGATTAGATGTGAGGACAGCAGAGCTTAGATCTGATCCATTGCATATGAAATCACTTAGCTCTGTCTATCACTTGCTGTTTGGCATGCAAGTAGCCCTGTTTGGTGGCTTACCAGGTAGACACCTCATTTTTCGGTGTTCCTAGTGTTGCTCCCAGCATGCCCTACTGCACTCTCTATTGAACCAGGATTGATCCACTGGCCCAAATGGTTGAGTGGGGGAATATGCCTGGACAAGAGGTTGCAGGTTGTGCTGGAGTACAGTTCTGCTGCTGCTGATGGCCCACAGCACCTCATGGATGCCCAGACTTGAGTTGCTAGATCTGTTCAAAATCTGTCCTGTTTAGCATGGTGAAAGCACCACACAAAATGATGAAAGGTATTCTTAATGTGAAGGCAACACCTTGTCTCCACAAGGACTGTATGGTGGTCACTCTTACCGATACTGTCATGGACTGATGTATCTGCAGCTGGCAGATTGGTAAGGGTGAGGTCATCACTTTTTTTCCACTCGTTGGTGCCCTCACCACCTGCTACAGACCTGTGTTCTTTAGGACCCGACCAGCTTGATCAGTAATTATGCTACTGAGCCACTCTTGCTGGTGGACATTGAAATCCCCTACTCAGGTTACACTTTACACCTTTGCCACTTCCATGTGCTTCCTCAAAGTGTTTTTCAACATGAAGGAATACTGATTCATCAGCCAAGGGAGCATAGTATGTGGTAACCAGCAGAAGGTTTCCTTACCCATGTTTCACTTGAAGCCCTGAGACTTCATAAGGTTCGGAGTCAATGTTAATGACTCTCAGGGTACCTCTCTCCCAATTGTATCCCACTGTACTGCCACCTTTGTTGGGTCTGTCCTGCCAGTGGAACAGGACATATCCAGGGATGCTGATGGTAGTGTTCGGGACATTGTTAGTTTCAAATCCGTGAGTATGACTATATCAGGCTTTTGCTTGAATTGCCTGTGAGACAGCTCTTCAATCTTGGCAATAGCTTCCAGATGTTAGTAAGGGGGAACTTTACAGGTCAACAGGGCTGTTTCTGTCATTGTCATTTCTGGTGCCCATGTTGATGCCAGGTCGTCCTTCCAGTCTAATTTTGTTGTTGAAACTTTGTCGTAATTGATACAACTGAATGGCTTGCTAGGCCATTTCAGAGGGCAGTTGAGAGTCAACCACATTGTTGTGGGTCTGGAGTCACATGTAGGCCAGACCAGGTGAGAATGGCAGATATCCTTCCCTGGAGGGCATCAGTACACCACTGGGTTTTTCTGACAATCAACAATGGTTTCATGATCATCAGTAGATTCTTAATTCCAGACATTTTTTTACTAAATTCAAATTCAATCAGTCTGGTGTGGTGGGATTTGAACCTGGCTCCCCAAGGCATGAGCTGAGTTTCTGGATGCATAATCTAACAATAGAACCAGTAGGCCATTGCCTCCAACCCCACTCAGACTTGCAGAAATTGGATGTTAAAATGACCCACTGACAGCCTCCAACCTACCTGCGGAATATAGATTGAACAATGTGCCTGAAGGGGAATGGACTTAAATTCCTGACAAATCAGCTGAAAACAAACAGGCGTCTCTTACTATTATGTTCATTTATATGGTTTTGGACTAATTGAGAAACACTCAAAAGGCTGACATGGAGGTTGAACCTAGAGTTGTTTTAGATGATCTTCTTGCTTCTGTATACTGACTGTGAAAGATTATCTAGAACTTGTGATATAACAGCATTTCCTGTGATAGTGTAGAGATCATCATAATCTTGTGGTTTATATATATATATATATATATATATATATATATATAATTGCAGAACTATAATTGAATCTGCAGCTCCGCTTAGGAACTTGTTACACACCCTAATTGTCTAAAGCTCCCTTTCTTTGACAAACTGGGTGAAAAATCTGCTAATGGGTCTCTACTACTGTCTCAACAATCCAAACTTCACTGCTCAATAAATACAGTGGGATGTTTACAGTTCCACACATTGGTCTGTCAGCAATGTCATAGCAGGCAGCAACATTGCACACAGAGCTAGGCAGTGTCCAGGACTCTAATCCCTGGCCATCCTGTGTGCTGGGCACTTTCCTGCCTATGCTATGTACATAATTAATGAAGTTAGTTTGGTAAGACACGGTAATAGGTTTTATTAGGCCTCATTGGCAGGAAATCCTTCATAAAACTCACTGAAACTTGCTCAGACAAAAAAATTGCAACATTCAAACCAATATTTCAGGTTAATGCATCTGCAGCACTTTGTTATTTTATTAAGTTTCGGTTTCCCTTACCTCTGGGCACTCCTCCAACCAGCTTGACCTATACAACTCCCAGAAATTGTTATTTTTGGCTCCTACAGGTGGTCTCCTCTGCTGGAAAGTGTTCTCCCGCCCTCTATTGTTTCCTGCTGGCTTTGGCAAATTCAACAGGAACGCACAGCTGAGGCCCAGCAGTTAAAATCTCTCAGAGCTATGGTTGCTGAGTACTGGATGTTTGGCTGCACACTCTTGTTCCTATCCTGAATTTAGGTTGGTGCTTTTCTAAATGTAGCAATCTCTCAGCCAGACACTTAAGTATCAGCCTACCGGTATGCTGTCAGATCATAATGTCATACTAGTGCTCACAAATTTTCTACCTCTGAAGTGAATAAATGCTATCATGGAGGATTGTGCTTCCCAATCTCTCCTCTTGCCTGAGGCATTGTGATTCTGGGTACAAAACCACCACCATTTGTCTCTCTCTCTCTCTCTCTAATGAGAGAGCAGTCTATGGCCTGGTAGGACATTTTTACTAATGGCTAAGCTGAGCTGAACCATTCCAGGTATATGTGATCAAATACTCCAGGTGACTAAGTTGGGAAGGTAATGACCTCGTGGTATTATAGCTGGACTCTTATTCCAGCGATCCTGGTAATGTTCTGGGGGACCAGGGTTTGAGTCCAACCAAGGCAGTGGGTAGAATTTAAATTCAATAAAAATCTGGAAGTAAGAATCTAATGACAACCACGTATCCATTGTTGATTGTCAGGAAAACCCATCTGGTTCACTAATGACCTTTCGGGAAGGAAATCAGCTGCCTGGTCGACATGTGACTCCAGCAATGTGGTTGACTCTTACCTGTCCTCTGGGCGATTAGGGATGGGCAATAAATGTTGACCCAGCCAGTGCCGCCCTCATCCCATGAATGGATTGAAAATGAGAAAAGGTAATTCCTGAGAAGCAGTAAATATTATATCAAGAAGCGCAACTTTTCAAGGTGGTATGACTAGACTTGGCAAGCTAGGTGGATGCGCTGGAGTTTGAGATATCTTCTTGTAGTTAGTTGATCCACCTCAACCCCAGTGATACGTATTTATCTAACCTTTCTTTTATTTGTTGTTGAACCGTGATGATCTGGTTTGACAGTGGTTGTTGCCTCAGATCTGGAAGTGAGTCATTCCCAATAATAACAATGTTCATCTTGATGTACATGACATTTCCATTTAAGGTAAAAGTCGATAAAATCTAAATGTTGTTATTGTAATTTGTGATGAACAAATAATCATGGATTGATTTTCTAGTAAATGTGATCAGGAATGAACTTATAGGAACTAAATAGATTGATTCCACTTCTTTAACATAAATGGGAACATTTTTCTCAGTTGTCATTGACAGAAAACTGTGAGAAGGAAATCAGAAACTAAAACAGAAATTGCTGGAAAAATTTAGCAGGTCATAGAGTCATAGAGCATGGAAACAGACCCTTCGGTCCAACTTGTCTATCCCAACCCAATCTAGTCCCACCTGCCAGCACTCGGCCCACATCCCTCCAAACCCTTCCTATTCATATACCCATCCAGATGCCTTTTAAATGTTGTAATTATACTAGCCTCATCACTTCCTCCTGCAGTTCATTCCATACATTTACCACTCTCAGCGTCAAAAAGCTGCTCCTTAGGTCTCTTATTTATCGTTCCCCTCTCACCCTAAACCTATGCCCTCTAGTTCTGGACTCCCCCACTCCAGGGAAGAGACTTTGTCTATTTATCTTATCCATGCCCCTCATAATTTTATAGACCTCTATAAGGTCACCCCTCAGCCTCTGATGCTCCAGGGAAAATAGCCCCAGCTGATTCAACCTCTCCCTATAGCTCAAATCCTGCAACCCTGGCAAAATCCTTATGAACCTTTTTTGAACCCTTTCAAGTTTCGCAACATCCTTCTGATAGGAAGGAGACCAGAATTGCACACAATATTCCAACAGTGGCCTAACCAATGTCCTGTACAGCTGCAACATGACCTCTCAACTCCTGTACTCAATACTCTGAGCAATAAAGGAAAGCATACCAAATGACTTCTTCACTATCCTATCTACCTACGACACCACTTTCAAGGAGCTATGAACCTGTACTCCAAGGTCTTTTTGTTCAGCAACACTCCCTAGGACCTTACCATTAAGTGTAAAGGTCCTGCTAAGATTTGTTTTCCCCAAATGCAGCACCTCGCATTTATTTAAATTAAACTCCATCTGCCACTTCTCAGCCCATTTGCCCATCTGATCAAGATCCTGTTGTAATCTGAGGTAACCTTCTTTACTGTCCACTACACCTCCAATTTTGGTGTCATCTGCAAACTTAACAATGTAAGGCAGGGATGTTGTGAGCATTCAAGTAAGCTCAGAGTGAGTGTGTGTAATGGCAACAGGGATTGGAACCCCACTTTACAGCGAGGGCCCTGAAGAACCTGCTGGACAGGTTGGTATCAATGTGGGACTTATTTCTGGTCCAGTCCATGAGCTGGGTGTGTGTCCCTGAGCATAGCATCCTTGTTGCAGCATTACAATGAAAGTTGCCAATGCAGTCTGACCAACAGGGGTAGGGCTTATACAATTAATGGTAGGGCCCTGGGTAGTGTTTAGGAGAATGTGAGGACTGCAGATGCTGGTGGGTCAGTATTGAAATGTGTGGCACTGGGAAAAGCACAGCAGGTCAGGCATCACCCAAGGAACAAAAACTTATGTCCAAAACGTCAACTCTCCCGCTCCTTGGATGCTGCCTGACCTGTTGTGCTTTTTCCAGCACCACAACTTTGGACCTTGGGAAGTCTTGTAGAACAGAGGGCCCTGGGAGTTCAGGTACATAAGATACATACTTCTTTGAAGTTTGTGTCACATATGGACAAGGTGGTTAAAAAGACGTTTGGCATACTTGCTTTCATTGCTCATTCCTTTAAGTTTGGGAGTTGGCAATTCATGTTGAGGTTGTACAGGACATTGATGAGACCTCTTTCGGAACATTGTATCCAGTTCTGGTCACCCAGTTATAGGAAGGATAATATTTATGTCATAGGAAGAAGAGAGTTCAGAAGAAGTTTAGCAGGATGTTGCCAGGTATGGAAGGTTTGAGTAAGAAAGAACGGCTGGATAGGCTGGGACTATTTTCACTGGGGCATAGGAGGCTGAGGCTTAATGATACTTGTCTTTTCTGGGGGATTTCAAGACTAGGGGGCATATTTTTAAGATGAAAGGAGAGAGATTTAAACAAGACATGAGGGGCAAATTTTTGAAACAGAGGGTGATTCGCATGTGGAATGAATTTCTTGAGGAAGTGATGGATGTGGGTACAATTACAATATTTCAAATATATTTGGATAAGCACTTGAATAGGAAAGGTTTGATGGGATATGGGTTAGGAGCAGGCAGGTGGGACTAGTTTAGTTTGGGGTTATGTTCAGCATGGACTGGTTGGACTGAAGGGTCTGTTTCCATGCTGTATAACTCTATGACTCTGTAAGATATCAATGTCTGTGGATTTGGGGTGTGTGTGTGGCTGGTGCTCATAGAAGAGAATGTGAGGACTGCAGATGCTGGAGATCAGAGTGGAAAGCGTGTTGCTGGAAAAGCACAGCTAGTCAGGCAACATCTGAGGAGCAGGAGAATTGGTATGGTCTGAGATATTTGTGCCTGGTTTCCAAAATTGGAAGTTGTTTGGAGCAAGAAGTAATCTGAATCACCAGGTACACAACATAGTTTCATTGTCGAGTTTTTCTAACTTTGAAGTTGTTTTCAGAATTTTGTAAGATGGGAGACTGATATTAGTAAAGTGAGTTGGTCTGTTATCAAGACGTTTAAGAAATAATAATTACCATCAGTTGGCAAGTCGCCGCTGTCTAGTGAGAATCTCATCACTCCACTTGGGACAAGAATAGAAGGAGTAAGATTACCTCTCTGTCAAGATGGGTCTTGTAAAGTGGGAAAGATCCACTTGTGTCCATTTGTAGAAAGAAGATAATAGTGAAATAATGCCACAATAGACAAAACTGCAAATGCTTTGATAAAGTGATAACATTGGGAACATTTTGTATAATATGTTTGGTGTAAGATGTATGATTTATATATATTTTAATATCAATCATTTTTTCACTTTGGAGTTTTGTATTTTTGAACTATTGTCGTAAGGGTTTTTTGTGTATCAGGAAGGATTTAATGAGTAACTTGCAGACATTTCTATAACCAAGGTGATTCTTTAAACCATAGTATTCGAGAAAGACTTCCTGGATGCAGTGAGAATTTTACGAGTGAGCAAGTTAAACAGTTATGCATTGGGTTGCAAGAAGGTCAGGGATTGTTTTAAAATTTTGGATACAGTAATCACTCATAACTTGGAAAATTTTTTTTCATTTCAATTTGGGAAGTTCTGCAGTCTTCTTAGCTGAAACTGGATGTGTAAAGCAGTTGCTCCTGAGAAAGCTGAGAATTATTACAATAGTTTATCTCAGTGCATGAGTTTCCCAGTTTTAGAGATCAGAAGTGTTTGGTTAAAATTCTGAATGGGTTATATTAACAAGAAAAGTTGTTCTTACTTATATGATGAATCAAAGAAGAGGCAATTAGATTCTCATGACTGAGATTTGTTGTTGCAACAAAACCAAAACCCTTTGTGTGATAGAGATGGGAATCTCTCTGATGTGAGTATAGTAAAAGGGTGTTTTTGGTTTTCATGGTGTTGTGTTTTCACCATGTGATTCAAAATTATTAAATTTGCATTATATACAAATATTTATT
Source organism: Chiloscyllium plagiosum (assembly GCF_037043375.1). Lineage (NCBI taxonomy): Eukaryota > Metazoa > Chordata > Chondrichthyes > Orectolobiformes > Hemiscylliidae > Chiloscyllium > Chiloscyllium plagiosum. The sequence continues at coordinate 44,331,863 of NW_028270147.1, read as the reverse complement.
TTAATATTGTTGTCATTTATTTTGCTTAATAAACATTTTGTAGTTGAAATCAACTGTGCAACATTGTGTTCTTATGTTTCAGTGAGACACCACCCCATTATAATCACTAAAGCAAAATATAATTTATCAAATTAGATTTCAGTCTGGGATTTGACTTGTCCCTAGTATTAATGTTAGCTGAGGTTATAACATGTCTAGATTCCATATACCCATAACGGTAGATTGCTATTCATAGGCTATTCACTTTTACGCATGCTGTTTCATCCTTCTACATTGTCATTTCCTAGCAGTCCAATATTAGGCTACAGTCTCCAAAGTTCCAATTTTAACAGCCCCAATATAAACACCACATATCCTGCACATGGAAACTGATGCCATGTTTTTGAATGATGCCATCAAGGAACATCATATAGTTGAAAATGGAAGTAGGACAAAGATAGAATTCTGAGTGACACCAAAGATAATGGTGTAGAGTGGTGCAGTAAACGTGAATATAAAAAGCATCAATTGCAATAAATAAGGTGAATATGTTGAGTTTAATCAGAGTTCAGTGTAGCCAGTCTTTATTTCTTACCAGATCACCATGGACTGATTCACTAAGATATTTCCACATTTCAGCAAACAGTTTAATTAAGCGTGGTACACTGAAAGTGATAAACCAGCTATCTAATATGTCATTAAGATCTATCACTCTGCTATTATTGCAGAGGCCTTTCCTGATAGTAGACCACTTTTTCAGCTAACAACAATTGTGCCCGCCCAAGAATAATTATTCCACTAATTTATTTCTGGAAAAAGTAAACATTAAGCTGTTTCTCAGTGTATCTCTAGTTTCCAAGAGAGGAAGAGAAGCTAATGCAGGCCATTCTCTGGCTACAATAAAAAAGGTAAGAATGGAATTCAGTGAGTGCAGTCCCATCCATGTCTTGGAGGAAGATATTGCAATGAATTGTATCAATCGTTGAAGACAGGTTGAGAAGAATGAGGAGGAATGATGTGCAATCGTGATCAATGTCATGTGTCACTTTGGCCAATTCACCCTAAAGCATCTCATCTTTGATGACAGCCAGTTCCTGACAGTGGGGTGGGAAGAAACATAATTTAATAGGTTCATAATTAGAGTTCTTGGAAAGATGGGAACAGTTTCGGGAAGTGACAACACACTTAAGGACTTTGGAAAGAAAAGTTGGAAACGGGAACAGTAGTTTGCATGATAGAATGTCAACATAGGATAGTCAAATAGCTAATGTGTAGGCAAGAGGACGGTGTCTCATGAGAGAAAACAGTTAACAATATCATTGAAAACAGCAACCAAAAAGGGAAGTTAGTTGATCAGAAGTTTAGTGGAAGTAGAATAAAATGGATAAGAGGAGCTCAAAGAGGACATGAGGGGGGTTGGAAAAGAAAAAACAAGGCATCACACACCCAATGAAATCTATAATTCTATTTATAGAATGAGATAATAATTTTTCAAAATGTGGTACTGGGAGAACTGTACCTGCTCATTGGATATTTGGGTTTTATATATGATCAGTGGAACCCTATGTTCCATTGAGAGACAGCATGTGGGAGACTTTCTCCTAAAGAAAACATTACCTAAAATGTGAAAAGCTCATTTTATTCCTTGATTCCACAAAACTATGAAACATAGGAGCAGGAGTAGGCCATTCAGCCCATCAATACTGCTCTGCCATTTAATGAGATCTTGGCTGGTCTTGGGACAGATTAAAAGAAAGTACTCTTATTAATCTGTTTTATTTGTAGGAGGGAGCTAAAATACCATTTTCAGTAGTTCCAACTTTTATTTGCTATTGTGAACAGTATGTGTAAGGTAAAGTTACTTTAGGTTGATGAGAACAGCTGGCAAGGTAGTCAGCAAAGAGATATAAAGGTTGAAGCTTGGATGAAAGCTTTAAGCTAAATGTTGGGGGAAGTGGATTTCCATAATAGCCTGTGATCGTATTACATATTCAAAACTTCAGCTTGTTTCAGTAGAAGAGTTTCATGATGTCAGTAAACAATGATGCTAGACAATGCATTTGTTCTGGGAAATGAAAGCTTTAGAAGTCACAATGGCTGCATTGTCTTCTTCTTACATGTGCCATGGACAAAGACATTTTTGCCAAAGATAGATTATTTATTGATTTTCTTTTCTTGCCAATCACAGCAACAGATGCTGGTTCCCTGGATAGGTCGAGACTAAACAGATCAAGGTACAATTGCAAAATACTGAGGGATTTGAAATTAAAGCAGAAAATGCTAGAGAGCTCTAATGTCTGGCAGCATCAGAAAAGTGAAACATTTAACACCTGAAAAACGTTACCTGTTATTCTCTCTCCACAGATGTTGTTAGTTTTGCTAAATACCTCTAGCATTTTCAGTTTTTACAACTGGCTAAAATTGTTTGAAAGAGATGAATGGATAGAACCATTCAACTACAAGCATCCTGTGGAGCTGTTGTTGGCACATGTCTGTCTGGCAGTAGTGCTTGTGTGGACAGACATCACTTTCATCCTGAGTGTCTACTTTAAATAAGGGGAGCTCAAATCCCAAAAATTCACAGGCCATCTATCCTAGTATAAGTGTTGGGATGTGCTTCTGAGATTTGAAACTGACTCTGACAAAGGGTATGGGTAAAGGTATTGTACTGAGGCTACTTCTGTGGGTAGTTGTGCCACAAGGTTTTTATCTTGGGCACCTGGTAGAGGCTTTCATCTTCGAATGGAGAACAAATACCTCCAGATCTTAGCATCAAATGTCTGCAGTCTCCCTTTTCATCAAGAAGTTTTCAATTTCAGTTATCCGAGAAAATCTCTAAGCCTTCAGATGCTCAATTATCCTTAAGGAGCTATTTAAATACAAGCTGATGTTGTTAAGCCTGAACAGCATGGATGGACTTCAAATGTGTCCTTCAGTGTACTTGTCCTTCAGTGTACTTGTCCTTCAGTGTACTGATCCTTCGGTGTACTGTCCTTTGGTGTACTGGTCCTTCAGTATACTTGTCCTTCGGTGTACTGTCCTTTGGTGTACTGGTCCTTCAGTGTACTGGTCCTTCAGTGTACTGGTCCTTCAGTGTACTGGTCCTTCAGTGTACTGGTCTAGTTAATGTTCAAGGCCTGTTAATTGATTTTCAGACTGTGAAAGAGGAACTCGTTAATCCCAGTACCTCTTCATTGGCCATGCCCCTCTTATGCAAGACCTTGTTTGGGTTTGTTCAAAACCTCCAGCCTAGTAAGGTCCACTGAAAGCTGACGTGGAAGGCTGGGTCCCAGACTGACTCATGATCTACTACGACTCTCCCATTAGTCACTGCTGTTCAGCTCCACTGTTTTCAATTGCTATTATTCTAGGACAACTGCAAAGAAATTTGGAACTCTGCCTTCCCTGCATTGTAATCAGACAGCAGACACCTTGAAGCCCATACAATTAAGAGGTGTCAGTTTCAAGGTGATAGTCTTGCTTCACTTGGTAGGACTCTCACCTCTCAGCCAGAAGTTCTTCAGCTTCAGTTCATTCCAAAGACTTGAGTAATTTGTAAGATGGCATTCCCACTGCAGATTTGAGAGAGTATTGCACTGTTGAGCTGCCAACTTTTTGACCAGACTTTAAGCTAATGTGTTCTGTTGGTCGTCTCAAGTGGATATGATAACCATGACTGAACATTGTTACAGCTTTTCAGATGCCCTCCTGGGAGACTTCTGCTGCAATTGATTTATAAGGATGTTGCCAGGGTTGGAGGATTTGAACTATAGGGAGAGTCTGAATAGGCTGGAACTGTTTTCCCTGGAGTGGGGGAGGCTGAGAGGTGACCTTATTAGACACTTATAAAATCATGAGGGGCATGGATAGGGTAAATAGCCAGGTCTTTTCCCTGGGGTGGGGGAGTCCAGAACTAGAGGGCATAGGTTCAGGATGCGAGGGGAAAGGTTTAAAAGATTTAGGGGTAACTTTTTCACGCAGAGGGTGGTGTGTGTAAGGTATGAGCTGCCAGAGGAAGTGGTGGAGGCTAGTACAATTGCAGCATTTAAAAGTCAGTTGGATGGGTATATGAATAAAAAGGCTTTAGAGGGATATGGGCCAAATGGGACTAAATTAGGTTAGGATATCTGGTCGGCATGGACGATTTGTACCGAAGGTCTGTTTCTGTGCTGTACATCTTCATGAATCTATGACTTTATGACTGCTTGCAGCTGTTTTGGGAGTTTAGTGTCAGGCAAGGGAATGACATGTCTTGCTCAGCAGAACTGGGCGGCACGGTGGCACAGTGATTAGCACTGCTGCCTCAGAGACCCAGGTTCAATTCCTGCCTCAGGCAACTGTCTGTGTGGAGTTTGCATATTCTCCCTGTGTCTGCGTGGGCTTCTTCCAGGTGCTCCAGTTTCCTCCCACAGTCCAAAAATGTGCAGGTTAGGTGAATTGGCCGTGCTAAATTGCCCGTAGTATTAGGTGAAGGTGTAAATGTAGGGGAATGGGTCTGGGTGGGTTGCTCTTCAGAGGGTCAGTGTGGACTTGTTGAGCTGAAGGGCCTGTTTCCACACTGTAAGTAACCTAATCTAAAACTCATTTTGATGATTAGCACCTCAATGCTAAGGGGGAGGTGTGGCTTTGTTAGTCAAGGATGGTATAACGGTGGCTGAATGAACTTTTGACAAGGACTCGTCTACTGAGGTGGTGTGGGCTGATGTCAGAAACAGAAGAGGAGAGGCCACACTGCTGGGAGTATTTTATATGCATCTACAAAGTTCCAGCGATGTGGAGGAGAGGATTGGCAAATCAATTCTGGGCAGGAGTGAAAGGAACAGAGTGGTCATTATGGGGGACTTTTACTTACCCAACATTGACTGGAAATGCTATAACTCTAGTACGTTGGATGGATCAGGTTTTGTCCAATGTGTGCAGGAGGGTTTCATGACACAGTATGTGGAACGGCTGACAAAAGGGGAGGCCACACTGGATCTGGTACTTGGTAATAAACTAGGCCTAGTGTTTGATTTATTGATCAGTGAGCACTTTGGAGAGAGTGACCATAATTCGGTTACGTTTAGTTTAGCAATGGAACAGGATAGGTACATGCCACAGGGCAAGAGTTATAGATGGGTGAAGGGCAATTATAATGCAATTACGCAAAACTTAAGAGGCATAGAATGGGGCAGCAAAATGCAGGGGATGGGACAATCGAAATATGGAGCTAGTTTAAGAAACAGATATTGCAGGGAGAAAGTGATAAGGTAAGTGGAACGTGGTTTACTAAAGAAAATGTATATCTTGTTAAGTGGAAGATGGAGGCTTATGTGCTGTTGAGGCGAGATGATTCAGATGAAGCAATGGACAGTTACAGAGTAACTAGGAAGGATTTAAAGAGAGAGTTAAGACGAGCAAGGAGGGGACATGACCAGCCTTTAGCAGGTAGAATAAAGGAGTACCCTAAAGCTTTCTATATGTATGTGAGGAATAAAAGGATGACGAGGGTAGGAATAGGGCCTGTCAAAGACAGAAGTGGGAAGTTGTGTGTGAACCCTGTGGAGATCGGAGAGGTGTGAAACAAATATTTCTCATCTGCTTTCACTCAGGTAAAGGAGAATATTGTAGAGGAGGAGACTGAGATACAGGCTATTAGACTTGACAGGAATGAGATTAGTAAGGAGAAGGTGTTAACAATTCTAAAAGGCGTGAAAGTAGATAAGACCCCTGGGCCTGATGGGATTTTTCTGAGAATTCTCTGGGAAGCTAGGGAAGAGATGGCCAAGCCTTTGGTCTTGATCTTTGAGTCATCATTGTCTACAGGCTTAGTACCAGAGCACTGGAGGATTGCAAATGTTGTGTCCTTGTTCAAGAAGGGAGGTAGAGATGACTCAGGTAATTATAGACTAGTGAGTCTTACATCTGTTGTAGGAAAAGTTTTGGAAAGGATTATAAGAGATAGGATTTATAATGATTTAGCAAGCAACAATTTGATTGGAAATAGTCAACATGGATTCATCAAGGGCAGGCCATATCTCACATAACTCATTGAGCTTTTTGAGAAACTGTCCAAGTATGTGGATGAGGGTAGGGCAGTTGATGTGGTGTACATGGACTTCAGTAAAGCCTTTAATAAGTTTCCACATGGTAGGCTATTGGGGAAAATGTGGAGGCACGGGATTGAAAGTGATTTAGCAGTTTGGATTAGAAACTGGCTTTCTGTAAGAAGGCAATGAGTGGTTGTTGATGGAAAATATTCAGCCTGGAGTCTAGATATTAGTGGTGTGCCACAAGGATCTGTTTTGGGACCATTACTGTTTGTCATTTTTATAAACTATTTGGACACAGGCAAAGGTGGATGGGTTAGTAAGTTTGCAGATGATACTAAAGTCGGTAGAGTGGTGGACAGTGGGGAAGCATGTTACAGGTTGCAGGGAGACTTGGATAAACTGCAGAATTGGGCTGAAAGGTGACAAATGGAGTTCAATACAGATAATGTGAGGTGATTCACTTTGGGAAGAAGAACAGGAAGGCAGAACACTGGGTCAATGGAAAGATTCTTGGTAGTGTGGATGTGCAGAGGGATCTTGGTGTCCAAGTACGTAGATCCCTGGAAGATGCCACCCAAATAGCACTGTTAAGAAGGCATACGGTGTGTTAGATTTTATTGGTAGAGGGATTGAGTTCCTGAACCATGATATCATGCTGCAACTGTACAAAATGCTCATTTGGCCTCACTTGGAATATTGTGTACAGTTCTGGTCGCCCCATTACAGGAAGGATGTGGAAGCATTGGAAAAGGTGCAGAGGAGATATACCAGGATGTTGTCTGGTCTGGAGTGAAGGTCTTATGAGGAAAGGCTGAGAGACTTGAACCTGTTCTCATTGGAAAGAAGAAGGCTTAGAGGGGATTTAATAGAGACATATAAGATGATCAGAGGATTAGATAGGGTGGACAGTGAGTATGATGGCATCTGGTTGTATGAGGGGGCATAGCTGCAAATTGAGGGGTGATAGATTTAAGACCGATGTCAGAGGCAGGTTCTTTACTCAGAGGGTGGTAAGGGCATGGAATGCCCTGCCTGCCAATGTAGATAACTTAGCCGTATTAGGGGCCTATAAACAGTCCTTGGATGTGCATATGGATGATGGGATAGTGGAGGGGGATGGCCTTAGATTAGTTCATGGGTCGGTGCAACATCAAGGGTTGAAGAGTCTGTTCTGCTCTGTATTGTTCTATGTTCTATGTTCTAATGCTAGGCAAATTGGTTTGGGAGAGGTTGCTGCTATTATTCTGCATTTTCCCCAGTTTCTAGAAGGTCTTGCAAAGGCACCACTAGTGATATTTCTTCAATATTTCATGGTCCTCATTAAAGGTTGTCTGAATATATTAAGTATATAGAAGCATGGAGATCACAGCTGCATAGTAAACCTTGACCGGTGGACTCACTTCTCTCTTCCTCCAGTGGCTGAAGGGTGAGAGGCAATGATAAATTTCATTGAATATGTTTGCTTTTGTTGAGAGAAGGCTCTCCACCTCAGGAAAAAAGTTCACATTTTCTCAGATCTCTCTGTTAATCTTAATCAAACGAAGGAGGGGATAGCAGTGATTTGCTGTTGGAGCTAGTTGGAAGAGGACTTTTACAGGTCTTTAGTCAAAGGCCCACATTCACACATACTTCAGAGGAGGATTTAGCAATGAGCTGGAGTTCAGTTTCACAGTGAGTACACACTCAAGTGTCACTTTCAAACTGAAGCTCAATGACTGAGGTTGAATTGGTTTTGATTTTGAATTGCAGGTGGTGTAAATTGAACCGTTTCCTACCTGTTCTGCAGATTAATTTCATGCCTACAGGGAATCGGCTGGAGGTGAGATGGCGTATTGTATTAAGAACAATGGAAAAAGGAGTTGGTGCATTAATGCAACCTTGTTTGACTTCGCTGAGATGGGGTTTGTCGTGTGTAAGGGCTGTGTCTTTTTATTTTTGAGTTTTTAAAACCCATGGACTAAAATGAGAAAGGACTGTTTTAAAACTTACATTTTTAGAAAACAAATATGTTTACACTCATGGCTGGCAATATAAGTAGCTGCTTGAACAAGCAGTAATTGAATTTTGATTGGAGATTATTTGATTCGGAGGCAGTGTACAGATGTGGCTACTTCTGGCAACCAGCAGTTGATTGGTTATGGACTAGTGGACAGTTATCAATGACAGAGACCTTTCTTGCCTGAAACAACTGAATGATTGGTTCTCAGCTATCTGAACAACTTGGAGCTGGGAACAAGTTACAGAGAGGAAAAAGTGTTGAGTTATTCCTTGGTTCATGAATGATGCCTCTGTGCTTTGCAGACAAACATATCTTTCCTGTGAAAGTGTGAAAGGAAGGCAAGTCACCAAGATAAGGAATGGATAACTGAGAATGGCCTGAGGTTTCCTTCATAGATCAGAAAGAAAACTATTGAGGGTGGAGGTGAAAATCAGAAACTAAGATGTTTCCATTGTGACAGGGTGGAACACATTGACTCAGAATGCTGGAGGTTAAAAAAGAAACCATGAGACTTATTGGAGTTTCTAAGAATAAGTCTGAAAATGAATCTCAGATGGAAAAGGTCATGGGATCAAATTGTAGATTTAACTGCAAGCTTTAAGTAAGAGACTGGTAGTAGTTACTGTGAGTATAAAAGAAATACATAGGATAGATGAGTCATAGAATCAGACTCTATGGCTCTATGAAAGATATGAAGGGTTTTTAACCTAAGGGTAAAATGACTCCTTTTTCTTTAAAGGAATCATCTCAGCTAAGTGGAAGAGTCATAAGGATCAGCTCAACAACAGTACCTGGAAGCATACCATAAACTACCTTCTCACTTTATCACTCTATCCATAACCTTTTCCCTGTATGTAAGGGGATATTTGCAAGAGATTTAGAGTCTTAATTAGTAGTTATGCCAATGATTTATAATCATTTACCATTAGCTAGAGTCTAATTACTTGCCATTCTTGCTAAAAACAAAAACCAAGTCTGTGCTTTTTATCAACCTGAGTCTGAAGGTCATGTAAATTGGGGAACTTGTCTAGTTTTTAACATCTTTTAACCTCTGTGATGACTCCGTAGTAGTGGGACTTGATTCCAGCACAGTACTCCATTGAGTCCGATCAGGTGGTTGTGTCGGTGAGGATCACAGTTAGAATATTCAGTCTCCGTGTACTTTGGTGAAGTGTTGTCTTGGCAGCATGTGACATATTCCAGTTATTTGAAGTGTCTATTTATTTGCCTAGTCAATCATTGAGTCATTGAATTCTTAAAACTCAGTGAAATGGAAGACAGGGAAGCAGCTGGCATAATTTTAGACACGCTAAAAACTGTTCAAGCATGTCCAGTGGAAGCAGGTTTCTTCCCGTTGAGCCAGAGCATGAGTCAAAGGAAAACTTGACAACAACAGAAGACCAAAATATAAATATGGGTGATGCAAGTTATCTTATAAAGGTTGGTTTTTGCCATCTATGGGATTTGTCTTACTGAGGCAGATGCAAAGTGCCTGTTCTTTATAGTGTGCAGTGCGGGAGATTGTAATACCAGGGTCTCAGCTTATCAGAAATTTCAGACTGTCCCTGAACCCAGTGGAAAACATTAATTGGTTGCATGCTGCATGACAGCAGCAGCTGAATTCCAGGCAGCAAGGGCCAACCACTGAGCACTCAAAGTAATGGTCTCTGGCTCGCAGTTGAATACCTCTCTCAAAAGGAATCCTGGAAAGAAAATCAATTGGAAAGTTAAGGGGAAAGTGTAGGATAGTGGGCTCAATGGCATCATTCACTTTACTATTTTAAGTGATTGGAGCATTAACGTAAGACCAATGTTCAAATAGCGAAAAAGTGCTATTGTCTTTCCTTAAGGAATTGAATTTGAAACACAAATGTCTTGCTCAAATCAAGCAAATGATGTAATAAGATGTAACTCTCTGAGTACTACAGAAAGTAGTAGCAGTAAAAGTATTGGATATACAAAAGATATACAAGTTGGCATCTTATACAAAGGAAATAGTGTCCTTAGTCCTCAAGAGATGAGAAATGGGAGGCTGAAACACATCTATGGAAGTCATCAAGGAACTGAGTTTAGTCTGACAAGGTAAGAGAAGTGCTCTATTGGCTGGACATGAGCAATGCAAGAATTACATTAGCCAATGGAGTTCTTGTAACGAATATCAAATTAAGCAAATTAAAGAGCTGCTCATGACAGATGACATTTGATACTCATCATGGATGAAGTTTCAGTTAGACTCCTTGTCACTCTAAACTATTATTCTGACTACTAATAGATAGACTGTTGCAGAATGTCCAAATATATAATCGCAACTGCAGACATATACATGCAATTAGAGAAATTGTTTCTTCACTGCAGGCAGTGGATCAGGAAGAAATGATCTCATCATCTTCACAGAGCATAGAATCATTATCAGTCTCAGAGATCCCCTGTTCTCCAGCAACAGAAATGGATTAAAAGCGACCATAACAACAGCACTTACCATATGAAGGAACATTACCCTAGAGCTAAGCAGATCAGAGGAACAGCCAATGAAAATGCGCACATGTACAATAAATGTGGGATTTTGGGACAATTTAAAGACAACATGTGTAATTAATGTGCAGAGACTGATGAAAGTGGAACTGACTAGAGTTTAATACGATATTCTAATAATGAATGATCATTTTGTTGGTGACTATGTATATTGGGTAACGTGTAACATGGAACAGCAAATGACTTTGAAATGAAAGTATGTGCATTATCTTTTCTTTTGTTTCATGATAATGGAGCAGTTTGGAGAAATGCAATTATACCTAGTGTACTGACTGGCTTGCTGTAGTTATGTGATTTCCACATCTGCTGTAAGTAGCTTTGTGCACAGTTTGTGACAATCATTAAACTCATATCACTTGAAATAGGTTTGTGGCAGTATTGGTCTGACAGCCTCCCACAGCTACTGTACCACATTTAACATTTTCACCATCATTCACAATCAGATACTCAAAAAAGCAAATTGAAAGCAATTTAAGGCAGTTTACAAGCTTATGTTATACTTGAACACATCTTGATAATTTTTGTACAGACAGGATTAGAAAACAAGCTGCACTTAAATGTTACATTTGAAAACATTGTTACACTGTCTATCATGCAACTAACATTGGACAGTGTAGGTAAAGCTCTAAACATAACACACTGTCTGGATGGGCCACATGTACAAGACCTGCTCAAGACGGGGGTGCCACTTACGTGCAGAGCTGGAGGTGGCAACGTGAGCCGTGGACCCCAAAGACCAGCAAGATCCACCCAGACAGCAGGGAAATGGAGTCTGGTGGCACACAGAAAGAAGAACAGGCTGGAGTGGAGGAGGTGGCAACCAGTGGAGAGGTACAGCAGCCGATCCTACCTCCAGCTGGGCAGACGGAAGCAATGGAGGAGGAGGTAATCAAGGAGGCAGAGGAGTGGATACCTGTTAAAAACAGGAAAAAAAATCCAGCCAGGTTCCCCAAAGCCTCCCAGCAAAGGGGGAAATGGCAGCTGCACAAGGAGGGTACAGGCAGCTCTTCGGATGGTGAAGATGGGTGCAAGGAGGGTCATTACCAGAAGAAGAGACAGAGTGCCATAGGGGAAGAGGAAGGCATTTCCCCCCAACCAGGAAATAATGGACCCTTGAAGTCCACCCTCCTTCCAGTGAGAACCAGGGGGTACACACTGCCCCACAGCTACAGCTACAGGTAACTGAGAGCTGTGATCCTCTGACAGTCACACTGTCAGACACAGAACTGGACGGTGCGGACCCTTGCCTCGGCTCAATGACACCAGAGCAGGGAAATGACCCGAGTGAGGAGCTGGACAGCTACCTCAGCTCCGCGAGGGTCCAACAGTTTGCCTTTGCCATGGGGATCAGACAGCCGCCCCAGAGACAGGACCATCGACAAATGGACAATGGTAGCCCCATAAACTGCGGGTTAAAAAGGTTCTTTTGCTGTAGTATAACAGGGGACCCACTCAGTAGTTGGGTTCCGCTGACACCTCAGCTAAATACCAAGAGACTGGATGGTTAATATACAGAACTGTAAATATGATAACTGTAAATACGATTAACACAATCTGTCCTCTGTATGTAAAGACATGCAATGTATATATATGAACGGCATGACCAATTGTACAGATACCAAAGATTTATTTCTATGAATAAAGTATATTTTGAAATAAAAAATAACACACTGTCTGGATAGACCAGTGCTGCTGTACCTGAGAGAATATCTAAGGCAAAAATTTAGCTCTCTAATCAACAGCTTTCCATGGCCACTGTCGTTCAGTCACATTTTCACCAAGCAACATTGAAAAGACCTCAGCTCATCAGTATTGCGAGAAATGTTTGGCACCATCTATAAAGCCTCCACATTGTTCACTAAGGTGTCCCCTGTATCTTGATGATGCATGGCTGTGTTCTAGTCTGTGCTTCCCAATGCTGATCTGAACCTGATCCAACCAACAGGCAGTACATTTCGTTTTCAGTCTCCCAGCAGGTCTTCAGCCTGGAGGATTTTATCTGTTGTGGCTGAACAAGTGTAAAGGAACCCTTTTATACAAGTTTATTGTAAAATACACATGTTTATATACACTTTTGAATGTTGTTGAACTGAACTATCACACTAATATTATTAGAAAAGGAAAAGAGTATTGCCCATATTACTTGCAAAATTTGGACTTTGCTGTTATGTACTTTCTATCTCACAGGATTTTAAAACCAAAACATCAGATGCAGCTTGTAACACACAACAAATAGTATAAGATGTTGCTAGGATTGGACTGAAATTAGCATTATAAACACACAGTTAGTTCTGTAAATATTTTACTGATATTCATGACATAGATGGATGGTACAGGTTAAACATTAGCTCAAAACAGTGCACAAGCCTCAATACCTAGTTGTTGCTGAAATGCATGAATAGTTTTCATATGCTTGACTCCATACAGTATTCCCATAGAAATGTGTATCACCAATAGTGTTCTTAAAAAGCTGCTATGAGCTTAACAAAGATTGGATAAGGAGGGGTGGGTCTGGGTGGGATGATCTTTGAAGGGTTTGTGTATGCTTGATGGGCTGAATGGCCTGCTCCACACTCTAGGGATTCTGATTCAATAAATTAGATTGGCAGACAGGTTGACAAGTACAAGGATGTAAAGTATAAATGGAAGACTGATTAGCAAGGTTAGATCTCACAGAATACAAGGACCTAGTCATTTGGATACAGAACTGGCTCAAAGGTAGAAGACAGAGGGTGGTAGTGGAGGGTTGTTTTTCAGACTGGAGGCCTGTGACCAGTGGAGTGCTACAAGGATCGGTGCTGGGTCCTCTACTTTTTGTCATTTACATAAATGATTTGTATGTGAGCAAAAGAGGTACAGTTAGTAAGTTTGCAGATGACACCAAAATTGGAGGTGTAGTGGACAGTGAAGAGGTTTACCTCACATTACAATAGGATCTGGACCAGATGGGCCAATGGGCTGAGAAGTGGCAGATGGAGTTTAATTCAGATAAATGCGAGGTGCTGCATTTTGGGAAAACAAATCTTAGCAGGACTTAAACACTTAATGGTAAGGTCCTAGGGAGTGTTGCTGAATAAAGAGATCTTGGAGTGCAGGTTCATAGCTCCTTGAAAGTGGAGAAGGAAAGATGTTGTGAAACATGAAAGGGTTCAGAAAAGATTTACAAGGATGTTGCCAGTGTTGGAGGATTTGAACTATAGGGAGAGGCTGAACAGGCTGGGGCTGTTTTCCCTGGAGCGTCGAAGGTTGAGGAGTAACCTTATAGAAGTTTACAAAATTATGAGGGGCATGGATAGGATAAATATGCAAAGTCTTTTCCCTGGGGTCGGGGAGTCCAGAACTAGAGGGCATAGGTTTAGGATGAGAGGGGAAAGATATAAAAGAGACCTAAGGGGCAACTTTTTCACACAGAGGGTATAATGTGTATAGAATGAGCTGCCAGAGGAAGTGGTGGAGGCTGGTACAATTGCAACATTTAAGTGGCATTTGGATGGGTATATGAATAGGAAGGGATTGGAGAGATATGGGCCAGGTGCTGGCAGGTGGGACTAGATTGGGTTAGGATATCTGGTCGGCATGGATGGGTTGGACTGAAGGGTCTGTTTCCAAGCTGTACATCTCTATGACTCTAAATGCATTGTACAATTGCTGAATACCAAACTGGCTTGTTAGGCATCATACCTAGAGCTCATTTTATTTCAAAAGTTGCCTACTATCTTTGAAAGTAAATCAAATTTCCCTGTTTTGCTCAGAAAGAGTGGCATATTTACAGTAAAACAGTTTCTCTGGACTGTTTTCATAATTTACTCAATGATAGAGAAGAGCAGGATACTTGCCCAGCGTTTCCAAGTAGCAAGTTTCACTAGTTTTTAAGCTAATGAAGAATAGATTGTGCCCATTGATGGTAAGAGAGATAATTACATGAAAATTTCCTGGATCAGTTGCAAATAACCCAAGCAGAACAAGATAAGTCTGCTAGGATGTACAGAAATTAGAATGCAGCCCTTAAGGAAGAAAGTTTTGTTGATAAGTCCATTTCATAATTGGACAGGCTGGAATTGTTCTCCTTGGAACAGAGGAGGCTGAGGAGAGATTTGGTTTGGATGTACAAAATTGTGAGCGGCCTGAATAGGATGGGTTAAAAGGGCTGATTTACCTCGACAAAGAGGCCAGTAACTAGAGGAATTCGATTTAAAGTGCCGGGTAGAACAATTAGAGGGGAGAAAAGAAGCTTTTTTCACCCAAAGAATGGTAGGGGTCTGGAACTTACTGTCTGAAACTGTGGGAAAGGCAGAAATCCTCAATGTGCATTGAAATTGTGTCAGGATATGCGCCTGATGTCGCCATAACCATTTTTTATGGACAAAATATTGGAAAGTGGGAATAAGCTGAGTTCTTTGCATATTAGTCAGCACATATGTGATGGGGCAAGTAACTTCTTTCTGTATTTTAAGCAAATAATTGAAAATTTAATAATTATAAATTGATGCAACATATAAGGCCAATCCATTGAGAAAATGTCATGTTGGTTGGTTAGCAAATTAAAAATATTTGGGGTTGATGCAGCCTTAACTGCAAGGATTAGAATCAAAAAGGGTTGAGCTGTATAAGCACAGTCGGTCAGGCAGCATCCAAGGAGCAGGAGAGTCGACGTTTCAAGCACAAGCTAATACATGATGAAGAGCTTATGCTTGAATCATTGACTCTCCTGGTCCTCGGATGCAGCCTGACCTGCTGTGCTTTTCCAGCACCACACTTTTTGACTCTGATCTCCAGCATCTGCAGTCCTCACTTTCTCCTAGCATGGATTAGAAGTTGGCTAAAAGGTATAAAAGAGAGGATAAGTATAGATAGGCATTTCTCAGATTAGAGAGTTGAAAGTGGTGTTCCCTAGGGATCAATGTTGGGACCCTTGTTTTTCCTGATTTATATAAATGGTTTGGAGATGGGTATTCAGCACAATATCTCTAAATTTGCAGATGATACTAAACTAGGGAGAATAGTGAATTGTGAGGATTATACTGAGTGATTTCAGAGGGATTTTGACAAGTTGGCCAAATGGACCTACCCCAGGCAGATGAATTTCAATGCAGGGAATTATGTGGTAAAGCACTTTAGTGGAAAAAAACATGGAGAGACAATACAGGCTCAATGATACAACTTTGAGGGGAGTAAAGGAACAGAGGGACCTCAGAGTTCACATGCACAGTTTTCTGAAGGTGGCCAAGCAAGTTGAAACAGTTGCTAAGAAAGTTTACAGGGTTCTTGGGTTTCTAAATAGAGGCAAGGAAGTGATGCTACATCTTTACAAATCATTGGTCAGGCCACATTTGGAGCACTGTGTTCATTTCTAAGCACCTTACGTTTGAAGACTCTGCGACTATACTCGATGGACTTTAGAAGGATGGGGGGGGGGGTGCGATCTGATTGAAAGTTACAGAATATTGAACAGCGTGGACATTGGGAAGATGTTTCCATTTGCAGGAGAGATGAGGACCCAAGAGCAAGTCTCAGAGTAAAGGAAAGACCCTTCAGAACAGAGATAAGGAGAAACTTCTTTAGCCAGAGAGTGGTTAATCAGTGGAATTCATTGCCACAGAAGGCTGTGGAGGCTAGGTCATTGCGTATATTTAAAACAGATAGATAAGTTCTTGATTGCCAAGAGGATCAGAAGTTACAGGGAGAACGTGGGAAAATGGAGTTGAAAAACATATCAGCCATGATTGAGTAGCGGAACAGACTCAATGGGCCAAATGGCCTAATTTCTGATTCTATGTTTAATGGTCTTATTGAAGGGAGGATGTTAAAGCCCTGGTGACAGATTCAAAGGAGATTTACTGAAGTGATATCAGGAAGGAAGAATTCTCTATACAAGGAAATATTAGGGAAATTGGGCTTATTTTCCTTGGAGCAGAAATGATTAAGAGGTAACCTTAATGAGGTGTTCAAAATTATGAACAATTTTGATAGGGTGAAGAAAGAAGTTTTGACTAGTTGGTATGTCAGTACTAGGGTCACAATTTCATGATTGTTAGCAAGAGAGCTAGGAGTGAGATGAGGAGAAACTTTGTTACTCAGGGAGTTGTTAGGGTTTGGAATGTGTTGCCTGGGAGAGGGATGAAGGCTAATTCTGGTTTGAAAAAAGTGCTGGATATATATTTGAAAGTGATGAATTTAGAGAGAAGTGGAGATAGGGCTGGAGACTGGGAGTAGCTGAGTAACTCTGTTGGGAGCAGGTACAGACATGATGGGGTCAAATGGTCTCCTCTGTCCTGATTCAGAATTCAATGATTTGGCCCATTGGGTCATTTCTGGCTCTTTGAACTGACTATCCAATTGATCAAGCTTTTTCCTTATCCCAATAAATGTATTTATACAATTCCCTTTGAAAATGTTATTGGATCTACTTTTGCAAACTTTTCAGGCAAAGCATTTTGGACTATAACAATCACTACTTAACACTTGTTTTGCATATTCCCTCAGTACTCTTGCTAATTAGTTTAAATATGTATCATCTGCCACTGAGAATGTTTTCTCCCTAATTGCTTTACTAAAACCCTTTCACAATTTTGGAAACTCTACAAAATCTCCCATTTATTTATCTTATCTGCTCAAAGGACTAGCTCTCTTGTCAATTTATGTAACCAAAGTTGCTTATCCCTGGTACCATTGTAGTAAATTTCAATTGCACCCTCCCTTATGGGCTTTGATGTCCTGCCTGCAGTGTACACTTTACACTACAAATGCAATTTGTTGAAGCTTCTCATCTTTCACTCATCAGAACAATTTGCAAGAAATGTCAAAATAAAGGAAAAACAACACTTATATTGTAAGAGAGGAGAATGCTGATTGTTTAGTAAGTGGACATTCATCGGTAGAAGTATTGCCATGGAGAATGCGTCAGTTAATGATGACTGACAATAATGACAGTTTGAGTTGAAAAGTGTGGCGCTGGAAAAGCACAAAGGACAGGCAACATCTGTGCACCTGTCGTCCTCACTTTCTCCTAATAATGACAGTCTACCAAACTTAAGATATTATTTAAGAAGGGTGGTAAAGACAAGCCAGGGAACCATAGACCGGTGAGCCTGACCTCGGTGGTGGACAAGTTGTTGGAGGGAATCCTGAGGGACAGTATGTACATGTATTTCGTAAGGCAAGGACTGATTTGGGATAGTCAACATGGCTTTGTGCATGGGAAATCATGTCTCACAAACTTGATTGAGTTTTTTGAAGAAGTAACAAAGAAGATTGATGAGGGCAGAGCAGTAGATGTGATAAATATGGACTTCAGTAAGGCGTTCAACAAGGTTCCCCATAGGAGACTGATTAGCAAGGTTAGATCTCATGGAATACAGGGAGAACTAGCCATTTGGATACAGAACTGGCTCAAAGGTAGAAGACAGAGGGTGGCGGTGGAGGATTGTTTTTCAGACTGGAGGCCTGTGACCAGTGGAGTGCCACAAGGATCGGTGCTGGGCCCTCTACCTTTTGTCATTTACGTAAATGATTTGTATGTGAGCATAAGAGGTACAGTTAGTAAGTTTGCAGATGACACCAAAGTTGGAGGTGTAGTGGACAGTGAAGAGGGTTACCTCAAATTACAATTGACCAGATGGGCCAATGGGCTGAGAAGTGGCAGATGGAGTTTAATTCAGATAAATGCGAATGCTGCATTTTGGGAAAGCAAATACAGGACATTGGTTAGGCCACTGTTGGAATATTGCATGCAATTCTGGTCCCCTTCCTAGCGGAAAGATTTTGTGAAACTTGGAAGGGTTCAGAAAAGATTTACAAGGATGTTGCCAGGGTTGGAGGATCTGAGCTACAGGCTGGGGCTGTTTTCCCTGGAGCGTCGGTGGCTGAGGGGTGACCTTGTAGAGGTTTACAAAATTATGAGGGGCATGGATAGGATAAATAGACAAAGTCTTTTCCCTTGGTCGGGGAGTCCAGAACTAGAGGGCATAGGTTTAGGGTGAGAGGGGAAGGATATAAAAGAGACCTAAGAGGCAACTTTTTCACGCAGAGGGTAGTACGTGTATGGAATGAGCTGCCAGAGGAAGTGGAGGAGGCTGGTACAAATGCAACATTTATGGGCGGCACAGTGGCACAGTGGTTAGCACTGCTGCCTCACAGCGCCGGAGACCCGGGTTCAATTCCCGCCTCAGGCGACTGACTGTGTGGAGTTTGCACATTCTCCCCGTGTCTGCGTGGGATTCCTCCGGGTGCTCTGGTTTCCTCCCACAGTCCAAAAGATGTGCAGGTCAGGTGAATTGGCCATGCTAAATTGCCCGCAGTGTTAGGTAAGGGGTAAATGTAGGGGTATGGGTGGGTTGCGCTTCGGTGGGTCGGTGTGGACTTGTTGGGCCGAAGGGCCTGTTTCCACACTGTAATGTAATGTAATCTAATCTAATCTAAATTTAAGAGGCATTTGGATGGGTATATGAATAGGAAGGGTTTGGAGGTATATGGGCCGGGTGCTGACAAGTGGGACTAGATTGGGTTGGGATACCTGGTCGGCATGGATAGGTTGGACCGAAGGGTCTGTTTCCGTGCTGTACATCTCTATGACTCTATGACTCTATTTTGAACGAGGCAGGTTGACTCTGACTGGTCAAGCCCTGAGAAATGAACCAGAGAATGGTTGTTACATATTTTGTTGGCTGAAACAGACTTCTGCCACCATTGACGAACTATAGCAGCCATGTGAACTATCGACAAGACACTGCAGCAAGTCACCAAGGGTCCTTTGATATCAACTTTCAAATCTGTGACCTCTACGACCCTGAAGGCCAGGGGCAGCAGATGCATGGGAACACCACCACTTGCAGCTTCCCCGCCAAGCCACATAACTAAGTTGTCATTGCTTCATTATTGCTGTGGCAAAATCCTGGAACTGTCTTCCAAACCGAGTATGGATATACTTGCAGTAAGTGGACTGCAGAGCCTTAAAAAGATAGCTCATCACCATCTTCACAAGAGTAAATGCTGGGCAAGCCAGAAATGCTCATATTCAGTGAAAGAATATATTCAAATCAGAAAAGCCATAATCTTATTACATAGTGGATCTGGTTCAATTGGCCAAATGGCCTAACCTGCTCCTATTTCTTATGATCTTGTGATTTACTAGGGTGGGGATGATGGTGAAAGTGAGGTGTTGTGATGACTGTGACTAAGAATAATCTAATTCTCACATTAGCAGAAAGGTTATGGCAGAGGATTTCTGGCTTGGTTTATGGTGAATCAACATGTTGGCTATAACAACACAATAATGAACAAAACAAAAAGTAGATAAGATACTTATTTCCTCAACAAGCCCTGTGGTCAGAGTAACAGGTAAGCAATTCCAATAGTATAAAACAAAGAACTATCGATCTGAAATCTGAAACAACAGAAATTGCTGCAGGAACTCAGCAGTTCTGGCAGCATCTGTGGAGAGAAGATAGAGTTAATGTTACAAGTCCAATGACCCTTCTTTATAACAAAGCTCATTTCATTCAATTCACTCTCTGCCAATGTGACCTGATGTCACATGAATACTTTTGCGGCAGAGTATCTCACAACACGGTTCACCTACATCAAGGGTCTAAGAAGTGTCAGGGCTTGATGCAGTGGCAAAGAAAGAGCTGCCATAATTTCTTGAAGAGTAATGTTAATGATCTTCAGGTAACAAGCCAGAGAGCAGTTAAAAGCTATGGGAATGAAGCAAGTCCACATGCAAGAGGCAGAAATGGAAAACATTGCTGTAAAAAATCATTGCCAGTGGCAGTAATCATCAAAGCAACTCTTCAGAGGCTCAGAAGCATTTCCTTTCCACTCAGCTCAGCTGATCCTGACAACAGCTGAACCTGAAAGCCTGCAGTCTGGCTATCCTGAGGACCCTGCGAATGTCAAACCCATAGGTGCATCCCCTTTGGCCCTTATGGTATTGGTGCAAATGGGGTAACTCAAGGCTCATAAACTGGATCTTAGAGCCAGCTAAAACACCACAATGAAACTTGGGAGATGGGGGGAAGGGCTATTAATTTTGGAGTGCAAAATTGGAATAAACTGTTATGCTGCCAAAAAGGTTTAAAGCCAAATAATGGCCCAGTTTAGATCTTTATGTAACAGATTGCATTCATTGCTTGAGGCTTGTGGCTAGATGGAGCTGGGGGTGGGAATGAGCGCAGGAGCGTGTGTAATTTTCACTTAATTTCCATTGGCTGACATTTTGATTCAGGCCATAGCAAGCAGTCAAGTTTGACTAACTGCAAAATGTACAATCGTTAGCCATATGTAGATTAGAATCCAATTATGTCCTCTGTCATAGAGTCACAGAGTCATAGAGAGGTACAGCACGGAAACAGACCCGTCAGTCCAACCCGTCAATGCCGACCAGATATCCCAACCCAATCTAGTTTCAAATGCCAGCACCCAGCCCATATTCCTCCAAACCCTTCCTATTCATATACCCATCCAAATGTCTTTTAAATGTTGCAAGTGTACCAGCCTCCACTACTTCCTCTGGCAGCTCATTCCATACACGTACTACCCTCTGCGTGAAAACGTTTCCCCTTAGGTCTCTTTTATATCTTTCCCCTCTCACCCTAAACCTATGACCTCTAACTCTGGACTTCTTGACCCCAGGGAAAAGACTTTGCCTATTTACCCTATCCGTGCCCCTTATAATTTTGTAAACCTCTATAAGGTCACCCCTCAGCCTCCGACGCTGCAGGAAAAACAGCCCCAGCCTGTTCAGCCTCTCCCTGTAACTCAGATCCTCCAACCCTGGCAACATCCTTGTAAATCCTTTCTGAACCCTTTCAAGTTTGACATCATCTTTCTGATAGGAAGTCCTTGACTATACTTTTAATAATAGAACATGGTGTGGTGATTGTGCTTATCTTCTTGCCCTGTAAAATCTGTAAAGCTTCCAGTGAGCAGCTTGAGAAAGTAAAAACAAGCCAGGATTCTCAGTCTTCACTCCTCTTTTTGTGAGTGGCATTACACAGAGAGTTGATGTTGCAACATTCATTAGAGAGTTTGAAATGCATTTGTTTATAATCTAATTCATCAAACAATGTCTCTACTAAAGAGATAGAAAAAATCACTGGCTCAGAAATTCTGATGTCACATGCGATTTCTATAGGGTAGACACAAGTTGCACAGTGGAACCATGTGGAAATCCTGATACAGCCCACTGGGAGGAAACTGGCCAGGAATTTGACCATACCCTGTGTCTGCACCCTTCCAGAAAGATCCCCCTTGAAGTGAATATGGAGGGTTTCAACTCACTTAAGTTTAATTGTTATCCAGGAAAAGATAGAGGATTAAAAATCTACTCTAACTCCTGAGTAGCTATTAAACTGACACCTTAACAGACCATTAAGGCCCTGACACCTAAAAACCCTAATAGCCCAGGACCCAATTAGCCCAGCTCCCCCATTACCTGCCCCCCAGCCCCTCACTCTTTTCCCTTGGTCTGAGCTCCCTTTGCCCCCATCAAACCCAACCTGATAACATGCAGATTGGCACAACCACCCTTGCCCCCACCACTCCCAACCCACCCCCCCCCCCCCCCCCCCCATCCCGATCACACTGAATCTGACAGCACCTGCCATTCTGCCTGAATTCTCTTGAAACCAGACCTCTCGGGACATGGCACTAATGTCCCGAAGGACCTGACCAACATTGTGTCCACAAAACCTGACCCCACACTGCCATGAAACCTGACCCACTCCACTCTGCTGGACAGGAAACCCACCCCTGGACCTGACCCGAACCTCCCCACCAAAGCTGACCATACCCCAACTCCTGTCAGACACAAAACCAATCAAGCGATGCTCCCCTGCTGGTTGCCAGGATACCTGAGTAGGTCTTGCCTGTTTCAAGACAGGAACAAATTGTGCAGGAATTTCCAGAGTAGAAGTCATCTAATTGTTACTTTGTCTGTTCAAGGCTGGATGATTAGAGTATTTGGATCAATGAATCACATGTGGCTATTATTCCGATCAGCTGATTATGTTGAAATCGGTGTGTTGATGTCATTATACAGCATTACCCATCAGTTACTGGAGAATCAACTTGCTGGGTGTTTTTGACTAGAAACTAAGAAAATACCAGAAGAAGTTTGAACAAAAATATAATAGTAATTTGGAAATATCTATGAGAAAATCTAGTAAAACTAACAAATCTAGTATGCAACAGTTGTTAGTCCATTTTAATATACTGAAACAAATAGTGCCCTTGGGAGGAGAGCAATAGCTTTGTTTCACTTATATAAAGAATCTGGATCAAGTTTTTTACAACGTTAACGCAAAACTACATTGAAAAGCTCAAGCACATGTGACAGGCTGTATTGTCCAATTGTCATTCAGTGACATTGAGCTACAATTTATTATCAATTGCTAAGGAACGTAATATTGGGTGTTTTACCATTGTTAATCAAAAGTATGTAAACAAAAGATTGTTTGTTTATGACCCTTAGTTTCGCAGTTACAATTATCAAATGCTCAGTACAATTCAAAATGAGTGGAAACTGGACTTGGTTGCGCTCAATTTTCAGACACAGAAGAAGTTCAATTTAGACAGCTCATACGGGCATAGACTTATAGAGTCATACAGCATCGAAAGAAAGTTAAAAATTACACAACACCAGATTGCTTCAAATGCTAGTGCTTCCAAATAAACCTGTTGGACTATAACCTGGTGTTGTGTGATTTTTAATTTTGTACATCCCACTCCAACATTGGCACCTCCAAACCATGACTGTCATAGAAACAGGCCCCTTTGGCCCACTATGTCTATATTGACCAACAAAAACCAGGCTACACCAATCCCAAGCACTTGATCCATAGCTTGGTCCAGCATTTGAAATATTCATCCAAATGCTTCTGAAATGTATGATTACCTACTTCCACCATCCTCTCAGACAGCACATCCCATATTTCTACCACCCTCTGAGTGAAAAAAAAATTTCCTCAGATCTCCTCTAAACCATTTACTCTATTACTCTGGTCTTAGACATCTTGGCCATGAGGAAGAGGTTCTCACGATCGACTGATCAACTTTGAAAGTACATCTGAAGTCATAATAAGTTTGGGCCCTCAAAAGATATTGCTGGCCCAAGTCCTATTGTCGATGCTGATGAGGACCTAAAGCCTGGTTTACAACTGATGTCTTGTGCTTCTCACAGGATTAGAAAAATTACATTTTACACAGCTGCACAAGCTGACATTGAATTCAAAAATATACTACTTCTCATGTATCAATATATCGGCTTCAGTCATTACCTTGTTTTTAAACTAAAGAAAATTCACAATTAACTTTTCTCATTAAACAGAACATTTTGTCTGCTTGTACAGAATTCGGATCTTGCTGAAAAGAGGGACATGCTGCTAGAAGGTTTCCTCATTCACCCATCAGGACAAATAAAGGCCACTCTGCCCTTAAAGCCTGCTTTGTCATTCAATAAGATCATGCTTAATTTGATTTTAAGTACAACTCTACACAGTCCTGCATATCCCTGATAATCTTTCATCTCTTTGGTAATCAATAATCTATCTAACTCTGCCTTAAACATATTTAATGATCCTGTATCCATTGCCTGTTGTGGATGGAATTCCAAAGACTTGAAACTGTCCCAGAGAAAAAAAATTGTTTCCTCACCACTGTGTTAAATGGATGACTTCTTATTTTTAAACTATAACCCCTGGTGTAGATCATCACACAAGAAGAAAGATGCTTTCAACACCCACCTGGTCAAGTCCCCTCACGATCTTATATGTTCTTCTTTATGAATGAAGAAATTGCCTCCCACAATATATTATGGCTTGGGTGGTAGTTCAGTAATGATAATCTCTGAAGCTAATGGGTCAAGATGAAGTTTATGGGCTTTTCTGAGAAATTCTGGAACAAGAACAACATAAAATTTGGTGTGGGTTTAATGTAAGTGATGAGGGATAAAATGACTTCATTCAGAAGTATGATAGTCCAAAAAACTGCAAAAGCCTTTCCACAAGTGGAAGTGATGTCTTTAATGAACTGATGTGAGATCACAAAAGACAGGTTGATTAAATAGCAAATAACTTGGAAGGAGAATTCCTGATTAAGGACTTATGCCCAAAACGTCGATTTTCCTGCTCCTCAGATGCTGCCTGACCTGCTGTGCTTTTCCAGCACCACAGTCTCACAGAGAATTGCTTGCTAGAGATGGGAAAGCAGAGATAAATAGAAGTACTAGCACAGCATTTGAGTTTGGAAGAAATACAAGAGAGACCAGATACTTCAAGCTGTGAGACATCGGAGTCAGTTAAAATTGATGCTATAGTTAAAGCAGCTGGACCGTGAAAAGGTATTGAAGCTGCTTGAGATAGGAAGGGAATAGAAAAGAATGAAAGTAGAAATGGAGATAAAAGGGGAACTGGAATGGAAAAGACTTGAGTTTGAAGAGAAAGAAAAAGGATAAGCATTTCAGGAGAGAAAAGAATAAAGAAAAAGAAAAAGGAGAAGGAGCTTAAAATTATGCTGTCACAAAAAAAGAGACATCAAATGCTGAGGCTCCAATTTGGAAAAACCTAGTCATGATCTAAAATCCAGTAAGATAATCTTTTAAGTTTGTGAAAAATTTGCAAAATTTGAGAAAAGGCTGTGGAGGTGATCTTTATGTCATTTGAGAAAGTAGAGAATCCAAAGAGGTGGCCAAAAAAAAAAACTGGACGTTGTTCATAGAAAATGTTCAGATGGAGCACCTGACATTTACGCTTCACTGTCAGAGGAGGATTGTAAGGATGATGCTGTAAAACAAGCTATGTTGGACTCAAATCAGTTAGTGCCTGAAGAATTCAGGTAAAACTTTCACAATTTAAAGAAATAGCTTGGAAAAACTTAAGTTGTACTTGGAAGTATTAACTAAAGTAATTTTGATTGGTGGATATGAGCATTAGAAATAAATACTATATATACCACATACACCTTAGTAGGGAAAATCCTTGAGTGTGTTATAAAAAAATGTGGTAACAGAAACTTTGGAAACCATTACTGGGATTGAGTTTATGAAAATCAAATCATTCTTAATAAACCTACTAGAGTTTTTGGGAGGATGTAACTAGTAGAATAGATAAAGGAGAATCAGTGTACATGGTACATTTGGATTTACAGAAGGTTTTTGATAAGATCCTCAGAAAAGGTTATTGGGCAAAATTACAGCACATGATGATGGGGCAATACATTGACATGGATTGAGAAATGATTGAGAGACAGGAAATAGAGAATGGGAATTAATGGCTCTTTTTCTGAATAGCAGGCAGTGACTAGTGGGGCACCACAAGGATCAGAGCATAGAGCTCCAGCTATTCTTGATATATAAATGACATGGATAAGGGAACCAAATGAAACATTTCCAGGTTTGCAGGTGGCACAAAACTGGGCAGGGTTGTGAGGATGCTGCAAGGAAGGTATTTAGACAAGATGAACAAATGGGCAAACACATAACAGATGCTGTATAATGTAGCGAGATATGAACTTATACATTTGGTGTGAAAAACAGAAAGGAAGGATATTTTTGCTTGGCAATATATTGGGAAGTGTGGATATACAAAGCTACAAATTGGTCCATGATATTCTCCTTTGAAGGTGCTTTCTTGGACTCATTCTTACAAATCTTAATAGGTCCAATGGGCTTTCTTTAATCCTTTGGGCACTCCAAATGAAGGTATCCCTCTTTATTACAATGGTGATACTTAGCATAATAAATGGGTTAAATGACAGTATATTCAAGTTGCATATAAAGTACAATTAGAATGTAACTCCATAACAGTAGTAATAGGGGTTGTTAAAAAATTACCCATGAATGGAATTGATTTACTCCTGGCCAATAGTTGATTGGAGTAGAGGTTACTGCTTCACCCATTATCTGGGAAGTGTAACTGAACTTTATGAGACAGAATGGTTGCAGATATTTTCCATTCTGTATGGTGACCAGAGAAATGGCTGAACAAAGTCCATCACCAGAGGTCAAAGTTATACCGTCAGAGTAGCTGAAACTTTATTTAAGGAAGGGGATAATTCAAAGGAAGTATTTGGCTTCTCTTCACTAATTAAGGCTCAGAAGGTATGTTGGGAGATGAGTAAATTAGCATGGACAGCTCACACTGAAGCTGAGTCCATGGGAATTCCAGAGTGCTATTACACAAAATATGATGTTCTGGTGAGGAAATAGAGGCATTGTCATGGATCATTGGATGAAAAATATAAGATTGGTCATTTGGCAGTGATAAAACCCACATATCAAAAGGAAATATTACTGGCAGCACATGAAAGTTTTCCAACAGAACACATAGGAATCTAAAAAACACAAGCATCAGTAAGCAGGCATTTTACATGGTCAAGGCTTTATAAGAATGTAGTACAGCAGTGTAAAATATGCCATATATTGGCAAAACTCAACATATAATTAAACCAGCAACTTAATTGAGTTACAACTTATTAATAATTGTTAAGTAAAGTAATACTAGGTGTTTTACCATTGTTAACAAAAACTATGTAAAAATGATTGCTTATTTATGATTTTATGAAATAATTCAACAGAGGACAGTATCCCATCACTAAGTCGCCCTTTATTTACACATGGGAAGTTGCTGACACTGGTCTGGCTTCCTCAGAGCCAGTTCTCAGAGTGAAATGAACCTCTGACACTTCTGTTTATATCTGTCAACACGAGTAACAGCCCCAATCAGGGAACTTATATTCCTTGAGGTCCATCTGGCTGACCTTATTGCAAACATTGTAATATTCACTTTAAAATTTTTTTTTACAAAGTAGAAGACTTCTCATCTTTCTAAATTGTATTCCATTTTCCATGTTTTTGCCCAATCATCCTTCCTACATCCCTTTGAAGTTTCTATTCATCTTTCTCTACACTTATTTTCCCACCTGTGATCCAGCAGCATATTTGGATACATTACATGGTACATTATCCAAGTCCATTAACACAAGATTGAAATTAGCTGAGATCCAAATATCGATCCATTATACACTGACCAGAAACCTCAATTCCTTGTTAGCATTTTATTTCCAATCTCATAAATCCTAATTTTATATAGTAACCCTTGTTGAATGCTTTTTGAAATTCCAGTTACTCCATATTCACTGGTTCTCTCTTATCATGTTCCTACGTATATCCTCAAAAACTCTTAACAGATTTGTTAAACATGGTTTCTCTTTCTTAAATACATGTTGACTCTGCTTAATCAATGTATGATTTTCTTAGTGTCTGTGTTGCCAGATCCTTAATAGATTTTATAACATTTTCTCTATTACTCATGTAAGGCTAACTGTCCTATCATTCCTATTTGAGCTTTTCTATCTTTCCTTGCTATGTTCCAATACTGGGGAACTATTCTAGATGCTAAGGATTTCTGGAAGATGTAAAGTACAGCAACCAATATTTGTGCAGTTACTTCCTTTGAAAACCTAGATTGCAGGTCATTAGGTCCAAAGGATTTGCCTCTGGCAACTGAACAAGTGGAATGTTATCTTATGTCAGAAACGTAAGCAGAAGGAAGATAAGCTGCAAAAAACATTGTCAAGATATAATCAGCATAATTTTGCAAGATTGCTTTTCCCCGTACTCACTCATGTTTCATCCTTTGAAACAATTAGGTTGCTTGTAAAAATTTCATTACCCTTTATCTTTCAGATATCAGAAATCAGAATTATGAATTAATATTTTGTTCAAAGGTTTATTTTATTCACTCTCAGGATGAGGGTGTCAATGGCTAAGTCAGTATTTATTGCCCATCCCAGAGGGCAGTTAAGGGTTCAACCACATTGTTGTGGATCTGGAGTCACATGTAGTCCAGATCAGGTCAGGATGGCAGTTTCCTTCACTAAAGGGCATTAGTGAACCAGATGGGTTTTTCCAACAATTGACAATGGCTTCAGAGTCATCATAAGATTCATAATGCCAGATTTTAAATTCATATTCATATTCCACAATATGCCATTGTGGGATTTTCCCAGAACATTATCTAGGTTTCTGGATTAACAGTCTAGTGTTAATACCACTAAGCCATTATGCCCCACCCCACCCGCAAATTGTACTCTTGGAATACTGTAACACAGTCCATTGTGATTATTTGGATTGTGATTGACATTTGCAATTCTAATTATTGATATTGAGTTTAATTTGACTGTTGCCAGGCAGTTCATCAAACAGTCGACCAAGCAAGAGGTTAAAGGAAAACGGTGGCAGAATCTTATAAGGGTCTGAGTGATGTGGGTTATAGTGAGGTGTGTGGCAAATCCAGACAAAAAATCCATTGCTAATAGGAACAACTTGCTTCATCTTTTCTGCTTTTCACAAACTGCAAGGTGGTTCTTGTTAGGCAGTGTCATATTGCCAATTAAGGGCATTATTGCTTGTTAAATGTTTTTGTCTCATTAATATTCAGCTTTCTCTCTTACCAAACTCACCAAATATACTAGACATCAAGGAAATTCAATATGGAAATCAGTGTGGCCACCTGTCCAATGCTACTCACCACTTGCTCCAGAGGTAAATGGGAGGGAGGTGGGACTAGGGGGAAGGTAGCTAAGAATGCAATAGGTAGATGGAAGTGGGGGAGAAGGCAATAGGTCAGAGGGGAGGGTGGAGCGAATAGGTGGGAAGGAAGATTGATAGGTGGGACAAGTCATGAGGGTGGTGCGAAACTGGAAGGCTGGAACTGGGGTAGGGTGGGGGAGGGGAAATGAGGAAACTGGTGAAATCCACATTGATGTCATGGAGTTGGAGAGTCCTGAGGCAGAGAATGAGGTGTTCTTCCTCCAGGCGTTGGGAGGTTAGGGAGTGGTGATGGAGGAGGCCCATGACCTGCATGTCCTTGGTGGAGTGGGAGGGGGAGTTGAACTGTTCGGCCACAGGGCATTGGGGTTGGTTGGTGTGGGTGTCCCGGAGATGTTCTCTGAAGCGCTCTGTGAGTAGGCGTCCTGTTTCTCCAATGTAGAAGAGATTACATCAGGAGCAATGTATACAGAAAATGACGTGTGGAGGTGCAGGTGATACTTTGATGGATGTGGAAGGCTCCTTGGGGGCCTTGGACAGAGGTGACAGGGAAGGTGTGGGTGCAGGTTTTGCAATTCGTGCGGTGGCAGAGGAAGGTGCCGGGAGGGGAAGGTGGGTTGTTAGGGGGTGTGGACCTGACTAGGTAGTCGCGGAGGGAATGGTTTTTACGGAAAGCAGATAGGGGTGGGACAGGAAGTATATCTCTGATAGTGGGGTCAATTTGTAGATGGTGGAAATGGTGGAGTATGATGCAAAATAAGTATAGGTTGTTGGGATGGAAGGTGAGGATGGGGGGGTTCTGTCCTTGTTAGGGTTGAAGTGGTGTTGTTCAAGGGCGGAGGTGTGGGAAGTGGATGAGATGCGTTGGAGGGCATCATCAACCATGTGGGAGGGGAAATTGCGGTCTTTAAAGGAGGAGGTCATCTGGTGTGTTCTGTGGTGGAACTGGTCCTCCTGGGAACAGATGCAGCAGAGGCAGAGGAATTGGGAATAAAGGATAGCATTCCTGCAGGAGATAGGGTGGGAGGAGGTGTAATCCAGGTAACTGTGGGAGTCGGTGGTTTTGTAGAAAATGTCAGTTTTGAGTCAGTCACCGTTGATGGAGATGGAGAGGTCCAGCAAGGGGAGGGAGATGTCTGATGTGGTCCAGGTGAATTTAAGGTCGAGGTAGTATGTGTTGGTGAAGTTGATGAACTGTTCAATCTTATTGTGGGAGCACAAGGTGGTGCCGATATAGTCATCAATGTATCGGAGAAAAAGGTGGGGAATGGGGCCAGTGTAACTGAGGAAGACAGACTGTTCCACATAGCTGACAAAGAGACAGGCATAGCAGGGGCCCATTGAGGTGCCCATGGCTACCCCTTTCATCTGGAGGAGGTGGGAGGATTCGAAGAAGAAATTGTTGAGGGTGAGGACCAGTTCAGCCAAACGACTTAGTGTCAGTGGAAGGGTACTGGTGGGGACATCGGTCGAGGAAGAAACGAGGCCCTGGTCATGGTGGTTGAAGGTGTATGGATAGGAATTGGATGTCCATGGTGAAGATGAGACATTGGGTTCCAGGGAAACGGAAGTCTTGGAGGAGGTACAGGGTGTGGGTGGTGTCCTGAACATATGTGGGGAGTTCCTGGAACGGGAGGGGAGTGGAATAGGACAGTATCGAGATATGTGGAGAAGAAATTGGTGGGGCAGGAGCAGGCCGAGGCGATGGGTCGGCTGGTATAGTCAGACTTGTGGATCTTGGGTAGGAGGCAGAACTGGGCGGTGTGAGATTCCCAAACTATGAAGTTGAAAGCTGGGGGTGGGAGATCCCCTGAGGTGGTGAGGTTGTGTAGGGTCTGGGAGATGAAGGGCTTTTGCCCAAAATGTCGATTCTCCTGCTCCTCAGATGCTGCCTGACCTGCTGTGCTTTTCTAGCACCACACTCTCAACTCTGATCTCCAGCATCTGCAGTCTTCACTTTCACCTCATGTTGTATATGATCAAACTACAACACAGGAAATGATCCATAGGCACCAGCCCCTGCACGCCTTGTCCATGGACATTGGCATTCAACATGGCAATCTCTTCAGGCCATCATGACACCCTTCCAATACACGAGCGAGACATTCTAAAAGACCAACCTTGTATTGCAGGGTGCACTGTATAGGCAGCAAAAACACTGGACAAACGTCAAACACACTGTATGGACAACATACACGCTGTACAGACAGCAAACATACTGTACCTATGGCAAACACACTGTATGGACAGCAAACACACCGTACAGACAGAAAACACACTGCAGGGATAGCAAACATACTGTACAGGCAGAAAATACACTGTATAGACAGAAAACACACTGTACAGACAGCAAACACACTGTACAGACAGCAAACACTCTGTAAAAGCAGCAAACACACTGCACGAACAGCAAACACACTGTACAGGCAGCGAACACACTGTACAGACTGCAAACACACTGTACAGAGAGCAAGCACACTGTATGGATAGCAAACACGCTGTACTGACAGCAAACACGCTGTACTGACAGCAAACACACTGTATAGATAGCAAAAACACTGTACAGACAGCAAGTACACTGTACAGACAGCCAACACACTGTACAGGCAGCAAAAACACTTAACAGACAGGAAACACACTGTACAGACAGCAAACACACTGTCCAGACAATTATCACAATGTACAGACAGCAAATACACTGTGTGATAGCAAAACACACTGTACAGACAGCAAACACACTGTCCAGACAATTATCACACTGTACAGACAGCAAACACATTGTATAGACAGCAAAAACACTGTATGGGCAGCAAACACACTGTAGAGATAGCAAACATACTGTACAGACAGCAATCACACTGTGCCTACAGCAAACACACTGTACGGGAAGCAAATACATTGTACAGATGGCAAACACACGGCATAGATAGCAAAAACACTGTACAGACAGCAAACACATTGTATGGACAGCAAACACACTTTATAGATAGCAAACACACTGTACAGACAACAAACACACTGTAGAGACAGCAAACACACTGCATACTAGCAAACACACTGTATAGATAGCAAACACACTGTACAGACAGCAAACACACTGTAGGGACAGCAAACACACTGTAGGGACAGCAAACACGCTGTACAGACAGAAAACACACTGTACGGGCAGCAAACACACTGTACACAGAGCAATCACATTGTACGGACAGCAAACACACTGTATGGTTACAGCAAACACACTGTACACAGAGCAATCACATTGTACAGACAGCAAACACAGTGTACGGGCAGCAAACACACTGTACACAGAGCAATCACATTGTATGGACAGCAAACACAATTTATGGGCAGCAAACACTCTGTACAGACAGCAAACACACTGTACACAGAGCAATCACATTGTACGGACAGCAAACACAATGTATGGGCAGCAAACACACTGTACAGACAGCAAACACACTGTACACAGAGCAATCACATTGTACGGACAGCAAACACAATGTATGGGCAGCAAACACACTGTACAGACAGCAAACACACTGTAGAGACAGCAAACACACTGCATACTAGCAAACACACTGTATAGATAGCAAACACACTGTACAGACAGCAAACACGCTGTATAGATAGCAAACACACTGTACAGACAGCAAACACATTGTAGGGACAGCAAACACACTGCATACTAGCAAACATTCTGTACGGACAGCAAACATGCTGTACAGACAGAAAACACACTGTACGGGCAGCAAACACACTGTACACAGAGCAATCACATTGTACAGACAGCAAACACACTGTACGGGCAGCAAACACACTGTACACAGAGCAATCACATTGTACAGACAGCAAACACACTGTACGGGCAGCAAACACACTGTACACAGAGCAATCACATTGTACGGAGAGCAAACACACTGTACACAGAGCAATCACATTGTACGGACAGCAAATACATTGTACGGACAGCAAACACACTGTACAGACAGCAAACACACTGTACACAGAGCAATCACATTGTACAGACAGCAAACACACTGTATGGGAAGAAAACACACTGTACACAGAGCAATCACACTGTACGGACAACAAACACATTGTACGGACAGCAAACACACTGTACAGACAGCAACCACACTGTACACAGAGCAATCACATTGTACGGATAGCAAACACACTGTACAGACAGCAAACACACTGTACACAGAGCAATCACATTGTACGGACAGCAAACACATTGTATGGACAGCAAGCACACTGTACGGACAGCAAACATACTGTACAGACAGAAAACACACTATATGGACAGCAAAAACACTGTATGAATAGCAAACACATTGTACAGACAAAAGTCACACTGTAGGGACAGCAAAAACACTGTACAGGCATCAAACACACTGTACAGACAGCAAACACACTGTACAGATAGCAAACATACTGTACGGACAGCAAACACACTGTATGGACAGCAAGCACACTGTACAGACAAAAAACACACTGTAGGGTCAGCAAAAACACTGTACAGATAGCAAATACATTGTATGGACAGTAAACGTGTGGGCGGCACGGTGGCACAGTGGTTAGCACTGCTGCCTCACAGCACCAGAGATCCGGGTTCAATTCCCGCCTCAGGCGACTGACTGTGTGGAGTTTGCACGTTCTCCCCGTGTCTGCGTGGGTTTCCTCCGGGTGCTCCGGTTTCCTCCCACAGTCCAAAGATGTGCAGGTAAGGTGAATTGGCCATGCTAAATTGCCCGTAGTGTTAGGTAAGGGGTAAATGTAGGGGTATGGGTGGGTTGCGCTTCGGCGGGTCGGTGTGGACTTGTTGGGCCGAAGGGCCTGTTTCCACACTGTAAAGTAATCTAATCATGTAATCTAATCTAATCAAACACACTGTAGGGAGAGCAAACACACTATATGGACAGCAGACATACTGTAGGAACAGCAAAACACTGTAGGGTCAGCAAAAACACTGTACAGACAGCAAGGTGTGGCTGGGGGGTAAGGTAGCTGAAAGTGTGATAGATGGATGGAGGTGGGGATAATGGTGATAGGTTGGAGAGGAGGGTGGAGCGAATAGGTGGGAAGGAAGAAGGACAGGTAGGCCAGGTCATGAGGGCAGTGCTGAGCTGGAAGGTTGGAACCGGGTGAAGGTGGGGAAAGGGGAAATGAGGAAACTGGTGAAATCCACAATAATGCCATGGGGCTTCCCCCTCCCACTCTGCCGAGGATATGCAGGTCCTGGGCCTCCTCGATTGCCACTACCTGATGCCTGGAGAAAGAACACCTCATCTTCTGCCTTGGGACACTCCAACCTCATGGCATCAATGTGGACTTCACCAGTTTCCTAATTTCCCCTCCCCCCCCCATTTATCCCAGTTCCAACCTTCCAGCTCAGTACCGCCCTCATGATCTGTCCTACCTGTCCATCTTCCTTCCCACCTATCCACTTTTTTCTGAACTCTTTCAAGTTTCACAACATCTTTCCGACAGGAAGGAGACCAGAATTGCACACAATATTCCAATAGTGGCCTAACCAATGTCCTGTACAGCCACAAAATGACCTCCCAACTCCTGTACTCAATACTCTGACCAATAAAGGAAAGCATACCAAACGCCTTCCTCACTATCCTGTCTGCCTATGACTCCACTTTCAAGGAGCTATGAACCTGCATTCTAAGGTCTCTTTGTTCAGCAACACTCCCTAGGACCTTACCATTAAGTGTATAAGTCCTGCTAAGATTTGCTTACCCAAAATGCAGCACTTCACATTTATCTAAATTAAACTCCATCTGCCACTTCTCAGCACATTGGCCCATCTGATCAAGATCCTGTTGTAATCTGAGGCAACCTTCTTCACTGTCCACTACATGTCCAATTTTGGTGTCATCTGCAAACTTACTATTAGATTAGATTACTTACAATGTGGAAACAGGCCCTTCGGCCCAACAAGTCCACACCGACCCTACGAAGAGCAACCCACCCAGACCCATTCCCCTACATTTACCCCCTCACCTAACACTACGGGCAATTTAGCATGGCCAATTCACCTAACCTGAACATTTTGGACTGTGGGAGGAAACCGGAGCACCCGGAGGAAACCCACGCAGACATGGGGAGAATGTGCAAACTCCACACAGACAGTTGCCCGAGGCGAGAATTGAATGCAGGTCTCTGGCGCTGTGAGGCAGCAGTGCTAACCACTGTGACACCGTGTCGCCTCTTATGCTCACATCCAAATCATTTTTATAAATGATGAAAAGTAATGGACCCAGCACCAGTGGTGCGCCACTGGTCACGGGCCTCCAGTCTGAAAAACAATCCTCCACCACCACCCTCTCTTTTCCACCTTTGAGCCAGTTCTGTATCCAAATGGCTAGTTCTCCCTGTATTCCGTGAGATCCAACCTTACTTATCAGTTTTCCATGGGGAACCTTGTCGAACACCTTACTGAAGTCCATATAGATCACATCTACTGCTCCGCCCTCATCAACCCTCTTTGTTACTTCTTCAAAAAAGTCAATCAAGTTTGTGAGACATGATTTCCCACACATAAAGCCATGTTGACTGTCCCTAATTAGTCCTTGCCTTTGCAAATACATGTACATCCTGTCCCTCAGGATTCCCTCCAACAACTTGCCCACCACCAACGTCAGGCTCACTGGTCTATAGTTCCTTGGCTTGTCTTTACCGCCCTTCTTAAACAGTGGCACCACATTTGCCAACCTCCAGTCTTCCAGCACCTCACCTGTGACTATCGATGAATACAAATATCTCAGCAAGGGGCCCAGCAATCACTTCTCTAGCTTCCCTCCGAGTTCTAGGGTACACCTGATCAGGTCCTCGGGATTTATCCGCTTCTATGCATTTCAAGACATCCAGCGCTTCCTCCTCTGTAATATGGACATTTTTAATATGTCACCATCTATTTATCTACATTCTATATCTTGCATGCCCTTTTCCAAAGTAAATACTGATGCAAAATACTCCTTTAATATCTGCCCCATCTCCTCACAAGGCCGCTTTGCTGATCTTTGAGAGGCCCTATTCTCTCCCTAGTTACTCTTTGGGTATTTGTAAAAACCCTTTGGATTCTCCTTAACTCTATTTGCCAAAGTTATCTCATGTCCCCATTTTGCTGTCCTGATTTCCCACTTAAGTATACTCCTACTGCCTTTGTATTCTTCTCAGGATTCACTTGATCTATCCTGTCTGTACCTGACATATGCTTCCTTTTTCTCAACCAAACCCTCAATTTCTTTAGTTATCCAGCATTCCCTATACCTACCAGCCTTTCCTTTCACCCTGACAGGAATATACTTTCTCTGGACTCTTGTTATCTTATTTCTGAAGGCTTCCCATTTTCCAGCCGTCGCTTTACCTGCGAACATCTGCCCCCAATCAGCTTTCGAAAGTTCTTGCCTAATACCGTCAAAATTGGCCTTCCTCCAAAAGCACCTGCTGTGCTTTTCCAGCACCATACTCTTGACTGTGACCATGAAGTGACATTGAAGGTGTAACAATGTTATTTGACCCCACACAGAGAAAATAACGAATAGATCCACGGATAAAGGCATAAAGTTATGCAAAGGTTCACAATCATTTATAAACCATTGTCAACTGTGCCACCAAAGTGCCCTTAATAGGTTTTCTTCCTTCTCTCGCTCCCACTACATCTTTGTGTACTCCCTGGTTCTGCAGCTGGGGTGGAAGGAGCCTGCTCAGCAGAGAAGCCCATTGACTCTGGATAGCGCACAGTCAGTATATTTCCCATCTGCCTCAGTTTATAAGAAAAAGGCAGATGGGTTACAGTCAGGGGATTGAAAGGGAACAGGCACAGTGCAGGGATCCCCTATGGCCGTTCCCATTGTTTTGAATACTGTTGGTTGGGGGGGGTGACGTACCAGGGGTAAGCCATATGGTACAGGTCTCTGGCACAAAAGAGAAGAGGGGAGAGGAGAGAGCATTAATCATTGGGGACTTTGTAGTTAGGGGGACATATAGGAGCTCCTGTGAGATCAAGAGAGACTCATGGTTGGAATGTTACCTCCCAGGTGCCGGGGTTCATGATGTCTTGGATCATGTTTTTGGGATTCTTGAGGGGAAGGGGGAGCAGCCCCAAGTCTTGTTCCATATAGGCACCAACGACATAGGTAGGAAAAGGGGTGGGGATTTAAGGCAGAAATTCAGGGAATAGGGTGGAAGCTTAGAGCTAGAACAAACAGAGTTTTTAGTTTCTGTTTTGTTACCTGTGTCACGTGCTAGCGAGGTGAGGAATAGGGAGAGAGAAGAGTTGAAAGTGTGGCTACAGGGATGGTGCAGGATGAGGATTTCAGATACCTGGATAATTGCGGCTCATTTTGGGATAGATGGGACCTCTACATACAGGATGGTCAACCCCTGAACCAGAGGGGTACCAATATCTTGGGTGGGGGGGGGGGGGGGGGGGGGGGGTGGATATTTGCTAATGCTCTTCAGGAGGGTTTAAACTAATTCAGCAGGGCATTGGGAACCTAAATTGTAGTTCCAATGTCCAGGAGGTTGAAGGTAGGGAGGTCAGAAATATGGTTTCAAGGTGGCAAGAAGGCACTGGCAAGCAGAAAGGTGATTTAAAGTGTGTCCACTTCAACGCCAGAGCATCCGGGAAGCCTGGGTTGGTATCTGTGACTTTGCTGTCGTTGCCATTTGGATACATGGATAGAGCAGGGACAGGAAGTGCTGTTGCAGCTTCTGAGATTTAAATGTCTCAGTAAGAACAGAGAAGGGATAAAAGACGGGGAGATGTGGCATTGTGAGTCAAGGACAGTATTACAGTGGCAGAAAGGATGATTTAGCACTCATCTATTGAGGTAGTATGGGCTGAGTTTAGAAACAGGAAAGGAGTGGTCACCCTGTTGGGAGTTTTCTATAGGCCTTCGAATAGTTCCAGAGATGTAGTGGAAAGGATAGCAAAGATGAATCTGGATTGGAGTGAGAACAGGGTAGTTGTTATGGGGGAGTTTAAATTTTCAAATATTGACTGGAAATACTACTGTTCAGTACTTTAGATGGGTCAGTTTTTGTCCAATATGTGCAGGAGGGTTTCCTAACACAATATGTAGACAGGCCAACAAGAGGCTAGGCCACATTGGATTTGGTACTGGGAAATGAATCTGGCCAGGTGTTAGATTTGGAGGTAGGTGAGCACTTTGGTGATAGTGACTACAATTCAGTTATGTTCACATTAGCGATAGAAAGGGATAGATATATACCACAGGGCAAGAGTTATAGCTGGGAGAAAGGCAATTGTAATGAGATTAGGCAAGATTTAGGATGCATAGGATGGGGAAGGAAACTGCAGGGGATGGGCACAATTGAAATGTGGAGCTTATTCAAGGAACAGCTAATGTGTGTCCTTGATAAGTATGTACCTGTTAGGCAGGGAGGAAGTAGTCGAGTGAGAGAGTTATGATTTACTAAAAAAGTTGAATCTCTTGTCAAGAGGAAGAAAAAGGCTTATGTTAGGATGAGACGTGAAGGCTCAGTTAGGGCACTTGAGAATTACAACCTAGCTAGGAAGGACCTAAAGATAGAACTAAGAAGAGCCAGGAAGGGACATGAGAAGTCATTGGCAGATAGGATCAAGGAAAACCCTAAAGCTTTTTATAGGTATATCAGGAATAAAAGAATGACTAGATTAGGGCCAATCAAGGATAGTAGTGGGAAGTTGAGCATGAAATCTGAGGAGATAGGGGAAGCGCTAAATGAATATTTTTTGTCAGTATTCACACTGGAAAAAGGCAATGTTATCAAGGAGAATACTTAGATACAGGCTATTAGACTGGATGGGATTGAGGTTCACAAGGAGGCAGTGTTAGCAATTCTGGAAAGTGTGAAAATAGATAAGTCACCTTGGCCAGATGGGATTTAGATTAGATTAGATTCCCTACAGTGTTGAAACAGGGCTTTCGGCCCAACAAGTCCACACCGAACCTCCGAAGAGTAACCCACCCAGACATAGCTTTAAATTGAGGGGTGATTGATCTAGGACAGATGTCAGAGGTAGTTTCTTTACTCAGAAAGTAGTAGGACCGTGGAACGCCCTGTCTGTAACAATAGTCAACTCACCAACTTTAAGAGCATTTAAATGGTCATAGGATAAACATATGGATGAAAATGGAATAGTGTAGGATAAATTAGCTTCAGATGGATTCCACAGGTCGGTGCTGTAATGTTCTATGTTCTATGT
Organism: Chiloscyllium plagiosum; assembly: GCF_037043375.1. Classification (NCBI taxonomy): domain Eukaryota; kingdom Metazoa; phylum Chordata; class Chondrichthyes; order Orectolobiformes; family Hemiscylliidae; genus Chiloscyllium; species Chiloscyllium plagiosum. The sequence continues at coordinate 44,292,549 of NW_028270147.1, read as the reverse complement.
TCTGTGGTCTATAACACTTACTTACAACCTTCTTTCTCTTTTGGATTTGGCAGGGATAGGCAGATTGTCCACTGTGGCTGTAGTAAAGAGGTTTGCTCTTCACCACATCTCCTCTATCACCTTTCAGGAGAAGCTTTCAGATACTGTCACGTCAGGGCATATTTCATTGACTTTAGAGTCGGGGCACCTGCTCTTCAGTGCCACATCTCAATAGCTAGATGAAGAGAAAGTTTTTCAGGCCATTGGCACCTGCAGGACTGCCAGTGACCAGGTACCTGCTGAGCCCGTGGCTGGGAGCATCAGCAATTAGAATTCATACAACGGTACAAGTTGGCAGAGGAGCAGCAGGCATCCTGGGTGCCAGGCATCCTGATACAAAGGCTGCACAATTGTAGTAACATAATTGGGACAGTCAGACATACCTTTGCTAACTTTTATAGTTGCGCCATCGAGAGCATTCTGTCTGGATGTATCACTACTTGGTGTGGCAACTGTACCATTCAAGATCGGAGATGGTTACAGAGAGTGGTGAACTCAGCCTGGACAATCACAAAGGCCAACCTGCCATCTATAAAATCCATCTACCAGGCCTGCTGTCAAGGAAAGGCCGCCAGCATTCTCAAAGATCCATCCCACCCTGGCAATGTTTTTCTACAACCTCTACCATTGGGGAGAAGATACAGAAGCCTGAACACACACACCAGCTGGTTTCGAAATAGTTTCCACCCTACTGTTTTTAGAATACTAAATGGACTCACAAACTCTTAACATTTGCCTGTGTCTGTGTTTTTGTTTTGGCTCCTGTTTACCTGTTATTTACTTATCTATACTACTTAACTTTGTGATCTGCCTGTATTGCTCACATGACAAAGCTTTTCACTATGCCTCAGTACACAAGACAATAAATTCAATTCAATTCAATTCAATTCAATTCAATTCAAAAGTATAGCTGCCTCCATGGACAGGTCAATAGCTGCCATGGAGAGTTCTGGGTCCAGCATTCTCAGACTCTTCTGGATATCCACACAGATCTGCACTCCATCGTTCTCGCCATCGGTACTCAACACCAAAGGCAAGGTGACAGGGTGGTAAGGGACCTTGACTTCATTCCAGGCGTCCCTTCCTGAAAAACATACAATGCTGTGTCAGTTGGCAACCAATCAAAGCAGGAACCATATGAAATCCCTCAGAAATCTGCTCTCAACACACTCTGGATGTGGCCAGGCCCTTCACCTCCACTCTACCTGTCACGGTCTTCATGGTGGTACTTAAAGCCAAAGAGGCTGCACTTGCCTCTGGCGTGGACACAGTCAGCATGGCTGAGCCCTCTGCACTCAAAAACCCATGGTGCTGCCATTAGACAGTGGGTCCACAAATATGGTCACGGAATTGGCCATCACTTCCACACTGGAAAGGATGAGCTCAAAGCTCTATGGACAGATATTTGCAAGAATAGTGCCAGAACCTTCAAAGTTCCTCGACAGCGATTGTAGGTTTACTTGTAGACCTGCCAATGCACCAAACCTTTCTGTGCGCACCTCCATCTATCTTTATCAGTATGTTGCTCCATTCCAGCACAACTCAAATGCAACATTATCCCCTGACTTGTCTGCAGGCCACTCTTTCTCATTCTCTCACCCTGTGCAGATTCCCTTGAGCTACCCTCTGAAGCATACACTGTGGAAATATCTGAGCTGGTGACAGGGAGAGATACATGGCAGTAACAGAGATGGCTATTGGTTTTATTGTTCACTAAAGTCCTAGATGCCCTGTGGTCTGTGCTATGCCATTGGCAGATTGCACTTCCAACTAGTTACAGGACAAAAACATTATAAGCTAAAAGATATAGGAACAGGTCTAACAGCGCATGTTGTGAGATAACTCACTTCAGCACAATCTGGGCCATATGCGCAAACGTCATGTGTTTATTACTTGGTTTGAAGTTCAAGTTTTAAAACTTGAGAGAGTAATGATTGATATGTAACATATTTGCGGAAGAAAGTCAAGAGGTAATTCCTCATCCAAACTCAAAAATGTTTTGATTGAAAGAATAGATGATCAAGTCAAAGATCAATTACCTACAACATGTAAGTGAGTAATTACCTTCACTTTAAACTCTGTTACTTCCTTAAAGTAATAATTTTTTTTAGATTAGATTCCCTACAGTATGGAAACAGGCCATTGTATTTTTAATAAGTGGGCGGCACGGTGGCACAGTGGTTAGCACTGCTGCCTCGCAGCGCCAGAGACCCGGGTTCAATTCCCGACTCAGGCGACTGACTGTGTGGAGTTTGCACGTTCTCCCCGTGTCTGCGTGGGTTTCCTCCGGGGGCTCCGGTTTCCTCCCACAGTCCAAAGATGTGCAGGTCAGGTGAATTGGCCATGCTAAATTGCCCGTAGTGTTAGGTAAAGGGGTAAATGTAGCGGTATGGGTGGGTTACGCTTCGGCGGGTCGGTGTGGACTTGTTGGGCCGAAGGGCCTGTTTCCACAGTGTAAGTAGTCTAGTCTAATCTGATCAATTGATAATTTCTTCAATGCAACACAACAGATTTGAAGGAGAGTGCAGGCAGATTGAGATATGCAGAGAAGGAAAGAGAGCAGGAAATAAACAGAGAAAAAAGGAGAAGGATAAATATAAATCAAAAACTTTTTGAGCGTGAACTTTTTTTATTTATCATGGGCGTCACTGGCTAGGCCAATATTTATTACCCATCTCTAGTAAGAAGCTGGTGGTGATCTGTCTTCTTAATGCTGGGTGGGTATACCTACACTGCTGTTAGGAAGGGAGCTCCCAGGATTTTGACTCAGCAACAATGAAGGAAAAACAATATGGTTCTAAGTCAGGACAGTATGTGGTTTGAAAGAGAACTTGTAGATGGTGTGATGTTCCTATGAATCTGTTGCTCTTCCTTCTGTGTGGCAGAAGTTGCGAGTTGGTGTTGGAGCCATGGTAAGTTGTCACAGTGCATTGTGTAGATAGCATGCACTGCTGCCACTGCGTGTAGGTGGTGGAGGGAGTGAATGCTGAAAATGATCGATAGGATGCTAATCAATTTCCATAGTCGTACTATAAAATGGAATTTTGGCAGAGATGTTACAAGAGCCTCCGAAATTACAATGACAGTGGGAGATCTTTATAGAAATTGAACTGGTCATTCTGAAACTTAAAGCTGTTTTCCCATTTGCTCTTGAGACAACAACTACAGTTCGACATGGGAATTTCAGCTTTTGATGTTTGGTGCTTACTGGAAGCCTAGATAACAAATATATATATATATATATATATGTGTGTACCACACACTCACATATATATGTGTGTGTATGTATACATATATATAAATAATATATTTTTACTTAGTCTTATTCTATACTAAAAAGCTGCATTGTTAGATACTTTCTTACATGGAAATTGCGTAGTTACAAACAGTAGTTAGCAAAACTAGTTTATTGAGTCCCTAGGTCATTTACAAGGCTATAAACTGTTTTCTGATGCAATTGTGTTACCACATCCTTTGATTGCACTGCCTGTGGAGGAAAATAGTTGTCAAGGTCGGATTTAATCAGCAGTTTTATTCGGTCACTTTGATAAGAATTGAAAGCTAATGAAATACCCAATTCATAAACATTCCCTCGACTATTCAAATTTATCAGAGCTGTCATATTTTATCACTCCATCAGACTTATTTTTAAAACTACTTGCAAATCAAATAGTGATAAAAAGGTGTTTTTGGATTGTGCACAAATTTTTAATTATTTTCTATCTCTCTGTTTGAAATAGTTGAGTGCTTGAACCCTGACAATCTATTATTTCCAGTGTTGGTAAGCAACAATGGGAAATAGATTTAAAATCAGCCATCTACTGGAAAATCAGCTATTGCCTTTGCAGTATGGCTAAGGAAGGCAACTCAACTAGTCATCATAGTTATGTGATTAGATGTCATAGAACATAGAACATAGAAAAATACAACTCAGTACAGGCCCTTTGGCCCTCGATGTTGAACCGATCCAAGCCCACCTAACCTACACTAGCCCACTATCCTCCATATGCCTATCCAATGCCCGTTTAAATGCCCATAAAGAGGGAGAGTCCACCACTGCTACTGGCAGGGCATTCCATGAACTCACGACTCGCTGAGTAAATAAATGTCATTGAGAAACCAAATCTATTGCGCTTTTTTGTTGGGTGAAAACCTTTAGGGGCTGAATCTTACCAGGATTTAGCGAGGTGTCATTTTGGCAGGTTTCAAAGAGAGTTTCCCTCCATGATGCCTAGTGATTTTCCAAACTCACTCCATTACCCAAACACCTATAGCACCCTGTTCGTCCCATGCCCCCACTTGTCAGAGGTTGAATTTCTCTCCACAGCCGGGATATCCCATGAACCCTGGAGCCGACACGAACTTGGAACCCAAGCCATGCACCTGGTTCAGTATTAGCAGTCTGGAGTTGCCCTTCACCATGTAGGTAGTAGGACAGCAACCACAAATCACCATTTCCAAGGGTACATAGGTGACATGGCTGTCACTCCATTGCATGTACAAGTGCACAGTCTTCCAGCTACTGCTGTTTAAGAACCAAGTCATACAGCTTCCCTCCCGATAAGCACAACCATCTTATAAGTGCTATCCTTCCCTGAATGCACAGTGTAGCCCAGCATTTCCTCATTGTTCAATGTGGGACAATCACATACAGGTGTCACAAAGCTAGTCCCTTTTTTTTCTAAAAGCTGTTCCTTGGCTCAAGGATACTCTGCCCTTGATTTTTTTCAGAGGGTAATAAACCAGGCTGGGCTCCGATCAGTCTGGTTTGGTACAGAGATGAAAAGGATTTTGAGAGGCCTTTTGTTTATATGTAAACAGATGAGACTTCAGGCCAAAGTGGTCATGTTTTAGAAGCGACCTGTATAATGAAAGGAGAGTGGTCAGCTCTTTAGCTGAGTTGTGCATTTCTGGTTCAGTCTTGAACTGGTGAGAAGTTCAACAGGGAGCTGTGTGGAAACTTTCTCTTTCTCTTTCTGCCCTTCAACTTCAACCTGTAAGCATGTGTTCCATTTAAACTGGTTTTTAAAGGAAGTTTGCTTATTGGGACTGTTGTGTATATTCAGAACAGCATAATTAAGTCTAGTTGGATAGGTTGAGTTCTGTAGGGGTTCTTTATTCTGTTCTTTGTGTTTTGTTGTGTAATTTTGTGAATAAAGTTTAGTCTGTTTTAAAATCTAGTAGTCAACTTAGCTAACTAACTCCGGGCACTTTTTACTGTACACTTGTCGGAACAAATTGCAAAGTTATGGTCTGGACTGCCTGCTTGAGAATATTTTGAGTTGTCTGGCCGAGTCCATAACAGATTGGAGGCTCTTTGCGGGATTTTAAACAGCGAGTGATAGGCGCTAGTCTCTTTATTCTGGTTGTTGGTTTGGTTGGGTAGACAAAGATTGGGATAGTAATGGCTCTTTCAGTCGCCAAATGTTTTCTGGATCTGGATGCGGTGATTTTGGAAGTTTTGCAAAACGTGAATAAGACCTAGTTGCAAGAATTAACCGAGAAACTGCAATTGGACCTGCCTGCTTCTGTGAGGAAAGGAGAGATAAATACAGCAGTTGCTCAGCATTTAAACTTGCTGGAGAAACCATCAGAATCTATAGAGATGGCAAGAATTCAATTGTAAATGAAGCAGCTTGAGTTAGAGGCAAGTGATAAGGAAAGAGTAGCTGAAATGAAACAGTTTGAGTTACAATTTAAAGCAAAAGGGAAAAAGAGAGGGCAGCTGAACAGAGAGAAAAAGAGAGAGCAACAGAAGAGAGAGAAAAATAAAGAGCTTTTGAACTTCAAAAACTGATGCTTAAAAAGGAAAGTCAGCGCAAAAGGCTGGCGATAAAGGCTGAATTAGGCTTAGTGAGGAAGGGACTGAGGATGAGCAAGCCCCTGGTAGTCAGAAACCCAGTGAGGAACTGTATAAGTATGTTCAAGCATTGCCTAAATTTGAAGAGAAGGATGTGGAAGCCTTTTTCATCTCATTTGAAAAGGTGGCTAAACAAATGCAGTGGCCAGTTGCAATGTGGATGTTGTTGATCCAAATGAAACTTGTAGGTAAGGCTAGTGAGCTATTCGTATTCCCATCAGAGGAGGTATTTGGGGAGTATGAGGATACGAAAAAAGCCATTTTATGTGCGTATGAGCTTGTACCAGAAACCTATAGACAATGTTTCAGAAATCTAAGGAGGGACCCTGGTCATACCTGGTCTTGAGTTTGAAAGGATCAAACAGAGTAATTTCGATAGATGGATAAAAGCTTTAAAAATTGGGCATACCTATGATGCCCTTAGAGAGGTAATTATTTTGGAGGAACTACCTGAAGTAATGCGAACTTGTGTGAAAAAGGAAGAGTTAAAACAGCAAAGTTAGCAGCTGAAGTGGCCGATGATTCTGAGCTGGTCCAGAAAACACGGTTTGGTTTCCCAAATAAATTTCAGTCCATTAGGGATAGAAACTGGGGCAAAAGGAAAAGTAGACCTCAGTGAAGATCATAATGATAACTTACTACAGGGTAAAAAAGAAACCCTTGAGGGGGGCAAACAAGTTAAAATGCTCCAGTGTTTTCCTTGAAATAAAGTGGGCCACATGAAACCACAGTGTTGGTGAGCTAGGAGAAAGCCGGATGTAGAAAAACCAGACAAGCCTGGACTAGTAACAAACAGCACAAGGGAAGTTAGACAACTGCCTCAGAGTGTACAAGATGATCAGAGGTTGATTAAGAAGGAAGTGCCAGATTTGCTTAAAAAATTATACATGCAAGGGTAAAGTTTATTCACAAAGGTCAGGAGCAGTAGGTAAGGAGGTTACAATATTAAGGGACACAGGATCCTCTCAGTCGTTAATGCTGAAGGATGAGGAGGACTATTGCCAGAAAAGCTACTGGTAACAAGAATTCATGGTTAGACAAAAAGTGCTCAGTTATGTAAAGTGAAGCTAAAGAGTCCAGAGAAGAGTGGAGAATTTGTGGCAGGAGTACTGGACAAACTCTTAGTTCCAGGAATACAATTTGCCCTTGTAAATGATATCGCTGATTCACCGGTAGACGTGCTGCCTACTCTAGTTGAAAAGCCAGTGGAGATGCAGGCAATTGAAGATATGAAGAATTTTTATCTAGGAATTTTCCCTGATTGTGTGGTCACATGATCTCAGAGGCATGAGCTGAAGCAGGAGAGATCAAAAGGCACAGATAAGGAAGCTGACATAGCTTTATCAGGGACTTTTTTTGATCAGATAAGTGGGACAGAGCAGGAGCAAATAGGTAAACATGCCAGTATCTTTAGCTCTGCTAAGCTGATTGAATTACAGCAGAAAGCTGAGGAGTTAAAACAGTTATATCAAAAGACATTTACTGAGAAAGGAAATGAATGCATTCCTGTGTGTTATTACTGTACAAATGATGTCTGAATGAGGAAATGGAGACCGCCACACATTCAAGCAGATTAGACATGGGCAGAGATTCATCAAATTGTTTTGCCAGTAGGGTATAGAAAGGAGGCGCTGCGAGTGGTGCATGAGCTACCACTTGGAGGTCATTTAGGAGTGAGGAAAACATAGGCTAAAATACAAAGACATTTTTACTGACCTGGATGTAATTGAATTTTGCCAGACGTGTCATACGTATCAGCTAATCAGAAAATCACAGGCAGTGATGAAACCTGCATCTTTAATACCTATTCCAGCATTTGAGGAACCTTTCACAAGAGTCTTGAATGATTGCATAGGTCCTTTACCTCAACCAAAAAGTGGGAATAAGTATTTATTAACAATAATGGATGTGTTGACTAGATTTCCAGAGGCAATCCCATTAAACAACATCACAGCTAAAAGTGTTGGAAAGGAACTACTTCATTTATTACTCAATACTCAATAGAGATCCAGTAAGATCAAAGATCAAACTTCACATCCAAACTATTCAAGGAGGTTATGGATAACGTGGGAATAAAGCAATTCAAATCTACTGTACACCATCCAGAATCACAGAGAGTGCTAGAGAGATGGCATCAAACACTAAAGACCATGTTGAGGGTTTATGGTCAGGCTTATCTAGATGGTTGGGATAAGGAAATTCCATTTGTACTTTTTGCGATCAGATGAATTGACCAAATTCAGTCCATTTCAATTATTTTTGGGCATGAAGTAAGAGGACCATTAAAATTGATTAAGGAGAAATTAATCAGTCAGAATTCAGAGACCACCCATTTAGACTAGGTGTCAAACTTTAGAGAACAATTGAATAGACTTGGAGAGTTGGCTAGACAGCATTTAAAAGTTCCACAGCATACAATGAAACAGGAAAGCAGGTAAGAAATCACAAAATTGCAATTTTGCAATTGGGGATAAGGTATTGTGTTACTTCCAGTGACAGAGGAGCCTGTCAAAGCAAGGTTTGGTGGACCGTATCAAATTGACAGGAAACTGAGTGAGGTGAACTACTTGATAAGGACTCCAGACAGGAAGAAATCTCACCAAGTGTGTCATGTGAATATGCTCAAAAGGTATTTTGATTGGGAAGGAAAGGAAGAGAAGATGTTAATGATGACAGCACAGAATGAAGAACCAAGTTCAGAGGGTTCTGAATTGGACATTCCTCAAATCAAATTGGACAATGAGGAAGTTGTCAAAAATTGGGATAAATTATTGAGTTACCTCCCACAAGAAAATTGAAACGACTTGCAAAAGTTATTACTATCACATGGGGAGATACATGGAAATAAGCTGGGAGTATTAACCTAATTGTGCATATTGTAGATGTAGGAGATGCTGTTCCGATGAAGCAACATCCTTGATCCAGAAGGAAATAGAGTGCATGCTCCAAGATGGCATAATCAAAGTGAGTTTACAGTGACTGGAGCTTGTCCATAGTCATGGTGCCAAAGCCAGATGGTACCCAATGGTTACGTGTGGACTATCGCAAAGTCAACACTTTTACAAAGACTGATGCATATCCATTTCCACAGTTGGAGGACTGTGTTGAAAAAGTGGGATAAGCAACTTACATTTCTCAGTTGATCTTGCTCAGAGGCTACTGGCAAGTACCTCTGTCAGAGAGAGTAAAGGCAATTTTGGCTTTCATAACACCAAAAGGACTATATCTGTTCAAAGTCTTACCATTTGGTACGAAAAATGCTCCAGCCACATTTCAGAGACTGACTAATAAGGTCTTTGCCGGATTACCCAACTGTGTGGTGCATATTAATGACCTGGTGATTTTTAGTCACTCATGGAAGGAACATTTACAGCATTTGTCAGACTTGTTCGATCAACTTCGGAAGGCAGGCTTGGTGGTAAACCTAGCTAAAAGTGCATTTGCCAAAGCCCAAGTCACCTTCCTGGGCCATGTTATTGGACATGGACAAACGGCCACACAGGATGCGAAAATGAAAGTAATTGGGGAATTTCCCACACCATCGACAATAAAAGGAGTACTACCGTCCCTGAGGTTGAGAGGATTTTACCAAAAGTTTTCGCCAAACTTTAGCAATGTGGCTACTGCACTCACTGAATTGTTAAAAAAAGGGCAAGAAGCTTCAGTGGACAGTGGACTGTCAAAAGGCATTTGACAGCCTAAACATTGTGGTAAAAACAATGACTGCAGATGCTGGAAACCAGATTCTGGATCAGTGGTGCTGGAAGAGCACAGCAATTCGGATGCTGCCTGAATTGCTGTGCTCTCCCAGCACCACTGATCCAGAGCCTAAACATTGTGTTAACTACTGCCCCAGTATTAGCCACACCAGATTACACGAAGCCTTTCGAAGGTAAGACCACTCCCTCCGTGACTCCCTCGTTAGGTCCACACCGCTCACCAACGCAACCTCCACTCCCGGCACCTTGCCCTGCAACCGCAAGAAATGCAAAACTTGCGCCCACACCTCCCCCCTCATTCCTGAAGAAGGGCCTGTGCCCGAAACGTCGAATCTCCTGTTCCCTGGATGCTGCCTGACCTGCTGTGCTGTTCCAGCAATAAAGTTTCAACTTCTCTCCAAGGCACCAAGGGACACTTCCATATCCGCCACAAATTCACCTGCACCTCCACACACATCATCTATTGCATCCGCTGCACCCGATGTGGCCTCCTCTATATTGGGGAGACAGGCCGCCTACTTGTGGAACGTTTCAGAGAACACCTCTGGGACACCCGGACCAACCAACTCAACTACCCCGTAGCCCAACACTTTAACTCCCCCTCCCACTCTACCAAGGACATGGAGGTCCTTGGACTCCTCCATTGCCAGACCATGGCAACACGACGGTTGGAGGAAGAGTGCCTCATCTTCTGCCTGGGAACCCTCCAACCACAAGGGATGAACTCGGATTTCTCCAGTTTCCTCATTTCCCCTCCCCCCACCTTGTCTCAGTCAAATCCCTCGAACTCAGCACCGCCTTCCTAACCTGCAATCTTCTTCCTGACCTCTCTGCCCCCACCTCACTCCGGCCTATCATCCTCACCTTGACCTCCCTCCACCTATCGCAATTCCAACATCCCTCCCCCAAGTCCCTCCTCCCTATCTTTTATCTTAGCCTGCTGGACAAACTTTCCTCATTCCTGAAGAAGGGCTTATGCCCGAAACGTCGATTCTCCTGTTCCTTGGATGCTGCCTGATCTGCTGCGCTTTTCCAGCAACACATTTTCAGCTCTGATCTCCAGCATCTGCAGTCCTCACTTTCTCCTATCGAGGCCAGTGACGTGAGTATCGGTATGGTACTCCTGCAGGAGGATGATGAGGGGATAGAAAAACTCATCAGGTATTTTTTCAGGAAGTTGAATGTTCATCAACAGAAATATCCAACGGTGACGAAAGAGACTTTAAGCTTGGTGTTAGCATTACAACATTTCAGTGTTTACATTACCAGCAATGTATCTGAGACAATCGTATACACTAATCACAACCCATTGACATTTGTGGAAACATTTAAGGACAAAAATGCCAGACTGTTTAGATGGAGCTAGTTGTTGCAACCATTCAATTTGACAATTGTGCATGTGGCAGGTTGCGAAAACATGTTGTCGATGCCTTATTGAGACTCTAATGAGATACGGAGGCATTCGGTGGCAGGTGTGCTGTGCCCTGAATTTGCATGTTTGCATGTTTACAGTTAATATAGTGTATATGTGCGTTTTGACTACTAACCAGGATTTGAAGGTTAAAAATGAAGCCATCTTTTTGTATTTATGGTTCTTTTTTTTTTAATTGTGGAGGAGTCACAAAGCTCGTGCTTATTTTACTAAAAGCTGTTTCTTTGCTCAAGGACATTCTGTCCTTGACATTTTTCAGAGGGACAGTAAACCGGGCCGGGCTCCGACAGTCTGGTTTGGTACAGAGATGAAAAGGATTTTGAGAAACCTTTTGTTTATATGAAAACAAATGAGACTTCAGGCCAAAGTGGTCATGTTTTAGAAGTGACCTGTATAAAGAAAGGGGAGTGATCAGCTCTTTGGCTAGGCTGAGCGGTTTTTAGTTCGGTCTTGAGCTGGTTGGAAGTTCAACAGGGAGTCGTGTGGAAGCTCTCTCTCTCTCTCTCTCTCTCTATATATATATATATATATCTTTCTGCCCTTCGACTTCAATCTGTTAGCATGCGTTCCATTTATATTGATGTTTAAAGGGAGTTTCCTCATTGGAACTGTTGTGTATATTCGGAACAGCATAATTAAGTCTAGGTGGATAGGTTGAGTTCTGAAGGGGTTCTTGATTCTGTTCTTTGTGTTTCATTGTGCAATTTTTGTGAATAAATTTTTGTCTGTTTCAAAATCTAGTAGTCAACCTAGCTAACTTAATCAGGGTAACTTTCACTGTACACTTACCGAAACAAATTGCAAAATATGGTCTGAGCTGCTTGCTCAAGAATGTTTTGAGTGGGTCTGGCTTAGTCCATAATACAGGAAAGCCGTCAAATGCTTCAAGCCAGTGACTTTTATTCTCCAACAGCAAAAGCCAACAAAAAACAAATAGAAGCTTTATTTCTCTCCTGGAACAGAAAAAGAAACTGATAGCCTTTCAAGCACTAGCCATTTTACATTCAAACAATGATTACTGCACCTCTTAGCTACGGAACTGGGAATTAATTAAGACCTATCTGGCTTGTGGTGCCCAGTGTTGCAGATGGTGATGGTGATACCTCTTATGTGCAATACCCTCAGTTTCCTCCGTGGAAGGCTGCTCTCATTTTCTCAGATCATTGGCCTCCATTCTTACTTTGTTCTAGTTGTGCAGTGCAGGTGGTGGTATTTACACTGGTCAATTAGTGTTGGGCGTTCCTGCTGAGACTACTTTAACCTGAGTGACAACTTTGAACAAGGGTGTCATGGCCTCCATTGCTGGTCCCAGTGAGAAGAGGGTCTGGATGTATCTTAGAACGGACATTGGGTCTCTCTTGGAAATAGCCTGAAGTATATTTAGTCATCAGTGATATCGACTGTCATTGAGGAAATATTGTGAACTGCTATTCAAACAAGCATCTTGCCACTGTTAGCTTGTCACGGACTTAAAAAATTAGCATGTAAATTGATTTAATTAACTGAACCCATGTAATGTGATCATTAGCTACAGCATTACTCTGAATCATTGAAGTATTACAAAAATAATTTGATCCAGAACATGTTCTACAAGTATCTGTTGTTTCAGGAGGAATTTGATTTAATGCAGGCATAGCCATTATGACCAGGATCCAAATGATTTAATGGACCCAACCCCTGAAATAATGTTGCAACTGGAAGAATTCAATAAATATGAACCACATCTAGATGTCAACATATGTACAATAGCAGCATTATGTTTCTAAGTCAGCAAGCTATGAGTCAATCCTTATCACAGAGACATCTGCAAATCTACGTTAACACTAACAGACATGATTTGGAGATGCTGGTGTTGGACTGGGGTGCACAAAGTTAAAAATCACACAACACCAGGTTATAGTCCAACAGGTTGAATTGGAAGCACACTAGCTTTCAGAGCGATGCTCCTTCATCAGGTGATTGTGGAGGGCTCGATCGTAACACAGAATTTATAGCAAAAATTTGCAGTGTGATGTAACTGAAATTATACATTGAAAAACTGATTGTCTGTTAAGCCTTTCATCTGTTAGAATACAGTGATGGTTTCACTTCTTTCATGTGTAAATCACAAAACCCTTTTTTTTTAAAAAAGTTGCATTCTCGGGTTAGCTGTTAACAATGGTGATAACTAGACAGTATGTTGAAGGTGTTAGCCCGTGTTCTCTGTCTATGACCTGATTTTTAGATTGATTCCAATCTAAAAAGTGAGATAACAGAGTTTTACATAAATTCATGCAATTTTTGAGCTCAGAGTTCTACATGAATGTATGTGGTTTTTGAGCAAAATGCAATGTAACCCTGAAAGTACCAAAAAAATTCACCACACAAAATATATGTGTGCATGTGGGTCTTTGTCTGTCTGTGTGTTTTTTAACTAACAGACATTACAGATATAACAGAATTAAAGGACAGAATCTGAATTAACTCTTCAGTACAGTGGTGCTCCAAAATTAAAGGCTTCAGAGAAAGATCGCCCAAGTGTACGTGAAAATTCTTATAGCCTTAGTCAAGTGGTGCAATGTTGTCTTGGCCATCATGGACACCTCAATCAAAATCACCAACAGATTAACTATTGTCCCATTGCTGTGTGCAAAGCCACACTAAAACTAAACATGTGAGTCGTGTTTCACTACATTACCACAGCAATTATATTTCAAAAGTATGACAGCGAGTTGGTGTGAAATGAACATTGGTCCTATAGTACAAAGCATTACCACTGCAGAACAGACAGTTAACGGCAGAAAAGGGGAATTACTATTAGTGGATGTCATGTGACCCCAGTTTGACCCATTCTTTAGTGTTTATATGACAGGGACTGATTTGAGAAAAGAGACACAAGGAAGATGGACAAAGACATAGGAAGAACAATACATTCCATTATCTGGAGAGTGAAATTGGAAATTAGGACCTAGATTTTCACTGCTCGGTCAGGAATGCACAGTTATGATATGTTCTCGCCCTGAAAACTGGTTCCAGAAGAAAGCAGAGATTAGGATTTTTATTCACAGGTGGCTGGTTCTTTGCAAGACAGATTAGGATGACCCTGAATGAGTGCAAAGGTGGAAGGCCTACCTTGATGTGTTGGATCTGTATTGAGGATTAAAACAAGCAAATAAAATATAGAACAGCCATCCAATCTTCACACCAAAAACACTCCACATCTCCTCTCCAGGTTGACCATACCATTCACCTTGCCATGACCACCTATGCATTAACTAATTCTACTGCACCTATGCTGTGATCAATATCAATCAATATCCCATATCAATTCTTTATTGCACTTGTACCAACTTTGTACTAAGCTATGCCCTTATGTTTTCCTTACACTTAGTTTCCACAGGACACATGAAATAAATGCCTATTTCAGATTTAAGGAAAACTAATTTACTAAAAAAAAAATTCATCCCTTCAACTACATAATCCCTTATAAGAACAAACATTCAAGCCTTGGAATTCAAAGTTATAATTCAAATAGTCTATGAACACAGATATTGATCAATATATAAACTGGCAGGAACCTTATAATGGATGGTTCCCATGAACAGAGTGAAATAGCAGTACTCTCTGACATTCCTTTAATAAGATACCAGAATTTCTTTAGGGCAGGAGTTTTAAAGGCTATCAATAGCAGTTCTTTTTGAAACTTGCTTTTGACTTTGACACTTGTGGTTACTTCCAATAGTCAACTTTGCTGTTCATTTGACAATTGTAATGAGCTTGAAAGTTTAAGTTAATGTGCCTCTTGAACATTGATGTCCAATTTTAACAATCCTAAAAAGGGTACTCAAGGATTAAAAGTATTCCAGGACCACAGCCTATTGTGTTTCCACAGGACTGCCCAAAGTTCACAGCTGCTCCTAAGTCTAACCAGCACATCATACATTTCACACTAGTGAGTCCCAAAAGTCAAATGACGAGAGGCAGTTAAGGACTTATTGACACCCTGCAGTTTCCATTGCTACACATGCCATGCCTAGTCAGGAGAGTTGTTTAAAAAAATTCATGCCATCTCTGGTTTTTGCATTGATATGAAAACCCAGTTCAGTCAGTGTACCCATAAGCAATTTAGGGTTCCTTCTCATGACAATGAAGCATACCCCTTTTAAAGAGGGGAAAAAGTGATTGGAGACAGGAGCTTCACAATAGCTTGAGGGTCAAGAGGAAGAGAGTTGGTTAAAGATTGCATTAAAATAAAACAGTAAAAAATATTCCAAATGCAGAAAAGTATAGGCACTACACAGGAGCACAGAACCAAACAGTTTAGTTCACCATATTCTACCTTTGTTTGTCTCCATTCAGGAGAAAATTTGACTAGAGCGCTTAGGTCAGAAATTGCTGAAGGTACAGCCAGTAATTTTATAACTATATTCAATCACAACACAATGTTGTCATGTTTCAGCCTCTTGGAGACTGCTGTAATCAGGAGAAGTCTTAGAATAAAAGAGGTTCTTAAAAAGAACCAGCCAGCAATTCAGCTATTACAAGGGTAAATGAGACTTGATGCATAATGAGCCAGGAGTATGGTTCCAGAAATTGCTCAAGTCTAAGTGACCAATTAAGGCTTCAGAGCTGAAAATGTGTTGCTGTAAAAGCACAGCAGGTCAGGCAGCATGAGAATCGACGTTTCGGGCATAAGCCCTTCTTCAGGAATGAGGAAAGTTTGTCCAGCAGGCTAAGATAAAAGGTAGGGAGGAGGGACTTGGGGTGGGGTGTCAGAAATGTGATAGGTCAGACTGGGGTGGGGGCGGAGAGGTCAGGAAGAAGATTGCAGGTTAGGAAGGCGGTGCTGAATTCGATAGATTTGACTGAGACGGGGGGCGGGGGGGGGGGGGGGGGGGGAGAGAGAAAGAGGAAACTGGTGAAATCTGAGTTCATCCCAACCCAACCACCCAGTGGCTCAACATTTCAACTCCCCCTCCCACTCCAAGGATATGCAGGTCTTTGGAGTCCATCGCCAGACCACAAAACGATGGTTGGAGGAAGAGTACCTCATCTTCTGCCTAGGAACCCTCCAACCACAAGGGATGAGCTTAGATTTCACCAGTTTCCTCATTTCCCCTCTTTCCCCCCCCCCTTGTCTCAGTCAAATCCATCGAATTCAGCACCGCCTTCCTAACCTGCAATCTTCTTCCTGACCTCTCTGCCCCCACCCCAGTCTGACCTATCACCCTCACCTTGACCTCTTTCTACCTATCACATTTCTGACACCCCTCCAAGTCCCTCCTCCCTACCTTTTATCTTAGCCTGCTGGACACACTTTCCTCATTCCTGAAGAAGGGCTTATGCTTGAAATGTCGATTCTCCTGTTCCCTGGATGCTGCCTGACCTGCTGCGCTTTTCCAGCAACACATTTTCAGCTCTGATCTCCAGCATCTGCAGACCTCACTTTCTCCTCAATTAAGGCTTCAGCCCATCTGGAGTTGGATTTTACAGATAAACTGGTGGTCATGGTAGCCAATAAGCATGCTTTTGAAAGTTCATCTGGGAACTGAAAACATGCTAAAGGTTACATCAGTCCAGTCAGCCATTGACTACAAAATGTTAGAGTGACTTTAGTCACGGAGATTTCAAACAAGTTGAAAAATGGGTACCTGAGAAACAAGCAATTTAAATACAGGGGAATAAAAAGCAGTCATTGTTAGCACTTTGCCATTAAATTAAGGGTTGAGGGAGTAGTTTAAGGATAGAAATCATGCAGATCTTTTGACTGGAAAAATGACAGAATACTGAAAGACATTAAGTATTCTATTGTGCACAAACTGAATTAAACTATTCCTTCAATATTGAAATTATGCATACCAAATTACTGCTGTTTACAGCAAGGCATCACTAAATACCATTTGGAGCAAGAACTTTGGATTCTCAACTAAAGTTACTGCTTGAGCCATGTTTAAGCCTCAAGTGGAGGTTAATGCCCATTCATGCTGCATAAGACATGCATACTTCCTACCATGATTTTTCTTTCACCATGGAAAGCAGGTGATGCTAGCACTAACATGCTAGAGTGATGATATGAAAGGACACTTCCAAAAATCTGGTCTAAATAGGCATCTCAATTTCACCAGCCAAATTGAAAACCCAGCTTAAGAGCAAAAACTATATTATTGAGTAAAGTCTAAGTGAGACCATGCACTACCTGGACCCCAGTAAAATATGAATAAAAAATCCAAATGAAAACATGCTAAGTTTTGATACAAGGAATTATCTAGATACAAAGTCCAAAGCTTTCATACTTGTATTAAACTTTATTGGCTTCACAAGTTTAAAAAAGCGACAACATAAAAGCTATACAAATGAAAATGGTTTTGAAATGGTTTTCATAACCAGAGCTAAGCAGTTTGATATCTTATGGCATATATACACATGCCTACAGGAATGTAGGCTTTATGCTGTACATGCTAAATAATTTATCCAGTTCAATAATTGACTGAAGAATCATATGTTCAAGGCATCTTTGCTTAATTTAAAAGTATTCTAATTGCATTCCACTGATCACAGCACAAATAAGCAGTAACATTTGTTATGGCCTGTGCTATTTTGCTCTTTAAATAAGATCATTTGAGGTACTTGACAGTAGATGTTGCTGCATTTGCAACATTGATATTAGTGGCTTTTTTCCAATTTTCACATCCTACAGACTAAGTGGAACATATGATACAAGAGGGTTAGGAGGCAGTTCATTCACACTGAAGGGCTTCACTTCCTCACACCCCTAAAAACTACTTAGTGGCAAGATAGAAAAACCACCTTGTGATCATGCTTTTGTATCTAGCATCAGCTCAAGTAGGTTGCTGGAAAACATTCAATTCACAGGCACAAAAAGTGAATTAAAGTGATGCAAATTTGCTCATGTTATTGTAAAAGATACACAGAAACATTACTAGAAAATATTCAACTTCAAGTATCAAACAATCATGCACTTTTTGGCACTGGTCCTCATGTCAGAAGTTCCATTCTCAAGTTATGGAAATGTTTCTTCATATTTCATTCTTTGCCATCAATTTTGCAGTACAAGTACATGGACACCACCATTGCTGCAATCTGAAAAGACACCATAGTGAAAACAATTAGAACTGTAAAAGCTCAATTGGTGTAGAACAAAAACTGCTGTAACCCTTAGCCCATACAAGGAATGTTGAAGGGCCAGGTGTGTGCAACAAATCTTCTTGCCAAAGGAATATTCTAAGAACACAAAGTGCGG
This sequence comes from Chiloscyllium plagiosum, assembly GCF_037043375.1. NCBI lineage: Eukaryota > Metazoa > Chordata > Chondrichthyes > Orectolobiformes > Hemiscylliidae > Chiloscyllium > Chiloscyllium plagiosum. The sequence goes on along the minus strand of NW_028270147.1, from coordinate 44,274,259 downwards.
GTACAAGAGTGTATCAAAGTTATACACTAATTGATCTTTAAGTTGGCAATCATGCAGTTTGATTTAACCCAGGCTGAGGTGGCAAACCAAGTCCAAGGTTTTAGTTGCACTTGAGTAACTAAACAGCATGTTCTGGGTGAATAGTAAATTCATTAGAGTGCAAATCTTTGCTGTTCATACAGATTCTCGATTGAAGTTCAGAACAGGAAAATCTTACCTCCAGTGCACAGATTCCTGCTGCAATCCCTCCTACAATGTTAGCATTCTCCTTCAATATGTCAAAAAGTTGATGAAAACATCCCTAAATATAGAACAGTTGTTTAGAGGTTTTATACTGAAAGAAAGACTCAAAGCCATGAGAATCTAGAGGCTTTTACAAAGATTGTACCTGTACATTACTTTGATCTGCTGCACTCTCAGTACAAACAACTGTTGAATTGCAACAGAATGCTGGAAAGGTTTGGTTGTGGTGTTTGAAGTAATAAGAACCACCAAAGTCTGTGTAGTTGCTGAAGCCACAGCATTTTAGCTGCAGTGACAGAAAGTAATATAAATTAGTACTAAAGAATTCAATTCTACATGTAATAAATTTTGGCAGTAATTAAGCTTTATGCAAGAAAGATTACAAATTAGCAAAGATAGTTCACATATTGTAGCTCTGTTCAGGTTATCACAAATGCCACACATCTTTGCTAAAGCCCCAATATCACCTTTCACAAGTTGAAACAGTTTCTCCTCAAAAGATCAGCAACATCCTCATACCTGGAATATCAACTATCTGAATTTACTGTTGCAATGCAATTTTCCCTTAATTGCCTACATCCAGGTTATTATATCTCTCCCTTGCTTGGCAGCTAAGTGGATAGTTCCTGTTAAGATCCTGGAACAATTGATTTAATTTTGACTTTACCCTAATTGAGATCTAGGGGAAACTGCAGATCAGAATGGAGAGGTATGGTGCTGGAAAAGCAGTGGAGAATCAATGTTACAGGCATAAGTTCGTATCAGGAAGGTGTAGGAGGGGGAGGTAGCAGGAAGGTGTAGGTAGATGGTGATAGGCCAGAACAGAGTGGAGCAGATGTGAAGAAAGATGGACAATTGAGTCAGAGGTGGGGGGGGAAAAATAAAAAAAGAGGAAATGGTGACATTGATGCTTCATGGCTGGAAGGTTCAAGGTGGGAGGCCCTCTAGGCATTGAGTGGCTTGGATTGGTTGGTGGCGACTGAGGACTTGCATGGCCTTAGTGTGAAGTGGTCAGCTATGGTGTGGTGGGGCTGTTTTAGTATCCCAAAGATGTTCCCTGAAACAGTTGGCGTCCTGTCTCCCCACCCTTCATGGCATTCCACAGAAGTAATTCTTGACTCCCTTGTTGGGTCCATGCCACCCTTAATCAATGCACCCTCCACTTTCCCATGCCACAAAAGATGCAAAACTTGTACCTACACATCCATCTAAGCCCTAAAGGATCCTTTCACACCCTATAGAAATTTTCCTGCACATCCAAACACCTCTACTGTGTCTGCTTCTGAGTCATCTGCCTTAGGACCCTCTAACCACATGGCATTAGTGTTGACTTCACCAGTTTCCTCATCTTCCCTCCCCATCTCATCCCAGATTCAGCCCTCCAACTCAGCACCACCCTCTTGAACTGTCCATCTTCCTCACTCCCTCTTTTCTTCCCCCCAGGACATTCCTTCAGGAATCAGCAGGAGTCTAATGCTCCTTTGATCAGTCTGACCTGCTGTGCTTTTCTATGCCACACTGACTTGGAGATCTGCAGGCAAAAATTCTCAAATACTAAAAATGCTAATTGAATTTGTCTTGAAGTGTTCATTCTGTGAACAAAGATTGAAGAGAAACCCTATTCTTTTCTTGGCAATAGCTCAAAAACAATTGCCAGAGTATATAATGGCATCCACTTTCAGAGGTGTGGTTAAGTGGTAAATACAGAGCTCAAGTTACAATTAACCATCTATTAACCTAGTATCAGTGACTAGGCCTGCTTCAATTTAAAAGCCAGCTACTTATTTAACAATCAACTGATTTACAGCACAATTTAGGAGTATGGTGAAACATTTGGACCAAGTAGAAAATTTGTTACAAAAAAGTGTAATTACTTCACTCATTGTAGTATTCCAGATACCAGTCACATCATTTTTCCTTCCATAGTCATTTTGTAGGACTGGAGTAACCCATGCACGTAGAAGACTTTCTGCCTAAAAAAAATTTTTAAAACTGTTGAAGTTAAATATGGTGGCAGTTCACCCAAAACCAAACCAAGTAATAGAATGAAGGGAGGGTCAGGTCTAAGTGGCATCATGTAGAAAGCTTACATCATAATGGGGAAATTCAAAGATGAAATTAATAGCTTGTGACAAAGGCAATACACAAATTGAAGTAAATTTAAACCTGTGTGTAGAGTCTTTATTAATCCTCATTTCTGAGGAGGAGGAGTGAGTGTCAACCATGTTCAATTAATTCTCCATTTGAAATAAAGCAATTGGGGTTGTGTTGAGAAGAGTTCCTCTATGAACTGAGAATTGAGAATATTCAAGGCAATTTGTGTCAAGTGGTTTGTAGTGTGGTACCAACATTAAATACATATTTAGTTCACAAGTTATATTTTATTATCTTCCACATTTATATAGCAGTTAGATGATGTTTTACTTACAAAGGAAGAATACACCAAAGCAACAACTGCAGCAGCAATCTCCGCAATAAAGATGATCAGAACAATGGCAAAGAACTAGAGAAATAAAGGAACATTACTAGTCTGTTCACAGCAAATCATGGCATTCAGGCCAGCTATTTGAAGTCTATAATAGAATTCAGACAAGTTACAGTACAGCAAATACTAAATAACAGTTAGTTCAAGAAGCTATGGGATTGGGCTTCCTGACCTCTCAAGGTTCAGTTCCACTCCCAAGTAGTGGTGGGAATTGGTTGATTTTAAAAAGCCTTCTTAAATATGAAGGGGTTATTAGCACAGTGTTCTCATCTCTGGACCAGGCCAATAATCAAATCACACCTACCATGCAGGATAGATACATGACTGAATAAGTTGATAAAATGGGTGGGGTTCATTGCAGTGGTAGCACACTCCTCTCCAAGCCAGGTAGTCTGGCTAAGTCAGCCCTTACTATAGAAGGGTCATATAGAGACTAGAAAGCAAACAAAAATGCTTCTGAAGTTGAGCAGCTGGAACACTAATAACCAAGCTAATGTTTAGCAGGAAACAGAGTAGGCCAGTTAGATTAGACCATGAATGGAGTCATATGTACAGCACAAAACAGACCCTCCAGTCCAACTCATTCGTGATCAGATATCCAAAGTTTATCTAGCCCCATTTCCCTCTAAACCCTTCCTGGTCATATGCCCATCCAGCTGGGTTTTAGTTGTAATTGTACCAGCCTTCACTTCCTCTGGTAGCTCATTCCATACACTCCCCACCCTCTGCATGAGGAAATGGCCCCTTAGCCCCCTTTTAAATAAATATTTCCTCCCCCCTCAACTTATGCCCTTTAGTTTTAGATGCCAACCTAGGGAGGGGACCTTTGTTATTTACTTACCCAGCCCTCATTTTAAAAGCTAATAATTTGCCTCTACATTTCTAGTCCATAATCTATTCCAAATTAGAATTTTGATCATTGCGTCTCAGCCATTTTCTAAATCCTTAATATTCTAATCCAGGGAAATAATCTTTCCAGAGAGAAGGAAATAGAATAATTGAGTGTAGGGAAGTTTTGCTCCCATTCATTTTTATACTTCACCTGCTGGGACAGAATAGAGAGTTATCCAGATAGATAATCTCTTTTACTGCTGCATGATATGAGTACAGTGATTTTGAACCTACCAATATTAGCAGACACTTGCTTTCCTTCTGTGCACCACAGCACCCCAAAAAGCCAAGGAGGATTAACACAGCACCAATTGCTATGCAAAAGTAACCAACGTTGACAAATTGCATTGCTTGAGATGATATAGGTCCAATGACTCGTATAAAAGAACTGCCATCCACGCTGACCCATATTCCAACACCTAGAAGAGCAGCTCCAGCAAGCTGGAAGGATTGAAGAGACATTAAAATCAGATCAATTTCACCATGCAAGAGTAACATTTATGTAGTAAAGGCAAGATAAAGTGGTTATATTACACCCTTTCTGCTGAATCTAATGTAATGGTTTCAAAGATTAAAATATTGGAGATTGTTACACAAGTCAAGCAAGAGATCCTCGAGTCAGATGGTTCTCTTGGGCTCCCAATTAATCTAATTAGAAATTTGAAAAACTAACCAAGGGTTGCATCTAGTTGTAGATGAACAAGTGAAACTGAGTAGTACAGCAATGAACAGGCCCTTCAGCCCACCAAGACTCAACAGCAGACCCTTTAAAAATCCTTTTGCCTCAATGCAGTCCCCTTCTAGAAGAAAGGTTAAAGGAGCTGTTCCAAATTCCTGCAAGTTGGAGATATCATGTCAGTTGGATTTTCAGCTAGGTGATATTCTTTTTGCTTTGTTTCATTTGGTGGTGTAAATAAACTTGGTTTTACTTGAAGTAAGGTGGTTTGACCAGCTGTATCACACCTGCCTAAAAACAACTCAGTTAGCATCAGGGCTACCTTCTTGAGGGAGATGTCCAGCCTGGTTCATAATTGGACAGTGTGCACTAATACAATACACTAATGGAAACATAGCATCTACCACCTCATCTACTAGAGTTGGCACTCAGGGATGATTGGCCTGTATGCCAACATCCCTGCATTTGACTTGCATATTGACTGTTTATGAAGGCTACAACTAAATCTGGACTTAAAGGTAAAGGTAGAGGACAAAAGAATGTCTTGCAGCAATTAGAGTTATGTAGACCTTTGTTTTGGTCTATCAAAAATGATTATGGGATATTCAATGAAATCTGTCTTCATTATGAATTATGCTCTTAGTCAATGAGTCATTCTTCATTACACATATTAATTTTGGAGGGAAGGTGCTGACAAAAATCTTCCCCTGGCTGAAGGGATGACAATTTATTGCCCAATCTTAGAATTTAAAAAAGCCAGCCATTTAGGGCCAAAAGAAATTCCATTTGGCAATCTGGTTTGGTGACCAAGTAAAACAATGTTAGATTTTTTTTTTTACTTTGGAAACAATCAGAAAGATGGGATGGAGATAAAGTAACTATAAAATTTTAGTGATGTCAGATAGGAAATGATTTGGAGATGTGGATGTTGGACAGGGGTGTAAAGTTATAATCTGGTGTTGTGATTTTTAAACAGTTAGGAAAAGTCACCTTTACTCCTTTTGTGGGAGATTAATGTGAAACAAAACCCAGGAATGAGAATTAAAGTGAGGAATAAAGTGAGAAATGTAAACAGTTTTCTAAAAAAGTTCTAGCTCCTAGCCACAGGCAATGAAGCTGAAACAGGAGAGTTACAGACCTCTATTTAGAAAGTGCATAATAGGTGATTTGGGGCAAGGACAAAATAGGAGACAAGCAGAATTCAATTAGTGGGGTCATGTTCAACCAACATGCTATTCTCAAATTATCTTCAAATTAGATGAAAGCTTGCACTGCATCTTTTAAGATTAGTGTACTTACAAAGATGAAGAGATTGAATAAGACCATCATAACTTTCACAAATGTAAAGCACCCCATTTTCACTTGTAAAGTGAAGACCTGCAAAGACAAAAATCAAACTTGAAACTGGTATTGCTACAGAATTTAAATGAAACCAAGAGGCTCATTGCTTAACAATTGAGAACATTTTTTGAATCATCCATAGTGCAACTTCATCCATAGTATGATCAGGAGAAGAGGACCATTGTACTCTTCAATGACTTCAAGATCAGTACATCACAGTTAAACTTCTAATATTGGGATTGAGGCCTTAAGACTTTGCCCCCAGTATCTCAAAATCAAAATCCAAATCATGAAGGACAAGGGTAGTAGGTACATGGGATCACCACCTGCAATTTCCCCTCCAAGCCACTCACTATTCTGACTTGGAAGTATTTTTTCCAGGAAAACAGTCAATCCTGGAACCCAATCCTAGTGACACTTCAGTCACCCACACCAAATTTCTATTAGTTAAATGGGACTCCACTTGAGAATTAATATTAATGGTGAGGGTCAAAGTGCTACAGAGTGAAGGGGGAAGGGCAGCAGTTCCAGGGAACCCTGGATGTCAAGGGACAGCTTGTTAAAGTAGAAGCATTTAAAAATATGCATTAAAAACACTGAAGGGGCCCTTCAAAAGTAGAAAGTGCTAGGATTGCTTAATCAACAAATGAGGGTTTAAAAAGACGAACTGTCAGACAGACAAAACCAAGGCATTCAAGAATAAAATAGTGTTAATGCATAACTAGCAGGATCAGTTAGAAACAAAAAGGGAAAGTTTGGGAGGAGAGAGGACATGAGTGATGTCTTAATGACAAAAATCGTCATCTGCATTCAGAAAGAATGCATTGTTGCCAGGGATTTCAGTTGGCTGGACAGGTTCTGAAAACATTTGTGGTATCAGATATTTGAACAGCCTAAATCCTCAGGTTCAATGAAATGCATACTAGGCTATAGGTGGGGAAGATTGCTGGAACCCTGGTAGAGTTCAATTTTGATGGGGAAAAACAAGTGTTAGACTGGAAGTTAGCTAACAGGATTCTTTTGTTCAAGATGGGCAGCAGGGATGCCAACTAGTGAGTGGTTGGGAAGTTACTGGAAAAGTTTGAAGAATAGGATTGAAGTCAATACTTGGAAAGGCATTGACTGATCAGGGGAAGTCAGCATGGATGTGTTGTAGGGAGAAACAAAGCTTTTGAAACTCTGGTCTGGTAGCATTTGTGGGAAGAAATCAGTTAGTGTAGAATCAGTCATATGGTCTGTTTGTGCTACATCTTTGTCCCAACTCCCTAAACTGACCAGGCCCCATTTGCCAGGATATGTCCTGCTAAACTTTTCCTATGCATGTTCCTGAAAAAAATTTTGGACAATAGTAACTGTACTCTCCTTTCTCCTGAAAGATTGCTCCACATACACCACTCTGGTCAAAGTTGCCCCTCAGGACCCTTTTAAATCAAGGGTTCTAATTTTGCATTCCAACCTGGGAAGACCTCAGCAATTCAGTATCTATATTCATGATTTTAAGCCTCTTAAGATGGTCACCCTTCAATGCTGCATTGAAGCAAATCCCAACTTCCCCTGCCGCCCCCCCCCCCCCCCCCCACTCCCAACACCATCCTGCTTAGGCTTCTTTGACCCTCTTCAAAGAAAAGTAACATCCTTCCTGTAAGGATGTGACCAGTGTTTGAGTCCAGTGACTCTAACACCTACTTTCTTCATGTGCTGGAGACAGTTTTGCCAGCAATTTGTATTTTTGCTGGGGATTGCCAATTCTTGAATAGAAAACATTGCTTGACTGAATTGTTAACATGCATAAATAATCCCCAAAAAACCTTAGTGTTAAAGTAGAAGGTATATCAGCAAGGTTACAGAAGTCAAGTCAATGGGGCTGTTAGGAGGATGGTCTCAGGTTTCAGTCTGCTGAAAAGTTGGGTAGAGCCAATGCAGATAGAATTTAATCCCAAAGTTGAGGTAATGTATTGGAGACCAATAAGTAATCTTGGGTGCACCAGTTCAGAAGTTCTTGGAGAGATCAAGACAGGTAGATAAGAATGGTGAAGCCAGCATAGAATGCTGGCCTTAAGCAGTTGGTGTGTAAAGTGTAGGTGTAAGGGAGCTTTGCCAAAACACTAATCATTGTTTAGACCACAACCAGAACATGGCAGTTCTGTTCATGAACTGCAACGCAACTGCACTGGAGATTCACCAGGGATGCTGCCTGGTATTAAAAGTCAGTTGAGGAGACCAGGTCTCTTTTCCTTGGGGCAAAAAAGAATTTAAGTGACATTAAAATGGAGGCACTGAGGGTAGATCGCAGGAATCTTTCTTCCCTCCCTTAAGCCCTCCAGCATTCCACTAGTTATGGTATGCACAATATTCAGTTAAAACCAGCATATTTACTAGTTTGCCTTTGACAAAGTCTAAGAGCACAACAGTTCTTTGACTAGATAAGACATGACTACTGCTGAACAATGTCAGTTGTGTTTCCTACAGTCATGGGAACAGCACAACCCTCATTTTAAGTAACTCCCTTAAGTACATTAGGCTTAAAACCTAAATATTTACTCTAATTATTCAAATTGGAATCTGAGCTTCTAGACTGACAAGATACACACCGAACTAATGAGGAATTTTCTATGAAACCTCCATTTTGTCTATGGAGACGTGGGTTGACTAATCCCATTCAAGTACAGTAAAGCTCATTAATAGTCAATTAGATTAATTTTAGTAATTTAAAGAGTGAGAACTTATACAGGAGTGTATTAAGTACACAGCTGTAAGTGCTACATGTTTGAGAAAATTTTTCCAATGTTGTGGCACACCATACTGTAAAGGCAGTTAGTGTTTCAGTTCAGAACATGCCAAAATTTAGTGGTGGAACCCATCGGAATTAGATCTAACTTGGAATCAGATCCTGGATTTGGCCTATTGAATCAGAACTTGGGCTCAACTGTTTAAAGTGAATCAGCAAGTTAACTAGTTTGAATCTCATTTCATAGAAGCTTGGCAAGTTTGTCCAACCAGAACTCCTATTTTTGACCACTTAGAAAAAGTTACCTTGAGATAAATAGAGGTTAGATCGTTGTCAGTTGAAGTACTCGATTAGCACGAGGGAAACGGTTTAAGGCAAACAAACGAGCTTCCAGAGAAAGAGCAGGTTGAATTTGCTTTGTAGGAGATAGAGGTAGCCCACTTCACATTACAGCGTATTGAGTAGGTCAACACTACAGGCACGGTACCGTCTCCGATTAACGGAGAACTTGGGTCTTTCGCTACACCCCTATCCAAACAAGTGAAGCAATTCCTTTTGTGCCAGTTTGGCTAAACTAGCCGAGTCCACTCCTTTGATTTTAAAAAGATCAGATGACTGCAGTTGGTGCCCTGTGAAGCACCATGTACAATCGACGCGTCTTACAAAGTGAGCTAAGTTAGGTCTTCGTTTGCTGTACAAGTAGACCTTCCAATCGGCATGTAGAGAGGATTTGTTGGGGAAAAAAAAAATCTTGCGAGCATAGTGTTAGACTCGTTATCCAGATGGGCAGGTGGTTTTCTAAAAGCTTCCAGAACACGTCGAATAGAAAGCCATTCAACGATTAGTAAGAGTTACTAGAAAAAAAAAGTGCGACTAGAGTTTAGACAAAAGGACTATTGGCATATTGAGTGTAGGAACAATGCCATAAGTTCTTAAATTCTATAGAATATATCATCAAGTTATAAACTTTAACGTAGTTACTAGAGATTGAAACAGCCAAAATCTAAGCACAAAATACATCTTCTTGAATTTGAGAAACATACCTTTAACTGCTCAGGTCCGGGCTAGATAAGCCAGAAATGCGATATAATCAACACGTCTACTTTGACCTTGTAGAACGAGGGAACAGGTACCTCACCTGGCGACTACATGCATTTAAAGGAGGATATTTAAATAGTGGCTTTAACTGACATCGATTTGAACCAATTGTCCCCAGCAGTGGGTTGCACCCTCTGCTGAATCTAACTTTGATTTACATAGCCAGACAGGTGCTTATGCCTGCGCCCTCTTGTGAGCAGCTATAGTTGTTGAGATGGTAACAAATGAAGTCGCTTATACTCGTCTTGACGTATCTTTTGTATGATATATGAATGTCAAAAAAAATAGAATCAATTCGTCATAATGCTCCTTCCACTAAAAGTAGAATGCAGAAGACAGCTCAACACTAAAGTAGCAAACGGAGCCAATTTTTACCACTTGTTAGCGGATGTTATTCTGCAGTTAGAGCTATTTTCTAACTATGTTCCTTCTCTCATTTTAAAGATGAGCCACTCACTCAGGAATGCTTGCCATTCAATAGCATAAATTGTCTTTGCTGGCAATAACTAGAAAAAAAAACAGGAAATGCCAGAAGGTATCTTACATCACGTCTCAACGAGTAGTTATCTTCCTTAACATGATGCTTCCAGGGTCCTAGCAGATCAGCAATCTTCATGATGTAGTTGTTAATAATTCCAAAAATGCTACATAAACTTCTCAATCGTGCCTATTTGTACTGATCTATATAGCCCACAATCCTTTTCTTAAAGAGATAGTCATTCCTTTGTTAATTGTCATTATCTGTTTCAGCTGGTCACAATGTTTAATTAAACTGCTGCACATCCACTGCAGGGATACTGAAACAACATGGCAGTCTGTCTATGCCTATATCCCAGCTGACTGAACAGTCCATGGTAGAGGCCAATGTTTGCACTTAGAACGTTCTCTTAGCTTTGGTCTCCCAATGAAATCAGGATCTTGTGTTGGTGATCTCCCCTGGAACTCGGAAGGTCCCAATCTCCTGCATCCAACACAGAGCCTTGCAGCTTCATGTGACTTTCCCTCTTCTCTGGCAGCAGAATCTTGTCAGGATAACTGTATTTTTCACAAAGAAATTATCAGTTGTGAGACATTGTGCAAAGAGCCATGCATTTTTAGGTAAATTTCTCCTGCCTGGCAGGAGAGAGGAGGTTGAATAAAGCATTGCTTTCTTAATGTAATTGCATTCACTTTTTTAGTTGCTCCTCGCTGATTGGACGTGATTGTTATTATTTCATCAATTTTATGCCTCTTGCAGCTTTTTGCAGAGAACACAGAATGTAGGTGGCACTTATCTACTTGATCTACTCCGTTTCCGCCAGGATATCGATATCAGATGTCCTAAGGCTTGGGAAACAGAGCCATAAAGGGTTCAAATTGAAAAAGCTGAACAGGAATGAAGCTAGCAGCCTCATTGTCACATTCGAGTGTCCTTAAAGAGGGTTTGTTGGCTATTCATGCCCCTGTCCCCGTCCTGTCCTCCACCTGAATTAAAGCTATGTGGGTGAGTTGCAAATAGGTTTGGGTCAGATATCTGATACCGTTTTATCGCCAACCTAACCTACTCTCTTCTTGGTTAAATTTGCTACTTCACTTTCAGGATGTTATTTATTTGAGCCCCTAGGTGTCACTGTCCATCCACACCATTCAGTGTCATCCCAAACTACATTCATTCACATTAATTCACAATTAGTTGCATTTTCCATGTCTGTCTGTTCCACTAAGCTATGCTTTTCTGAAGTCTTTTACTGTCTTCTTTACTGTTTGCCAAACCACCTCTCCTGCAACATCAGTAAATCTGGGTTGTTCTGATTTCAGTCCAGTTTCAATTTTTGCTGGCTTGTTTTTGCCCATTAGCCACCAACACCAATTACAGCCTGACCTCCCTTCTTGCATTCAGGTCATTTGTCCATGTTTGGACTAAGGCTATCATGATTTCTGGGGCTAAGTGGTATTGGTACTGAGCAGGAGAGTTGCACTACTTAATAGTACTACCAGTAACTTCTTCCATCATCTTGCTGATGATTGAGAGTAGGCTGATGGGGCATAATTAGCCACATAGGAATTGGCTGCTTTTTGAGATTAAGATATTTTATGCAATTTTCCTTGTTACAATTTCTGGTACTGTACTTGCACAGGAACAATTTGGCTAGGGCACAGATAGTTCTGGAGAACACATCATAAGCACTACCAACAAATTATTGTCAGTTTCCAGAAGCTTGGTGATATCTAGTACTCTCAGCCACTTATTCATATCGTGCAGTGAATCATATTGACTGAAATCTGGCAAGTATAATGTTGCGGGCCTTAAGAGGAGGCTGAGATCAATTACCTATTCCACCTGTTTTAGTCGGTAGTAGAAAGTGAGGACTGCAGATGCTGGAGATTAGAGTTGAGAATGTGGTGCTAGAAAAGCACAGAAGGTCAGGTAGCATCCAAGGAGCAGAAGAATTGACATTTCAGGCATAAGCCCATCATCAGCAATGGCTTATGGTTTCCCGATGAAGGGTTTATGCCTGAAACGTTGATTCTCCTGTTCCTCATCTGCTGCCTGACCTGCTGTTCTTTTCCAGCACCACACACTCGACACCTGTTTTAGTCAACTATCTTCTTAAAAAAATGAGTACTTCAGTACATAAAATGTTTGAACTTGTTAATAGAGAGAAGAAAAATATTCAAAGTTAACACAATAAAATGTAACACTCTAATCTTCACCTCTACTCTAAATAGTATCCTCGATTATTCGAGGGTTGCTGAAACACAGCTAATTATTAACATTTACTAACGGTTGGAATGAGGAGAAAGGCCCCACACCTACCTCAGTTTGAACAGGCATCACATCTCACGATGTCGATTTTATTCGGAAATATATGCAAAATTTTCAAGGCAACCAGCTTATGCTCCCAATAATACTAATAGTGCTGTCATGAACACAGAAAAGCTCAATGGGTCAAGCAGTGTATAGAGTCATAGAAATGTACAGCACGGAAACAGACCCTTCAGAGCAACCCATCCATGCCGACCAGATATCCCAACCCAATTTAGTCCCACGTGCCAGCACCCTGCCCATATCCCTCCAAACCCTTCCCATTCATATAACCATTCAAATGCCTCTTAAATGTTGCAATTGTACCAGCCTCCACCACATCCTCTGGCAGCTCATTCCATACACATACCACCCTGTGTGTGAAAAAGTTGCCCCTTAGGTCTCTTTTATATCTTTCCCCTCCCATCCTAAACCTATGCCCTCTAGTTCTGGACTCCCTGACCCCAGGGAAAAGACTTTGTCATTTTATCCTATCCATGCCACTCATAATTTTGTAAACCTCTATAAGCCTCCGACGCTCCAGGGAAAACAGCCCCAGCCTGTTCAGCCTCTTCCTGTAGCTCAGATCCTCCAACCCTGGCAACATCCTTGTAAATCTTCTTGAACCCTTTCAAGTTTCACAACATCTTTCCGATAGGAAGGAGACCAGAATTGCACACAATATTTGAACAGTGGCCTAACCGATGTCCTGTACAGCCGCAACTTGACCTCCCAACTCCTGTACTCAATAATCTGACCAATAAAGGAAAACATACCAAACGCTTTCTTCATTATCCTATCTACCTGCGACTCCACTTTCAAGGAACCTACACTCCAAGGTCTCTTTGTTCAGCAACACTCCCTAGGACCTTACCATTAAGTGTAGAGGTCCTGCTAAGATTTGCTGTCCCAAAATGCAGCACCTCGCGTTTATCTGAATTAAACTCCATCTGCCACTTCTCAGCCCATTGGCCCATCTGGTCCAGATCCTATTGTAATCTGAGGTAACCCTCTTCGCTGTCCAATATATCTCCAATTTTGGTGTCATCTGCAAACTTACTAACTGTACCTCTTATGCTCGCATCCAAATCATTTATGTAAATGATAAAAAGTAGAGGGCCCAGCACCGATCCTTGTGGCACTCCATTGGTCACAGGCCTCCAGTCTGAAAAACAACCCTCCACCACCGCCCTCTGTCTTCTACCTTTGAGCCAGTTTTGTATCCAAATGGCTAGTTCTCCTTGTATTCCATGAGATCTAACCTTGCTAATCAGTCTCCCATGGGGAACCTTGTCGAATGCCTTACTGAAGTCCATATAGATCACATCTACTGCTCTGCCCTCATCAATCTTCTTTGTTACTTCTTCAAAAAGCACAATCAAGTTTGTGAGACATGATTTCCCATGCAAAAAGCCATGTTGACTATCTCGAATCAGTCCTTGCCTTTCCAAATACATGTACATCCTGTCCCTCAGGATGCCCTCCAACAACTTGCCCACCACTGAGGTTAGGCTCACCGGTCTATAGTTCCCTGGCTTGTCTTTACCACCCTTCTTAAATAGTGGCACCACGTTTGCCAACCTCCAGTCTTCTGGCACCTCACCTATGGCTATCCATGATACAAATATCTCAGCAAGAGGCCCAGCAATCACTTCTCCAGCTTCCCACAGAGTTCTCGGGTACACCTGATCAGATCTTGGGGATTTATCCACCTTTAACCATTTCAAGACATCCAGCACTTCCTCCTCTGTAATCTGGACATTTTGCAAGATGTCACCATCTATTTCCCTACAGTCTATATCTTCCATATCCTTTTCCACAGTAAATACTGATGCAAAATATTCTTTTAGTATCTCCCCCATTTTCTGTGGCTCCACACAAAGGCCGCCTTGCTGATCTTTGAGGGGCCCTATTCTCTCCCTAGTTACCCTTTTGTCCTTAATATATTTGTAAAAACTCTTTGGATTCTCCTTAATTCTATTTGCCAAAGCTATCTCATGTCCCCGTTTTGCCTTCCTGATTTCCCTCTTAGGTATACTCCTACTGCCTTTATACTCTTCTAAGGATTCACTCGATTGATCCTGTCTATACCTGGCATATGCTTCCTTTGTTTTCTTAACCAAGCCCTCAATTTCTTTAGTCATCCAGCATTCTCTCTACCTATCAGCCTTCCCTTTCACCCTGACAGGAATATACTTTCTCTGGATTCTTGTTATCTCATTTCTGAAGGCTTCCCATTTTCCAGTCAGCCCTTTACCTGCGAACATCTGCCTCCAATCAGCTTTCGAAAGTTCTTGTCTGATACCGTCAAAATTGACCTTTCTCCAATTTAGAACTTCAACTTTTAGATATGGTCTATCCTTTTCCATCACTATTTTAAATCAAATAGAACTACGGTCGCTGTTCCCAAGTGCTCCCCCACTGACACCTCAGTCACCTGCCCTGCCTTATTTCCCAAGAGTAGGTTGAGTTTTGCACCTTTTCTAGTAGGTACATCCACATACTGAATCAGAAAATTGTCTTGTACACACTTAAGAAATTCCTCTCCATTTAAACCTTTAACATTATGGCAGTCCCTGTGAATGTTTGGAAAGCTAAAATCCCCTACCACAACCAACTTATTATTCTTACAGATAGCTGAGATCTCCTTACAAGTTTGTTTCTCAATTTCCCTCTGACTATTGGGGGGCTATAATACAATCCCAATTAGGTTATCATCCCTTTCTTATTTCTCAGTTCCACCCAAATAACTTCCCTGGATGTATTTCTGGGAATATCCTCCCTCAGCACAGCTGTAATGCTATCCCTTATCAAAAATGCCACTCACCCTCCTCTCTTACCTCCCATTCTATCCTTCCTGTAGCATTTGTGTCCTGGAACATTAAGCTGCCAGTCCTGCCCATCCCTGAGTTATGTTTCCTTAATTGCTATGATATCCCAGTCCCTAACCATGCCCTGTTCCTAACCATGCCCTGAGTTCATCTGCCTTCCCTGTTAGGCACCTTGCATTGAAATAACTGCAGTTAAATTTATTAGTCCTATCCTGTCCCTGCCTGCCCTGACTGTTTGACTCATTTCTGTTCTCAGCTGTACCCGTCTCTGATCGATCTCTTTCCTTACTATCTCCCTGGGTCCCACCCCCACCCCACCTTACTAGTTTAAATCCTCCCAAGCAGTTCTAGCAAATTTCCTTGCCAGTATATTAGTCCCCTTCCAATTTAGGTGCAATCTGTCCTTCTTGTACAGGTCACTTCTCCCCCAAAAGAGATTTCAATGATCCAAAAATGTGAATCCTTCTCCCATACACCAGCTCCTCAGCCATGCATTCATCTGCTAATGTCGATTTTATTCTGAAATATATGCAAATTTTCTAGGCAACCAGCTTATGCTCCCAATAAAACTAGTACTGCTGTCATGAACACAGAAAAGCTTAATGGGTCAAGCGGTATATGTAGAGAGGAAATTGAAAGGTAAGCAACTTGAAATGCTAATTATTTCCTTTCATCGTTGAGCAGTTCCAGTATTTTGCTTTTAAATTATGATCAGATGTGTTACTGACCATTTCTAAGGCCGGGTACACTTGAACCTAAACCTTTTAACCCTTAGGTAGGGACATTACCACTGTACTACAATTGTCCCCCTCCCTCTGCTCCAGTATATGGTTTTTGTATTGCTGTAGTGCCACATGGTGGTGCTGTGCCTATATCTCTCAGATATAACAACAAGTTAAAAAAAATTCAGTTTCTGTTTCACAAATAACCGCAAAGATTAGCTTTTTTAAACCACAGAATAGTAATAAGTTATCAGGTATTCATTAGAAGCAGTTTGATGCTCCATGGTTTCTTACCCATATTTAAAGAGACATTGTCGTGAAGACAGCAAACAGTGGTAATACTAATACTTAAAACTTAGTCAATATACATGTAGGTAAGAAAATCTTGGTAAGAAAATGTAAAATGGGTAATAGTAAATTATTAGCTTGTTTCACATTTTGCTTTCTTTATTGACTTCAAAGGAATAAAAATTGCATGAGATGTAGAATGGGCTTCTGATATGTTATGACTGATTTGATATGACATGTTAAGTACACTGTTTCTGACACTTGGGCCTGACTTTTTGCTGATGGGTTGAAAGTTCTGAGTTATGACAAATCCCAATTCCACAAACCCAACTTCGGGTGGGGAGGAAAGATATCCCAGAAATTTGGGTTTTAATTTTGGGGGGAATGGTCAGTGATAGGGAGGGGGAGCTGTTTGCACAGTGAAGGTGAAGGGGCTGGCGGTGGGAGGAGCTGTGGTATGTGTAAGTGGCACATGTGCAGACAACTCTGGAAAGGATTTGTTGACACCTGAAAATTGGGCAAAAGGCTGGCCTTGGTACACTGGCATGTTGCCCAAATAATGAAGAAACAATAAAAGAGAAAAAAATCTCATCAGCCTTCATCCTTCAACTTTCCCTAACACCCACATACAGGTCCCCATTCCCATTTGTGCCAGTCCATGCTCCATAACCAGATCCCAGGACCTCCTTGCCAATCTATTCTTCTCTGTCCATCCCCATGGCCCTTTAAAGTCCCTATCCTTACTCCATACCAACTCAAGCTAACCCATTGCCCCCTGCCACCCTTTGTGTTTATGCATATCACATGAATTCACAACTTTCCACAATTAAGTAAAGATTTTAAGTGTCTCTTGATTAATTTACAATTTCAACAAAAAATACACTCATTGAGAACAATTCATTCACCATGTCTAATCTCTTTTGATAATGATGGCGAGATTTGGGAAGGTTCGATGGCAAGAGATATTGACATTTTAGTCAAAAAGAAAAAGGAAGCATATATAAGGTTTAGGAAACTGACATCAGCCACGTCCCTTGAAGAATATAAAGGAAGCAGAAAAGAACTTAAATAAGAACTTAGGAAAGCTAAACGAGGCAATGAAATGTTCTTGGCCAGTAGGATTAAGGAAAAATCCAAGGTATTTTATACAAATATTAGGAGCAAGATGGTAGCAAGGGAAATAGTAGGTCCACTCAAGACAAAAAAGGGAATTTATGCATGGAACCAAAGAAAGTGAGTGAGGCCTTTATTGAGTACTTTGCATTGGTGTTCACTAAGGAGAAGAATATGGATGATAATAAGTTTAGGGAGGGGTAGGTTGATATTCTAGGAATGCTAATATTAAGAAGGAGGAAGTATTGGGTGTCTTGATAAACATTAAGGTAAATAAATAAGTGTTTGCCAGGGCCGGATGACATCTATCCCAGGATATTGAAAAAGGCAAGGCAGGAGATTGCTAGGGCCTTGACAGAGATCTTTGTATTCTCTTTAGCCACAGGTGAGATCTCAGATGATTGGAGAATAGCCAAAGTTGTTTCTTTGTTTAGGAAGGGCAACAGAGATTATCCAGGAAACAATAGGTCAGTGAGATTTACATCAGTGGTAGGGAAATTATTGGAGAAGATTCTTAGGGACAGGATTTATTTGAATTTTTAAAGAATAGACTTATCAGGGATAGTCAGCTTGGCTTTATTTGGGGGACGTCTTGTCTCACAAACTTGAAAGAGTTTTTTAAGGAAGTGACAAAGATCATTGATGAGGGTAGGGCAGTGGATGTTGTCAATGTGGACTTTATTAAAACATTTGAAAAATGTACCTCATGGTACGCTGGTGCAGAAGATTAAGTTGCTTGAGATCCATGGGAAGTTGGCAAATTGGATACAAAATTGGTTTGGTCAGAGAGGGTTGTTGTAGAGGGGCATTTTTCTGACTGGAGGTCTGTGACCAGTGACATTCCGCAAGGATCAGTGCTGGGACCTCCATTGTTTGTAATATATAGAAATGATTTGGATCAAAATATAGGTGGTCTGATTACCAAATTTGCACATGATCTGAAATCGGTGGAGTTATGAATAGTGAGGAAAGTTATCAAAGGATATAACAGGATATAGATAAGTTGAAAATTTGGACACAGGAATGGCATATGGAGTTTAATCCAGCCAAGTGTGAAGTGATGCATTTTGAGAGGTCAAATGGGAGAGGAAATATATAGTTAATGGCAGGACTCTCAGGAGCATTGACATGCAGAGGGATCTTGGGGTGTAAGTCTATGGATCCCTGAAAGTGGCAACACAAGTGAGTAAGATGGTATAGAAGGTATACGGTGAGCTTGCCTTCATCGGTTAGAGCATTGAGTATAAACATTAGCAAGACATGATCCCGCTGTATAAGACTTTAGTTTGGTCACATTTGGATAATTGTGTGCAGAGCTGAAAATGTGTTGCTGGAAAAGCGCAGCAGGTCAGGCAGCATCCAAGGAACAGGAGAATCGATGTTTCGGGCATAAGCCCTTCTTCAGGAAGGGCTTCATAATTGTGTGCAGTACTGGACACCACACTGTAGGAAGGAAGTAGAGACTTTGGAGAGAGTGCAAAAGAGGTTCACCAGGAATTTGTCTGGATTGGAGTGTATTAGCTATAAGGAAAGATAGGACAAACTTAGAACATAGACCATTGAACAATACAGCGCAGAACAGGCCTTTCGGCCCTCAATACTGCACGACCTGTGAACTATTCTTAGTTTATTCCGCTATACTATCCCATCATCATCCATGTGCTTATCCAAGGATTGTTTAAATCTTCCTAATGTGGCAGAGTTAACTACATTGGCAGGTAGGGTATTTCACGCCCTTACCACTCTCTGAGTAAAGAACCTGTCTCTGACATCTGTCTTAAATCTATCATCCCTCAATTTGTACTTATGCCCCCTCGTGCAAGCTGATGTCAGCTTGACCAGCACAGACATGGTGGGCCAAAGGGCCTGTTTGCACGCTGTACTATTCTACATTTTATGTTCTTATGTAAACAAAATCTGTTTTGTAAACTGACTTCAGTCCCATGGACCATGAACCAAACAGCGTTGTGAAAATGAAAAGAGATGGAATTGGTTAAAAAGCATTAATTCTTTAATGATAGTGCTCAGGATTATGCCAACAGACAATGCACATTGTTTTTCAGACATTTTTTTCCAAGGTTAAAAGGGTGGGAGATTTAAGTGCCTTCATAGTTTGCTACATCTCCAGACAGATCTCTTGGTAGTTTTCTTGATAGCTCTTCTGATAGCCCTAATGAGCTTCACAGGTCCTGTGGATAGAATCTGACTGGAGACTAAGTCACATGCATGATATGGTGATGATGTCATGAACATGTTCCTTCATGTTTTATTGTGTATCTGTTATGAGCCATTACACAACAAATGTATTTGCAAGTATTAAGGTAATGCAAGATACAGAAATAATATTCCGTAGTGGGGCTGACCTCTGAGCCAAAGGAAACAAATATAGAAAACTCAAAATCAAAGCAGCCCAATATACTTTGCCTAAATCACAGAATTGTTACAGTGCAGAAGGGGGTCATTCAGCCCATTGTGCCTGCACCAGCTCTGTTACCGAGTGATTATCTCTTGCCTTTTCCCCATAACACTGCATACCATTTCTATCCAAATAATAACCCAATGTTCCTTGAATGTCTCAAATGTAGCTGCCAACATTACATTTCCAAGCAGTGCATTCCATACTCAGCATCTTACATCATCCTTGCTTGGTTTGCATGTTGCTTAAAACCTATGCCCTTTTGTTCTTTTTCTCTTTTATGAGCAGGAACATTTTCTCTGTATCTACTCTATTTGGCCCATTCATGATTTTGAAAACCCTTATCAAATCTCCTTTCAGCTTTTTTCTCTCCAAGGAGAGCAATCTCAACTTCTTCAATTTATTCTCCAAACTGAAGTTCCTCATTCCTAGAATTATCCTTGTAAATCATTTCTACACTCTCTCCAACGCATCATGCCTTTCCCAATTATTTCCTTTATTAAAGCCAACAATACTATATGCTTTATTAACTGCTTTCTTAACCTATCCTGTCACTTTCAATGATCTATGCACATATATACACAAATCCCTCTGCTTCTGCCCCCACCCCATCTTGGAATTGTACACCTATTGTCTGTCAATGTTCTTCTGACCAAAATGCTTCCATGCACACTTCTCTGCATTGAATCTTGTGTGCCACCTATTTGCCGTCTCCACCAAGTTGGTCACATTCTTTTTCAATTCCACACTATCCTCCTCACAGATTACAATTCTTCCAAGCTTAGTACCATCTACTTGGGATACATACAAATATATTTTCACTTATCCCATTTGATTTATTTTCTTTAATCTCAAACTAACCAAGTAAATGGCCTGTTGATCCTTGAAATGTAATTATGGACACACGACATCATGTTTCTGTGCTGAAGTATTGAGTTCAAAATATCTTTTGCTTCTCTGTTCTGACAAATAGCTAAGGAATTTGATCTGACAAGCCTCATGTGGCCAGTTACCTGGTTAAATATATGAATTCTTAAGACCAGTAATTACTTAGAGAGTAGAGTTCCTATAAGGTAACAGATTGAAATACTTATGGATTCAGTTCACATGAGACCTTGCCACCTTGTTAAAGAGTGCCATTGCTTGCTTTACTCTCAACAGGGTCACTGCAATTGAATTCTGAAAACACTTTTGACTGTATGTGTTGAAACCATATTTCCATTAGTCTGGGGAGCAAAAATTAATATTGGTTTATTCCTAATGTTTCTACATTTTAATAGGATTCTACATTAAATTATTTCAGTGGCATATTATTGCATTGTAATTTTCTTAATTTATTAACTAGAAACTTCACAACTGCAGCAATTTATTGGTTTGTGTGCTTTGTAACTGAGTTAACACAATACCTAATGTTGTGCTATAGTAAGGTCATTTCTTTGTTCCAACAAGTTCTCCAGAAAGATATTTAATTATTATTGTACAGTACTTTGTTCTATGCTGCAGGCAACGATACTCAATGCAGTCCAATTAACCTTTAAGTCCTTCACCTTTTAATGGATAATATACCAGACAAACTCATTATAAAGCCCACTTAATCTAATGCTGTGATGTGAGATCAACTTGCTATCACTCTGCCTTCAGTTACAATAGCTGTTTTTGTTAATGAGAATCCTATTCATTACAGAGAGGGCAACAAATTTGTATTGGTTCTTGTTGACCATGAAGCAATTAGCAGAGAGTTATTTTTAGGGACAGTTCCTCTGTTTTAATAACTATTCATCTCGCTTATTGTGCAACAGCTGAAAGAAGTGATAAATAGTCAACTGGTGTCTAATATATGTTAATAGCATTCTTGCTCTGTACTGAAACAAACAGCAGGTAAAAGTGTCTTTGCATCTTATATTCCAATGGCAAGACAGGCAGTACCCAAGATTTCTTACATTGGTGTATTTCTTAGCTAATGTTCAAAGTTGCTTTTTGTGATTATAAATTAGCTCTCTTGAATTTTCTCTTGCTAGGGGTGGTAAATGAAATTTATTTCAGCTTATTTTCAGAACTAGTTCAATATAAATTCCAGGTTTCACACAATTTATTCATAAAATGATATAATCCTCCAAAATCTGGCCTCCAGTACTAATTTAGCTTTATAATTTCATGGGTATTATCAGAATAATTTTCAGCAATAAGGGTGCTCTCTTTAGCTGACAGGAGCCATGAACTGCACTGAAGATGCTGCTGGCAGACACTTTATCAGTGTGAGACAGTTGCCTTTGAGAGGTTTCTGAATTCATAGAGGTTCATAAACTAATCCAAATGGATAAGTTAGGGCCACTTATATTTGGACTTAACTTTGATACTTTAAGAGGCTTAACCCTTCAACAAAATGAAGTATTATCTGCTGGTTAAATTACATCAATGAACCATTTTGGTTTAAGTCATTTTCTTTTCTGTTTGACCAAAAGCAATGCCATGTTGTGGAAAACCTCTCAGTTAAAAAAAAATAACCTTCACTGCATTTTGAACAGTATTAAGCTGTATTGTGAGTTATGAGAAAAATTTGCTAGTTTACTAAATATCTGAGCAAGAGAAAATCATCAATGCTGTTTGTATAGATACCATCTTTCCATCATCATGCTCAATTAGGTTAAATCCAAATTATTTGGGCTACTGGAGTTCTCCTGAAAAATGGTGTCTTGTACATTTGTACAAGTGGAGATTTATTCTTTACTTCAGCAACTTAACCAAGAAAAACATTCAACACATTAGCTAAATGAATACACTTTATCCACCTATCGTATTTACAACAAATTACAAGCATAATATTAGTCTCGTTATTTAACCTTTTCTCCCTTTGTTATCTTTCCCCAGAAGATAAATAGTGAGAATGTCATTGGTAAAGTTGAGTCATTTTAAAGTTGTACAAATCAGTGATAATATGAAGAACTGAATGAACATGTGCCGCTAAAATGACATGATCATTGAAATCTTATGTAAATGACCATTACTTTGGCTAATTTTGCATCACTTCTGTCACACTGTCAGATTCAGTAATTCCTTTAATTATTTCCTTATTTATGACATCAGTTCTCTCCTTGGCTTAACCTTGTGCAAGGTAAATGACAGGTTATGCGAAAGAAATTCACATGCACACAGTAGAACCGCCTGAAGAAACGTAGTGCCATTTATTTTTGTTAAAGGATTAAAACTGAGAGTCAACACAAATTCACAGAAGAAGGTTGTTTAAAAGAGAAATCCAACCAGTCAGCTAGAAACAGATGGTTACGGATTCACAGTCACTGTCTGCAAATTGTCAAAGATACAACTTTGGAGACGAAGGAGGATCTGAAATGGAGTTAATGATAATCGTATTCAGTTCAATAATAAGCGGAACTGTTTTGTTTTAAAAGATGTGGCGTATGTTAACCATATTAGTATGGAACAGTACTTACTGAAATAAATTATATGAATAATTTGACTAAGCAGTGTTATCTTGAATTCAGGCATTACTAGAGCTAGATTGTTGCTGTTATTTTAGAATAAATAAAATTCCTCGCATCAAACAAAAAGCCAGCCAGCCAGTTGTATTAAATCTTTCAGTACTATGTTACCTATACCTGGTTCTCTGTCATAGGAGCTAACCTAAGTATCACCTCATTGGGTACAAAAGCCTATTGTTGGCAAAAAGTCCTTCATTGCATCAATGGCAGATTGCCAGGGCAGAAAGTATCAGGATTTATAGTGATGACCATTTGTAAAGCAATAACTCTCAGATATCACCTTATGGGTATCACTGCCTAGCCTAACTTTTATTCCCATTCTTTGTTGTCCTTGAAAATGTGATATTGAGCTGCCTTTTTGATTATAACTATTAGAGCACTTACTTTTTTTCATTATTTTTATTTTATTCTTTCATCATTTTGGTTTGGAACTGTGAACTGGGAGCTGGGAGTTAAAGATGACTTTGGACAGTGTGTAATAGCTTGCATGAAAAGGAAAACAGACCAAACAAGTTCTTGTTTATTTCGAGGCCAGACCTAGAAATTACTTACAGATTGGTTCCTGATCAAGGTTCTGAAGACACCTCATCACCAGGGAAGAGCATTATGTTTAAACAGAGAGCAGATTGGCTATTAATGAGATAAGTACTAAGGAATTGGTTCCAGCAAGTCTGGAATAGGCCTTATGCTTAAACAGGTGGCAGATATTGAATGGTAATTGTGACTTTGTGGAGACACAGTCAGTCTATTAGGGAGTAGTCAGAGTTTGAATTTTGAGTTTTAGACTGTGTTTTTGGGGAAACTAGAATCTGATTATTGATGCTACTCCATTAAGAGTTGGAAGTTCCCTGTCTAACTTCCCGTGAACAGCTCTTGAAAGCTCTGAGAACAGAAAACTAAGTTACGAGTGTCAAAAACAGAATTGTTGGTGAAACTTAGTTCTAATGAAGAGTCACTGGACTCAAATTGTTAACTCTGCTTTCTTCCCACAGATGCTGCCCACTGTGCTGCATTTCACTAGCAATTTCTGTTTTTGTTTCAGATATGACTCTACTTCCAGCACCCATAATTCTTTTTATTTTTGTGTGCTTCTTATACTTCTGTTTTATTTGGATAATTACTTTGTCTATTCTCTGAGAAAGCAATACTATCTTGGAGAAGCTGAAGCTTTCAAATTTGGTTGACTACTTTAAACGCAAATAGATGGTGAATATTTACAAACAGATGGAAATCTGCCATAAAATGTGATGTCAACACTAGCTTGGCAATTTAATATGATTAATTTATAAGCAGTAGCACGACAGCATGACTCTCATTAAATAAGCATGTTTTCTTCACATAAAATTCTCATCAGATCCAGACACTGTTCCAAATTTCAGAGTTCATTATCTTAAAACAACAGCATAATAAAACATTTAATGCCAATTTTTCTATTTGGTGAAGTAATTACAAAGCATTCAATGATATGATCCTGACAGATGATGCTGAATCTTGTATCAAATGCTTTTGAAATCAAACTTTCAGTCATTATACATCGAGTGCAAAAAGATGCTTATAAACTCCACTGGGCCTGCCAGGATATTTTGGAAAGTAGCAAACATAACATCATTTTTTTAAAGAAAAGAGGGAGTGAGCATTGAGCATAGGATTTGAGAGGTCATATTGCGGCTGTACAGGACATTAGTTAGGCCACTCTTGGAATATTACATGCAATTCTGGTTTCCTTCCTATTGGAAGGATGTTGTGAAACTTGAAAGGGTTCAGAAAAGGTTTACAAGGGTGTTGACAGGGTTGGAGAATTTGTGCTACAGGGAGAGGCTGAATAGACTGGGGCTGTTTTCCCTGGAGTGTCGGAGGCTGAGGTGTGACCTTATAGAGGTTTATAAAATGAGGGGCATGGAGTGGGGGAGTTCCGAACTAGAGGCCATTGGTTTAGGGTGAGAGGAGAAAGATATAAAAGGGACCTAAGGGTCAACTGTTTCACACAGAGGGTAGTGCGTGTATGGAATGAACTGCCAGAGGAAGTGATGGAGGCTGGTACAATTACAGCATTTAAGAGGCATCTGGATGGGTATATGAATAGGAAGGGTTCAGAAGGATGTGGGCCAAGTGCTGACATATGAGACTAGATTAGGTTGGGATGTCTGGTCAGCATGCACGAGTTGGATTGAAGGGTCGGTTTCCGTACTGTACATCTCTATGACTCTATGACTCGTTATGTTCCCTTGGAATCTATAGGATACAAGGGGATTTCTTTGTGGTTTCTTAGCAACTGTCATGTACTTAATAAACAGACCCGACATGAAGTGTGTTAAATGACCCTTCCATCTGATGTTTTCAAGCTTGGTGATGATCATTTGTCACTGGTTTGGATCCCAACAGACCCATACTCCAAAACTTGAGGGTGTCTATGCTGGGGCAATAACTAATTTTCCACTTTTGGCACCAGGTACAATAAGCACATCCAAGAAAAGTATTGCATGTCCAGATGCAAAGCCAAGCTTCTTCTATTCTGTTCCATTGTAACTTAATCTTCAAAACACACTTCCTAAAACTCTTGCGTGAACTTCTCCATTTCCCCTTCCAGAGTCGAAAAGTGTGGTGCTGGAAAAGCACAGCAGGTCACAGCATCAGGATGCATCAGGGGATCTTGTAGAAACATATATAATTATGAAAGGGATAGATAAGATAGAGGCAGGCAAGTTGTTTTTGCTGGTGGATGAGACTAGGACTAGGGGCCATGGTCTCAAGTGGACTAGTGGGCGGCATGGTGGCACAGTGGTTAGCACTGCTGCCTCACAGCGCCAGAGACCTGGGTTCAATACCCGCCTCAGGCGACTGACTGTGTGGAGTTTGCACGTTCTCCCCGTGTCTGCGTGGGTTTCCTCCGGGTGCTCTGGTTTCCTCCCACAGTCCAAAGATGTGCAGGTCAGGTGAATTGGCCATGCTAAATTGCCCGTAGTGTTAGGTAAGGGGTAAATGTAGGGGTATGGGTGGGTTGCGCTTCGGCTGGGCGGTGTGGACTTGTTGGGCCGAAGGGCCTGTTTCCACACTGTAAGTAATCTAATCTAATCTAGGATGAAGGCTCCTCGGATGCTGCTTGACCTGCTTTGCTTTTCCAGCACCACACTTTTTGACTCTGACTTCTCCAGCATCTGCAGTCCTCACTTTCTCCCATTTCCCATTCCAGTCATCCTTATTTTGCATTGAGAAGTTGCAGATTTTGGGCAAGTCCTTCTTGTGTACTTGTAACCATTCGAATCTTAACTGGTGTCTGAAAAACTCAGTGATGAGTTCAGTCTGAATAGTCAAAAGCACACAGAAATGGTCTTGGTTAATTTTTGCTCTTCTGTTTCCAACTTTCTCAGTTGAGAAAAGGCTTGATTTGATTCCCTGATTGCTTGTTAGAGAATGACTGTTCCGATATTGAGGAAATCAGAATCCTAAAAAAAAATGAATACTTGTTTCACTGCAGATAATGCCTACAGGCACACCTCAGATCTGGTACAATGATTTAAATCCTGTTTCCAAAACATCTGGTGTGCGTGGACTTCAAATACTGCTTGTATTTCTGGCAGCGATATCTTTCCACATAGCAGTCTTTATTACACTACGAATAATGCTGGAAAGATTTCTGTCAATAGTGTTGCTTCTAGCACTCAGCAGAATGTCTGTTGCTTCCCAGACAAAATACACTGTTGTCTCACATTGTTCATTTTATTGCCTCACAGAAGTAGAGTTCTTCACGGATCTTTTGTGATGAGAGAATTGACCTGGAACTGATCAGTACTCAGGAGCTTCAAATTACCTCAGGGTAATTAGCAGGACGTGGCTAATAACCATGACACTCAGCATGACTCATCCTCAATGTCAACGACAGAGATTCTGGCAGCAAAGGACTGCTTTAATTAGCCCAACAGGGAACAGAAGAAAGTTCAAATCAAGCCTGTCTTACACAACTCTGAGCAGCTTGGACAGGTGGGATCGCAAATCCCTAACCTGTTTTCCAAACTGTGCATTCCGCCTGGCAGGAGGGGTGAAAAAGAAAGAAAATAAATCCTCTGCCAATGATTCAGCACTGAATCAGTTGAAATGAAATATGATTACAAGACTGACGACAACAAATGCTGTAGATCACAGCAGGTCAGGCAGCATCCATGGAGAGAGAACAAGAGCAAGCTAATGTTTCGAGTCTAGATGACTCTTCATCAGAGCTGAAATGAAGTGTGAAGGGGTCAGCATTTCTGTTATCATTCTGTTGGGGATGGAGGGAAGGGGCTGAATGGTGTTGGAGATAGCCAGTGGAGAAAAGATTTTAGTAGTTTCCATGAAATGATCAGCTTGATAGGACAGTAAGTGGGAGGGGGGAAGGAGAGGACATGATAACAACTGAAAATAAATGAAAATAATGGTTCACAATTTGAAGAGGTTGAACTCAATATTTAGTCCAGAAGGCTGTAAACTGCTGAGTCTGAAAATGAGATGTTGTTCCTCTAGTTTTCGCTGTGATTCAGTAGAACACTGCAGCATGCTGAGGAAAACATGGGCATGCAAGCACAACACTGTTAAAATGACCAGCTACGGGAAGGGCTATGGGAATCATTTCTTTCCTTTCTTTGAGCTTTGTACCAAGTCCTCCCCTCCCCATCCCACTTACTGTCCTTTGAAGTCTGGTAGGAGTCACAGAGTCATAGAGATGTGCAGCACAGAAACAGACCCTTCAGTCCAACTCGTCCATGCTGACCAGATATCCTAACTTAATCTCGTCCCATTTGCCAGCACTTGGCCCATATCCCTCTAAACCTTTCCTATTCGTATTCCCATCCAGATGCCTTTTAAATGTTCTAAGTCTACCAGCCTCCACCACTTCCTCTGGCAGCTCATTCCATACACTCACCACCCCTCTGCGTGATAAAGTTGCCCCTTAGGTCCCTTTTAAATTTGTCCTCTCTAACCCTAAATCTATTCCCTCTAGTTCAGGACTCCCCGACCCCAGGAAAAAATACTTTGTCAATTTATCCTATCCATGCCCCACATGATTTTATAAACCTCTAGAAGGTCACCCTTCAGCCTCCGCACTCCAGGGAAAACAGCCCCAGCCTGATCAGCATCTCCTTGTGGCTCAAACCCTCCAGCCTTGGCAGCAACCTTGTAAATCTTTTCTGAACCCTTTCAAGTTTCACAACATCCTTCCAATAGGAGGGAGACCAGAATTGCACACACCATCCCAAAACTGGTCTAACCAATGTCCTGTACAGCCACAACATGACTTCAAACTCCTGTACTCAATGTTTTGTTCTTTTTGCAGCAGAGAGCGACGGGAGCTGGGCGGAAGTGAAGTCGGAGTGCAGAGCTGTTGGGAAAGTGGGTGAGTGTTATTTAAGTACTTACCTCGAAGCCAGTGGTCTTTTTGTAGCAGTGAGCGGCGGGAGCTGGGCGGAAGTGAAGTCGGAGCGCAGAGGCTGTTGGGAAGATGGGTGAGTGTTATTTAAGTAGGTGTGTTCTAGGCCCCGGGTCCTACACAATAGGGCCTTCTCTAACCTAAATTAAAAGTCCACAGACTTGCAACAAAACATGGGGTCACGGGAAGTTTCTGTTGAGAAAAGAGTGAGTCTTTGGCTCAGGAGTCTTCGACAAAGAATTTGAGAGAAGTGATTATGCCACAGTTGAAGCGGTGAAGACATGACTGCCAAGCTGATTCAATGTACTGCACGCATGATGTGGGAGGTCAGGGACTCTGGTGTAGCTGGCTTGTATAACTGTGGAAAGTGTTTACCCGTTCAGCTTCTGACAGAGCATATTGTAGCATTGAAGAAAGAACTAGATGACCTCAGGTTCACCCGAGAGAACGAGATCTTTCTGAACAGGACCTTCAGCGAGGTTATTACGCCGAGCATACCAGAAGAGAGTAGAAGGGAGAAGACGATGAGGAAGGCAGAGATGAGACAAGTGCAAGAGACCCCAGGGGAAGTACCTGTCAGGAACAGGTTGAATCTCTTGGAAACCATAGAGATAGATGTTACTGCCAGTCCGAGAGGCGGTTAGGTCTGCCAATCAGAAATTGGCGTGGAGGCAGAGCCGAGGAGTCAGACATCACACAGAGCCATGGCAATAGGGGACTCCATAGTGAGAGGGACTGAAAGGGGTTTCTGTGGCAACAGACGGGATTTGAGGATGGTGTGTTGCCTTCCTGGTGCCAGGATTAAGGACATCACAGACAGAGTGCAGGAAATCCTCAAGGGCGAAGATGAAGCACCAGGTGTGGTGGTGCATGTCGGCACAAATGACGTCGGAAAGAAGAGGAGGGACATTCTACAGCGGGACTTCGGAGAACTTGGAAGAAGGCTGAAAAGCAGGACATCCAGGGTGGTTATCCCCGGTTTGCTTCCAGTTACTCGGACTGGAGAGGACAGGAACAGGGAGATAATGGATTTGAATGTGTGGCTGGGGAACTGGTGCATGAAACAGGGATTTACATTCTTGGATCACTGGGGTATGTTTAGCGGTAAGGATAAATTATACAAGAGGGATGGGTTGCACATTAATAGGTGGGGAACCAGCATTCTGGTAGGTAGGTTTGCCACTGCCGCACAGCTGCGTTTAAACTAAATAGCTGGGGGGACAAACTGGAAGTTTAAGAAGGAAATTAAAGTGAAAGTTAGAACAAAAGAAGTCAAGAAAGACAACGGAATCAATGGAGCAGAAAACTCGAAAAAGGATCATGCCGTAAGGTCAAGTGAAATAGGAATTGATAGGAAGGGTGAGGGGAGTAACAAATTAAAAATATTATATATGAATGCATGAAGCATTAGAAATAAGGTGGATGAGTTTGAGGCTCATTTGGAAATTGGCAGTTACGATGTTGTGGGGTTAACTGAGACTTGGCTTCAGGTGGACAGGGCCTGGGAAATGAATATTCAAGGCTATACGTGCTATCATAAGGACAGACTGATTGGCAGAGGGGGTGGTGTGGCCCTGTTGGTAAGGAATGATATTCAGTCCCTTGCGCGGGGGGACCTAGAATCAGGGGCTGTAGAGTCAGTATGGATAGAGCTGAGAAATTCTAAGGGTAGAAAGACCCTAATGGGAGTTATCGACAGGCTCCCAAACAGTAGTCTGGATGTAGTGTGTAAGTTGAATAAGGAGCTGAAATTGGCCTGTCGCAAAGATATTACTACAGTTATTATGGGGGATTTCAACATGCAGGTAGATTGGGAGAATCAGGATGGTACTGGACCACAAGAAAGGGAGTTTGTGGAGTGCCTCCGAGATGGATTCTTAGAACAGCTTGTGCTGGAGCCTACCAGAAAGAAAGCAATTCTGGATCTGGTGTTGTTCAACGAACCGGATTTGATCAGGGACCTCGAAGTAAAGGAGCCATTAGGAGGTAGTGACCACAATACAATAAGCTTTAATCTGCAGTTTGAAAGCGAGAGGATAGAATCGGAAGTGACAATATTTCAGTTGAATAAGTGGAACTATGGAGTTACGAGGGAGGAGCTGGCCAAAGTTCAATGGTGCAATACCCTAGCAGGGATGACAGTGGAACAACAATGGCAGGTATTTCTGGGTATAACGCAGAAGATGCAGGATCAATTCATTCCAAAAAGGAAGAAAGATCCTAAGGGGAAGCAGGGGTGGCTGTGGCTGACGAGGGAAGTTAAGGACCATATAAAGACAAAGGAAAAAAGTATAACATAGCAAAGATGACTGGGAAATCGGAGGACTGGGAAGCTTTTAAAGAACAACAGAGGATAACTAAAAAGGAAATATGCAAAGAAAAATAAGGTACGAAGGTAAACTGGCCAAAAATATAGAGGCGGATATTAAAGGCATGTGAAAAGAAAAAAAATGGTTAAGACTAAAATTGGGCCCTTGAAGACAGAAATGGGTGAATTTATTACGGGGAAGCAAAGAAATGGCAGAAGAGTTGAATTGGTACTTTAGATCTGTTTTCACTAGGTAAGACATGAGCTATCCCCCAGATATAATAGTGGCTGAAGGACCTGAACTGAAGGGAATTTATATTAGGCAGGAAATGGTGTTGAAGAGACTGTTAGGTCTGAAGGCTGATAAGTTCCCGGGACCTGATGGTTTGCATCCCAGGGTACTGAAGGAGGTGGCTCAAGAAATCGTGGATGCATTGGTGATCATTTTCCAATGTTCTATAGATTCAGGATCAGTTCTTGCAGATTGGAGGGTGGCTAATGTTGTCCCACTTTTTAAGAAAGGAGGGAGAGAGAAAACAGAGAATTATAGACCAGTTAGTCTGACCTCAGTGGTGGGAAAAATGCTGGAGTCAATTATAAAGGATGAAATTACGACACATCTGCATAGCAGTAACAGGATAGGTCAGAGTCAGCATGGATTTATGAAGGGGAAATCATGCTTGACTAATCTTCTGGAATTTTTGAGGGTGTAACTCTGAAAATGGACAAGGGAGATCCATTGGATGTAGTATACCTGGACTTTCAGAAAGCCTTTGATAAAGTCCCACATAGGAGGTTAGTGAGCAAAATTAGGGCACATGGTTTTAGGGACAAAATACTGACATGGATTGAACATTGGTTGGCTGACAGGAAACAAAGAGTAGTGATAAACGGCTCCCTTTCGGAATGGCAGGCGGCGACCAGTGGTGTGCCGCACGGATTGGTGCTGGGACCGCAGCTTTTTACAATGTACATTAATGATATAGATGAAGGTATTAAAAGTAATATTAGCAAATTTGCTGATGACACAAAGCTGGGTGGCAGGGTGAAATGTGAGGAGGATGTTAGGAGAATACAGAGTGACCTGGACAGGCTAGGTGAGTGGACGGATGCATGGCAGATGCAGTTTAATGTGGATAAATGTGTGGTTATCCACTTTGTTGGCAAGAACAGGAAGGCAGATTACTGCCTAAATGGAGTCAAGTTAGGTAAAGGGACAGTACAAAGAGATCTAGGTGTTCTTGTACATCAGTCAATGATAGCAAGCATGCAGGTACAGCAGGCAGTGAAGAAAGCTAATGGCATGCTGGCCTTCATAGCAACAGGAATTGAGTATAGAAGCAAAGAGGTCCTTCTGCAGCTGTACAGGGCCTTGGTGAGACCGCACCTGGAATATTGTGCACGGTTTTGGTCTCCAAATTTGAGGAAAGACATTCTGGCTATTGAGGGAGTGCAACGTAGGTTCATAAAGTCAATTCCCGGAATGGCAGCACTATCTTACGCTGAAAGATTGGAGCGACTGGACTTGTATATGCTTGAGTTTAGAAGGCTGAGAGGGGATCTGATTGAGACGTATAAGATTACTAAAGGATTGGACACTCTGGAGGCAGGAAGCATGTTTCCGCTGATGGGTGAGTCCCAAGGACACAGTTTAAAGTTTGTGCGAAGATTTGTAGCTCGGGTGCTCGTTGTTGTGGTTCTGTTCGCCGAGCTGGAAGTTTTTGTTGCAAACGTTTCGTCCCCTGGCTAGGCGACATCATCAGTGCTTGGGAGCCTCCTGCGAAGCGCTTCTTTGATGTTTCTTCCGGTGTTTATAGTGGTCTGTCCCTGCCGCTTCCGGTTGTCAGTTTCAGCTGTCCGCTGTAGTGGTTGGTATATTGGGTCCAGGTCGATGTGTTTGTTGATGGAGTTTGTGGATGAATGCCATGTCTCTAGGAATTCCCTGGCTGTTCTCTGTCTGGCTTGCCCTATGATAGTAGTGTTGTCCCAGTCGGACAACACTACTATCATAGGGCAAACCAGACAGAGAACAGCCAGGGAATTCCTAGAGGCATGGCATTCATCCACAAACTCCATCAACAAACACATCGACCTGGACCCAATATACCAACCACTACAGCGGACAGCTGAAACTGACAACCGGAAGCGGCAGGGACAGACCACTATAAACACTGGAAGAAACATCAAAGAAGCGCTTCGCAGGAGACTCCCAAGCACTGATGATTTTGCCTACCCAGGGGACGAAACGTTTGCAACAAAAACTTCCAGCTCGGCGAACAGAACCACAACACAGTTTAAAAATAAGGGGTAGGCCACTTAGACTAGAGTTGAGGAGAAACTTCTTCACCCAGAGAGTGGTGGGTGTATGGAATGCTCTGCCCCAGAAGGCTGTGGAGGCCAAGTCTCTGGATACTTTCAAGAAAGAGTTGGATAGAGCTCTTAAGGATAGTGGAATCAAGGGTTATGGGGATAAGGTAGTAACAGGATACTGATTGTGGTGGATCAGCCATGATCATAATGAATGATGGTGCTGGCTCAAAGGGCAGAATGGCCTACTCCTGCACCTATTGTCTATTGTCTATTAAGGAAAACATACCAGATGCCTTCTTCACTATCCTATCTACCTGCAAATCCATTTTTAAGGAACTTTGAACCTGCACTCCAAGGTGTTTTTGTTCTGTAATACTCCCCAGGACCTTACCATTAAGTGTGTAAGTCCTGCTCTGATTTGCTTTTCCAAAATGCAGCATCTTGCATTTATCTAAATTAAACTCCATCTGCCACTCCTCAACCCAGTGGCCCATGTGATCAAGATCCCATTGTAATCTGAGGTAACCTTCTTCACTGTCCACTATACCTCCAGTTTTGATGTCATCTGCAAACTTACTAATTGCGCCTCCTATGTTCACATTCAAATCATTTATGTAAATGATGCAAAGCAGTGGACTCAGCACCAATTCTTGTGGCACTCTACAGGTCACAGGCCTCTCGTCTGAAAATCAACCCTCCACCACCACCTTCTGTCTTCTACCTTCGAGCCAGTTCTGTATCTAAATGGCTAGTTCTCCCTGTATTCCATGAGATCTAACCTTGCTAACCAGTCTCCCATGGGAACCTTGTCAAATGCCTTATTGAAGTCCATATAGTTCATATTTTCCACTCTGTCGTCATCAATCCTCTTTGTTACTTCTTCAAAAGACTCAATCAAGTCTGTGAGACATGATTTCCCACGCACAAAGCCATTTTGACTATCCCATATCAGTCCTTACCTTTCCAAATGTATATAAATCCTGTCCCTCAGGATTTCCTCCAATAACTTGCCCACTACCAATGTCAGGCTCACCAGTCTACAGTGCCTGGCTTTTTCTTACCATCTTTCATAAGTAGTGGTACCACATTGGCCAATCTTCTGGCATCTCATCTGTGACTATCAATGATACAAATGTCTCAGCAAGGGGCCCAGCAATTACTTTCCTAGCTTCCCACAGAGTTCTAGGCTACATTGCTCAGGTCCTGGGGACTTATTCACTGATAACTGAGATCCTCTTACAAATTTGTTTCTCAATTTCCCGCTGACTATTAGGAGGTCTATAATACAATCCCAATAAGGTGATCATCCCTTTCTTATTTCTCAGTTCCACCCAAATAACGTCCCTGGATGTATTCCCAGGAATATCCTCCCTCAGTACAGTGGTAATGCTATCCCTTATCAAAAGTACTTCTCCTCCTCCTCTCTTGCAACCCCCCCGCTCCCCCACACCACCCCCCCCCCCCCCCCGTCCCCCCACCCCCAACACCTTTCTATCCTTCCTGTAGCATTTGTATCTGGAACATTAAGCTGCCAGTCCTGTCCATCCCTGAGCCATGTCTCTGTAATTGCTATGGTATCCCATTACCATATTCCTGGCCATGTTCTGAGTTCATCTGCCTTTCCTGTTAGGCTTCTTGCATTGAAATAAATGCAGTTTAATTTATCAGTCCTACATTGTCCTCTGCTTTGTTCCTGCCTGCCCTGACTGTTTGACTCGCTCTTTTTCCCAACTGTACCAGTTCAGATTGATCTTTTTCCTCACTAGTTCCCTGGGTCCCCCCACCCACATTACTAGTTTAAATCCTCCCGAGCAGCCGTAACAAATCTCCCTGCCAGCATATTAGTCCCCTTCCAATTCAGGTGCAATCCGTCCTTCTTGTACAGGTCACTTCTACCACAGAAGAGATTCTAATGATCCAAAAATGTGAATCTTTCTCCCGTACACCAGTTCCTCAGTCACTCATTCATCTCCTCTCTTCTCCTATTCCTACCCTCACTAGCTCGTAGCACCAGTAGTAATCTAGATGTTACGATCCTCGAGAATCTCCTCTTTAAATTCCTGCCCAACTTTTTATATTCTCCCTTCAGAATCTCATCCTTTTCCCTTCCTATGTTGTTAGTTCCAATGGGTACAATGACCTCCTGCTGGTCCCTCTCCCGCTTGAGAACATTCTACACCTTCTCTGAGATATCCTTGACCCTGGCACCAGGGAGGCAACACACCATTTTGATTTTTTACTGCTAGCTGCAGAAACGTCTGTCTGTGCCTCTGACTAGACAGTCCCCTATCACAATCGATCGCTTGGAAACTGACAAACCCCTCATTACATTAAATCCAGTCTCTGTACCAGAAACTTAGCTATTCATGCTACATTCCCTGAGAGTCCATCACCCCCTATATTTTCTATAACAGCATACTTGTTTGAAGTGGGGATATTCACAGAATACTCCTGCACTACCTGCCTAACCCTCCTACCTTTTCTGGAGTTAACCCCTCTACCTAACTGTATCTGCGGCTTTTCTCCCTTCATATAACTGCCATCCAACACACAACCTAGCTCTTATAAATTCCTTATTGCCTCTAACTTCCACTCTAATCGATCCATGTGATCTGATTCGTAACCAAAGACACTTCCTGCAGACATAATCATCAGTAACATGGAAACTCTCCCTAATCTCCCACATCCAGCAGGAAGAGCAAATCACTCTACTAAAGACCATCTTTGTTCCTTCACAATCTACAGACTCAGAAAATAGTACCATCTTATTACTCTTAAAAAAAAGACTGCTCCAAACTAACTTATTACTTATGACTGATATTTTTAAAATTAAATCAAGAGACAGGTCTCAATAAAACATATAATTCTCTGCCATTCTCACATTCTGACTACTTAATGTAAACTACTAACATCTTTTCTCCATCAGCACTCTACACCCACAATCCCCACCACCCACTCCCCTGAACTATAGCATAAGTGCTGCCCCCACTCCACACTTCTCTCCAGCTCTGATGAAGAGTCATCTAGACTTGAAATGTTAGCTTGCTTTCTCTCCATGGATGCTGCCTGACCCACTGTGATCTCCAGCAGTTGTTTTCAGTACAGCTTCCGGCATCTGCAATAATTTGCTCCTATCCTATGATTACAAGACCATTTTACAAAAGGAAGCTCCCAGATACGACTCACCAAACCATATGATAGATCTTTATTTTCTTACATGTAGAAATTCTCAGCAGGTCTGTGGCATGAACCACGGGGAGAGGAATAGAGTTGCTACTTAATTGAGGTGGGAAGCATCATGCCTGGCTGCCTTCCAGCCAGGATTAAGGATCCTGGTTCACTGTTCCTGACTGGGCTAATCAAGGGCCACCCACTGTCTATTCCAGGCAGTGAGATTGGTGGCAAATGTTAGCATTCCATTCAGGAAAAAGCCTAGGATTACAAAGGACCCACATCATGGAGAGACCTTCATTTAGTGACAAGCTCCTCAAAATAATATTAACTTTGCACTTTAACAACTGGTAATGAACTTTTGGACCTTTGAAAATGAGTCTGGCTTTGTTTCTGTCAGTATTACAATAAGTAACCTATGACATGTCTATCGAAATAAAATAGAAATTGGACCTTTGACAAACTTAATTGGAAATGTCAGCCAAATAATGTACTAAAGAGCAGACTTTACCACTGGGTCTTGTTCATTTCTGTCTTCGGGTAATATATTTAAATATTTTAATATAACCATGAATTAATGTGACATGGCAGTTCAGAGGTAATGATTTCCCAATGTCTGAAATCCGTGAATTAATTGTTGAGATATTCAACATAGGCTTATTCAGATCTCAAAACAATGATGGTTTTTCTAATGCATGTTGGTGTTTTGATGTAGCCAATCAACTAAAAGCTTAAAATGTGGAGGATGATTTTGCAAATCAGCAGGAAGCAACGATTTCAGATACTGCATCTTGCGAAATTGTGTGCTCAGAATCTACCGGCTTTAATAAAAAGAAAGCAGTGGGTTATAAGTCTCCAATTTCCCAAGGTGGGTTCTCTCTGGCTGGTGATCCCTGAAGGTGCTGAATAGCAGAACCACTAGCATAGCTTCTGGATAAGTGGAAAATAGTGTTTAGACTGAGCAACTTCCATAACCTTATATAGGACTGAATTTATTTTTCAATAATTATTCATTGTCTGGTAATGTGGAGATCAAGTGAGTGAGGTATCAATAATGTCGTATTTAAATTTTTAGGATGGCATGGTGGCTCACTGGTTAGCACTGCTGCCTCACAGCACCCAAGGACCTAGGTTCAATTCCCGTCTCGGGTGACTGTGTGAAGTTTGCACATTCTCCCTGTGTCTGTCTGGGTTTCCTCTGGGTGCTCTGGTTTCCTCCCACAATCCAAAGATGTGTAGGTCAGGTGAATTGGCCATGCTGAATTGACCAAGCTAAATTGCCCATAGTGTTAGGTGCATTAGTCAGAGGGAAATGGGTCTGGGTGGGTTACTCGTCAGAGAGTCGGTGTGGACTTGTTGGGCCAAATAGCCTGTTTCCATTACTGTAAGGAATCTAATCTAAATTTAAGACAATAGGATCATCCAAGGAGGTACTTTGTAACAGCATTTTTAAATTTGTTTGTGGGATGTTGGCATTGCTGGCAGGGCCAGCATTTATTGCCCTATTCCTAGTTGTCCTTCAGAAGGTGGTGGTGAGTTGTCTTCTTTAACTGCTGCAGTTCACGTGCCTTGTCTTTCCAGATGGAAGTGGTCATGGGTTTGCAAGATGCTGTCTAAAGAGCCTTGGTGATTTTCAGCAGTGCTACCTGATAGCACTGTTGATGAGAATTTCCATCAATTTACTGATGATTGAGAGTAGACTGGTGGGTGGGGGGTAAATTGTCAGGTTGGATTTGTTCTGCTTTTTTTGTGTAAGATATCAGATTTGTAGCTATATTGCAGTGGCCCTGGGAAAACCGGGCATTATTGAGCAGGTTATTGCTAAGCAAGCGGTATTTGATAGCACTGTTGATGTAACTACTGGTTACTTCCAACATGGGCTGCGTAGCATTATTGTCATGAAATGGCAAACGGATGTGCATTTCCTGTGAAATGCTGAAGAACTTGAATGGACACTGTCACAGTATCAGTGACCCCAACAGGCTGGTGAAATAGCATAAAACAAATTATGCAAATTTGGTCAATGCATATATTGGGAGTTATCTTTGTTAATCACTTGTGAATAACAAGGCTTATGAAGCAGGAATGTAATCTTATCTGGGACTATTTAAAAGGCCACTCAACAAATGACAACAGAAGTGCTGCCAAATTACTTTTGTCAAAGCAAACTATGTGGTAGTGAAGTGGTGAGTTGCCAGAGCAGGCTGGAATTGCTTGCACAAACATTATAAAATACTAATTGCAATAGCATTTGTTCTGCAGCACAACCATTACATGTAGAGGAGGAGGCAGAGGGAGAGAGGAAGCCCTGCCAGGAGTGAGGAGAAGGAATGGTTCCTAACTATAATCGCAAAGTAACTGCAGTGAGCAAAACTGCTTCTTAGCCAGGAGTTAAGAGCAATGCTGCAAGTTACTACAATTCACAAAGAAAGTTTTTCACAGAGGTGTGTCTGCCTTATGAGGATCTGGAGCAAGGTATGACTCTTTCACTGGTCATGAAGACCATTCTTATGTTCTATGTCAATGAGTCCTTACAAGTGCAAACAGGTATGATCAGCAACATATCACAGTCTGCCACGCATTGAAAAATCAGGAAGATCAAAGAGTCATTTTAGAGAAGGAAGTGCAACTTCAAGGTTCTCTCCCTGAGGAAGGAACAATAGAATCAAAGTGCATGTTGATTCACCAGGTTAAAAAGTCTAGTGTTCCATCCACTACACACAGTGACTCTGTAGGGGATCTGCACATCAATAAGGAGTGAGATTGCAATTGCAGCTTGTATCACTCTATCAAAGTATAATTGGTGTCAACCACACAAAAAAGTTTGTTTCAGTGAATGCCAGCTACTCTGTCGGCATATATGTTGCTTTGCTCCTTTTAGAAGTGCCTCTTGTCATCCTCTGCATCCCATGGAGTTGCCCAACAATTCTACAGTGGGAATAAGCTCCAAAAGCTGTGCAATGCCCTGTGCCAAGTCGGAGACAGACTCCTCCATGCCTGTATTCAGTGACAGTACAATATCTGGCAGAGTTGCCAATGAACCAAGAACCTTGAGGTGCATTAGCACTAGTGCTTTCCTGCAGTCCTTCAACCAAGGCCCTTATCTGAGTCCTCTGCAACCAAACTCATCTGCAATGTCACCTTAGGAGAATTTGGCTGCACTCGACATACACCAGGATGCCCTTTCTCATACCTGCCTGTCATGCCTGCTCAGTAAAAGGCCAGCTAGCAGAATTAAGAAGGCTTTTCAAATTAGTTCAATTGGAATTATGGGTGTCGTAAAGTGGGTGAGATAGTTTGAGGTCTGAAGAAGAATCATACCTCAGACTTGAAGGGTTAACTGTTCCTCTCTCCACAAATGCTGCCAGGCCTGCTGAATTTCTCCAGAAATTTCTGCTTTTACTGGAGGACAGTATACTTGCAGGAGTTGGAGTGTTTTGAGATCATTGATCCATGACAAGGAGATTGGACAGCTACATCCAATAGGTGCTGGGGAAAGGCTCTCCGGGCAGGGAGGCAGGGGAGCAGTATGAAGCAGTGAGGGACGGAGGAGGGAACAGCCTGGCAGCATCCTGGTGATCATGTTATTGGATAGGGTATGTGTGATCAGACACAGATCGTCCAAAAGGGGATTTCACTGCTGTCAATAGTGGGATACTAATGATTGAACTGAAAGTATTGGGCAGCAGAGGGAGCAGTCACAGTCAGAGAGTGAATGTGGTGGGAGAGTTTCAGAGTTGTGATTGGTGTCAGACAATCTCACTGAAATATATGGTTCAATTGGCACAGATAATAGAAAGCATCAGAGTCAGGGTGGGTACTGAGTATAAGCTCAGAGAAGAAAGAAGGCCTGTCAAGTGTGTTGTTTATAGGGTCAAAGATACCATATTAAAGAGTAACAGAGGGTAGAGGCAAGGTCATATTGGGTACGTTAAGGGTGAAGGGGCAAAGTTGGAGAGTCCAGCAGAAGGTGAAAGGTGGTTTAAAAAATGACTGGCACCATTTCTTGCAGCTGGTCCTGAAAAGGGGTCATTAGACTTAGAATGTCGACTGTTTCTCTC
Organism: Chiloscyllium plagiosum; assembly: GCF_037043375.1. Lineage (NCBI taxonomy): Eukaryota > Metazoa > Chordata > Chondrichthyes > Orectolobiformes > Hemiscylliidae > Chiloscyllium > Chiloscyllium plagiosum. Next base: position 44,233,894 of record NW_028270147.1, on the reverse strand, counting down.
TGTAGATACTGCCAGACCTGCTAAGATTCTCCAGCAATTTCTGGTTTTGTTTCAGATTTCCAGCATCCACAGTTCTTTGTGTTATTGTTGTCCTGAGGATGATTGATGACTGGATAAGGTTTACAGGGACTGGGTGCAGCAGAGTGGGGGAAGTGTTGGGGCTGCTGCTGATTGCTACATCTTGCTGACTATTGACCACTTTGGCAGCCATTCCCCTGGTAGTCTGAGGCTTAGAGGCCTTCAAGTGGCTGAGGGTTCCTGTATATGTGCAGGTGTACTGTCTCAGCCCACAAGCTGGAGGTGATGGATTTACTGGGAGAGGAGCATGGAAGAATAGGGCATTCTTGGAGTGCTTTGAGATGAAGCAGCTGGGCTGCCTTGCTGGAGACCCTCCCCTATAGTTCATAGGAAGGTGCACAATGGCTGATTCCTTAAGGAGAAGGTGCACTCACTCAAAGTATCTCATCACCCTTTTGCCTAGTTATTGCTTCTCTGCATCTCTGGCTGGCATGATGGTATGAAGCTCTGGCAGCTACTGAATGTGGTGCTGGACTAATCTCTCAAAGACAAGCTCCAACATTTTCATGATGGCAACAAAACACTGACATGTCAGATCACGAGAAAATAAAGAGTTCAGACTGACTCTTCTACCTTTTGCTCTAGTCCACACGTGGTCCCTGGCATCTCTGCCAAATGTCCCAATGCCTGTCTCTGTATCTCCATCAGGTTTGGTTTCGGAAGTTATCATTCGCACAGAGCACAGCAGGGGCCTTGTCTCCAACAGTCCTCCGAGTGTCAGAAACCTTAGTGTCACAATCCCTGTCACTGCAGGCATGTGTCTGTGACCCCGAGTTTAATCTAGAGCAAATGTATCAATGCTGTTGGAGGATATGGGTGAATGTATTTATGGTCCATTTTCAGAGGAAGTATTGGAACAGGAGGTGGAGATAGAGATGAAAATAGAGGTAGAATTAGTGAAAGACAGTCTCATGCTTTTTATTTTGTGATAGTGGTGAAGACCTGGACTAAGGACAAAAAGAATTAGCCAACGGTTGTGCACAATCCCTTTTGACAACTATGATCAGATGTTAGTCTTATATGTCCATGTGTTAACAACAGACTGGAGGCATCTTCACTGAATTGTTGTGAGACTCCACTCTCTGCATTGTGCCTGCTCAATCCTGCTCCTCATGTGCAAATTCTGCAGCTCCCTCTTCAAAGATTGCAAGGAGTCTTATGTCATATGACCTTCCTCCAAACATCGTGAGCTTCCACCAGCTCTGAGTGGTTTCATCAAGCAAGCAGAGAGAATGATATGGGCTCACCTTGATGGGTACAGCAGCAGTTTATGAGCATGCATGCTTATAGCAGCTCCTGAGATCTCCCACGTACATATTTGACACCCACACTGTCCTGCAACAGGTGCAATGTTCACAGCATGAAGTATTCCCCACATATCCAGACCACAGGTCCCATTTGATGCTAAAGTATGTAACCCATACTTCTGTCTGCCAGCCCCTTGCACTCACACATTTCCACGGGTGCCTTTCTGAAGCTCAGTTGACTGTGATCCATTTTTGCAGCACTGCTGCCATGTTACGGCCAAAACACGTTTTCCAGCAATCGCTCTCATCACCTGCTCCCATTTATGATGCTGTGATTGCCCCATTCAGAAACAGAGCATCTTCCTTGGCCTCCAACATTCTGGCCAGTGCCTGCAGGACTATGCCAGGCATAGTGTGACATCTTCATTTTCAGAAGGATTTTGATACAGTCCAACAGGTGGTTAGTGAACAAAATTAAGGCAACTGCAACTGGGGGTAATGTGCTAGCATGGACTGAGGACTAAGGCTGAAAATAAGAGAGTAGGAATAAATGGATGATTCTCAGATTGCCAGGCTGGAACCAGTGTTAACACAGGGCTTAGACTCTATCTATTCATCATTCATATTAATGATTTGGCACTGGGGCCAACTATAATGTTTCTCAGTTTGCAGTTGATACAGAACCTCTTGGGAATGGTGAGGAGGATGCAATGGGGTTTCAAGTGGCTTTAGACAGATTAAATGGTTGGGCAAGTGCATTGCACATGGAATCTAATGTGGCCAAGTGTAAAGTTATCCATTTTGATAGGAGGAGTAAAGATGCAGAGTATTTCTTAAATGGTGAGAGATTGGAAAGTGTTGAATTCCAATGGGACGTAGGCATCCTTGTTCATAAGTCTTTGAAAGTAGTGTGCAGGTGCAGCGAGGAATGTGGAGGCAAGTATGTTAGCTTTTACTGCAAGAGCATTTGAGTGTAGGAGCAAAGAAGTTTTGCTTCAATTGTATGGAATTGTGCAGGAGTATTGTTTCTGATTCCATTCCCCTTGTCAAAAGCAGAATATACTCATCATAGCGAGAGGTTCATCAGACTGGTTCCTGGGAAGGTTAACCTGACCTATGAAGAGAGATTGAGGAGACTGAGCCTATATTCTCTGGAGAACAAAAAAAAACGATCTGATAGAAGTTGTAAAAATTCATAAGGGGACATATAGAATAGCTGCTAAAAAGATGATTCTGTGTCGAGAATCAGCAGGCAAGCTCTTCAAAATTAAAAGCAGCCTATTTAGCCCTGAGATGAGGAAGCACTTCTACAAACAGACTTTAGTGCAGCTTTGGAATTCTCAACCCCAGAGGGCTGCATATACTGGGGAGGTTGAAGATGAAGTTTTCTAGATTCATATGAAATCAAGGGTGATATGATGGTAGTGTGAGATAATGGGATTGAAGTAGATGATCATTCAGGCTTGAGGGAATGAATGGCCTACCCTGAATGTTCCAAAGTGATTAATCTACAACCTGTGTTGCATTGTTCTAGCTACAGACTGCTCCTTTAAAAGGGGATAGTTGTCCAAAGCTTATAGTTTCTTCAGAATGCTCCCTGCAGTGGAAACTTTCTTGAGTAATTTATTTCAGTTCTGTATGGGACCTTGCTATGCAAAAGTTGGCTCACTACATTAGAACAGAGACAAGAAGTAAACCAAACATAAATCAATGTCTCTGAAGAGCTTTAAAACATCCTCAGGTTGGAGAAGGGACTCCATAAATCCAAACTATTTACATTCTACATAAAGTTGTTGACATGGGCCAAAAAAACATTAATTGTAAAAAGTCGAAGGAAATTATATTCTTTTATAATATACCTTTTAAAGCCTGATTTTAAACAAAAAAATTAAGGGTTTTTCTTTCTGTCCAGTGTTACAGAACTTATTTCTAAAAATTTGACAATACCCTGCTGATTTAGTAAGTGACAGTCAAATTATAGTTACCTGCTTGTACTTTTTTAAAGCAAGTGGAGCAATGATGGGTATGTATTAATCTGGGTGAAGGGAACGACAGGCCTGTAAATCACTAGACGTTGAGTCCTAGTGTCATCAAAATAATTGGAGTGAGCTATCGATAGTGGTTGCTCCACCTCAGAGATCTGGTCACAATTTCAGCTGGGACTGTGTGTGGGTTAAGAGGTTTTGCTGATGAAAAGTACGGGATAGTCTTACTTTTAAATAACGTTTCTCAAATGAATCTTTCTGTGGTAGCCATGACTAAAGAAATGTGATTTAGGATCAATAACAGCTCTGCTTAGCTGGAACTGATTATGAAAAGGCCTTCAACAGGCCTCCACCAATATATTCAAAGGACCTGATTGCTGTTTCAGGCATTTGCACGGCCTGTTTAAAATATTGGTCCCACAAATTATCGCAGGGACCAATGCCTACATCAACAGATGAACCGTACTTATTTTTCCCTCTGGCAGCATTTGATCGCTAATAAAGCAGAAAGTTTGACATATTTTAAAAGGTCAGCACAGCTCTATATTTTTCTTTTAAAACTGCTTTGGTTGCCATGTGCAATTATGTATTCTTTGATGCTCTTACAAGAAAAGTATTTTCTTTTGGCTTACCCATTGATATTTCACATCTGGTGCCTTCATTCTGTGGTGAATTTTGCTGAGTGCAGCATAGCACTTAAACAGTTCTGTAAAGAACAGGCCATAGACCTAAGTTGCACTAGTTTATGTAATGCAGTTGTCAATATTTATATCAAAAGTTAGCAATTTTTTATTTATTTTCTTTAGTGTAAAAATATTCCAAATTTCTACAGCTAAACCAAATTTTAAACCAAACCATTTTGTTCCTTTATTGAGTATTATCCTAATGTAAATGCATGTATTTGTATATATTTAAGATAGAGTTTTTAAGACTTTTAAGGAACTACCTTGAGATTTGAGAAACTGAATATTTATGTTTGGAAATGAGCTGAGGAAGTCAGTGTGAAGATTGTGCCAATTCAGTCAATGTTCCTTCAATATAAACAACCTTGAGTGCCTGTAGTTACTTCTGTTTAAGAGATTACAAACAGCCTTTTGTACATATGCTGTCCAAGGTATCTTTTGGTGATGGCTTAAAGCTAGTAAATGCTGGGTTGTTAAAATGTGAATTCCTACAGTCTGAGTAATTTATGGATTGCAATAACTACTGTCTCTCGAGTCACAAAGAGGAAGCACTGTAATGGAACACAAACTTAATGGTGATGGTGTAGATTGCTGACCAGTTGTGTAGCTGAAGGTGCAATAGTTTAGTTATTATACTGAAAGTTTAGATTGACATTTATAAAACAAAAACCTTGAAAGATTTCAGTTTTAAATCTGTTTACTTCAAGCCTTAGATTACACAAGATTGGATTAGTTTGAAACAGAAAATGTAAAAAAAAATTCACTTCTGGAATCATTTAATTTGGAAAGATAAGGTATGCCATGATAAGTCTGTTGAAATTTCTTATAGTAAAGAAGGACTTTTCTCCTCCTACATCACAAGATATATCCTGACAACTTTTTTTTAAAACTCTGCTTTGAGCATTTGACATGAATAATGCCAAAGCTGTTGTACCCATGAATTGTAAGCTGCCACAACCCCGTGTTTTATGCTTCATGACTTTCCACAAAGCCCAATATTTGTGAAACAACAGATTATTGCGCTTATTAGGTTCAGAAGGGGAAAGCAGTAAACAGACCAGCAATTTTTGTTTTGTCCTGCATTTTGGAAAAGCAAATCAGATCAGGTCCTGGGGAGTGTTGATGAACAAAGTGACCTTGAAGTGCAGATTCATGCTCCCTTGAAAGATAGGATAGTGAAGAAGGCATTTGGTACACTTTCCTTTATTGGTCAGAGTATTAAGTATTGGAGTTGGAGTTGTGGCTGTACATGACATTGGTGAGGTCACTTTTGGAATATTGCATGCAATTCTGACCTCCTTCCTATTGGAAGGATGTTGTGAAACTTTAAAGGTTTCAGAAAAGATTTACAAGGATTTTGCCAGGGTTGGAGGATTTGAGGTATAGAGAGAGGCTGAACAGGCTGAGGCTGTTTTCCCTGGAGCGTTAGGGGCTGAGGGGTGACCTTATAGAGGTTTATAAAATCATGAGGGGCATGAATAGGATAAATAGACAAGGTCTTTTCCCTTAGATGAGGGAGTCCAGAACTAGAGGGCATAGATTTAGGGTGAGAGGGGAAAAATATAAAATGGATCAGAGGGGCAACTTTTTCACACAGAGGATGGTGCTTGTATAGATTGAGTTGCCAGAAGAAGTGGTGGAGGCTGGTACAATTACAACATTTAAAAGACATCTGGATGGGTATATGAATAGGAAAGGTTCAGAAGGATGTGGGCCAAGTGCTGGCAAATGGGATTAGATTGGGTTGGGATATCTGGTCAGCATGGATAAGTTGTTTCCATGTTGTACATCTCTATGACTCAATGACTCTATGCAGAACAAAGCAGGTAAGGAAAGCCGTTTTCCCTCTCTAAGGGGAATAGTGAACCAGGTGGTGACAGTTGCCCTAGCCTTGTGGCTGGTTTAATATTTATTGAAGGAATTTAAATACTAACAGCTGCCAGAACTTGTGTCTCCAAATCATTAACATGGATCCTCAGATCACTAGTGCAGTGCCATGACAGGCAACATTTGTGCCACACAAATTCCAGGCAATGACCTTCTCCAACAAGAGAGAACCCAACTATTGTTCCTTGATATACAATGACATAACAATCACTGAATCCCCCACTATCAACACCTTGGAGGTTACCATTGACCAGAAACTGAACTGGAATTGCTACATAAACATACTGGCTACAAGAACAGGTCAGAGGCTCAGAAGCAAGTAATTCACCACCTGATTTCCCAAAGTTTGTTCACCATGTACAAAGAACAAGTAAGAATTGTGATAGAATACTACTCACTTTCCTGGATGAGTGCAATTCCAACAACACTCAAAAAGTCCAGGACCAACCAAGCCACATGATGAGCACCACATCCACAAACATTCACTCCCTCCACGACCAATATTACATACCAGCAGTGTGTACCATCTACAAAATGCACAGGTGTAGGTTCTTCAAGGCTCATTAGACAAAACTTTCTAAACCTACAACCACTTCTATCTAGAAGGACACGGGCAGCAGATGCATGGAAATGTCACCACCAGCAAGTCCCCCACCCACGCACTCACCATCCTGACTTGGAAATACATCATCATTGCTTTAGTGTTGCTGTGTTAAAATTCTGAAATTCATTCATTAAAAGCATTATAAGTCTACCTAGAGCAATTTGGACTGCAGCAATTCGAGAAGGCAGCACACCCCCACCTTCTCAAGGGCAACTAGAATGGACGTGATATGCTGGCCCAGCTAGCAACATTGACCTTCCATGAATGAATAAAAATCTATGCTGTCATCTTTCTGACCAGTCAGAATTTGTTTTATTACAATTGTATCTCCCTCATTCCCTTTATCAGTGTGAACCAGCTTCATTGCTGAGTTCCTGCAGCATTGTAGATGGGTGAGATTTTAAAACATTCAAAACCTAAACATTTGTATAGAATTAATATTGGAGTCCCAGGAATCAAAGGCAATTGCAGTCTTCCAGTGAATAAGAGATACTTGAAAGTAGTTAACAATTAGACAATGGCACATAATTGCAATGCTGATGCCATTTTAAAGTCAGAAGTTTAATCCTTATTTCTATACAATACCATCTCATATTATGTGAATTTTAATGCAGGGAGATCAAGGCCAAAATGTAGCCTTAGAGTTGGATTAAAAGATTGGGAGGTAATTGACCCAGAGCAGTCATAAATTCTGCCCTCGTTTTTATGTGTTATTACATATTACTATGTTTATGATATTTCAATAAATTGAGTTATGTAAATTTGTTTTGTAAATTTGGTACTTTTGCTCAGGGCCACAATGCTGTGTCAATTCAGATTATGAATCACGAAGATGTCAAGTGCAGTTCATAATTTTTCCAGGATGCACTGGTACTGTCCAGTCAGTGAAATGAATGGATACTTTTCTTTATTATCCAACAGATTTTATCCAGTAATTTTATATTATTGAAGAAAAGTGAGTTATAAATTGAATCAAGTAAAATTAATGCTGATTTTTAAAATATACTGTATTTTTTCCAAACTTGAATAAATGGATTAGTCCTAGAATATCCTTTCTTAATTTTAATGTTCATTAAATATGTTTTAAAGATCAGTTACACCTTGAACCAAGAAAAAAAGGACAAAATATTTTAGCTGTGTTTTGTTGACAGTTGAAAAGGTGAAAATGCCCTTATTATTGATGCCTGTGAAATGAAATGTGGCAAAATTTAGAAATAAACCAGTTTTCAGAAATAAAAGCAGGCACTATTTAGCTTCATTTGATTTGAATCTTCTGTGAAACAGGTAAAAAGCTGAATTTTGAAACTAAATGAAGACTCTTTTCGGGGAAATGTAGGTGATAAGGATTTTCCAATGTACTGTGCAGAGGAAGTGTTATTTTAACAGGGATGTGACCATGTAAGTTCACCGTGTTAGTTATGTCATTTTGATAGTCCCTCAATATTGGTTAAAGGGTTACCAACTAGCACACACACACCTTTTGCTATTCAGTTCAAGATTTTATTTGCAATTATGTGTATGGCTCAGTATGAAAGGGAGATTAAAATGCAGGTATCAAAATTAATTTTTATGAGGAACAGATAGAAGCTACTCTGAGTTGAATTTTTATTTTCAGAAAACCTGAACATAACTCAATCAATCTTTCTTTATTTAGATTGTAAATTAAATCATTCATCATTCAAGTCACATATTCCAGTCATTGCAACATACCGTTCAACACAAAACTGGATTTATTCACCAAACCCTTAAAGCCACTACTGCCAGAAATGTAGGCAACCAAGCTTAAAAGATGCATCACTTTTCTTGCAGTGATCGTCACTGACAGGTGGATATTGTGCTTTATTAAATAAATCTATCATACACCAATTAGCAAATTACTTATCATAGGTTTGAGGTGCAAGAAGTAGGCTAAATGAAATACATTTTAATGTAAGAAACCTAAGGAATGAGACAGATGAACTGAAGGTACAGATACACACATGGGAATATGCTATAATAGATATGAACAAAACATGGCTGGAAAATGGACAGGACTGACAGCTCAACATTTCTGGCATTAGGATTGAGAGCGGAATAGAAAATGAGGAGTCTCAGTACTGATTAAGGAGTTAATTATAGCAGTGAGAAAGAATGTGATCGTGAATGGATCTTAAATATGAGGCCATACAAGTCAAAATAATAAACACAAGGAGCAAACACACTGTTGGTTTCATAGTGTAGACAGCCAAATAGTCAGGGAGACATCAAGGCTCACAAATATAATCAAATTTTAGTCATATATAACTTGGCTGAAATAAGGCAGCAACAGAATAAATAAGTCCCCTGGGCCGATGGGAATTTATCCTAGGATCCTCTGGGAAGCCAGGGAGGAGATTGCCGAGCCTTTGGCATTGATCTTTAAATCATCATTGTCTACACAAATAGTGCCAGAAGACTGGAGGATAGCAAATGTGGTTCCTCTGTTCAAGAAGGGGAGTAGAGACAACCCAGGTAATTATAGACCAGTGAGCCTTACTTCAGTTGTTGGTAAACTGTTGGAAAAGGTTATAAGAGATAGGATTTATAATCATCTAGAAAAGAATAATTTGATTAGGGCTAGTCAGCACAGTTTTGTGAAGGGTAGGTCATGCCTCACAAACCTTATTGAGTTCTTTGAGAAGGTGACCAAACAAGTAGATGAGAGTAAACCGATTGACGTGGTGTATATGGATTTCATCAGGGCGTTCGATAATGTTCCCCACAGTAGGCTATTGTACAAAATGCGGAGGAATGGGATTGTGGGAGATATAACAGTTTGGATCAGGAATTGGCTTGCTGAAAGAAGACAGAGGGTGGTGGTTGATGGGAAATGTTAATCCTGGAGTCCAGTTACTAGTTGTGTACCGCAAGGGTCGGTGTTGGGTCCACTGCTGTTCGTCATTTTTATAAACGACCTGTATGTGGGTGTAGAAGGGTGGGTTAGAAAATTTGCAGACGACACTAAGATCGGTGGAGTTGTGGATATTGATGAAGGATGTTGTAGGTTACAGAGAGACATAGATAAGCTGCAGAGCTGGGCTGAGAGGAGGCAAATGGAATTTAATGCGGACAAGTGTGAGGTGATTCACTTTGGTCGGAGAAACCGGAATGCAAAGTACTGGGCTAATGGTAAGATTCTTGGTAGTGTAGATGAGCAGAGAGATCTTGGTGTCCATGTACACAGATCTTTGAAAGTTGCCACCCAGGTTGACAGGGTTGTTAAGAAGGCATACATTGTTTTAGCTTTTATTAATAGAGGGATCGAGTTCCGGAACCATGAGGTTATGCTGCAGCTGTATAAAACTCTGGGGCGGCCGCACTTGGAGTATTGTGTACAATTCTGGTCACCGCATTATAGCAAGGATGTGGAAGCTTTGGAAAGGGTGCAGAGGAGATTTACGAGGATGTTGCCTGGTATTGAGGGAAGGTCTTACGAGGTAAGGCTGAGGGACTTGAGGCTGTTTTCGTTAGAGAGAAGAAGGTTGAGAGGTGACTTAATAGAGACATATAAGATAATCAGAGGGTTAGATAGGGTGGACAGGGAGAGCCTTTTTCCAAGTATGGTGACGGTGAGCACGAGGTGACGTAGCTTTAAATTGAGGGGTGATAGATATAGGACAGATGTCAGAGGTAGTTTCTTTACTCAGAGAGGAGTAAGGGTATGGAATGCTTTGCCTGCAGCGGTAGTAGATTTGCCAACTTTAAGTACATTTAAGTCGTCATTGGACAAGCATATGGACGTACATGGAATAGTGTAGGTTAGATGGGCTTCAGATTGGTATGACAGGTCAGCGCAACATCGAGGGCTGTACTGCGCTGTAATGTTCTATGTTCTATGTTCTATAGAAGCATCTTCACAAGCATCCATTCCCTCCACACTGACACTCAGTAGCAGCAGTGTGTACTACCTACAAAGGTCTTCAGACAGCTCCTTCCAAATCCATGAACACTTCCAACGAGAAGGACAAGGGCAGCAGATGTACAGGAACATCACCACTTTCAAGTTCCCCTCCAAGCCACTCACTATCCTGACTTGGAAATATCTCACCACTCCTTCACTGTTTCTGGGTCAAAATGCTGGAATTATCTCCCTAATGGTATTGTGGGTCAACCTACAGTAGGCAGACTGCAGCGGTTCAAGAAAGCAGTACACCATTACCTTCTCAAGAGCAACTAGGGATGGGCAATAAATGCTGGCCAGCCAATGACACCCACATCCCACAAATGAATAAATAAGAAAAAAAAGGGAATTTTAACTACACAAATATTGAATAGAATATTTTTGTTGCATTTTCTACGTACTGGCTAAAAAAAATCTCCTGGATGCAATTTCATAATTTTGCTCCCTCCCACCTTGCACACAAAGGGGACAGTTCAGCATGTAATATTCAGAAATGAGCCCAGGCAGTTGGAAAGCTTATCAGTCCTGAGCATTTTGTAGATAGTGATCATAACTCAGTTAGGATTAGGGTAGTTATAGAAAAGGATAAGGATATATAGGGAATAAAAATAAACTGAAGGAAAGGTTAATTTTATGAAAATACAGATTAGCCAAAAATGTTGTGAAACTTGAAAAGGTTCAGAAAAGATTTACAAGGATGTTGCCAGGGTTGGAGGATTTGAGACAGAGGCTGAACAGGCTGGGGCTATTCGTCGGAGGCTGAGGGGTGACCTTACAGAGGTTTACAAAATTATGAGGGGCATGGATAGGATAAATAGACACAGTCTTTTCCCTGGGATCGGGGAGTCCAGAACTAGAGGGCATAGGTTTAGGGTGAGAGGGGAAAGATATAAAAGAGACCTAAGGGGCAACTTTTTCACGCAGAGGGTGGTATGTGTATGGAATGAGCTGCAGAGGATGTGGTGGAGGCTGGTACAATTGCAACATTTAAGATACATTTGGATGGGTATATGAATAGGAAGGATTTGGAGGGATATGGGCCAGGTGCTGGCGGGTGGGACTAGATTGGGTTGGGATATCTGGTCGGCATAGACAGGTTGGACCAAAGGGTCTATTTCCATGCTGTACATCTCTATGATTCTAAGCATTCAATGTTGAGTGGAAATGTTGAGAATACAGAGTGATTATGTTCCGGTGAAGATAAAGGGTTGGACTATGATCGACAACCACTGGATGTCAAGGGATATAAAGCATGGAATCAATGAAAAAAATGAAGCTTTTGGTAAATTCCAAGGAGTCAATATGGCAGAGCCCATAGATGACTATAAAAGGAACAGGAAGGAACATAAAAAGGAAATTCTGACAGCTAAGTGTGTGGATTAATGGGTGAATTAAAGGAAATCCCAAATAAGTATTCTTGAACATATAAAGAGCAAAAGAATAACTAAGGAGAGGCAGGCCCATTAGGGACTATACAGGTAATCTGTGTGTACACACAGAAGACAAGGGCACTGTCCTCAATGAAAGCTTTGCATCAGTTTTCATATTGGAAAAGGATGACCTCGGAATAGACATCAGGGTGGAGAACTGGTGGATTTAGCCACTTTAAAAGTGGATAACTCTGCATGCCTCCATAAGATGTGTACAAGGCTGAAGAGGGAGGCGAGGGAGGCAAGGGAGGACATATCCAGGGCCCTGGTACTAATTTTCACACTGTGTCTAGGTACAGGTGAGATGCCAGAGAACTGGAGGACTGCTAATATTGACCCATCATTATAAAACAGAGGCAAGAGATAGATTAGGCAGTCAGTCTAATTTCAGCATTGGGAAGATATTAAGAAGAATTCTGGGTGACAGAATATGTTTTTTTTATTCAGACATGGTCTGTGGGCATCGCTGAGTGATCAGCATTTACTGTCTATCCCTAGTTGCACTTGAGAAGGTACTGGTGAATAGCCTTCTTTCACTACTGTAGTCCATATGTTGTAGGTAGACCCATAATGCCCATAGGAAGGGAGTTCCAAGACTTTGACACTGAATGTATGGCATTGTATTTCCAAGTCAGGATGGTGAGTGAATTGGAGGGGAATGTCCAGATGGTGGTGTTCCTATGTATTTGCTGCTCTTGACTTTGGAGAGGACTCCTGGACTTGGACAGACACAGTTAAATCAGGGAGAGACAGCATGGATTGTTTTTTATGGGGACATAGTGTTTAACAAACTTGATTATATTTGTAGTGATCTGGATGGATTTTAGCAAGGCTTCTGATAAGGTCTGTTATGACAGACTGGTCAAGAAAACAAGAGGCCATGGGATCCAAGGCAATATGGCACGTTGGGTCCAAAATTGGCTGAGAGGCAGGAAACAGGAAGTGAAGATAGAGAAATGCTTTTAGGACTGGGGGTCCATTTCAAGTGGGGTTCTGCAAGAGTTAGTGCTGTTTGTAATTTACATTTATGATATGAACTTAAATGTCAGGGGTGTGATTAAAGGGTTCACGGATGACATAAAACATGGTAAGCTGATAAATAGTAAGGAGGAGCCGTAAACTGTAGATGCATAGAATATTGGTAAATGGAATTCAAAGATGTGAAGTGTAGGCTAACAAGAGATTATTCTATTAATGGTAGGATCCCAGAAAGTGCTAAAAACCAGAGGGTCCTTGGTATGCATACCCATGGGCTATGAGCCACGGGCCAAAAGATGTCAGACAGGCACAGACAGGATGGGCCAAATGGCCTCCCCTGTGCAGTAAACATCTACAAGTCTATGAGAGTAAAACTAACTTTTAGAAAAACATGGCATTAAAGAACTTCAGTGTGTTTTCTCAGCACACTTAATCCTCTGTGTTGTACAGATGGCAGACATCCACTCTAGCTGAACAAACAGACCATTTATTCTAACAGAGGCTCTTGTACACTTCCTCCAACTGCAGCTGCATGCTACTTTTGAAGCTCCTGGGCATTTGAGAATGTATTGCACATTCTCCATGGATTTAGGATGTCACCCAAGCATGCCAATTGTCCCATGCAACGCTCCAAATAAAATTACTGCACCATAAGCACTCAGAGTAACACATAAAATACAAACATAGAGATTAACTAATCAGTGCAGGACTTCTTTAAATTTTACATTGAATTATACAATTGTTTATTGGTATTTCATGCTAGCTACAACTGAGTTTTATAGGATTCATAAATAACTGCAGCATTTTAGGACAAATCTCTAATGACAACAAAGCAGAACTTGCTGTTTTTGTTCTTCACAGTACATGAGTGCAGAACAACAGAGTATTTTAATTAGTATATAATAAAATCATAACAGGTTCATTAGACTCTGTAAAGATTAATTGATCAAAATTAACAGAAAACATGTGCATTATAAATTATACTATATAAGGAGAACTTAACTGTTGAGATGGTGACTGTAATACAGAGATTAACAGAAAATGTGTTATTAACAACTTAAACGTAATACTCTAAAGGGATCACATTACTTTCAGAATGATCATACTAATTAAACATTTACATTTGTTCCAAAGATGTTTTATTTCTGTTCATAATTGATGTAGAACTTCTTTGCAGGGTTTGAAATTGCTGTTGTTTATATTAAAAGGAAGCTGTGGACAAGAGTGTGTTTATTGCACTGAGTAGGTTGCACTTAATGATTAGCATATATTCAAAATATGAATAAATAAAATAGGACTATTCAAATTTCGCCACTGCAGGAACTGACACCTCATCCCACTGCTGCACTGTACCATACCTCATCTAAACGCCTCCCTCCAGACCTGATTCAACGCTCCCTTTCCCCTCCCGCCTGACCGCTGGCCTTGATCTGGCCTGACTTGAGCCCTCTGCCTCTGGACCTAACCTGATCACCTTCCAGACACAACATAATCTCCCCTCCCGCAAACAATGGTTGGAATCAAGCCACCATCCCAGCTCCCCTGTTGAACAAGAGAATGTATATTGAATGAATGCATGCAGGCAAAAAGTGAGTAAAGCCAAAATCATCTTCTGCTGGGAAACCCATACATAACCTATATGTGTGGGACTTCATCAGTGCTCATTTCAGTCACACCTTTAGCTCCATGATCAAACTTCCAGAAAACAGATGCCTCCAAGGCCACTGTAGGCATTGGACAATGGTTGCCGCCCCACAAGGAAATCCAATGCAGGGATATAGTTGCAGGGTGTCATGGCTGGGAAGGACAGCCGATTTGAACCTAAGCAGTGGGGACACAGACATTACTTGTAGGAAAAAACATTTAGTTTCAGCAAATCTTTGATTTTGTACTCAATGCCCTCCACTTCTAAAGCCTGGGAATACATCTGCCTTTTGTTGATCCACTTCCTTAACTTTCCCTCTCCACCTCGAAAGTCTGAGTACATCTACCACCCTCCGCTCGTCCCCACCCCCAACCAGGTGTCTTTGTTTCTGTACTCCCTCAGACCTGGATACTTCAGTTTATTCTGCCCTTTCCTTATTCTCCCTTCCATAATTAATCATTTCACATGTCTCTGCATTTGCAATGTGCTTGCCTATTCCACCAGCCTGTCTTTAACTTGCTGAGGCCTGTCACCATCCTTCCCTCAGTTCTTGAAACTTGTAATTTTTATGTCTTCTGAAGATTTTGAAATTGCACTCTGTACACCCAAATCTAGGCCATCTATCAATAATAACTGTGGTATTAGTTCTGATCAGAAGGGAACCCTGCTCTATACCTCCAAGAAGCACGAAAATGGCCATTCACTACTATCCCCTATTTCTAATTACTCAGTTAAATTTATACACCTATTGCTACTATCCCATGGACTTCAGCTTTGTTGACTTGACTATTATGTGATACTTTATTAAGCATGCTTTTGGAGTCTATGCACACCAATCAACCATATTAACCATCTAGTTTCATCATCAAAAGACTCACTCAGTTTAGATAATCCTAATTTACCTTTAACAAATACATGCTCACTTTCTTGAGTTAATCTGTATTTCACTAATTGACTGACTGCTAATACTGTCCTGGATTTTAAATTCTAAAAGATTTCTTACCACTGACTTATCTTTATACAATTTTCTGGCACCACCATTGTATATCATGTGATTGGAGGACTAAGAGATTATTTTTGAAAATTGGTTAACATTGATATTTAAATGTGCATGTAATGTCGATGCAATGGTCTAGTGGTATTATCACTAGACGATCAAACCAGAAACTCAGCTAATGTTCTGGGAATCCAGGTTCAAATCCCTCCATGCAGATGGTGGAATGTGAATCCAATAAAAGTAGTCTGGAGTTACGAATTTACTGATCATCACAAAAGCATTGCCAATTGTAGGAACAACCCATCTGGCTCATTAATGTCTGCTGTCTTTACCTGGTCTGGCCTACATTTGACTCCAGACCCACAGCAATGTGGTTGACTCTCAATAGTCCTCTGAAATAGTCTAGCAAGGGCACTCAGTTCAAGGGCAGCTAGGTCAAGCAATAAATGCTGGCCAACCATTGACACCCACATTCGATGAATGAATAAAACAAAATAATAATATAGAACAGACTCAATTTAGCTACGAGAATTTTCTCTAAGAATGACGATAAATGTGGTCAATATTATATATTCAGATATATTGCCAATTTTATGGGAATTTAGCTAAGAATGGAAGACGTTAAACTTAACGATATTCACAAAGTTGAGTAATATCCTTGATGTGATAATGGAGAGAAAGGAGAAGGACGTAGAGCCACATTAAGAGCAATACTTCGCAGGGTTAATGAGAATTTGAAGAGGCATCTGCAGTATAGCCTTGTTTATTGACAAGAATATGTGATGTAAGTGCTAAGATAGTCATTGGCAAGTGGACTGTAATTGTAACATTGTAATGAATTGTGAAAGTTAACAGTATAAATTGATATGTTGACTGTCTTTTGGTGAGAGATGGGACGATGGACTTTTTTTAAACCAAGTGAATTTCTGGCATACATTTGAATAAAGTCTTTAATAGCCGTGTCCAAGACTCAAAGTGGCCAACCACAAGCCCTTTACAATTTCTACTCTCCCCTCTGCACTTTCCAGCATTTCACCGTTGTGGAGTGTGAGGGTGGCACCATGGAAGTGTGGTACATACTTTAATGAGTTAAGCTGTGGAAAATTGCATTAGGCAATTCACTAGATCACACAGAATGAAACTCTCCACGAAACCTGCTGAAATTCACACTGAGCCAATTTTTGGAAAATTTGTTCAATAACACACCCATACATAATCTCCATAGATAATGCAATTCTCTAATTTATTATTTGTATCTGTACTTTTTGTTTCATACTGACAGTTGAAACTTACTAATTAGATTTCAAGCTTGCATACAGTCTCATTATTATTACACTGTGATGTTCTGCAGCTGTTGCATGAGCAAGTTGTTAGGGTCAACATGGCATTTTTTTGCAAAATAATTATTTGCAGCCTTAGTGTAGAAGACCTCAGCTCAATTTATGACAACATAATAAGGAAAATATTACATTGGTAATATTTTGCATTTGATACTATTTTTTGTGATTTTGATGTAATTTAATCAGTTTTATGCTGTCCTGTGCATTTCACAGGAGAAACACAAACAATTGAGTTTTGGTATTTACTTACATTTTTAAATCACCTATTTTACATTCATGAACATGCCACAGTGCGCTTTGCTTGCTAGTTGAGAGGATCTAACTTCACAGCCACTGTTCGAAACTTGTCTATAGTTGAGATCAAACAGATATCTGAAAGTGATGTGGTTCATTTGCCCTCCAAAATATCTCCTCTGGAGAAACCTATGGATTTTATTCAGTAATTCTTTTGATGGCACAGAACAAAGGCAGTCTAGCACACAACCACAAATTAACTCAAGGCTGAAGAATTTTAATTTTTTTTCCATTTGCTCACGGCAGACACTTCTTTGGGAGTGCATGTTTTAGTTCTGATCATTAGGTTCATTCATTTCTTGCCCTTGCATCTAATTTGAAAGTGAATTTTTGTATCAGTTCTTGAAAAATGGAACTGTTCTACTATGTGATGGGGTCTTGTGGGGGTTTTATGGAATGCTGAATGGGTGAGCTTGCTAATTGGATACAAAATTAAATGGCGTGTTGAAGGTTGTTTTTCGGACTGGAGGCCTGTGACCAGCAGTGTTCTGCAGGGTTTAGTGCTGCGTCCACTGTTGTTTGTCTTCTATGTAGACAAATTGGATGAGAATCAGTGAAGGAGGCTATCTAAGATTACAAAGGGATCTTGATCAACTAGGCTGATGGGCTGAAAAGTGGCAAATAGAGTTCAATTTGGATAAATGTGAGGTATTGCATTTTGGTAAAATGAACAAGGGCAGGACTTATATAGTTAGAACAAACAACATAGAACATTACAGTACAGTACAGGCCCTTCGACCCTCAATGTTGTGTGACATGTGGAACATATCTAAAGCCCATCTAACCTACACTATTCCATTTTCATTCATATGTCTGTCCAATGACCATTTAAATGCCCTTAAAGTTGGCGAGTCTACAACTGATGCAGGCAGTGCGTTCCATGCCTCCCTACTCTCTGAATAAAGAATCTATCTCTGACATCTGTTCTATATTTATCACCTCTCAATTTAAAACTGTCTCCTCGTGCTAGCCATCACTATCCGAGGAAAAAGACCCTCTCTGTCCACCCTATCTAACCCTCTGATTATCTGATATATTTCAATTACGTTACCCCTCAACCTTCTTCTCTCTCTAATGCAAACAGCCTGAAGTCCCTCAGCCTTTCCTCGTAAGACATTCCTTTCATACCAGGCAACATCCTAGTGAATCTCCTCCGAACCCTCTCCAAAGCTTCCACATTCTTCCGATAATGCGGTGACCAGAACTGTATGCAATACTCCAAGTGCAGCTGCACTAGAATTCTGTACAGCTGCAGCATGACCTCATGGCTCCAAAACGCAATCCCTCTACCAATAAAAGCTAACACACTGTATGCCCTCTTGAGTTTCAGAGCCGTAATGTCATGCTGCAACTATACAAAACGCTGGTGCGGCCTCACTTGGAATATTGTGTACAATTCTGGTCGCCCCATTACAAGAAAGATGTGGAAGTATTGGAAAAGGTGCAGAGGATATTTACCAGGATGTTGCTTGGTTTGGAAGGAATGTCTGATGAGGAAAGGCTGAGAGACTTGGGTCTGTTCTGATTGGAAAGAAGAAAGCTCAGAGGGAATTTGATAGAGACATTCAAGATTATCAGAGGATTAGATAGGGTAGACAGTGAAAGTCTTTTTCCTAGAATGATGATGTTAGCTTGTACAAGGGAGCATAGTTATAAACTGAGGGATTATAGATTTAAGACAGACGTCAGAGGCAGGTTCTTTACTCAGAGAGTGGCAAGGGAGTGGAATACCCTGCCTGCCAATGTAGTTAACTCAGCCACATTAGGGAGATTTAAACAATCCTTGGATAAGCACATGGATGATGATAGGACAGTGTAGGGGGAAGGACTTAGATTAGTTCACAGGTCGGCTCAACCTCGAGGACTGAAGGGCCTGTTCTGCACTGTATTGTTCTATGTTCTATATAATGTTTCTGAACAAAGAGACTGACGAGTTCAGGCACATAGTTCTTTGAAAGTTGTGTCGCAGGTCGACAGGATGATAAAAAAGGCATTTAGTACACTTGCCTTCATTGCTGAGACCATTGAGAATGGGAATTGGAACATCATGTTGAAGTTGTACAGGGCATTTGGGAGGCTACTTTTAGAGTACTGTGTAGAGTTCTGGTCGCCCTGCTATAGGAAGGATCTTATTAAATTGTAGAGAGTTCAGAAAAGATTTATTATGATGTTGCTGGGAATGCAGGGTTTGAGTCATGAGGAGTGGCTGGATAGGCTGGAACTTTTTTCACTGAAACATAGGAGGTTGAGGGGTGATCTTGTAGAGGTTTATAAAATCATGAGGGGCACAGATAAAGTGAACATTAAAGGTCTTTTCCTTAGGGTGTGGGATTTCAAGACTTCGGGAGGTGTATTTTTAAGGTGAGAGAAGAAAGATTTAAAACGGACCTGAGAGAGTTCATATGTGGAATGAACTGTCAGAGGAAGTGGTAAATGCAGGTACACTTACAACATTTAACAGACATTTTGATATGTACGTGAATATGATCAGTTTAGAGGAATATGGGTCAAATACGGGGAAGTGGGATTAATCCAATTTGGGAACTTGGTCAGCATGGATGGGGTACACTGAAGAGTCTATTTCCATTCTGGTTGACTTTATAATTCTATGATGCCATGACTATAGAGCTGCCAGGCAACCAGCATTGCCTTCCCTAGGAGGACCCATTGCTATTAACTGATCCCCAGTAGGCCTTCCCAAAAACCAAGGATCCTCGGGCAGAAAGCCCATCTCTTGCAGGCTGCTGGCCAATCAGAGGGTGGGAGTCTTATGCTGAGTAATTTCCCAGGAGAGGTGGTGGTTGCTGCTGAAATGCACAGTGACCGGGTCAAAGGTACATTGGGGCTAAAAGCAGTGTCAGAGATGGAGGCATGTGACAGGAGAGGAGTCTGCAAGCAGGGGGAAGTGGCTATCAATTCCTCCAATCCTTCCCCCCCTCCACCCCCCCTGCTCCCACCACCAGTTTTGGGTGCTGCATCTCTCAATTGAACACTAAATGACTATGCATGTGGAACTCCAGCCCTCAGAGACCACTAGAAGACCATAGTACACCCCATGGAACTTGACTTGTCATTTATGCCACATGATGATAGGCCCATTGACACTGTGTTGATCCCAGCAATGGTGGGTTGAGCCCCTCCAGTGATCATTAATCATTTACTTAGCATTCCTTAGCTACTTAATTGGTGGCAGGCAAGGAAAACTTACCATGGGTGTTCGCACCCTAGAATTAATTTGTGTGGAGATAGGGAGGTGGTGGGGTGCCCTCCTGTATGGTTGAATACCCTCTCCACCTCAAACACACCATAAGAAAGGGCATAGAATGCCCCCTTGTGGACATCTTTGAGGAAGATAACCTCAACAATAATATTGTTTATTAACTTGTAATCATGGGCAATGTTAACTTTTAATTGCAATGTTCTGTATTTAGACTCTCCTGTGTGTGTAGACACTCATATTCGAATTTGGCAACATTAAGTGGCCCAGGGCAAATAATAGGTCAATTTTACTTGGCTCTATTGAGTTTGATCTTTCTATTAAGGAACCAAACATACGAATAAATGAAGTAGGAGCAGGAGTAGGCGTCATAGCCCCTCGAGCCTGCTCTGCTATTCAATAAGATCATGGCTGACCTGATTACTCCACATTTCTAGCTTCCCTCAATGACACTTCAACCCATTACTTACCAAGAATCTATTTCCCTCTGCCCTGAAAATATTCAATAACTATACTTTCAACACCTTTTGAGGAATAGAGTTCCAGTGACACACAAACTTCTGTGAGGAAAATATCCTTTTTATTTCTAACTTAAATGGGCAACCCATCATTTTGAAAGATGAGATTCTTCCATAGGACCCTTCAAGGTCTTATAGTTTCTATCAAGTTACTTCTTACTCTTCAAAGTGTCAACAGATACATGTTTAGTTTGTCTCAACTATCCTCTTAAAACAACGACTTATTCCAGAGATTAGTTGAGCAGACATTCTCTGAATTGCTTTCAATTAAAGAATAACCTCCCTGCTTTTGTATTCAATTCCCCTTGCAATAAATAATATCAATCTATTTTTGTTCCTAATTATTTGCTATACCTGCATTCTAACCTTTACCAATCCTTGCTTTTGGACATCTAGCTCTCTCTGTAAAATTAGTGCAAGTAAGTATAGGAATGGAACTGACTGGACTGTTTCACAGAGAACGAGTATGGAGAAGGTAGACTGATTGGACACATTTTATGCTAATGACTCAATTGTTGGGAGTTTAGGACCCTTTGAAGATGGAATGAGAGGAAGAAATATCAGCAAAAAGGCTTTTGTTGTGTGATGGACCTGATCTCCAAGCAGCAGTATGCTGTTTTTGCCATGGCAGGGTTGTAAACCAATAGCCAGCCTGCCCAGGGCCCAGTTAAATGGCCACCCAAAGGCTTCTTGCTTCTACCACATGTTATGGACCAGGCTAGACCCTTCAAAACATTTCAAGAATGTAGCCCAGACCCTAACTTTGCTCTTTGATTTAAGCAATTGTGCAGTGGATATTCCAGGAGAGAATCAGATGGTCAAACTACTTCATTTGAACAAAGCATAATTTATTTACAAGATTACTGAATGAAACACAAAGAAAAGAAAACAGAATTCTGAATAACTTATCCTATCTGAAAACCCAACAGATTATCCTAACTTAATGATGCTATTCCAAAATACTTACAACAATCCCCATAAACACGTCTTGCACAAAAGGTAAAATCAAACAAGTTCTTACAGGAAAGAAGTCAAAGAGAGGTAGGGTCCAGCAGCCTTTTTTCATGTGGGCATGCGCGCGCGCACACACATACACGCACAGCCGCATTCAAACCAGATCAGAGAAAAGCTGAGCTGTGAGAACTGGCCACTCCCCTTTCCTTATACAAGTTTTTTTTTAAACCTGAAAGCCATCTGCCTGAGGCAGTATCTGTTAACTGTAAACAAATTGGCCCTAACATCCATCCAAACTCAGACATTTTGGAACCTGTGTTGCTTATAATCTCTCTGGAAAACAAAAACAAGGATATCATAACTTTGTTAAAGGAACAGCTTTGACACACACATTTTATTAGGAAACTGCTTGAGGAGACCGGAGAATAATTCCTGGTGTGCTCCAAGGAGTGGGAGGATACATTGTTATGGGACATGCATGATGTGACCCCCACTAATGGTCACTCAGTGGTAGCAGTGTTGCCATGTTGCTTGCCTTTTGTGACCCTCACCTATCCCTTCCCCCCACCACTGAGGCCTGGTGTCAGCCCTTTCATTGGAGGTTGGCAGAACACTGCTGTTCCTAATTGTATGGCACATCAAGGGGCGCCATCTAATTGGCTGCTACCTATAAAATTCAGCCTTAGGTTTGGTGATCTATAGAAATGGGATTGCCCATTTGTTCAAGCCCTTGTGCCAGAGTACCTACCACCTATACCTCTGGGGTCTACTTGGAGGAAAATAACCACACCCATTAAAAGTACAGATGTCAACTATCTAGAGGAAGGGTTTGTCTAAATTGGCATCATTGTCAATTCCCTTGTACCTTATTACAGAGGATAAATGTATACCACCTTAAGCTGACAGACATCAATATATGTTCTGGAAGCTTTTGCAGATTTATTTCAAGGCCACTTGCACATGTTGTGACTCCAAGCTGGTAATGACTGTACTGTTAGGAAGACTCACTTAAGGTCATGAGCACAATAGCAAACGCATTCTGTTGCTTGGTGGTTCAACAGGATAACTCCAGAAATAAGTCCTCCTGATCTCCAAATAGTCATCTATCCATTGTTTCTTTCTTAACTAATGTGACTGCTGTTGCCCATTCAAAAGTGAAGACAGCACAGGTAATCTTGGGATCCGGAGTGTGATTCCTCCTTCGAATGGGTTCCTCTTGGCACTGTACTTCTCTTTGTAAGGAACTGGCACCTGGAGTGAATTTTCCCTTGTTTCCTTACTGAACAGCTATGGGTAGAGTGATGGAGTGCAAGTCTCTGTGGGTAGCCAATAAACACTGGGAGTGCTGGAACTGGCTTTCCATTAGCAGCCACCAACCTGTCCATAGAAGCAGCTAGACACTTGTATACCAGGGCAGCCCCAGTGGCATAGCTGCAGTCATGTCATGTTTGCCCAGCAAACCTGCCTGCTGCTCCTTTGTCTTCTTGTGCATGTCAATGAGGTCAGGAGTTGCCAGTCCTGTGGGTCTTGCACCTGGTCTCTAGCAATCCTCTGAGTGCCGAGGTTTGGTGCATGTCTTCCTGGATCAGCTGCAAAGAGGTGGCAGTGATGTGCTCACCAGCAGGTCCTCACTCTACTCTGGCCAATGTTGATACCATAATCCCAGTATCTGAGCTGGGGGATGCAGGAGACAGCTTTGCAAAAGAATCCTCTGAAGCATCTGTACACTTTACCTCAGAGGTAGAGGAGGTCATATCTTGCAGAGCCACGGTCTTGGTTTGGAGACTATGCTAATGTGGGAGACACGAGAGAATACCTTATGAATAAAAGATAGAAGTTCTAAGATGTTGAGAATATATTCACTTTAGGGTTAATTAGAGAGTAACACAACAATGGACAATGTTTCTTACTTAATTGTCAAGACATAGATGTTTCAGTACTTCTACATGACTGTTCCCAGTCCTCATCATCAAGGGTCAAGACCTTCTCTTCAAAGGGGATGAAGACTGAATGTTGGGCATCTCATCACCAATCCTGGCTGTTCTAGCCCAGAGATGAGGAATGCTACAATTGCACCATAAGAGCCCTAATAAGGAAGTTATAATGCTATTTGCAAAGAACAGCTGCCATTTCTATAATTCATGTGCAAACAGCAGTCTACCAGATGTAGTGAATGTTTATAACACAGGTGTGAAAAATTGCTGTCATGAAAGCTTCATACTCTGGTAAAACTCACTTCCATAGAGTGCCTAATTTTCTGATTTAAATAGTTTGTGCAGATCAAAGCAAAAGGAATCTGCACAAAATTGCTTTTATGGAGAATGCAACGAGTGATGTTTGTTCCCAGAAATGTCAAGAATTTTAATTGTCTTGAGCTTTATGTGCTTTTTATCCATAGTACCGTCCCAACAGGGTAAATGCTGAAAAGATCTTTCCCCTCACCGGTGATTCTAGTACCAGAGGGCATAGTCTCACAATAAAGGGGCACCAAGTTAAGATTGAGATGAGAAGAATTCTCAGAGAATTGGGAATCATTATAACTCTTTGCCAAAGGGAGCTGTGGGGGCAGAGCCCTTTTGTGTGTTTAAAGCTGAGACAGATTCTTCACAATATGGGAATCGAATTACGGAGAAAATGCTGGAAAGTGGACATGAGGAATGTTGAATCTGCACCAATCCTATTGAAGGGTGGGCAGGCTAAAGGGGCTGAACAGCCTACTGTAGTTCCTGTTTCATTTGGTCTTATGCTGCACAATAAATACACATTTAACTGACATTAACAGGGTTTTCTTCAGATAAACTAGCTGCAATGGTGGGTTGAATGCTTTTCTGCTGAGTATGAATGTGACTGATCAGTGCAATCCAACAATATTTGGAAGCCACTTCAGTGAAATAACAATTGAAGGCTAAAGATATTGTGAACACCATATCCAACTTTGTGCTCAGTATAATCCCAGTTAGCATTCTTTGAAGGTGAAAACTTCAGTTGGCCCGTTATCGGTTGAGTAATATGATAGCTGGAAAAGAGAAACCTGATAAATTCATGTGCTGAAATGTGTACGTGAACTACATACAAAATATGACTGCAAAGCCTTTCCTTCAAAGGTTTTGGAATGCAAAATGAACTGTGGAACTGCACAGGAGGAGAAATTACTTGTAAGAATTGTAGAGAATAGAATATGCCTGAGTGATTAGTTCAACTCATCTGCATCCTTAGAGTTTATAATATCAGTGAAAACATTGACAGTTTTTAAAAAGTCTTTTAAGACAGTAATTGCTCAACATAAAGTATTATTTGCAGAGCAAAGAGAATCTGACTTTCATAATCAAAACGGCAGATAGTTTTACCCAAATTTCTGAGCATAGTGAAATGATTTTGTTATGTTATTCAACAAATTTTACAACACAAAAAATGTCTGAAGAAAAAAGGCTTGCCTTATCAACGTAGTTTAGCTGTACTCCTTAATGCAATAGTCAGAGGGAAATTGAGAAACAAACTTGTAAGGAGATCTCAGCCATCTATAAGAATAATAGGGTAGTTATGGTAGGGGATTTTAACTTTCCAAACATCGACTGGGAGTGCCATAGTGTTAAAGGTTTAGATGGAGAGGAATTTCTTGTATGTACAAGACAATTTTCTGATTCAGTATGTGGATGTACCTACTAGAGAAGGTGCAAAACTTGACCTACTCTTGGAAATAAGGCTGGGCAGGTGACTGAGGTGTCAGTGGGGGAGCACTTTGGGGCCAGCGACCATAATTCTATTTGTTTTAAAATAGTGATGGCAAAGGATAGCCCAGATCTAAAAGTTGAAGTTCTAAATTGGAGAAAGGCCAATTTTGACGGTATTAGGCAAGAACTTTCGAAAGCTGACTGGAGGCAGATGTTCGCAGGTAAAGGAATGGCTGGAGAATGGGAAGCCTTCAGAAATGAGATAACAAGAATCCAGAGAAAGTATATTCCTGTCAGGGAGAAAGGGAGGGCTGGTAGGTATAGGGAATGCTGGATGACTAAAGAAATTGAGGGTTTGGTTAAGAAAAAGAAGGAAGCATATGCCAGGTATAGACAGGATAGATCGAGTGAATTCTTAGAAGAGTATAAAGGAAGTAGGAGTATACTTAAGAGAGAAATCAGGAAGGCAAAACGGGGACATGAGACAGCTTTGGCAAATAGAATTAAGGAGAATCCAAAGGGTTTTTACAAATATATTAAGGACAAAAGGGTAACTAGGGAGAGAATAGGGCCCCTCAAAGATCAGCAAGGCGGCCTTTGTGTGGAGCCACAGAAGATGGGGGAGATACTAAATGAATATTTTGCATTGGTATTTACTGTGGAAAAGGATATGGAAGATATAGACAGTAGGGAAATAGATGGTGACATCTTGCAAAATGTCCAGATTACTGAGGAGGAAGTGCTAGATGTCTTGAAACGGTTAAAAGTGGATAAATCCCCAGGACCTGATCAGGTGTACCCGAGAACTCGGTGGGAAGCTAGAGAAGTGATTGCTGGGCCTCTTGCTGAGATATTTGTATCATCGATGAGGTGCCGGAAGACTGGAGGTTGGCAAACGTGGTGCCACTATTTAAGAAGGGTGGTAAGGACAAGCCAGGGAATTATAGACCAGTGAGCCTGACTTCGGTGATGGGCAAGTTGTTGGAGGGAATTCTGAGGGACAGGAAGTACATGTATTTGGAAAGGCAAGGACTGACTAGGGATAGTCAACATGGCTTTGTGCATGGGAAATCATGTCTCACAAACTTGATTGAGTTTTTTGAAGAAGTAACAAAGAAGATTGATGAGGGCAGAGCAGTAGCTGTGATCTATATG
Organism: Chiloscyllium plagiosum; assembly: GCF_037043375.1. Classification (NCBI taxonomy): domain Eukaryota; kingdom Metazoa; phylum Chordata; class Chondrichthyes; order Orectolobiformes; family Hemiscylliidae; genus Chiloscyllium; species Chiloscyllium plagiosum. The sequence goes on along the minus strand of NW_028270147.1, from coordinate 44,207,292 downwards.
GACTTCAGTAAGGCGTTCAACAAGGTTCCCCATGGGACACTGATTAGCAAGGTTAGATCTCATGGAATACAAGGCGAACTAACCATTTGGATACAGAACTGGCTCAAAGGTAGAAGACAGAGAGTGGTGGTGGAGGGTTGTTTTTCAGACTGGAGGCGTGTGAGCAGTGGAGTGCCTCAAGGATCGGTGCTGGGCCCTCTACATTTTGTCACTTACATAAATGATTTGGATGTGATCATAAGAGGTACAGTTAGTAAGTTTGCAGATGACACCAAATTTGGAGGTGTAGTGGACAGCGAAGAGGGTTACCTCAGATTACAATAGGAGCTGGACCAGATGGACCAATGGGCTGAGAAGTGGCAAATGGAGTTTAATTCAGATAAATGCGAGGTGCTGCATTTTTGGAAAGCAAATCTTAGCAGGACCTATACACTTAATGGTAAGGATTCTGGATTACTGGTGCTGGAAGAGCACAGCAGTTCAGGCAGCATCCAAGGAGCAGTAAAATCGACGTTTCGGGCAAAAGCCCTTCATCAGGAATAAAGGCAGTGAGCCTGAAGCGTGGAGAGATAGAGAGAGGAGGAAAACTTCTTCAAGGCAGGCATCCTTGCAAGAGGATCCGCAGTAGGGTTAAAATCAACTAGGTAAAAACAATGACTGCAGATGCTGGAAACCAGATTCTGGATTAGTGGTGCTGGAAGAGCACAGCAGTTCAGGCAGCATCCGAGGGAATGTTGCTGAACAAAGAGACCTTGGAGTGCAGGTTCATAGCTCCTTGAAAGTGGAGTCGCAGGTAGATAGGATAGTGAAGAAGGCATTTGGTATGCTTTCTTTTATTGGTCAGAGTATTGAGTATAGGAGTTGGGAGGTCATGTTGTGGCTGTACAGGACATTGGTCAGGCTACTGTTGGAATATTGTGTGCAATTCTGGTCTCCTTCCTATCAGAAAGATGTTGTGAATCTTGAAAGAGTTCAGAAAAGATTTACAAGCATGTTGCCAGGGTTGGAGGATCTGAGCTACAGGGAGAGGCTGAACAGGCTGGGGCTGTTTTCCCTGGAACGTCAGAGGCTGAGGGGTGACCTTATAGAGGTTTACAACATTATGAGGGGCATGGATAGGATAAATAGGCAAAGTCTTTTCCCTGGGATCGGGAGTCTAGAACTAGAGGGCATAGGTTTAGGGTGAGAGCGGAAAGATATAAAAGAGACCTAAGAGGCAACTTTTTCACGCAGAGAGTGGTACTTGTATGGAAAGTGCTGCCAGAGGATGTGGTGGAGGCTGGTACAATTGCAACATTTAAGAGGCTTTTGAATGGATATATGAATAGGAAGGGTTTGGAGGGATATGGGCCAGGTGCTGGCAGGTGGGACTGGATTGGGTTGGGATATCTGGTCGGCATGGACGGGTTGGACCGAAGGGTTTGTTTCCATGATGTACATCTCTATGACTCTATGATTCTAAGTTGCTTTGTTGTATGGAATAGAACATGAGAAAGATTGTGATTTAAAAAATAAAACTTCAAAAATAGAAATAAGACTAATTGTAGTACTTCGTCCTCTTACCCATTCTGTTTTGATTTCCTCATCAATAGTCAATTGATGTGGTGATTGATTCCCAGGTCTATTCTGATGCTGTTGTTTTTGACCAGTGGAACCTTGACATTTAGACCCCAAAGGCAGTGGAATTCAGTGATGACATTCATACTGAAATGTTTAATTTGATATTTTAAACAGCATTAGTCTTACAATTGCTTAACATACCTGTGCTAAATTCCCTTATCTGCCATATTACTGGAGTCTTAAACCTATTAAAAAAATCACAAATGTAAATAATTCTAAAAGTATTTATTAACCCATTTAAGTTTATCAGAAAATGTAGAAGTTTCTGCAATTCACCAGCAAAGTAGCCTGACTCAATCACAAATTGGCACAGCCAAACCACAGCTGCAGACCAAACTGTGAGCATTGCAACTAATTTCTGCGCTCTGCCATTTTCAGGTGGATGGTGATTTTGGTGACTAACCCTCTAGCCAGGAGCAGGTGAGAACTTCCTTAACCAGTGCAGTTTAGGGTTTTATGATATTGGAAACACTTAGTATCATTGAACTGTTACAGGGCTGTATGAGGCCATTAGGCCCATCATACCTGCACCCAATCATAATGCTTCTTCTCACAGTTAAGTATGACTCCTGTTCATTACTGAAGCTGCCCAGTAAAAGAACAGTAAAAGTTCAGAAGCAAGATTCCTTCACGTGATCTTTGAATGCCTTTCTTACCTGCACGGACACAACAGAGCAAACAGTTGTCTTTTATGTCATAAATTTTATTCCTTGGAACAATAACAAATAGTTAATTTAATCCTATAGGAAGGAGGATGTGCATAACTGTATTTCTGCGCTTAGCTATTGACATTCTATTTTCATTAATGTTTTCTGTTACTCCCTACTCAAGTCATGCCTCTATTAGGTTCCATTTCCTTTCATAATCAAAACAAAGAATTGCAGGTACTGGAAATCTGAAACAAAATCAAATTGCTGGAGAAACTCAACCGGTGTTGCAGCACCTGTGGAGCGAATGCAGAGTTAATATTTTGAGTGCAGTGACCATTCTTCAGAACTGAGAATAGCTTTCCTTTGATTTCTGCCATCTTAATCCTCAGTCCTTTCAGCAATGGGAAATTCTTATGTTAAGTTGAAATAGCCCTTGAAGTTCTCCAAGACCTACAAGTATTTCCTGAATTTCTGCTTCCACCATTTTTTTCTTGTTTTTTTTTAAATTTAATTATGTTTCCTATTGTGCCATTCAGATTACAATGCCAAATACAAGGTTTTGTAACACTGTCATTGAAATACTCCCATCTGTTTAAGTTTCATTTGAACACCACTTTCCTCTCTTACAAATTATATAATTCCAAGTTCATCTGAATCTTGGTGCTGTGAATGATTATTCAAATAAGCTTAGACCTGGGAATTCAGTAGCGTTTAGGACAGGATTTGTGCTATTTCTAAGCTATATTAAAATGACTAAACAATGAAGATGTAAGTTGCTGTAACAGAACAAAATATGTGAATATACTTTACCTTTGCTGTTGCTGAATTCTTGTTAAGTTAATTATTTTGCCCCATGTCATTGTTCCACACATCTATTTGATAGCAGAGATTTGGCTTGTCATTTTTTAGTTGAAAATATATACTAATTACAGAAGCTATGGTGTGAAATGATCTACATCAACTATTATTGATTTCCAATGAGAATTTCATGTTCTGCCAAATGTATATGAAAAATGGCCCACATTGTGGCTGAAGATTCACAGTGGAATCAGTACTTTCTCATTTGTTCTGATTATGAGCTGCTATATCTGTTAGGTTGCTGCAGAATATAAGTATTGCTCAGTAGCCATTTACATAAATTAGATTGTTTAGCAATGCTAAAATTTCTTGGTCCATACCTATTAGTTGTTTGGAATGATTTCCTGAAGGTAAAATAATTGATTACAATTATATGTAGTAATGTCTATATGTGAAAGAATGATGAAGCGTCATCTGCAAACATTATTGAATGGAAAAGTTGAACTGAACCAGTTCAAATAGTATCAAATTTGTATGACATTGGCAAACTAATGGAATATATCACCAGGGTGCTGCCATATATGATCCACCCAGGAGTTATTTATTTAATTGACCCTAACTATCTCCTAGTTTATGGAACTGGCGACTTGTCACAATGGAATAAATTGCAAAGTGAACCAAACTAAATGTGAGAAACGTACAGCAGCCACCTTAGAAAAAGAATGTGGATCATCTGTGTTGTGTGAATCTTCACCAGAAAACAGACAGTTGTCATGAAGAATCCCAGTTAAAACATTGGGCTGAATCTTCCGAGGAATGGCAATGCCATGCTAATTGCCATCTTTCTCCTTTTTTTTAAATGTCCTGAAAGAGCTCCATATTTCTGATAGGAAATTCTGATCCCTTCAGGAAAGCTGAACTGTATTTCCATTCTGATAGTTGTCTCATGGAACAGAACTGTGCTGGGAAGGCAAACCATGCCTTCTTCTCACAGCAGTCAATTGCTATGTTTTGAATTCTAAAGGTATCACACATAGCCACTGTGATAACTGCTGTCAAAAGGCAAGTATGTCAGCTAAGTGTGAGGTTAGGGTGCCAGTAGGGTAAGGTGCTAAGTGCGTAAGGGCTGCCAGGTGGGCATGGTGCTAGATGAGTGGGTGCCAGAGTGCAAAGTTGCTAGCTGGCATGAGGGCCAGGTAAATGATAATCCAAGTAATTAACAGTGTTTAGGGTGGGTGTGGTAAATGGGAGATATTGGCTCTGGTAAGGATGAAGAGGAGGGACAGGGTTTCCAGTGTGGGAACAAAGCTTCAGAATGTGGTGAGAGCAAAGGGGGTTGGGTCTTGTGACTGGGAGGAGGTGAGGTCCTGAGATGATCATGTCTGGAGCAGGGCAAGGAGACATTGGGTACTGAGCAGGGAAAGGAGGTTCTGTTTATCAGGATTGATTCTGGGCTTCCTGGGATATAAGGATTGATTGTACCTGAGATGATGAGAGACTGGATTGATTACGATTACATTCACTGGAGTTTAGAAAAATGAGGGGGATTCATAGGAACCTCTAAGATGCTAACAGAGCCATTTAGGACTTAGATAAGAAGAAAATTCTTCACCCAGAGAATGATGAGCCTGTGGAATGTTTTGCCACAGAAAATGGCCAAGACATTGAATGCTTTTTTTTAAAAGAAAGATATAGCTGTTATGATCAAAAAGTATAGAGAGTAAGCTGGAACAAGGTACTGATGATGGTCAGCCATGTTGAATGTTGGAGCAGGCTAGATTGGCTGAATGGTCTACATTTGCATCTATTTGCTTTATTTTGATGTGTCAGATCAGGAGTTGGAGGTTGTAAGGAGTCTGAGGAGGTGAAGTTGTGTGTCAATTTAATAGTCACTCAGGAATTGGACTAGGCATTTCATGGTCTAACATTTCCGAATATCTGTGTACTTATCCATTGGAACCGTCGAAGTCCTTTGATCTAAATGGATACCTTTAGATAGTTCCAGACATGGGAGAATTGCCTTGTGCATATTCATTTCCAAGGGAAATTTCTTTGCTGACTATTATGTTGGATATTCCACAAGGTCCAATACTCAACTCCCATCGATTCTTCAAAAATGATTATCTGACCATTGGAAAATCTGTGCCATTAAATTAACTTTCATTCTTGAGTGATGTTTAACCAGCTGTGAGTACTTGTTTTGCTAATTTCAGATTTTCACTTTTCACAATTTTTCTTTCATTTTGGTAATGATGAGCTGATGGTAATTTTGACAAATGTTGAATTAACATTCTGAATTGCTGAATTCTGTGGAGGACAGTGGCCTAGTGGTTATGTCACTCTAGATTAGATGAGTAGAGTTCACACTTTCAAAGTCAGAGTAGCACTGAGCCTTATGATCTGTCCCAATGATCTCTGAGTGGCGATCCATCAAAGATATAAAGGAGTAAGAGCGAAAATCAAAAGAACTGTGGGTGCTGTAAATCAGAAACAATACCAGAAGTTGCTGGAAAAGCTCAGCAGATCTACCAGCATTTGTGAAACAAAGTGAGAGTTAACGTTTCGGGTCCAGTGACCCTTCCTCGGGAGTAAGAGTGATGTTATTACAAATAGTACTTCAATAATATTGACAATGCAGACAATGTCATGACCCCGAACTTCCTCAGAGTAACTCCCATTCCATTATAATTTTTCACATCTACAGGGTATCCAGTATATTTCTGATGAACTTTCACCAGAGTCTTTCAACAGAACTTTCAGAAGCAGAGTTGACACAAATCTAAAGGAATTCCTGATATTTTTTAAAAATCAAGATCTTGATCGCTTTCTTAGACAAATCAAGCATGGTTCTCCATCAGGAAATGTTCCTTCATAACAAAATATAATCAAGGTTTATATTTGTAATATCTTTAACACTGTCTGTTTTAATTCGCTCATGGAAACAAAATGGAACACTGAGATAATGGTGGCCATACTGTTATCCTGTGGGATTTTCCAAACTTCATTGTTTTTGATGATGAATTGGAATTCATTTAAGTCTACTTGCTTGACTACAAGGAAGGAATAAATTTATTAGTAGGTAGGAATATGATTATCGGTAAGATAAAACATAAGATAAAGGAAATTCAATTCATTCAGCTTATATTGTCATCTAGGTTCAAATTGTTTGAGCCAGATTTTCATTGTGAACAATTTGCTTTTCGCATTAAGTTTATTATTGTAAATTATTTTGCCTAAATTTATTACTTTGTGTTCTCTGTTGCTAACATATGACAAAGTAATCCATTAATCCATCTTATCAGTTCCTTTCAACGTCAAAATAAAGACACATCATTTAGGTTCAATTTCTGCTGTATGACCTCATGGAGGTGTATCACATTAGGCTACATATAAGAAAGCAAAATGCTGGGCCCTCTTGTTGCGCAAAGATAGAGTCCTGAACTGAGAGGCCTGGGTTCAAGCCCCCCTTTTCCAGAGATGTGTAACAATATCTCTGTACAGATTGATTAGAAAAGTAGGTTAATAATAAAAAAGTGAAGGCATGATTTTAACCTTGAATGGACCCTGAACATTTTACTGCCCTGATCACACTAGGTCTGATCTTAGTCTGCTCCTCTCAATGTGTGAGGGGAAAACCTACCAGAAGCCGTATGGATCTTTCTTTATGGAAGTGTTTCCAATTACACTATAGGTATCTGACTGTAATTTTAACCAGACACTGTCATGGGAAAGTTATTGTGTCTCCCTACCTAGCCAGTTCTACAAGGAAAGGGAACTGGATCAGAAGCTGGGACTAAAACTCTATTTTTTTGTATTGTTTTTATGTGAGTTCACAAATGAGCAGGCGTGGATAACATATGCAGAGAGTTACATGATTTGGAATAATGCTTTCCTTCCCCTCCCCTGACAACTGTGCCTTCCTGAGCCACCTCCCAAACATTAACCTATGTACTAGGAACTTATTCTTTTGTGACACCTAGTACTATGCACTCCCACCTGCTAGCCAATCTCCCACAGTGTTCAGTGGGGAAACTCCAAATATAGTCAGGAGGTAAGTATCTCTGATAATATTTTGCAGTGTTCGCTGTCCTAGTGCCTGCCCTCAGATAAAATCAAAATATTATAACCCATAGACATATTTTTCAATTCATATTGTCAGGGTAGATAATCCACACCTGAGGGAAAATAGCAACTATGCCAATTCAGAACAATCAGTTTCTAGTTCATACCTGTAAAGTGAATAATTTTCAGTTTATTCATTATGGAAATATATATCTCTTGCCAAGAAAGCAATAGTATTTAAAACCTAGATCATAAGGTGCTCTAGTTTATAGATCTATCCTCCTTATTTCATGGCTATAATCAAATCGTAAAGTGATGTGATTAATATGTTAGGTTTTATAGTATTTTATAATTACACAGAGACATTTCCACTTGGTGGAAATATCCTCTTATCAGTGGACAGAACAATCCTCTTATCAGTTATTCACATATGTGGAATTAGTTGTATCATTCAAATGTTAACAGCAGCATATAGCCTACTTAAAATGGATTTGATAAAATATTGCCATTCTTCCAGGATTAAAAGCAATCAGAATATTTCACAACTAATGGTGTGCTCCAGGCACTGATTCGATTGCCACTTAAGAGCAGGACCAATAATGACATATTTTATTACAAACCAAGTTTGCTCCAAGCCCAGATTTTCCCATTCATTTCAAATGGACTAATTTCCTGTTAAGAATGAGCCATTACTTTTCTTCTTTGATGACTCCAAACTGTAGATTATGAAGGCCCATCAATCCTAAGTGAAAGGTCCAACTGCCAATGTGAGGTTGTACTTCAGCTTTTAGAAATTGATTGGTATCCTTTATCAGCCTACAAGTGAGTTTCAAATTCTATTTCATTGGAAACCCCTGTCAAACGTGCATGACAAAAGTTTTGGTGTTTGACTGCAGTACCTGTTACACCTGTTAGGGGCGCCAAGTTTCAATGTTACTGTTATGACAGTTGCCAATGCTATTGCACTGAAAAGGCATATTGAGAGTTAACGTAGAATTACAAACAGGTTTGGATCTGTATGCAGTTGTAGGCTGTATGTATTGTCGTGGAACAGTTTTAAGATTTAGAGCCTTCATTCACTTATTCGGTAACCGTGATCACAGAGGCTTGTATCAAAATCTAAAATAAGCTTAAACCTCATAGCCAGCTCAGCATTCCTCTCAATTCATCCCAACAGCAGCACCTTCAGTGATGCCTTTGTTCCTTTGATCTTCCTTTTGCAGCCAGCCCTTGAAGCTCCCTTTGTTACTGACACAAAAACAGACCTGTTTCTCTGTCTCACTGTTGACTGTCTTCTCACCCAGCCAGCCAGCTTTGATACAGTTCCATTATTTAAATCACTTGTTACTGAGATCTCCAACTCCCTCCCCAAATGAGAAATATTTTAACCCTTTTCTGCATCAACTAAACAGACATTCATCCTCCATCATTAAGTAGAAATACTGTTCGTTCCCAGCCGCAAAAATAATCAGCATTCAACTTCACCTTCCCAGAGTAGGCTCTCCCCTACTCTGCTGTAACCTAAGCCCCTGACTGAGCAATACTGCAACACTTCAGCCCTCACAGTAACATTCTTAGCCTGATGACCAGCATTTTAGCCCTTCTTCTCTGTATTGACCAGAGTAATTCTCCCTAGTTTACAGTTCATCACCACACTTTATCAGGATATGTCCTAAGAAACCCTCCCTTAGAAATAATCCTCCAATAATCTCTACCTCTTCATCATCCCCCATCCTTCTCTTTCTTTCTTCCTCATGTTATTACATATATATATCCATTTATACTCATCCTCGCCCTTTCCACTCCCAACTCTTGACTCTTCTCCATCCTCCTTCTCACTCATATTCTCTTCATTTCCTCCATCTCCATCTGCTCTGACTTCTTCTCCTCCACCAGCCTTTTCTTCCTGATACTCATCTTTTTCCCTCCCCCATATCCCCTGACATCTTCACTCCTTCCCTCTGCTCCCTTTCCCCTTCTCTTACTTCAGTGTACCCTTCTCAACGTTCCTGACCCCCTCTCAATCATTCCTTCTCTTTCCTTTTTGATCAGGCCCAAAATGCAAGCAAAGTTCTCAGTGCACAATGGCCTGTGCCCTTTGCTTTACAATGCTGAAAGCACACAATTTAAATACTATCAGCCTGCAGCCTGACACTAAACATATTACTGAGTGGCTGTATGCATCAGCAGCTCTAGGAAAGACTATAATACAACAGGCAGAGTGCTTGTTCCAAGTTTCTTGACTCAGTACCTGAGATCTTGATACAGAAGGTAGACAGGAGTAGATGGGTCCTCTTCCTCTCAAGTGAAGCCAGTATGATCAGACAGTTATCATAATCAATAGCAACACTCATTCCACGAAAATCTGGATGTGGTATGCAAGAGGTTTCAAGATCTCACACACATGGTCAAGATGAGTGAATACAATATCAAAAGCCATTTCTTTATAATGCATCCATTAAGTATCACATACTGTTCCATTCTCGACCACCCCATCACTCACCCGTCAACATTATATATCCAACTTCACATTTAAAGCCTCCTCTCATTTTCTTATACAGTAGTTAACACTGCTATAAGTCTTAGACCCAATTGGAGGACACAGTACTCACCATCACTTGCAGCAGTTACTGCTGGGCTTTGGTCAAACGTAGGGAATGATGCTTTGTTTTTACCCGATTCACCCTCTCAACTCCTATTACCTCCTCAACCCACAATCCCTCCTGATTTCCAGGTCACAGATTGTGCAAGGTGCACCTTTTGCTTTCCCACTTCCATCCATTGAAGCCTCTTTTTGAGCTTTTCTACGTTCAGATGCCCAATGATGCCTGGCAGTGGCACCAGACCATGAAGTCCAAGATGCATAAAGAAAAGTCAATCTCACATGCACATCCACTGGCTCAGAAACTGGAATGATGTATGTACTTTAGAGAGCAGTGTAGAGCTGGGCTCTCCATGTGATAGGACACTATGGCTTGCAGCTAGAGCAGGGGGCAAGGGTGGTGCAGGTGCCAGCTTGCCAAAGGGCAAGGTCTTACTTGAGTGTGCTGCATAGAGGTTGATGAGATGTTACAGACAAAATGGCTGCAAGCACGCAGCATGAAATGTTTGGAATATTAGCAGGACCTGCCAGAACACCTGCTGTTAGTATTAAGGATGAGTGAGGGATCCTGCACCAACTTCATACAGTACTTTGTGCTTAGATTAGTGCCCATACTTTGTGGAAATGTGGCCACCTCCATGAGAATGTTTGCAGTCCCAAGTGACTTGGAGCAACTGATAGCCAATTTCCCATGATCCATTGTAGCACAAGCAGAAGGCAGCTCAATGTCTGATTGCTGCCCTGGAAGCTCAGAAAGTGGTCTTATAGGAGTCACACAAGGTCAGGCAGCTGCCATTATGCACAAAGGGCAAGGTCTTACTTGAGTGTGCTGCATAGAGGTTGATGAGATGTTACAGACAAAATGGCTGCAAGCACGCAGCATGAAATGTTTGGAATATTAGCAGGACCTGCCAGAACACCTGCTGTTAGTATTAAGGATGAGTGAGGGAATTGGAGTTATGTTCAACAGCACTGCAGTTAAATGAGATGAGTCTGGATCTCCCTGCTGGAATGGAGAAATGTTGTTTTTTCCTTCATCCCCCTTCCTTAGCTGCCTTGCCAAAAACCTAGTGTTAAGGGCAATGCCCATTTGCTGGCGAGGTTGTGCAGCATGTCGCAGACAATAATAAATCTGATGACTACCTATAAAGCTCTTCTAAAATTATTCAGCCAGCATGAGTACTATAGGAGCACTCCAATCCTCTGCTCAATGATGTTTCATGGAGCAGTGTAGATGTTGGCCACAGTTGTTATTTGATTCATAAACCTGGAGTCAGTGAATGGTCCTTATCACCCAGCTGTGGCAGATGAGGTGGCTCAAATACTGATTCAGCAGTGGATTGACACTGGCACAGAATAAAGGTAACATGATTACGACCAAGATACCTACTTGACGTACTTACCAGCCAAATGTCATGAGAATAGAACCCTTAACTGTTTGGCATATCTCCACCTGTCAAGTTATTTGGTGCAATTAATGGTATCCCACTATCCTGGTGAAGCCATGAGCACACTCTACTTACTTGTCTCTGATCAGAGAAAGAGGAGGTGACAGCCCAGTGATATTATGACTGGTCTGTTGATCCAGAGACCTGGTGACCTGGGTTTGATGCCCATCATGGCAGATGATGGAATTTGAATTCAATTTAAAAATCTGGAATTAATAATGATTATGAATCCATTGCCAATTATTGGGTAAAAAACTCACCTTTTTCACTAATGTTCTTTAGGGAAGGGAACTGCTGTCTTCACCTGGTCTGGCCTGCGTGTGACTTCAGACCCACAACAATGTAGTTGACTCTTAACCACTCTCTGAGCAATTAGGAATGTGCAATTAATGCTGGTTGTGTTAGCATTACCTTCATCCTGTGAATGAAGTTTTAAAAATCTGTACAATCTACTTTCAAGAAAGAGTTGGATAGAGCTCTTAAGGTTAGTGGAATCAAGGGTTATGGGGATAAGGCAGGAACAGGATACTGATTGAGGATGATCAGCCATGATCATAATGAATGGTGGTGCTGGCTCGATGGGCAGAATGGCCTACTCCTGCACCTATTGTCTATTGTCTATTGTCTACTGTCTATTGTCTATTGCTCTCTCAGAACACACAGTGTTAGTCAACATCTTAATACAAATATGTAGAGCAAAGATAAAGAAGCTAGGAAGGATTGCAGTGTGAAGAAATTCATGCTGTTGGCCACCTTCACATCTACTGGCAACACTGCCTTTGCCCTGCTGTAAGACTATAGAAAAAATGGCAGACTAAGTGAGCATGTCCATTTTAAACCTGGGAAGTTCCACACATTGCTCCTGTGTATGTTGTGCTGAGAGAAGAGCTCCCAGAAGACCATGGGTGGATAAGGTCTTCTGGTCAGAGTCCTCTACATCTCTCTATGATAAGCTAGCTATGTGCCTTTGTGTCTCTTCTGCTCAAACCCTTTGTCTTACGACAGACCAAGGGAGTGGATTAGCACCCAACTGCGAGCAAATAGTCTAGTCAGAACACCTGAAGATTTAACCAAGCATTCAAAATGCATGAGTCTCTGGTCAACTTCACCAACTTTAAATAACCCTAAAAAACTGAAATCACTACCTCAAACTCAGCCTGACCCAGTATACATTAATCAGCAGCTAAAATGAAAGTGATGTATGATCCCTTTAAACAGCACTGGGTGGGGAGGTACTGCCTGTTATGTGAGGTTAAGAAACGAATAGTAATTGATGTGGCAAAGTCAAAAATAGCAGCACTGGAGCCAAATTATGTCCTGACTGATCTCACAATCTGCCTACTTTATATGCTTCCTGTATCCACTCTTAATGCTAACACTAATGCATTCATTAAAGTGCAGTGCGGACCTTGCCAGAAGTTTCCATGTGCCATACAGGTGCTATTTTAGTGTCAGGTAGTACCAAGAACTACAGAGTCGAATTTTGAAGTGTACACTGTTACTGTCAGTGCAATCCAAAATTACTGTGCATCGAGACGCCAGTTGCATGAATGCATCTGGAGATCATGAACTAAGTAGTGCAGGATATTGCTGGCACAAATACGTGGGCAGCTGTGACTCTGGCACTCGGTTGCACGCTGCAGCTGCGCTATCGTATAATGGTTTATTATTTACATTAAAGGAATATTGCTGCATTCACAAGCCTATGATAATGTCTTATTATGGTACATTCAGTTAAGATTTAATAACAAGTTTAATTTGAAAATTAAAACCATTAAGCAATACTACAATTATAATATTATTGCAATCTCAGAAATTTCACCAATGGGAAGCAATGTATACCATGTGGAGAGACAGCGTTTCATCCTAGGCAGTGACTGTGCACCTCTTGGTTTTTTGTGCCATTCGTTCTCCTCTTTTTAAATCATTCAATGAGACCGCTTCAGAAAAAAAAAGCAAAGACAAAATGAGTGGAGCAGTAGAGTTTTGCAATGCAGGAAAAGAACATACAGCCCTTATTCTAATACTCGAGAAGGCCTATCCAGTTAGTCTCTTTCTCCCATCCCTGTTATCACCCATTTTTTTCACGTTTTCCTTTTTTAGATATTTGTGGAACGCTGACATTGTTCTTAGAATAGATTACTTACAGTGTGGAAACAGGCCCTTCGGCCCAACAAGTCCACGCCTACTCTCTGGAGAGCAACCCACCCAGACCCATTCCCCTACATTTACCCCTTCACCTAACACTATGGGCAATTTAGCATGGCCAATTCACCTAACCTGCACATTTTTTGGACTGTGGGAGGAAACCGGAGCACCCGGGGGAAACCCACGCAGACACTGGGAGAATATGCAAACTCCAGACATGAGAAAATAAAATTGCGAGCAACATGAAAGGATAGCTTTACTCAAACACAGTGTGAGGAATATTGTTGTTTGTTGAAAACCTCTGTCATGTCTCATGTTTTTACATTTTAATTCAATTGTTTTAGAAATTGAAGTTTTTCATGTCGGAGAATGGAACATTTTTCATTAACCAGGCTGACATTAAGGGTTAGGTTGAGCATAAAGTTTAAAACTTTCTTATCCTAAGCAGACACTTGTCACTTAATGATATGATATATTCACATGTTAACTACCTTTGTAGTTAGATTATTAGTAAATGATTTATATAAAACCCCACAGGAAAATCACTGGGATAGAGTTTGATACTGTGCAACCATTGATTTGATGTGTGCAACCACCTCCCTCCTGATGATGACTCTTTCACCAACAGGAGGCTCCAAATCACTTTCCAATCTGTCCCTGTGGTTTAAGAAGCTATCAGATGGTTAATGCTATTCAGAACCCTATTAAAATGCAAAGAATAATACAAACCAAAGGAGAAAACGTTCAGACTTTCTTCTTTCCACTGGCAAATAGTGTAACCTAATACTGTAACAATACCAGTCATGAACAAGTATAGTGGTGAGACAGCGAATACATGGTTACCACCCTAGTCGAAACAATCTAGAGCATCAAAGGTCAGGCCAGTTGTGTCAATAAGACAATAAGGTGTAACATATTTATATTTTGCTTGCAGACATTTCAATTCACTTACTAAAATATATTGTCGTGTATGCTAGGACAATGGAGCAAATGGTAAATTTAGGACCAAATATCCATAGGTTCTTCATCAAACAATAAATCATCAATGCATCGAATCATTTTTAAAGAAGCATGGTATAATTAAACTCAATTCCAATAACTGATCAAAATACAAAGCATTCAAGAGAATAAAATCTCCATGCACAAATTTCTTTTCTACTTATTCTACTATAGTTGTATCTCTTAAACCAATACCTATAAAATAAATTAAACACTTAAGAGAATTGCAAAAGACTGGATTTATTATTTCAATGAGGCACTGCCTCCTTTCTGTCAGGCATTGTGCTTTGGTATGAAAATTGCCTAGTAATTAATTCAGTGACATTTTTTCAGTGTAGTTGATGATTGAGTACATGCACATTTTGCCAATTACAATGACAGGTGCTTTATTTTAAAAAGAAAGAACTGCAGATGCTGGCAAACTTGTTTCTGATGAAGAGTCACTGGACTGGAAACATTAACGCTCTTTCTTCCCATGGATGCTGCCAGACCTGCTGAGTTTCACTAGCAATATCTGTTTTTGCTTTAGTTTCAAGTTTTGTTTAAAAATAATGCTGTATCAGATACTTAAGCTTTGAGGAAGTTTCATTCTTTTCCATTGATGGAATCTCAGGGTCCTGAATGATATGAATAATAATGAGATTTGTGGTAGTTTTGAGATGTGAGCCCAATCTTGACATTAGGAGCAACTTGCTGCATCTTTTATACAACTGCTGGAAGACAAGGTGGGTCTCGCGAGGCAATAGTGAGTGACCATTAAGAAGGATTATTGTTTGTGAACCATTCTATTAATGGGATATCTTACCTCATTAATATGCATCTTTCTATCTTAATAAATGCACCAAACAAGCTAGACATCATGAGTTCTTGATATAGAAGTAAAAGTGAGTACCTTTCTGCCCTGTTATGGGTTATATTCTCCTTCAATGGGAGAGATAGAGTGAATGAGTGAGATAAAAGTGCTTGGCACAAGTATTAGTGTTAATGGAGGTTGTCAAAAGGTGGTATGTATTGCCAGGCAAGTGAGTAGGCAGCACAGAGGCCATGGAGGGTTAGTAATGTTGCGGATTGGAAAACATGAGTGAGTGAGGGAAGATGTTGTAGGCGCATGCAATAGTGAAAGGTGCAGAGCATGCGCCTTGGTGGAAGACGGATGCAGTCACAGAGATAGACCGAATGTAAGCTAGCAGAGAGAAGAATGTGGTATTTCTTCTCACAGAATGGGAAAGGTCATTAACCTTCCTGTAACAATGCTGGCCATTCCTCTGGACTTTAGATACTGCACTGACAGCACTGCAGCACTCACCCTGTTGGCAATCTTGGATCAGACTTTCAGGGTCAGATGGCATGGCCTCCTCTGCCATGGAGACAACTCTCCTCAGACTATCTCATTCACCAGAACCACCAAGTGTCTGTCAAAGAACTGTTGTGCCATTTTGTCCTCTTAGACACCTTCAGAAAGGCTGTTCTTCAACAAGCATGGTAGCACTAGAATATCAATGCTTGTTCAGGTACACTGGTGCCTTCTAAAGATGGCATGGGCATCAGAGATGCTGATCTGTCGTGGATCTTGAGTGAGTAGAACGCTCTTCTGGGTATGGCATTTGGTAAGATGGGCTGGAATTGAGCGACAGCAGCACCATGGGGGGTTTTGGTGGGGTGGGGATAGATAGTTAATCAACCAAGTTTGGTAAGATGAGGCATCTCACAGAGAGAAACCCTCCATGAATCTTGACAAAACTAATATTTAGTTAAAACATATGATTCAAATTTTTGTCTATTTTATTCAATGTCCCCAATTTCATCGTCCATCCCTTGTGTTTCAGTCTCAACTCATATTACCTCATTCTGAGCTGATTTACTTTGACTCCAAGTTCTCACCCTCTCCAATTCAGGAGTCTTACACTCATAGATTTGACTGTGTGAATATTTTATTTTATTAAGTTTTTATGTAGACCTGCAAAGCTTACATTTTCTACCCATCCTTTCTTGTTGATGAGAATGTTGTGGTGAGCAGCCATTTCGAACTGCTGCAGTCAAACTCTATTGTTTCTGCAGCCCAGATACTCCGGAGGAGGTAGGCTGTGGGGTGAGCAGGACTGTGATGTCCTTACCCTGATTGATGGGATATTTTGCTGGTACCTCTGGTCTATTTAAGAACATGCTGGTTTGGCTGGCAAAGTCAACACATTCCCAAGCAGTAGGCAGCCAATAGGGCATGGGAGTAACCTATTCCGAGACCTCTGATGCTGCTGATTAGATTTTTCCAAGTGGCAGATGTGCATCTCTCTCTGGTCAAAGCCTGGCCAAGGGGCTTTTGACGATCTTGGCAACTGTGGCCTTTTTTATTATTGAGCAAGTATTATAAGTGAGAAAAAAAGCATCTCCAACTTGAAGTGCACTATTCCTTTCTCAATGCTGGGAGAGGCCTCCCATTAGTCCTAACTGAAGCAACTCAAAATATAAATGGCAAACCTAAATGTTGCCTGGTTCCAATCTGCTTTGAGTCTTGATTAAGAGTACATTCCTGACATTGAGAAATGAACATATTCAATTCCTTGTGCAGCATTATCACTACTCAGATGTCACAAGTGGGCTTAGCTAACTGTTCATCTTTCTATTATGCGTTATTTAAAAATAACCAGTCATTTTGTATTCGAAAGCAATTTGACTTAAGCAGGGACTCCCAACCTCAATAACACCTTTAAACAAGCAAGTACATATATAAGAAATTCTGATTAATGTTACAGCCTTTCATTCCTTCCCTGTCCATTTGTATTGAATTTTGACTAAATGCAGGTGACACCATCAGGGCAATTGACTCAGAGGAATTACTGGGCCTTTTATGCACGGGAACTGAATTTAAATTCGAAGCAATGCTGTCATTCTCCCTGTTTCAGTGACCTTGTTAGTTAAACAGTGTCTTTTCATTCAGTTCCTTCACACTGTTAAACTCAGTAAGCAGTCTGAATCAGTTTCCTTGATAATCATCCTTTGAAATAAAAACAAAACCATCAGCAGTGGAAGAGGTAATTCCTTGAAATTGTTTCTGCTTTCAGGGTAATCCCAATGAGAAAACAATTACATTCAGCTGTTTAGTCTTAAGTTGATACAAGCCCCGTTCCCCTCTCATTTTCATGTTTGTTGACCCACATGGTTTGCGCTGAAGTAACACCTTAATGTTAAGATTCTCACTATTGTTTAAAAAAATCTCTCCATAGCCTTCTCATCACTCTAATATTCTCCTAAACCATATATCCTCCGAGATATCGGTGCTTCGTAATTCTGGCTTTTTGAGCCGTCCTTATTATAACTGTTCCACCATTGGAGGCTGTACCTTCATAGGCTTTAAGCTTTAGATAGCTTCCCTACATGTTTCCACCTTTCCTTTGCTTTTTATTCATTCACTGGATGTGAGCAACACTGGTTAGGCCAGCATTTTTTGCAAGTTCCTAATTGCCTAGAGGGCAGTTAAGAATTGGTCACATTACTATGGGTCTGAGGTCGCATATAGGCTAGACCAGACAAGGTGGTGATATTCTTTCCTAAAGGGCATTAGTAAACCAGATAGGTTTTAAAAACCTATCAACGGTGGTTAGAATAGTTTTTTATTCCATGATTTCTGTTGAGTTCATATTTCATCATTTGGTGAAATTTGAGAGTTGAATCCATGACTCAGACTCCAGAACCTGGATTGATAGGCTATCCTGTCACCTCCCCTTCTTGTGTTACTTATTCAAAAAGGGAGACCAAAAATAGGAAACTACAGGCTAGTTAGCTTAGAACCTGTCATGGGGAAAATGTTAGAAACTAAAAATGTTGCAGAAGGCAATTAGAAAAAAATCAAAGCAATTAGACAGAATCTTAATGATTCTGTGGAAGGGAAATCATGTTTAACCAATTTATTGGAGTTTTTTTAAAGAAATAACATACAATGTGCGTAAAGTGGACCTGATGTACTGTGCACATCAGAGGCAATTACTGCAAATAAGATCTCATTGTGTTGGGATAAATTATTGGCATGATAGAAAATGGGCTAGCTACTCGGAAACAGAGAATAAGAATAAACGAGTCTTCATCTGGTTGGCAAATTTTTTTCAGTGTTCTTTTTCATTGTATTACAAAAGATTAATATGCAGATGCAGTAGATAATTAGAAAAGCTATTAAAATAGTATCATATATTACAAGGGGAATTGAAAACAATTGTGCAGGGATTATGGTTTAGTTATACAAGGCATTGGTGGTACAATTAGAGTACTGTGTACTGTATTCGTCATCTTACAGTCATAGAGTCATAGAGATGTACAGCATGGAAACAGACCCTTCGGTCCAACCCGTCCATGCCGACCAGATATCCCAACCCAATCTAGTCCCACCTGCCAGCACCCGGCCCATATCCCTCCAAACCCTTCCTATTCATATATCCATCCAAATGCCTCTTAAATGTTGCAATTGTACCAGCCTCCACCACTTCTTCTGGCAGCTCATTCCATACACGTACCACCCCCTGTGTGAAAACGTTGCCCCTTAGGTCTCTTTTATATCTTTCCCCTCTCAACCTAAACCTATGCCCTGTAGTTCTGGACTCTCCAACCCCAGGGAAAAGACTTTGCCTATTTATCCTATCCATGCCCCTCATAATTTTGTAAACCTCTATAAGGTCACCCCTCAGTCTCCGAAGCTCCAGGGAAAACAGCCCCAGCCTGTTCAGCCTCTCCCTATAGCTCCAATCCTCCGACCCTGGCAACACCCTTGTAAATCTTTTCTGAACCCTTTCAAGTTTCACAACATCTTTCCGATAGGAAGGAGACAAGAATTGAATGCAATATTCCAACAGTGGCCTAACCAATGTACTGTACAGCCGCAACGTGACCGCCCAACTCCTTATTTAAGGAAGGATATAAAGCTATTGAAAACAATTGAGAGAAGGTTTACTACACTAATACCTGGAATGGGTGAGTTGTCTTATGAGGAAAGGTTGAACAGGCTCGGTTTGTACCGGTTGGAGTTTAGAAAGATTAGTGACTTCATTGAAACATTTAAGATTCCAAAGGATCTCAGCAGGATGGATGTGAAAAATATGTTTCTCATGTGATCTAGATCTCAGGGGCATTGTTTAAATAAGGAGTCACCCATTTAAGACAAAGATGTGAAGAGAGATCTTTTTCCACATGGGGTCATGGGTTTTGGAACTCACTTCCTCAAAAGAACATCTTTGAATATTTTTAAGGAAGATGTAGATAAATCCTTGATAAGCAAGAAGGTGAAAGGTTATTGTGGGTTGATGGGAATGTAGAGCTCAGATTGCAACCAGATCAATCATGATCTTATTGAATGACAGAGCCAGCTTAAAGCGGTGAGTGACCTACTCCTGATTATTGTGTTTGTATAGTGCAGACTGCATTTTGACTACAAGAGTTTCCAGGGAGATAATCATATGACAGCCATAGAATCCCCACAGTGTAGAAGCAAGCCAATCGGCCCATAGAGCCCACACCAACCCTCCAAAGGGCATCCCACGCAGAGCCAAACCCATCTAATCCAGCATTTCCCAAGGCTAATCCACCTAACCTGCACATCCCTGGACACCACGGGAAACTTAGTATGTCTAATCTATCTAAACTGCGTATCTTTGACTGTAGGAGGAAACCTACACAGACCTGAGGGGAATGTGCAAACTCCTCACATAGTCACCCAAGGGTAGAATCAAACTCAGATTTTTGGTGCTGTGAGGCATCAGTGCTAACTATTGAGCCACTGTGCCGCATATTTAGTTTTGATATTTAAATGCATGTTGTTTATCTATTTGAACTGTTAACTAATTCAACTGATGGCATTAAAATGGAACATAAAGAAATTTCACAAAAAACTTTTTGTTTGCAATTAGAAGAAATTAAATGCAGAAGATTTTAAAATGACAGGTTAAAAGTTATTTTATCTTATTACTAGAGTCAGTGACAATTAGAAGGAAGAGTTATGTATTTGATATCTTTTAATTCCAATCAATGTTCAACATCAAGTTTGTCACAATATTATCAATACAGATAAGAGAAACTATCAATGCCACAAATTTGAAATATTAACTCAATATGCTGTAAAAGTACAGCAGAATGGTTAGTCTTTGAGTAAGAAAAATAGATTTAAGTTGTACTGGAAGCTTTTATAGTCGTTGAAAGGTAATGCCTGAAAGGTTAATTTATCTTTTCCTGTTGCTGACTTGTTTTTATCTCCCAAGCATTTTCTGGAAACAGTGAATTATTTTGAACCACACTCATGAAAGTTTCCATGAACATTTTGTATAAATGGATCTTGAGAATATATTTTGACTGCAACTGTTGCCAAGGAGATAATCAGATGTAGATCATACTTGGATCAGCTGGTTTTCAATCATTATAAGCTGTGTTGTCTGATACAACAATTGGATGTATTGTTGATATTGAGGGGAAAAATGCTGTCATTTAGAAATATGGTAACAGGAGGACTGGTCAGGTGGGCAGATCGATGACGGATGGAATTTAACCCTAATAAGGGCGAGGTGATGCAGTTCAGAAAAAGTAACAAGGCAAGGGAATGGTGTGACTTTAGGAAGCTCAGAGGAACAGAGGGATCTTGGGGTGCTTGTCCACAAAACCCTGAAGGTGACAAGGGCAGGTTAATGGGGTAGTTAAGATGGTATGCAGGACCCTTGACTTTATTATTCTAGGTTTAAGAGCTGTTGGAGCCCGACAATATTTTGGTTAGACACAGCCGGAGTACTGCTTACAATTCTGGCGACCACATTTCATGAAGGATGTTATTGCACTGCACAAAGTGCAGAGGAGATTCACCAGTATGTTGCCTGGGATGGAGCATTTCAGACATGAAGAGAGGCTGGATAAATTGTTTACTTTGGAACACGGAAGTTTGAGGGGGGATCTGTTAGAGGTGTATAAAAGTACAAGGAGGCATGGACAAGGATAGAAAACAACTATTCCCTTTAGTTAACGGGTCAGTAATGAGAGAGCACACTAGGTTTCTCACCTAGAGGGTCATGGGACTCTGGAATTCACTGTCTGGGAGGGTAGTTGAGGCAGCTAATATTGCAACCTTTAAAAAGTACTTTGATGAGTTTTTGAAATGTTATAACATTCAAGGCTGTGGGCCTAGTTCTGAAAAGTGAATCTAGCGTAGATATAGTTTTAAACAAAAACAACCAAAGAAATGCAGATGCTGGAAATCAGAAACAAATCAGAATCAGATATTGCTGGAAAATTCAGCATCTGTAGAGAGAAAGCAGAGTTAACATTTTAGGTCCAGTAACCCTTCTTCAAAACTGATAGTGGCATGGAAAATGTTGGAATATATACTCGAGAAGGGGTGGGGGAGGGTGAAGGAGTAAATGATAGGTAGAGGTGGGGCCCAGAGAGCGAGAAAAAAACAGTTGGGCAGGCAAAGGAATAGGTAAGGGTTAATCTGGGAGAATGAATAACTGACGATGGGCACCGTGAGTTGCTCTATCTCAATATTTCCAGACTCACCGAGTGATACTGGGAGTAGTTAGGAGATTTCTACATTTGGCACCTTACTTCATGCCTAGTGCTCTAAATTCTGACTGTATGATTGGATCCTTTTTCTAGTAACATTGTGAGTACCAATATGGAACATGATCATTGTTGAGAGTGTGGTGCTGGAAAAGCACAGCTGATCAGGCAGATTCTTCTGCTCCTCAGATACTGCCTGACCACCTGACCACTCTCGACTCTCGAAAGTGAGCATCTACAGTCCTCACTTTCTCATGGAACATGACCATTAGTTGCTTGCATTCTATCACCATATCCCTTTGTCCTGTCGCTGAGAGGTCATTTGTGGCTAAGTGTCTGCAGTTCCACTAATTATTGAATCTGCTATTTCTATTGATGTTTCAGCTCCTTTCTTGCCCTAATTACAGGTGAGGCAATCATGATGACAGGAACTTGGATCTGGCTACACTTCCGAGGTGAACCAACACTTTCATCAATATTCAGGAATTAATAGAAATTGGACAGTGAGATGTGCTCAGGAAATGTCTGTTGCACCTGCCTGTTTCTTCTTGGCTGCCTGGTGGTCACCCATCTTGTCTTACCTTGCATACTCTTATGCTGCTGGGTGGCTTCATCTGAAATTATACTATAAAGCTTGTTTGCTGCTGTGATACCAGCTGATGTTCACATCCTGAAAGCTGGAGAATCTGGTGGCTATTCCTGCATGTATGGTTTTTAAAGACACATGCAACATCCTGGAATTCTGACATGGAACAGGAAGAATACTCCTGGGATGGGAGATATCCTGCAGTTCCTCTATGAATTGCATAATGAACTAAGAAAAATAAAAATCTACCAGCTATTATCATCTTACCTCTGGTGTCAGTTCAATATGGGGGTGTTAATTGAAATGCTTTACGTAACCCTTTTTTCAAAGATGCATTTTAAAATTTTCCAGTCCCTTCAATTATCTTCCTAAATTTAGATAAAGATACAAAGCTACAATGAACACTGGCTAACAAACATATAATCTGCCTTTGATGTCATTGAATATTTTTATTTTTCCATCTTCCTTTAGTGATCCTTTTCAACATCACACCCCTCTCTCCCTGTTTCACAGTGATCCCTATCTGCCTCACATCCCACTCTCCCTATTTAACAGTGATCCCTGCCTGTTTCACATCCCTCTCTCCCTGTTTCACAGTGAGCCCTATCTGCCTCACAACGCTCTCTCCCTGTTCCACAGTGATCCCTATCTATCTCACACCCCTCCCTGTTTCACAGTGATCCCTATCTGCCTCACAACTTCTCTCCCTGTTTCACAGTGATCCCTATCTGCCTCACACACCTCTCTCCCTGTTTCACAGTGAAAATTAACTGCCTCACACCCTCTCTCCCTGTTTCACAGTGATCCTCAGCTGCCTCACACCCCTATCTCCCTGTTTCACAGTGATCCTTAGCTGCCTCACACCCCTCTCTCCCTGTTTCACAGTGATCCCTATCTGTCTCACACCCCTCTCTCCCTGTTTCACAGTGATCTCTGTCTGCCTCACACCCCTCTCTCCCTGTTTCACAGTGATCTCTATCTGTCTCACACCCCTCTCTCCCTGTTTCACAGTAATCCTTAGCTGCCACACACCCCTCTCTCCCTGTTTCACAGTGATCCCAATCTGTCTCACACCCCTCTCTCCCTGTTTCACAGTGATCTCTATCTGCCTCACACCCCTTTCTCCCTGTTTCACAGTGATCCCTATCTGCCTCACACCCCTCTCTCCCAGTTTCACAGTCATCTCTATCTGCCTCACACCCCTCTCTCCCTGTTTCACAGTGATCCCTAGCTGCCTCACACCCCACTCTCTCTGTTTAACAGTGATCCCTATCTGCCTCACACCCCTCTCTCCCTGTTTCACAGAGATCTCTATCTGCCTCACACCCCTCTCTCCCTGTTTCACAGTGACCCCTAGCTGCCTCACACCCCTCTCTCTGTTTCACAGTGATCCCTATCTGCCTCACACCCCTCTCTCCCAGTTTCACAGTGATCCCTATCTGCCTCACACCCCTCTCTCCCTGTTTCAGTGATCCCTATCTGCCTCAAACCCCTCTCTCCCTGTTTCACAGTGATCCCTATCTGTCTCACAACCCTCTCTCCCTGTTTCACAGTGATCCCTATCTGCCTCACACCCCTCTCTCCCAGTTTCACAGTGATCCCTATCTGCCTCACACCCCTCTCTCCCTGTTTCAGTGATCCCTATCTGCCTCAAACCCCTCTCTCCCTGTTTCACAGTGATCCCTATCTGTCTCACAACCCTCTCTCCCTGTTTCACAGTGATCCCTATCTGCCTCACGCACCTCTCTCCCTGTTTCACAGTGAAAATTAGCTGCCTCACACCCCTCTCTCCCTGTTTCACAGTGATCCTTAGCTGCCTCACACCCCTCTCTCCCTGTTTCACAGTGATCCTCAGCTGCCTCACACCCCTCTCTCCCTGTTTCACAGTGATCCTTAGCTGCCTCACACCCCTCTCTCCCTGTTTCACAGTGATCCCTATCTGTCTCACACCCCTCTCTCCCTGTTTCACAGTGATCTCTGTCTGCCTCACACCCCTCTCTCCCTGTTTCACAGTGATCTCTATCTGTCTCACACCCCTCTCTCCCTGTTTCACAGTAATCCTTAGCTGCCTCACACCCCTCTCTCCCAGTTTCACAGTCATCTCTATCTGCCTCACACCCCTCTCTCCCTGTTTCACAGAGATCCCTAGCTGCCTCACACCCCTCTCTCTGTTTCACAGTGATCCCTATCTGCCTCACACCCCTCTCTCCCAGTTTCACAGTGATCCCTATCTGCCACACACCCCTCTCTCCCTGTTTCACAGTGATCCCAATCTGTCTCACACCCCTCTCTCCATGTTTCACAGTGATCTCTATCTGCCTCACACCCCTCTCTCCCTGTTTCACAGTGATCCCTATCTGCCTCACACCCCTCTCTCCCAGTTTCACAGTCATCTCTATCTGCCTCACACCCCTCTCTCCCTGTTTCACAGAGACCCCTAGCTGCCTCACACCCCTCTCTCTGTTTCACAGTGATCCCTATCTGCCTCACACCCCTCTCTCCCAGTTTCACAGTGATCCCTATCTGCCTCACACCCCTCTCTCCCTGTTTCAGTGATCCCTATCTGCCTCAAACCCCTCTCTCCCTGTTTCACAGTGATCCCTATCTGTCTCACAACCCTCTCTCCCTGTTTCACAGTGATCCCTATCTGCCTCACACCCCTCTCTCCCTGTTTCACAGTGATCCCTATCTGCCTCACAACTTCTCTCCCTGTTTAACAGTGATCCCTATCTGCCTCACACACCTCTCTCCCTGTTTCACAGTGAAAATTAGCTGCCTCACACCCTCTCTCCCTGTTTCACAGTGATCCCTATCTGCCTCACACCCCTCTCTCTCTGTTTCATAGTGATCCCTATCTGCCTCACAGCCCTCTCTCCCTGTTTCACAGTGATCTCTATCTGCCTCACACCCCTCTCTCCCTGTTTCAGTGATCCCTATCTGTCTCACAACCCTCTCTCCCTGTTTCACAGAGATCCCTATCTGCCTCACAGCCCTCTCTCCCTGTTTCACAGTGATCTCTATCTGCCGTACACCCCTCTCTCTCTGTTTCACAGTGATCCCTATCTGCCTCACACCCCTCTCTCCCAGTTTCACAGTGATCTCTATCTGCCTCACACCCCTCTCTCCCTGTTTCACAGTGATCCCTATCTGCCTCACACCCCTCTCTCTCTGTTTCATAGTGATCCCTATCTGCCTCACACCCCTCTCTCCCTGTTTCACAGTGATCTCTATCTGCCTCACACCCCTCTCTCCCTGTTTCACAGTGATCCCTATCTGTCTCACAACCCTCTATCCCTATTTCACAGTGATCCCTATCTGCCTCACACCCCTTGCTCCCTGTTTCACAGTGATCCCTATCTGCCTCACACCCCTCTCCTTGTTTCACAGTGATCCCTAGCTGCCTCACACCCCTCTCTCCCTGTTTCACAGTGTTCCCTATCTGCCTCACACCCCTCTCTCCCTGTTTCACAGTAATCCTTAGCTGCCTCACACCCCTCTCTCCCTGTTTCACAGTGATCCCTATCTGCCTCACCCCCCTCTCTCCCTGTTTACACTAATTCCTGTTTGCCTTACACCCCTCTCAGTCTGTTTTTCAGTGGTGTCTAACTACCTGCACATCCCTCTTGGACTCTTTTAATTCCACTGAGGCATCCAAGAATGATCACTGCAGGATTTGCTGTTGCTATTCTGGCTGTTGGACTGAGTCATCTCTATTCAATTTAGCTTTCGAGGGCAATGGACTGAAAGCTAGAAATTGTGAAAGATGTGATAATGCTTTTTCAGCTGGCACAGACAAAAACTCTAAATGGCCTCCTTCAGTATAATTGATTTCTATCATTTTCTGATACTACAGCTATCCTTTCAAACTTGGAGTTTGAGCATATTAAGGTACTGACAACGTAAAACGTTCGCCCCATGGACCTTAAATGTTCTTTCTAGTTACATTATGCTGTTAAATGATGCTGTAATGTCTAGGTTTTCAGTACGTAGAGGAGACCCGATACAAAGTCAGTCAAAAAACTTATTTTATGTTGTCATTTACAGAGCATGAGGGCAGAATTTTCCAAAAGCTAATGGCATTTCTCTTGAAATGCAGTCACAGTAATTATGGCTTTTACACTGGAACACCTTCTTTCGAAAATGATTTTACTGACTGAATAATTGCACAAAAATTTAAAAATGTTATTCTATTTTCCCTTCAAAAGAGTCAAGCTATGCTTTATGCAGATAGAAAAAAAAACAATAACGGACCCTGGCATGATATTCTCAGCTTTAACACATCGAGGAACTGTTATGAAACTATAAATATGATAAGATGGAACGGCAATAAGAGTGGGGGGATGGCTGAAAAGGAGACGCAGAAAGGAAAGGGGTGGGGAAGTATCTTTGATAGGAAGGTGCAGAATCTATATTGGCAGAATTAAGAAATTACAAGTGGAAGAAAATACTAGTTGGAGAAGCCCATTGGCTCCCTAACAGTAGCTGTACTGTAGGGAAGCGATTTAATTAAGAGATAATGAGGACGTGTTAAAAATATAGAACATTCATCATAGATTACTTTAATCTTCACATAAATTGGGAAAATCCACTTGGCAGAGGTAATCATGAGTAAAATCTCATAGTGTATGTGTGCCAGTTTCACAGAACATTATGTTGTGAATTTAACCAAAGATCAGACTATGTTGGATCTGGTAACCTGTATGGAGGGAAGTCAAATAAATGATCGGCAAATAAGATATCCCCGAGTGACCATAACATGTTGGGATTTAGCACTCAGTATGAGAATAAGAATCTTAAGTCAGAAGCAATGGTGCTAGACTTAAATGTGGATAATTACAAAGGAATAAGTGTGGAGTTGGCTAGAGTGAATTGGGAAAGAGGGTCTGAGATTTAGAGGAAAATTCAGTTGAGGAACATTGGCAGACATTTAAATAAATAGTTCAAGACTCTGACATAGCCAGAGAGGAAGAAGGATTCTAGGATGAGATTAACCAATTATGCCTAATGAAGGCAGTTAAGGATAGTATCATTTTGAAAGAAAACATACAATATAGCAAAGATTAGTGGTAAACTGTGTTGTTGGGAAAGCTTCCTCAGATCACACAAAGTACAGTGAGGCTATTGAATAAATGAAGGAGGTAGTGGTAGCTTTCCTTATCCCTCTGACCATAGCCTTTCTGTTTCACCTCTTGCTTTACTTGTCCTCCTTTTTCCCATTTGTTGATGGAGTAGTTTTTCTTCATGAAGAGTTAGATAGTAGGGATACTGAATCAATGCATAGTGAGAACTAAGGTTGAGAAGCCAACAAAATTAAAATTTCCTGCTCTGAAAAGAAGAATATTATACAAGCATCAACCCAATATGCAAGCACTGAGGTCCATCTCCCAGAATGTGTGTTATGTCAAAGGAGTTATAATATTCTCCATAGCTGACTATCTAGTTACATGTATCAATGCTGTATAATGCAACTGCATTGCCTGTTTATAATTAATTGCCATCCCTCCTTTCAAAAAGTTCAAGTAAGTGCTTTCTGTTTAAAAACACAGACTCTTTCCAAAGAGGTCAACAGCAACAATTTTGAAAGGGCATTGTACTTGAAAGTCTGATACTTCCAATTGGATTACCAGAGATCCTTTTTTCAGTGTTTTCAGGATCTGGTGGAATCCATTACAATATCTCCTCCATTGCTCAGTGACGACTCTGAATCTAGGCCAATAGCTACTGGCATGGCAGGAGTCATCCAACATAATGTCGCTGTCTCTCAGGAGAAAAGCCCTATAGTCATAGAGTCGTACAGCACAGCAACAGACCCTTTGCCCCAAATATTATCCTAAAATAAATTAGGCCCATCCGCCTGCCTCTAGCCCATATCCTTCCAAACCTTTCCTCTTTATATACTTATTTAGATGTCTTTTAAATGTTGTAGCTGCACCTGCGTCCACCACTCCCTCACCAGTCACATTTGTTTTTGCCAAACTCCTCTGCAGCTTTTTAAAATTGCGCTAACCAAGCATTCCACATGAGGTAATAATAATCTAAATTTTGAAATTTTCATTGACTTTACTGTTCAGTGAGATAATTAGATGTCAGGTCCAATTGTGTTGAATGGCCATGGTTGGCTTGCGAAACACAAAGACAAATGTTTTCACATGTAAAAATAGGAGGGAGCTTCAAAGCAGGGGAGAAGTTGTAAAGGATGTGAAAAAGGAGAGTTATACTAATTCTAAAAACTGCATCTGTCTAATAATCACTGAGACTCAGCAACAAGAAGATAGAATAGAATGTAGAATAAATCAGCAATTTATTGTCATGTGTAGGTTTACATGAAAAAGAGAGTGAAACTTTTATAAGTTGCCCCACCATGGTACCTAAATGAATGACAGAAGTCATACATAATACTAAAAGAAGACAACATTCATCGTGGTGTGGAGGAGGCCACAAGGACAGTGCATTCATGGTACATGCATGCACGCACCACACAAACAGATGTTCAATTAATCAATCAATAATATTGGTTTACCTATAGTGAACTAGATTGCAAACTGATGCCAATCAATAGATCAGGATTTATTTATCTATCAGCTTCATTATGGCATTGCAAATGCTTGTATTTCATTAACATCTTATGGATTTTGCACTACGGAAGTGTTTCCTTCTCTATCATTTCTGTCTCCATATTATCACAATTTTAATAAATCATGAACAAAATTGTGAGCATTTGCAGTGCTGAGTTTGCAAATCCAACTGTAAATGCTGACAGTCTGTAAACACTGAAAAATCAAAAGCTTTTTGTTTATTACAGTGAGCAGAATTTAAATTAATTAAGAAGAACACAGCAGGTTTCATATTTTAGACAAGCTGTTTACAAAAGAGTAAACAACATCTCATGGCTGGATGTTAATAAGGTATTCACCTTGATTCAGGGAATTTCCCAACTTGCAGGATTTACCTTAGTTAAAAAAAAAACCAAAATACTTAATCATTGCTTAGTTATGTATGGAAAAGTATTGGGTCCAACAAGCCTGAAAACTCACTGTTGATGGTTGTGGTGCTGAGATTGATTAGAAAGCCCATCTCAATTCACTGGAACTTTGTCCTAGTTCTTTTGGAAGATCTTAGTTCTTCTAATCTTTACATCTCAGAATGCCTTCTATCACTTCCGCTCACTCTTGATAGCCTCTTACACCCACATGCCAACTCATGCCAACCTACATTCCCAATCACCCCCATCTCCCGATCCTTTAAATGCCAAATCACATCTCTTTAATGACGATTCACCCAGTATGCATTATATACAAAACCAATATGGTATATAATAATGCCAAGTAAGGAACTGTTGAGAGAAAAATAAATAACCAGTCACATTTATTTTGAAAAAGAAATTGCTTTTTTTACAATCTTATAAAAGTGTTAAACAGGCATTAATAATAGAAGTTTCAAGCTCGTTACAATATGTAATCTTATCTAAGTCAAAATTGAGACATTGATAAAAGAGATCACAAAAAGTACAATTTATGATAACTACTTAAAGCTGTCAATCAAAGAAAGTCAACAATTCACTTTATTTTTCAAAACAACCCTATTACTGAGCTACTGCTTCTTTTAATCTGGATTCACTGTTCCTATTCTGGCAATAGATTGAAATGATCACAATAACACATGGATACCTCACTGCCTGTTCTATATCAGAAGCCTGATAAAACGATTGAGAACAATTGGACCGAGTTGTAAAGCATTTGAACCCTTCTATTTGTTTGTCAACAATAAAATACAATGCCCAAGCAGAAAGCATGCCATTTCAACCATTTAATGGAAACTAATATTTCTGCTAATGTTGTACTTGCAATGCCAGTAGTGACTACAGTGTAAAGAAGGCTAGTTGCCCTATCTATGTGGAAAATTGAAAGGAATTCTCAATTCTGGATCTCAGCTGCCATCTTTAATTAGACCAGGTTCCGAGATGCAGCTGCAAATTGACCACATTAAGGAAAATCTAGTTTTGGGTTCTTGACCTATAATTGGAGCTGATGTAGCAACTGACTATCAACTGGGGAAATTCAGGCCAACATTTCAGATCTTTATTGAAACCAATTTTGATGTAGAGGGTGTGTCACAACTTGACCACTTGTGCTGAGACCCTTTTGGATACAAATTCTTTTTTATATTCATTCAAGGGATGGTGGCATCGCCGGCAAGGACAGCATTTATGACCATCCCTAGTTGCCCAGAGGCAGTTAAGAGTCAATCAGATTGCTATGGCTCTGGAGTCTCATGTAGGCCAGATCAAGTATAAATGTTTTTGTTTCCCACAGGACGTTTGTGAACCAGATGGGTTTTTTCAATAATTGGCAATGGTCACATTTAGACTCTTAATTCCAGATTTCTATTCAATTCAAATTCTACCATCTGCAATGGGCAAATTTAAACCCAGTTCACCAGAACATTGCCTGGGTATCTGGCTTAACAGTCCAGTGATAATACCACTGAGTAGTTTCCCCTTTGTTAGTGCAATTTTAAGGATGGTGTCTACTTCCAGAAATATGCTTTGTAAGGGCAATTAAGAATGAACATTAACTGAACAAATTAAGTTTTAAAAACCTAACACTTTGGCATAATTAGAAAGATTTTACAATGGTGTCTAGGTCTCTGAAAATGAGATAACATAAAACAGCAGTGGCATATGTGGCTCACAGATTAGCTGATAAGTCCACAGCCATGACATATGCTCTGAGAATGGCAGAGTTGCAGTGAGATGGAGTAAGAAATGCAATGATGTTTTGTGTAGTCTTCCATTGGAGAACAGTGTTTATTTTTCATTTCAAAATATACTTTATTCATAAAAATCTTTTTTTATATATACATTGTCATAGAAGCAGTTCAGTTCTGTATGATTGCATTTGAAATAAATAAATGAAATATTGTACTTTGACTCTATCCAAAAAACCCCAAGACCATTTTTACACATACAATACTAATATTTACATGTATTTGAGGCACTCGGAGGGTCCAATAACTGAATTGACTCCTGTTTACCTTCAGCAGGAAGACCTCAGACTTTCCCCACCGCACCTTGGTGGCAGCTACCCCATTGGAAAACATATGAAGTAGTAGAAGGATTCACAAGCTGTTTAACAATTTATCAGCCAATGATATGAATACCCCTTCTCTGATGGAAACCACCTTTATATCCACTGACCAGATAGTTAATGTGACAGATTGGAAGGCTTTAACATGTATCCACAACCTATAGGATGAGAGCAAGCTATACATGGCTACTGAGCATGACAGAATTTAGAATTTAGAATTTTTTTTTTAAAGGTTACTTTTAGAGGGATGGCAGTGAAGGCAGTGCAATGTTCCTCTTGCAACATGTTTGAAGTGAGGGATGCCATGGTCGTCCCTGCTGATTACACTTGCAGGAAGTGCACCCATCTCCAGCTCCTCCAAGACCGTGTTAGGGAACTGGAGTTGGATGAACTTAGGATCATTCGGGAGGCAAAGGTGGTCATAGATCGGAGCTTTAGGGAAATAGTAACTCCAAAGATTGCAGACAGATGGGTTACAGTGAGGGGGACTGGGAGGAAGCAGCCAGTGCAGGGACTCCCTGCGGCCGTTCCACTCAAGAACAAGTATACCGTTTTGCATACTTGTGGGGGGGACGGCTTACCAGGGGTAAGCAATGGGGTTCAGGCCTCTGGCACGGAGCCTGTCCCCGTTGCTCAGAAAGGAAGGGTGGAGAAGAGCAGAGCAATAGTTATTGGGGACTCGATAGTTCGGGGCACAGATAGGCGGTTCTGTGGGGGCGAGAGAGACTCATGTTTGGTATGTTGCCTCCCAGGTGCAAGGGTACGTGACGTCTCTGATCATGTTTTCTGGGTCCTTAAGGGGGAGGGGGAGCAGCCCGAAGTAGTGGTCCACATTGACACCAGCGACATAGGTAGGAGGAGGGCTGAGGATGTTAAGCAGGCTTTCAGGGAGCTAGGTTGGAAGCTCAGAGTTAGAACAAACAGAGTTGTTGTCTCTGGTTTGTTACCGGTGCCACATGATAGAGAGTCGATGAATAGGGAGAGAGAACAGTTAAATGCGTGGCTACAGGGATGGTGCAGGAGGGAGGGATTCCGGTATCTGGATAACTGGGGTTCTTTCTGGGGAAGGTGGAACCTCTATAAACAGGATGGTCTACACCTGAACCTGAGGGGCACCAGTATCCTTGGGGGGAGGTTTGCTAGTGCTCTTGGGGGGGGGTTTAAACTAACTCTGCAAGGGCATGGGAACCTAGACTGTAGCTTTAGGGTGCAGGACCTGGAGTGTAGGGAGGTTAGGAACATGGCATCAATCTCAAAGGAGGGTGCCTGTAAACAGGAAAGTGGCTTGATGTGTGTATACTTCAATGCAAGAAGTATACGAAATAAGGTAGGTGAACTTGCAGCGTGGGATTTCGATGTTGTGGCTATTACGGAGACATGGGTTGAACAGGGACAGGATTGGCTGTTGCAGGTTCCAGGGTTTAAATGTTTTAGTAGGGTCAGAGGTGGGGGTAAAAGAGGGGGAGGTGTGGCATTGCTTGTCAAAGATAGTATTACAGCGGTGGAAAGGACGATGGATGAAGACTCGCCATCCGAGGTAGTATGGGTTGAGGTTAGGAATAGGAAAGGTGAGGTCACCCTGTTAGGAGTTTTCTACAGGCCTCCTAATAGTCCTAGAGACGTAGAAGAAAGGATTGCGAGGATGATTCAGGAGAGAGAGAAAGTAATAGGGTGGTTGTTATGGGGGACGTTAACTTTCCAGATATTGACTGGGAAAGCTATAGCTTGAGTTCGTTAGATGGGTCGGTGTTTGTCCAATGTGTGCAGGAGGGTTTCCTGACACAATATGTAGACAGGCCAACAAGAGGTGAGGCCATACTGGATTTGGTTCTGGGTAACGAACCAGGCCAGGTGTTAGAATTACAGGTAGGTGAGCACTTTGGGGACAGTGACCACAATTCAGTGACTTTTACTCTAGTGATGGAGAGGGATAAGTGTGCACTGCAGGGCAAGAGTTATAGCTGGGGGCAGGGAACTTATGATGCGGTGAGGCACGACTTAGGATGCGTGGCTTGGAAAAGTAGGCTTCAAGGCATGGGCACAATTGATATGTGGAGCTTGTTCAAGGAGCAACTATTGAGTGTCCTTGATAAGTATGTACCTGTCAGGCAGGGAGGAAAGGGTCGTGTGAGGGAGCCGTGGTTTAATAAGGGATTGGAATCCCTTGTTAAATGGAAGAGGGCAGCCTATGTAAAGATGAGGTGTGAAGGTTCAATTAGGGTGATTGAGAGTTATAAGGTAGCCAGGAAGGATCTGAAGAGAGAGCTAAGAGCAGCAAGGAGGGGACATGAAAAGTCCTTAGTTGTAGGATTAGGGAAAACCCTAAGGCTTTCTATAGGTATGTCAGGAATAAAAGAATGACTAGGGTTGGAGAGGTGTTGGAAATTCTGTAAAGGGTGAAAATAGATAAGTCCCCTGGGCCTGATGGCATTTATCCTAGGATTCTCTGGGAAGCAAGGGAGGAGATTGCAGAGCCATTGGCCTTGATTTTTATGTCCTTGTTGTCTACAGGAATAGTGCCAGAAGACTGGAGGATAGCAAATGTGGTTCCCTTGTTCAAGAAGGGGAGTAGGGATAACCCTAGTAACTATAGGCCGGTGAGTCTCAGTTCTGTTGTGGGCAAAGTCTTAGAGAGAATTGTAATGGATAGGATTTATGAACATCTGGATAGGAATAATGTGATCAAGGATAGTCAGCATGGTTTTGTGAAGGGCAGGTCATGCCTCACAAACCTTATTGAATTCTTTGAGAAGGTGACTAAGAAGGTAGACGAGGGTAAAGCGGCAGATGTGGTGTATATGGATTTTAGTAAGGCATTTGATAAGGTTCCCCATGGTAGGCTACTGCAAAAAATATGGAGGTATGGCATTGAGGGTGAGTTGGAGGTTTGGATTAGGAATTGGCTGGCTGGAAGAAGACAGAGGGTAGTAGTTGATGGTAAAGGTTCATCTTGGAGTGCAGTTACTAGCGGTATTCCGCAAGGATCTGTTTTGGGACCATTGCTGTTTGTCATTTTTATAAATGACCTGGTGGAGGAGCTAGAAGGTTGGGTGAGCAAGTTTGCGGATGATACGAAAGTCGGTGGAGTTGTTGACAGTGAGGAAGGATGTGTCAGGTTACAGCGGGATATAGATAAGTTGTAGAGCTGGGCAGAAAGGTGACAAATGGAATTCAATGTAGGTAAGTGTGAGGTGATTCACTTTGGTAAGAGTAACAAAAAGATGGGGTACTGGGCTAATGGTCAGATACTTGGTCGTGTGGATGAGCAGAGGGATCTTGGTGTCCATAAACACAGATCTCTGAAAGTTGCCACCCAGGTAAATAGTGCGGTGAAGAAGGCTTATGGCGTACTGGCTTTTATTGGTAGAGGAATTGAGTTCCGGAGTCCTGAGGTCATGTTGCAGTTGTATAAGACTCTGGTGCGGCCGCATCTGGAGTATTGTGTGCAGTTTTGGTCGCCATACTATAGGAAGGATGTGGAGGCACTGGAATGGGTGCAGAGGAGGTTTACCAGGATGTTGCCTGGTATGGTAGGAAGATCGTATGAAGAAAGTCTGAGGCACTTTTGGCTGTTTTCATTGGAGAAAAGAAGGTTTAGGGGTGACTTGATAGAGGTGTACAAGATGATTAGAGGTTTAAATAGGGTTGACCATGAGAACCTTTTTCCACGTATGGAGTCAGCTATTACGAGGGGGCATGGCCTTAAATTAAGGGGTGGTAGGTATAGGACAGATGTTAGGGGTAGATTCTTTACTCAGCGAGTTGTGAGTTCATGGAATGCCCTGCCAGTAGCAGCGGTGGACTCTCCCTCTTTATGGGCATTTAAATGGGCATTGGATAGGCTTATGGAGGATAGTGGGCTAGTGTAGGTTAGGTGGGCTTGGATCGGCGCACATCGAGGGCCAAAGGACCTGTACTGCGCTGTATTTTTCTATGTTCCTATGGAACTCTGATCTCCATTCATCAGTACTATCTAGAATGAAGATTGACCACTGCAACACTGACTCAGCAGTAGGAAGTTAATAATCACACAACACCAGGTTATAGTCCAACAGGTTTATTCGGAAGCACTAGGTTTTGGAGCGCCACTCCTTCATCAGGTGGTCCTTCATCCACCTGATGAAGGAGCAGCACTCCGAAAGCTAGTGCTTCCAAATTAACCTGTTGGACTATAACCTGGTGTTGTGTGATTTTTAACTTTGTACACCCCAGTCCGACACTGACACCTCCAAATCAGCAGTAGGATTGCTGTCACAAAGTTATAATCTCTTTCCAGACACAATGGTGGTGTTATCTTTTTTAATTGTATCAATGTACATGCTGATTCATACCTAAATAAAGGAATGCATCCATGAGCTAAGTGTTTCGTTTCAGAAAACACTATTTTGCAGTGCTATATGTCATACACTTTTATGTTTATAGTTCCCTGTGGATCAACACTTCAACCAAAAATGATAAGAAAACATATTGGCACATATTCAAAATGTCATGAAGCACCTGAGAGGGACAGAGAGAGCGAATGTGTGTGAGAGAAACAATTATCAATTAGGCCAATATTCATTCAATTGTGTTTTGTTGAAAATACTATGAAGAACAGACATTCATGGAAATGATACTTATACTGCTTGACATGTATGGAATCACTGGATAATCCCAATTGTGACTGAACAATTCTTGAGAGAGAATTTAATTTCAGGCTTCAGCCATCATTCAATAGTGTGACATTCTGGAATAAAGTGACGTTTAGAGATTAGTTTTCACCCTTTAAAAGATTAACAATGGAATAATTAGTGTATACGCTCAATCCCAGAATTCAAAGATTATTGCAACTATTGCGTAGAGTCAATGAAAATCTCACTAGGAATAAATGAACTGTTATAAGTCGGACTACATCCATGCATATTAATTTACTGGGAAGTAGTGGCATTTAGCTTCATCATAATCTGTTACCTGGGTTTACTCACTCTGGTTATATGTAACTGAGATACAGGTTTAAGAATCTTGAATATTTATGAACTTTTATCTAATATACACGTGCAAGGCATAAAGAACTATTAGTACAAGTGAATTGTCTTCTGCTACTACAATATAGTTTAAAGTGTATAAGTCCAAATCTATTGAGTCAAAATATCAAAAATGGAGGAGATAATCAAAACCAATTATTCTTCCCAATAGTATGCATTTGGTTAGGAATTTGGTTAGCTCAGTTGGATGATTACTTACAGTGTGGAAACAGGCCCTTCAGCCCAAAAAGCCCACACCGACCCGCTGAAGCGCAACCCAGCTTCCATTTCTTAGAGATGAGGAAAGTAGTGGAATTTTTTTTTTATTAACTATAGCTTTAATTTGAGTGGTGTGATAGGGTTAAGGAGAAGAATGGTCCCTGGAGACAAAATAAAGCTATCAGGGCCAGATGTATTAAAGCTTCAGATATCAGTGTTCAGGTAACTGCTTGGTGATATAAGTAAAAGTTTTCAAATATTTTGTTTCATAGTGAACAACAAAATTGCAGTTTCTAATGAAGTCAAGCTGAAATTCCATTACAATATATTGCCAACATTTGAAAACCTACTTTATGTGAGCATAATCTATCCCAAGTGAAAAATGTTAATTAGATTTTAGATCTTTATTCTGACTGGCTAATAGTTGATTAGAGCGCCACTGATGAAAAGGTGGTAATTTATACTAAATTTTAGCCAGAGGCTGTGGAGTCAGCAGCTCTTTCTATATTGTTCTATCTCTCTCATTGTATGTTTCAAATGACCTTTTCTTCCTCAGTTACACTGTAGTTGTGCTGTAGTCTATATCCGAAAACAATAAAAACAGAGTACAAGTCATTCTCTCTGACAGTACATTTAAATATCTAAATCGGCAGGGAACTTTTTGTAGCTTTGGGTGTTTTTTTTAAGTTACATGGTCATAAGCTCTTATTTGCAAAGACATTTTAAGAATGAATACTGACTTTTCATTGAAATTATTTGAAGCATTCGGTGAAGGTGAACATTGGGTGAACCTGCTTTTACTATACCATGTCAATAAAGAAGTTGATTGCTTTCAATTTATTAATTTCTTTTTTCTCCACCAACAAAGGATGGAGGTACAATTTCATAAGTGTTGAGTATTTAAGCACAGAACTGCATAAAGGTATATTGCCCAAGGTGCACAGACTATAAGGTTTTGTCTTCCATTTCTGCTTAGTGCTGAATTAGCTGACTTCAGCCAGTCAGAATGCAAAATATAATTTTTTAAAATTCTGTTCTTGGGATATGAGTGCTACTAACAAAATCTGCACTTATTGCTCATCCCGAATTGCCCTTGAGAAGGCAATGCTGAATTGGCTTTTTGAACTGCTACATTCATGTAGTGCTCTAAGTGAAGGGATATGGAATGCAGAAATTACAGAGGGGGGAAATTTGACAACTCACTTGTATATACATTTGTAAAGCATATTCATGTGATCTTTAAATTAAGATACAATCAAACTCAGTTCTGATGCCTTTAGGAAGAATAGGCAGTAGGATGAGAAAATAGTGAAAGATTAAAAGTCTGGTGCAGGGAGGGGATGGGAGTGGGGGCAGGGGGAAAGTGCCAATTGGGCAATGGGAGGCCCTATCCCATAAAGTGAAACCTGGTTGTCTCCACCAAATCCCCCTCCACCTCCCCATCACCACACTTTCCCAACTTTCAGACAACACCAACCCCATTTACCTGTCCTCAAGAACACACAGCCATTGAGGTTACCTCTTCCTCCACCCACTAGTGATTGGACCAGCAGCTCTCCAAGAGCTACTTGGGCTGCTATTTTTCACTAGATACTGCCACCTAATGGAGAGGCCCAGCATCTATTAACCTTTCATCTGTGAAAAGATATAGTCCAGGAACTCTGTATCTCTCCAGGATTATAAATTAAATTAAACCCAACCTCAAACTGCTGAGTAATTCTAGCACTTTCTATTTGACTACAATATAAGGGAGTTTTCTCTTTAATACTCAATTATGAAAATCTAGATAAAAATCATTTGTGATTTTTAAATTAGATTTTCACTCAACAGTAATTGTCATTCCACAATTTAAGCTGGTTCAAAAAGATCAATGCAACTTTGTCAAATATAGAGAGCTAAATATACAGAACACTGTGTTTTTCATTGCCCTGCTATCACTACCCCTGGAACAACCTACCCAGGGTAAGAATGGTAGCTCCTAAAGTCACACAATGGCCAATTGGCCCTCGGGGCTAGGATGTTCCATACCAGAGAGGTATTAGCCAATTAAAAGGGGACAGGTCGCTCCCATACGAGTAGCACCAACAGCAAAGACACCTGGTGCTAATACTGCTCTCAGGCAATGAGGAGGCAAGCTGTAACAGATTAAAATTTGGTAACTGTTGGGGCTTGATGAGGGGTAACAACAAGAGGCATGGGGGCTGGTTTTGAAGTAAAGGAACATGTGGTCTTCTGGGGGATTCATGGCACCAATTCAAAGGGAAACCCTGACAGGCTGGAGCTTGGCAAGGGCTAGTACTGCCACCAGTTTAATCCCCACAGGAACAGGATTAATTATTTTTGCCCACTTACAATCTTGAACTGGTGCACAGGTCAACTGACACCACCCTCACCTCTTACACATTTATAATTGAGCAAGTACTCAATGAGGATTTGCCAGTTTGATCTGACAAGCTCGCTGACCTTCAAACATGTCAGTAGACAAGTGTAATGTACACCTCAGAGTTTCTTCTGTATTGTCCTCCCTACTCAATTGACACATATTAAGGAGAATGTTAGAGGAACCAAATTTAGGCACATCGCTACTGACTGCATCAGCCTTATTAATATACCTACAACCAACACTGTGACACAACACGCAGGCACTTATTATTAGATTCTACCACTTATCATGGCTATTTCTATCTGTCAAAATCCACCTGGTTTGTTTCTGTTGATTTCTATTGCTACTGGAATTAATGATCTGGAAGGTTAATATTATTTTTGAAAATATTGGTAATATTCCACTCTTCTTCTTGGCAAAGGTGATCTGAATCTCAGCTTCATAATTGAGGGATACTATGTTTACATGATCAATGTGGAAATGGATAAGTGATTAAAAAGGCACATTGTAATCTATGATCTATTATTTTAGAGGGGCCATTGGCACACAAAGAATGGTTAGCTGCCAATGCAAAATAGAGGACAAGTGAAACTGTTATCATTTGTTGTCTGTGATATGACTTACAATAATGTTTAGGCTCATATTCAGCATTATTGAATGGCTGCCTGGACTCTGTATTACTCAGCATAGAGATATTCACCTCATCTATCTCACAGCTCTGAGCACTGCAATATCTAACCAATCTTGGATTTAATTCAAATACAGTAGTGTGAGAGAAAAGGAGAAAAAGTGATCCGTTGATGAGTAACTATATTTTAAGTAAAACCATGATTAGCAACCAAATGTTGAATTATGGCTAGACAGCTGAAGACAGGGGATAAAATTTATGAATAGGTAAGGGAATTCAGTCAAAAACATTCCCCCTTTTTTTAAAAGCTATAAAGAGAGATGCTTTCAATGGACAAACAGATTAAAAACTGTAAAGGTAAAGTTGTCATAGCCCTCCTGGACCAGGGAGCTGCACTTTCATTGGAGATAGATGATGGTGATGGTTTAACCTTAGGAATATCATGCTTCTCGAAGGAGAGAGGTTGAGAAGGAAAGTACATCATGGTGAAATGACGCTGTTTATTGAACAAAGTTAGGTTGTCCTTGGTTTTGTTCAGAGAGGTTGTAAACGACACATGTTCTGAAACTTCTGAGTTTGGATGGATTTTAGGACCAATTTACAACTAACAGATACTGTCTCAGGCAGAAGGCATCCAAGTTTTAATAACTTGTATAATGAAAAGGGAGTGGCCAGTTCTTGCAGCTTAGCTATTCTCTGGTCTGGTTTGAATGCGTGTGTGTGTGTGTGTGTGTGTGTTTGTGCATGCGTGTGTGTGTGTGTGTGAAGAAAAGTTGCTCGACCCTCTCTCTCTCTCTTTCTGAGTCCATTCCTGTACCGACTAGTGTTTCATTCTACCTTTTGTGCCAAGGGCTGTTTATGGGGTTGTTGGAAGTATTTTGGAACAGCATCATTAAGTTTGAATAGTCTTTTCGGTTTTCAGATAGGATAAGTTGTTCGGTATTCTGTTTTCTGTTCTTTGTGTTTCATTCTGTAATCTTGTAAATAAATTTTGTTTGGTTTAAAGCTAAGTTGTCTGACCAGCTGATTCTCTCCTGCAATATTTACTGCACACTCGCTTAAATCAGATAGCAAACCTAGGCTCTGGGCTACCTTCTTGAAATGTTGCGAGGGATCTGCCCTGGTCCATAACAGATTGGGGGCTCTTTGCAAGATTTGTTTTGTAGTTCTAACTTGGGATTAGAGTTGTTGGACTCAAAGGCAGTTCGTGTCTTTTATGGTGGATGTTGATTTGATTGGTTTAAACAGTACTTGGGATAGCAATGGATCTTTCAGCCACCAAGAGTTTTCTGGGGGTGATTGAAGTACCCATGGGGTTTTTTCAAAAGATGATGAAGGCCAAGCTGCAGGAATTAGCAGACAAGCTGAAGTTGGAGCTGCCCCCTTTCATGAGGAAAGAAGAGATAACTACAGCAATAGCTCAGCATTTAGATTCACTGGAAGCACCATCAGAGTCTTTAGAGATGGCTAAGATTCAATTGAAAATTAAGCAGTTTGAATTAGAGGCAAAAGACAAGGAAAGGGCAACAGAAATGAAATGGTTTGAATTACAATTAAAAGCAGAAGGGAGAGAAAAAGAGAGGGAGTTTGAACTTCAGAAATTGGCACTTAGACAGGAAAGTCAGCTTAAAAGAAGGGAGGTGAAGGCTGAAGGTAAGCATACTGAGGAAGAGGGTGAGGATGAGCAAACCCATGGTCACCAAAGGCCTGGTGAGAAAATGTTTAAATATATTTATGTATTGCCTAAATTTGGTGAGAAGGATGTGGAAGCCTTTTTCATCTCATTTGAAAAGGTGGCTAAACAGATGCAGAGCCAGTGACCATGGGGGTTGTGATGATCCAAACAAAACTTGTAGGTAGAGCTCGTGACGAATTCAAATCACTATCGGAGGAGGTCTCTGGGGCGTATGAGGAGGTGAAGAAAGCCATCTTAAGAGCATCTTGTGCCAGAAGCCTACAGGCAACACGTCAGGAATCTAAAGAGGGGCCCTGGTCAAAATTACATTGAGTTTGTAAGAATCAAACAAAGTAATATCGATAGATGGAGAAGAGCATTAAAAACAGAGCAAACTATGACGGTCTTCAAGAGATTATTTTGGAGGAGTTCAAAAATTCACTTCCTGAAGTAGTGAGAACTCATGTGGAAGAGCAGAGAGATAAAATGGTAAGATTAGCAGCTGAAATGGCTGATGATTATGAGTTGGTCGATAAAACAAAGTGTGGCTTCCGAAATCAATTTCAACCCGTGAGGGATATAAATTGGAGAAAAGAGAAATCCTCACATGGAAAGGGAAAGGTACTTCTTGGTGAAGATCATAAGGATAACTTATCATAGGGGAAAAAGGAAACCCTTGAAGGGGATAGAGAAGTTGGAAAGCTCCAGTGTTTTCACTGCAATAAAATAGGCCACATGAAATCACAGTGTTGGTGGGTTAGGAAAAGCACTGGGAAGCCAGATGTAGGAAAAACATGATAAGCCAGTGAACTTTGTTGGAGTGGTAACAGAAAGCAGAGTGGAGGCTAGTAAGCTACACCAGAATATACAAGCTATTTGGAGGTTGATTAAGGAGGAAGTGCCAGATCTTCTTAAAAAATATAGCTGTGAAGGTAAAGTTAATTCGCATAGGCCAGTAGCAGGAGGTAAAGAGCTTACAATATTAAGAAACACAGGATCCTCTTAGTCTGTGATATTGAAAGATGAGGAGATATGTATTTCTGAAGGAATATTTCCAGAAAAAGTACTAATAATGAGAATTCATGGTGAGACAAGAAGTGCTCGATTATGTAAAGTGAGGCTAGAGTATCCAGAGAAAAGTGGAGAATTCAT
This sequence comes from Chiloscyllium plagiosum, assembly GCF_037043375.1. Taxonomy (NCBI): domain Eukaryota; kingdom Metazoa; phylum Chordata; class Chondrichthyes; order Orectolobiformes; family Hemiscylliidae; genus Chiloscyllium; species Chiloscyllium plagiosum. The sequence goes on along the minus strand of NW_028270147.1, from coordinate 44,164,712 downwards.
GGTAGGAGTAGATCAGATTTCTTACAATGTGGAAACAGGCCTTTTGGCCCAACCAGTCCACACCGACCCTCCAAAGAGTAACCTACCCAGACCCATTTCCCTCTGACAAATGTACCTAACACTATGGGCAATTTAGCATGACCAATTCACCTGACCTGCACATCTTTGGACTGTGGGAGGAAACCCACACAGACATGAGGAGAATATACAAACTCCACACAGACAGTTGCCCAAGGCTGGAATTGAACCTGGGACCCTGGCGCTGTGAGGCAGCAGTGCTACCACTGAGCCACCGTGCCGCTCTCAGCTTCAGGAGTGCGACTTGTCCTTGCTAATGATATAGCTGATTCACTGAACAATTGCAGGACACACATCTGGAATTTTTCCTGACTGTGTGGTAACGAGGTCATAAAGTCACCAGATGAAACAGGAGAGACCAAAGAGTACAGATAAGAAAGTGGAAGTGGAATTAGCAGAGACCCTGTTTGATAGGATGGTTGAGACAAAGCAGGAGCAAATAGATGACAATGCAGACGTCTTTTGTTCAGATAAATTAATTGAGTTACAGCAGAAAGATGAACATTTAAAGCAGTTTTATCAAAAGGTATACACAGAAAAGGAATCTGAATGTAACCTGAAATGTTACTATCTTAAAAATGATGTCTTGATGAGGAAATGGAGACCATTGCATATTCAGGCAGATGAGAAATGGGCAGAAGTTCATCAAATTACATTGCCAGTGGGGTGCAGGAAGGAGGTGTTGCGAGTGTGGCGCATGAGCTACCATTTGGGGGTCACTTAGGAGACAGGAAAACACAAGCTAAAATACAAAAACATTTTTACTGGCTTGGACTGCACAAGAATGTAATTGAATTTTGCCATATATGTCAGGCAATTGGCAAACCATGGGTGGTAATAAAACCTGCACCTTTAATACCTATTCCTGCACTTGAGAAACCTTTTACAAGAGTCTTAATTGATCGCGTAGGTCCCCTACCTCAAACAACAAGTGGGAATCATTATTTGTTAACAATAATGGATGTTACAACTCAATTTCCAGAGGTCGTTCCATTACGCAATATCACAGCTAAAAGGATTGCAGAGGAATTACTCAAATTTTTCATTACGTACAAACTACCAATAGAGATACAATAAGATCAAGCATCAAACTTTGCATCAAAACTATTCAAGGAAGTCATGCACAGCTAAGGAATAAAACAATTCAAATCTACTGCATATTATCCAGAATAGCAGGAAGTGCTAGAAAGGTGGCATCAGATATTAAAGACCATGTCGAGGGCTTATAGTCAGGACTATCCAGATGATTAGAATAAGGGAATTCCATTTGTGCTTTTTGCGATCAGAGATGCACCAAATGATTCGACCAAATTTAGTCCATTTGAATTAGTTTTTGGACATGAAGTGAGAGGACCATTACAATTGATTAAAGAGAAATTGGCTAGTCAGAATTCAGAGACCACCGATTTGGACTATATGTCAAACTTTAGGGAATGACTAAATAGAGTAAGGGAGTTGGCTAGATAGCATTTAAAAGTATCTCAGCATACAATTACACAGAAAGCAGACAAGACATCAAAAATTTGCAATATTGATATGGCGGATAGGGTATCCCTGTTACTTCCAGTTAGTCTTTAAAAGGAAGGCTTAGTGGACCTTAATGTGGTCAACTACTTGATAGGGAGTCCAGACAGAAAGAAATCTCACACAGTGTGTCATGTGAATATCCTCAAAAGGTATTTTGACAGGGAAGGAAGGAAGAGGAGAAGGTGTTATTAGTTACAACACAGAGGGAAGAATCAAGTTCAGAGGATTCTGAATTGGACATTCCTCAAACTAAATTGGACAATGAGAAGTTGTCAAAAATTGGGATAGATTATTGAGTTACCTTCCTGAGGAAAATCAAAATGACCTGCGAGAGTTATTACTATCACATGGGGAGATATATGAAAATAAGCTGGGAAATACTAACCTAATTATGCATGATATAGATATAGGAGATGCTGTCCGATTAAGCAACAACCTTAGGCATTAGAGGCATAATCCTCTAAAGTTGGCACAAGTTCAAAAGGAGATTGAACGCATGCTCCAAGACGACATAATTGAAGTGAGTTACAGTGACTGGAGCTCACACATAGTAATGGTGCCAAAATCAGACGATACTCAAAGGCTATGTGTGGACTATCACAAAGTCAGTGTAGTGACAAAGGCTGATACATATCCAATTTCGCATTTGGAAGACTGTGTTGAGAAGGCGGGATAAGCAACTTATATTTCTAAGTTGGATTTGCTCATAGGATATTGGCAGGTATCTTTGTCAGAAACAGCAAAGGCAATTTTGGTTTTCATTACGCCAAATGGACTGTATCAGTTTAAAGTCATGCCAAAGCGCCAGCCACATTTCAGAGATTAACAAATAAGGTAATTGCCTGATTACCCAATTATATCATTTATATAGATGACCTGGTGATTTTTAGTCACAAGTGGAAGGAACATTTACAACATTTATCAGACTTGTTCGATCGACTTGGAAAGACAGGCTTGGTGGTAAACCTAACTAAAAGTGAATTTGCCAAAGCCCAAGTCACCTTCTTGGGCCATGTTATTGGACATGGACAAATGGCCTCACAGGATGCAAAAACAAAGGTAATTGGGGTGTTTCCCATATCATCGACAAAAAGAGTAGTACTACGATTCCTGGGATTATGTGGATTTTATCGAAAATTTGTCCCAAATTTTAGCAGTGTGGCTGCTCTACTCACTAAATTGCTAAAGAAAGGCAAGAAGTTTCAGTGGACAGCAGACAGTCAGAAGGCATTTGACAGCCTGAATGCTGTGTTAACCACTGCCCCAGTACTAGCCACAACTAATTACAGTACGCATAGCCATTCAAGGTGGCTATTGATGCAAGCGATGTGGGTGTTGGTGCTGTGTTCTTGCAAGAAGACGACGAGATGATAGAATGACCTATCTCCTGTATTTCTCCAGGACATTGAACACTCATCAGCAGAAACAATAGATGGTTGAGAAGGAGACTTTGAGGTTGGTGTTGATGTTACAACATTTCAGAGTTTATGTTACCCATAACACATCTGAGACAATCATATACACTGATCGTAACTCATTGAAGTTTGTGCAGAAATTTTAGGACCAAAATGCCAGACTGTTTAGATGGAGCTTGTTGTTACAGACATTCAATTTGATAATTGCGCATTTGGCAGGATGAGAAACATGATTGCTGACACACAGTCGAGACTTGAACAAGAAACGGAGGCGTTCAGTGGCGAGAGTGCAAAAGACTGAAACGGAAGGTAGTTGTGCATATTTGCATGTTCATCGTCAATATAATGTATATTTGGGTTTTAAAAATGAAGCCATCTTTGGATATTGATGGTTGACTTTTTTAAGGGGACAGGTGTGACAAAGCTGTTCCTTTAACAAGGTTAGGTTGTCCTTGATTTATTTTTAGAGAGGTTGTAATGACACAGGTTTTAAAAAATCTGAGGTTGGATGGATTTTAGGGTCAATCTGTTTACAGCTAACAGATACTGCCTCAGACGGAAGGCTTTCAATAAAAACAAACACTTTTGTAATGAAAGGCGGTGGCCAGTTCTCTCAGTTCAGCTATTCTCTGGTCTGGTTTGAATGAAACTACGTGTGCACGTGTGTGTGTGTGTGTGTGTGTGTGTGTGAGAGAGAGAGAGAGAGAAGAAAAGCTGCTGGAATCTCACTCTCTTTCTCTCTCGCTGACTTCATTCCTGAAGAACATGTGTTTCATTTTACCTTTTGTACCAAGGGGTGTTTATGGGGATTGTTGCAAGTATTTTGGAACAGCAAGATTACGTTGGGATAGTCTGTTGGGTTTTCAGATAGGATAAGTTGTTCGGTATTCTGTTTCCTGTTCTTTGTGTTTCATTCTGTAATCTTGCAAATAAATTCTGTTTTGTTTAAATCTAAGTAGTCTGACCAACTGATTCTCTCTTGGAATATTCACTGTACATTTGCTTAAAATCAAATAGCAAAGTTAGGGTCTGGGCTACCTTCTTGAAATGTTTTCAGGGGTCTGGCCTGGTCCATAACAGTGGTAACTTCAGCTGGCGCAAAAATTGAACCCATGCTTTTGGTATCACTCTGCACTGCAAATAGCCACCCAGCTAACAGTAATCAACAGAAATGTAGTTATCTATCTATTTTTTGGAAACTCTATTGACTCTGGTGAACACATCTGGTTTGAATATAATCATCAACTTCAGCTCTGAAAGACCAGTTTCAGAACCCAATACATTAGTCATTCCATAAAATTCAATATTAACTTAATTTGCTTGAATGATTTCTTTCATTAAGGTTTACCAGTTGATGTTCCAAGTGAACCACTTCTTAGGTTTTCGTTTTTACTGCTGAAAAATAAAATGTTTTCACAGGCTACAGTGACAGTGATTGTGAGTCTATTTAAGTTAAAGACATCTTACACTGAGAATGCTTTGATCTGTGCAAATATGTTGTATTGATAATTTCTCCTCCAAGGTTACATGAAACATAATATAAGATACGAAACCAGACTCCATACTGTAATTACCTTCAGTGAAACCCTGACATTTATTACAGTGTGACATTTGTTCAATATTATTTACAGCATTTCTGTACAAAATCTCTGGATCTGTTCTTTCCCCATAACCTGTTTGCCAATCCAGTACTCCTCTTGTCGTCTCTCTGAAAATAACTGCACTTACATCATTTCATTAGAAGGCCGAAAAAATATTCCCCTACCGTCTCTTTTTTCCTTATGATCTTTCTGGTATCAGACTGTCTTATTTTATGTGAGTAAAGATCAACTCTTTGTTTTATAAAGTAATCATTCTGAAGGGGTTAATATTCATATTATATCATCTGCACCCATTCTGCTGATGTCACACACAATCTGTGGATGGAGGCAAGGACAGTTACAAACTCACATTTATGCAGAGCAGACCAGCTCTCTAAGTGCTAGTAAATGTGCCAGACCAAATATAGTACCTTCCTGATATCTAGGAGCAGTGCTTCTTCCGTAGATGATCTATGGTGGCTATCCTTTAGCATCGTTCACCAAATGGGCCCAATACAAAGCAAATACAAAGGCGGATTGGTATCAATGAAATACATCAAACCATCCTCACCCAATCCTACATACTGGTGGAGGTACCAGGAGTGGTCATCATTGTTGCAGCAGTACAAATCTGATCCCCATCACAAGGAAAATAAATCTCCAGGAGCCAGAAGAAAATCTTGAATTTTGAAACAAATCAGTTAACCAGTTTCAGAGTATTACCACTTTTAGAAGACGCAGAGAGTCGGTCAGCAGTTGAAATGCAATTGCCAACAGAGAGACAGCAACAGCTGGGGAGGGAGAAAAAAGGCAAGCTTAGCACTGTTAAGGCAAAACTTCAGTTAGAGTCTGTTAAGGTTTGGGGTGTTGCTGAATAAAGAGACATTGGAGTGCAGGTTCATAGTTCCTTGAAAGTAGAGTTGCAAGTAGATAGGATAGTAAGGAAGGCCTTTGGTATGCTTTCTTTTCTTGGTCAGATTATTGAGTACAGGAGTTGGGAGGTGATATTGCGGCTGTACAGGACATTGGTTAGGCCACTTCTGGAGTATTGTGTGCAATTCTGGTCTCCTTCCTATAGGAAGGATGTTGTGAAATTTGAAAAGGCTCAGAAAAAATTGACAAGGATGTTGCCAGGGTTTGAGGATTTGAGCTAAATAGGCTGGGGCTATTTTCCCTGGAGCATCAGATGCTGAGGGGTGACTTGATAGAGGTTTATAAAATCGTGAGGGGCACGGATAGGGTAAATAAACAAAGTCTTTTCCCTGGGTTGGGGGTGCCCAGAACTAGAGGCCGTAAGTTTAGGGTGAGAGGGGAAAAGTATGAAAGAGACCTAAGGGATAAATCTTTCATGCAGAGGGTGGTGTGTGTATAGAATGAGCTGCCAGAGGAAGTAATAGAGGCTGGTACAATTACAACATTTAAAAGACATCTGGCTGGGTGTATGAATAGGAAGGGTTTAGAGGGATATGGCCAAGTGCTGGCAAATGGGATTAGATTAATTTAGGATATCTGGTTGGCATGGACAAGTTGGACTGAAGGGTCTGTTTCCATGCTGCCCATCTCTATAACTCTATGTGTTGGTGCAGGAGTGTAGAGTAGGAAAGGCGAGAAACATCTGCCACTCTTAGAAAATAGAGACTTAAGTTTGGGTGTGAAACAACTCCACGTACTGGTATCCCATCTCCAAGTCACTCTTTATTTACATATTAACAGACCTTGACTATGGTACATCCACATCTAGACTCAGGAACCAAAGTGTCAATATCTCTGACAAGGAGATTCTGTCAGGTAAACTGAAGGGTGCAGCAAGTTAAGTTGGAGATTGCAGTGATTGGAATCAGGTGGGTCTTACTGACTATGAGATCCTTGATTGGGGTTGTTAACCTGGGACAATCAGGGAGCCCAGGCTGACAGATATAATCAGGAGATTCCCTAGCGTCCCATTCACCTTCGATTTCACATAAGCACTGGGCTTTGCTTGTCACTGGTTCCTTGGTCACATGGGTGATTTTCCTGGTGGTGGAGTAGTAATAAAGTTATTTCCACTTGGTGTTTTCACTGCATCCTGCACCTACACATACACAGGATGGGTGCTAGAATATAGGCTCTACTGCTGTATGGCAGTCATGGGGGATGAAAAGAAAAAAAAGAAAAGAAATATAAACAGGAGATTCAGAATCTCCTCATTTCATAGACTGACTCCAAGCTGGCTGGCCACAGCCAATGTACTGTGCACATGTAAATAAAGGATGACTTGGTGATTAAAAATCAACCCCTGTGCAGTTATTTGTAAAGAATTTAGTGAAAACGTCTGGCAGAATAAGACATGTCAGGAGAAAAATTAATGGAGCGGAACTCATTAATTAAGTCACAACTTTGGTGGGAAGATTTATAAAAATCTTCATCCAGAGAATTTTATTTAAATATTTAGATGCTGTGTTGATTTGCATTCTCATCTATTTCAAGATGGAATTCTCCCAAAGGATATCCTAACTCTACGAACATTGCTTTGTACTCATCAAAGATATGTTCCACAGTTGGTGGTTTAATCCACTGTGTCACACTGAATTTTATTTTAACACATTGAGAGTTTCCAATCCAAGCTTTACACTTGTGCTAGCGGAAATTGGCAGCAATCGCTTGCCACCTGTAATCTAGAACTTCAGGTCCTTGTTCATTGTCATGTGTGTAATGACTTCACAGAGTAATCTATCCTCTCAGCACGAGTATGATGCCACATATATCCTTAACGTGACATTCAATGGATTCATGTTGCACAGATCTGTAAAGGTCATGATGTTACACAATGCACCAGTGTCTATCTGACATTTTACATTGACTTGCTATTCCCCTTCTGCAATCCTCATTCCAACAATCACTAACCACACAACCTGTTGCATGATGTACAGTAATTGGTCAGAATCTTGAGTTACTACTTCTCCAGTAGCCATCTGAACTTGTTTCTTGAGCTTCTTTTCGGCCATGCATTTGTGTGAAAATTGATTCAGCTTTCTGCAGTGATAACATAGGTTTCACCACACTGGAATGCCTTCTTCTCTTTTGCATGATGTCTTCTTCAGTATTTGCAACCCGCCCACTGTCTGTAACTCTTCCACTCTGTGTGTCCAGAGTATCCACCAACATAATGCAAGACCTGGTCTGTTTGATCATGAATATGCTCCACAACCTCAGTGCTTCTGCACAGGTCAATTGCTCTCCTGAGTAGAGGTTTGTCTTCTCTCAGTAGTCCTGCTTTTACTTTTAGATCCTTTATTTTGAATACGATCCTGTCTCTAATTAGCTCATCCTTTAATTGAGTAAATTGACAGGTTTCTGCAGGCTGATTTGATGATGTTAGGGATTGATCAATGGACTCTTTCACTTTGTTCTCTTACATTGAATACGTATCATTCATATATAATATTTTTCTTAATTTCTGCTGTATGTGTCTGCTCTTTAAAGAGATTTAGGATGAAATATATTTTCACATTGTCTCTTCCTGATAGTGGTAAAAGATTAGCAATGTGTACTTGCTGTGGTTAGCCGAACAATTCCACAGCTATTGCACAATTCTGCCATTGCTTGTGGAGAAATTCCCAGTTCTGCTACATATCCCTAATAACTTGAATAGGCAGGGGAAAAACTGCAGCCATTTTCTCTTCAGTGGCATTTTCTTTGTGTTGAACATGAGGGACTTTACTGAAGTGCAGCTTAAGATGCCTGCCTACAGAGTGTGTGTGCTTCATGGTCGATGTCACATGATGGCAGTGAACATTTGTACATGATTGTATTTCAATCAAAGTAGAAACTTTATTGCTGGAACAGCACAGCGGGTCAGGCAGCATCCAGGGAACAGGAGATTCGACGTTTCGGGCACAGGCCCTTCTTCAGGCCCGAAACGTCGAATCTCCTGTTCCCTGGATGCTGCCTGACCCGCTGTGCTGTTCCAGCAATAAAGTTTCAACTTTGATCTCCAGCATCTGCAGACCTCACTTTCTCCTCTTTCAATCAAAGTAACCTTGTAAGTTGTTTCTTGTACTGAGCATAATGGAACTCTTGAAATTTCTCTTGAAAAAGGCTGTGAATATTGGAACAGTTAAACATTTCAAGACAATAATCAAAATCTCTTGTCAAGTCAGCCAATCAAAGAATATACATCAACAGTGAGCAAATGGATATGATGTACTGTACTCATTAACAGTAATGTAATTGAATGGTATTCAGGTGTGAAGGCCTGAGTGACTCACCTCTTCTGCCTTTTCTCTATTCTTCTATTTTGAGATACTTGCAATTCCTGACTTGCTTTTTACCCTCTGCACAATGCTTAGAGGGACAAAAACCTTAATAATTGTTCTTTACTGAATAAAATAGTTATGTAGGAGCCTACAATGATACATTGAGGCATGGAATGCAACTTCAGAACAATAGATATTAGATCAGCAACTCATTGACTTTAACGAAAAGGATGGAGTTCACATAGCCATTATAATACTGATCATTTTGGACTGCTGCTGAAGTGAAACTTCATTCCAAATGTAACTCTAAAATATATATTCTCAACCTTACAGGATTTGCAATAGCCAATATCACATTTTACAAGCCCACACTGCAAGATTGTCTTTGTAAGGGTTCAGTACCATTGTGTTCAAAATTGTGATATACTGGTCTGGATTTTCTAATGGTCTGACAGTCATTATTCCAGTGTAGCTGAAAGATACAAATGTTAAATACACAGTTCAACTTCTGACTATTAATTTGACTCCGCACTTACCTCACATAGCCCCAACTACATTTGCCCCAGACCACTTACAGTCTGCAGACTCTAACCTGACATCCCACAGGATCTGATGAGCCCTTTACCCCATTTAGACCTGACTCCACTTTCCCTGCTCCTAAATACGCTCCCTTCTCCCACTTTGCATCCAGATACCCTATCCCAGCTCTGCACATGGCCCACCTTCACTCCCAGGTCCACTGCACTGGAGCCAGTGATTCTGATTCTCACCCTAATCCCCGCACCCACAATATGTTTTCCCCTTCTCTGTCATCCATCTAACCCTCTCACCCCTTACCAACAGACACAATGTCTCCAGTTCTCCTTCTCACACATCCACACACTAGCACTCGACCTGGTGTTCCTTGCAACCACTCCACAACTGACCCCCCCATTTCCCTGTCTTGAGACCTGACTCCTGCCTTCCCCCATTCCACACGATACCCCTCCCTTCCCTGCTGCTAGACATGCTCCCTCTTCCCCTCTCCTGCACTTGATTCCCCATGCCCTGCTTTATGCAACACCCATGATCCTTAAACACCTAGCAACCTAATGTCACACTTCTCTTATGATAGCAGCTACCAAAAAGACTTTCTAGATATTTAAATATCAGAATGCGGCAGCTGCATGATGGGAAAAGATCTGTATGATGAAAGAACTGTCGGATGGAAGTGAAGCTGTTCATTTCTGAAGAGGCCCTCATCAGAACCTCCTCTCAGACATGGGGAGCCTCCTCCTTTCTTAAAAAAAGAAAGGGTGGGTATTACGAATCCTCAGAACATCAGCCAACATTATTGAAGATCATTGATTATCACCCTTGAATTCTCCCAAAAGTCCAAGCTGAAACCAAAGTGAACAAGTGTCAGTGTACTGACCAGCATTATAAACTGTGCTGACATACTAGTTGCGGCAGAAGTCAACCTTGTGGTAGTCACTCACTAGCAGCCTGATCTGGAGATTTACTCTGCACTGTATGAACATCAGTCAATTAATTTGTCTGGTTGCATTAATTGACCTTGAAGTGAATTGCACTTACCAATTCTAAAAACAGCATATCACAGATACAGTTTTGTTTACCTTATACATTAAATTGCATGGCTAAATGTCATTTTACAGATTATATAATTGAGGTCATACAGAAAATCATTACAATGTTTTGATAATTATAATCTCATAACTACCCTACTCCTACAATCTCCCAGTTTGATTAAAATCAGAAACAGAAGGCTGGCTGTATGCCTGGAACTGTGCTGGGATACTGTTTTAATTGGAAAGTTTTCTTGTAATATCATTTGATTCAATTGTACAAATTGTTCTCTGTATGTTTTGAGAAAAAGCAGGACAGAGACTTAAGTACCTTTACCCTGCTTTAAGTCAGAGCAGTGATGGAAAATCAGCATTTATCTGGAAGAGTGAAAAATCTTGTGGTGGCAATAGGCAGTGTCTCTGCCTCTGCGCTTGAAGGACACCATCCCATTCCAGGACTTGATGGTGCATTCATAACGCAGCCAAACAGATGGAATATCAATTTGTGAGTCCTTCAAATGTACATGGCAGGTGGTGAGGACAGGAGAGATTCTAGACCAACCATGTGATGGAAAGGAATTTAAATTTCTCCCATTACTATCCATAGCCTCAGTATACAGTATGTGTGTCACAGTGTTTGATAGCTTAGCAATTTGGAACTGACATCAGTTGCTTCAGTTGATTGGACAGCTAGAACCAATAGGACAGAGTTTGATTCATGGGATGGATTTGAGACCTAATTTATACCCTGTCCACATGAAGATCATGGGACAATGGAATGAACCTGTCTTTGGACAGAAAACTCAAATTGATTATGATTTGGGACAGCCCTGACAGCATTCAAAAAAAAAACTAGATGACAGAACAAACTGGTGGATTGGCTTTGATGGTCTTCACACTGATCAGCCAAATAGATATTTTGCTGGATTTTATCTCCTCCCACCATCCTGCCCACCCTGTCCCAGTCCCCATAACATGGTAATACAGATGGGCTTTGAAATCAGCAGCCCATCTACCTGCCATTTCAAACAAAACTGGGTAATTGCGTCTGTTAAGTTGTTTGAAGCAAATAATCCTTTGCCCATATATGGATAGGTGGGCAGGAGTTGGAAAGCCATTTTTAACCCAACTGATAGAAAGATTAAAAGGAAGGTGAGGTTGTTTCTATCCTGTGAGTTATGCTCTTTGCTCATCCATAGCACTTCTACTCACCACCCCATCCAAGATATTATCTCCCCTTAACTTCTTTCCACCTAACAGCACTCCTCATGCCCATACTGAGATCCTAATGCCACCCATCCAAAAAGCCTGAGACTTACCAGGATCCAACTTTGATCTTCATGGGCTTCCTTTCGGTTATAGCAGAATCCACGACTGAATGCTGGACTGTTAATCAGATTGGCTGCCAGTTTTCAAGGACAGGATTTCCTCCTGCTGAGGGGAAGGTGTCCAACTCTTGAGTTCTTAAAGCGTCCTGAATTATTACTTATTCAATGATAATTGATAACCAATCGTACTGATTATCAATCTCCTGCTGCAGTCTTGCTAGGTGAGAAGTATAGACATGATTAGTTAAAGCTTGAAGAAATAATATTGTTTTAAAATTCCTTTGCCTAATAGGACCAGAAGGAGCAATCAGTCCCACATGAAAAGTTAGGTATTTCCTGTGCCACCCCTGCCCCTAGCCACTCACGTAACTCTCCCATTAATAGCAACATACATGATGCTGGCAATTATTCCGCTGGTCATTGTCAGTAGCCTTGTGATTTTTATTCTGTTTATTCTTTCATGGACCTTACTGTTAAGGCCAGCATTTATTGTCTGTTCTGAATTGCTCTGCAGGAGGTGACTACAGTCCACATGGTGAAGGTAATCCTTGATCCTCTTAAGAAAGGAATTCCAGGATTGTGACACAAAGATGATGAAAGATGGATATTTTTCCAGTCACAATGTTGTTTGACTTGGAGTTGAGCTTACAGATTGTGGTGTCCTTTATTGCACTTGCTGCTCTTGATCATGGAAGTCATGCATTTTGGAGGAGGTATTTGAAGGACCTTATGGAGAAATAATGGTGTAATGGTAATCTAGAGGCTAATGCTTTATGAAACACAGATTCAAATCCCATATGTTGCTTTCTTCAGACTTCTTAAGTGAGTGAATATTTTAGGCCAAAACAAACATGAATCACTGAAAAGTTCTCCCCTGTCCAACGTCTTCTTGTGCTAATCTAGATATTAGACATGAACCAGCAACTGGTCCAATTGGGACATTCTTTTCTGCAGTGATCTTTTCCTCTCAGCTCTTCTAGGAAGCTTAAGCCAATCATTTATTCAGTTATCCATTGAGAAGTGAATAGATATTCAAGGTCATCCATTGTATTTCTGTTGGAAGCCCACCAAATAATCCTGTGCTCATTTTTTTGCTACTCTGTCCTATTTAACCTTCAGGCAGTTGGTTTATGTTTGGGTCATGAGATCACCTCCCAAATCTCCTCAAAATTATTAAAATCTTGTTTCAGGGCTGATTCCAGAGACATGTCCTTGACCGAGATGCATCTCTTGGGATCTTATATGGTGAGCTCTTGTGCAATCATAATGTGATTTGGCACAGTCGACGTGGAATTATGACAGGGAAATGGAACTGGAGAAATCTTCTCAAGATTTTTGAGTTTCTAACTAACAGAGCAGATAAAAAGGAGCCTACGGATATTGCAGATCTGACAGGCATTTGATAAGATTCCAGACATGAAGTCATTACACAATAGAAAAAGGTCATGGATAATGGGAGTGATAGATTAAGGACATTGATGAGTTGCTGAACCAAGTGGATAAGTGACAGATGAAGTTCAATGTAGAGAAGTGTGAGGTGATACACTTTGATTGGAGGAACATTGAAAGGCAATATAAAACACCAGATACAATACTAAAAGGGGTGCCAGGGCAGAGGCACCTGGGTTGTTTTGTGCACAGATCATTGAAGGTGGCAGGACAGGTGGAGAGAGTGGTTAGTAAAACATACAATATGCACAGCTTTAATAATGGGGCAAAGGTTACAAGAACAAGCAGCAGATATTGAATTTGTTGAAATCACTTGTTCAATCTCAACTGAAGAATTGTGAACAGCTCGAGGCATCACATTATAGGAAAGATTTGAACACAATGGAGATAATGCAGAAGTGATTTATTAGAATGGTTCCAGTGATGAGGAACTTCAGTAATGAAACAGACCCTTCGGTTCAACCCATCCATGCCGACCAGATATCCCAACCCAATCTAGTCCTACCTGCCAGCACCCGGCCCATATCCCTCCAAACCCTTCCTATTCATATACCCATCCAAATGCCTGTGCTGTAATGTATTGTATTGTTTGTTAGGCCATTTCACAAGGCAGCTAATAATTAGCAGTATTGTCCTGGGGGAAGAGTGATCTGGAATCTCACATGGTCACTGCAGGTAAGGATGGCAGATTTTGTTCCATGAAAGTTATTAGTCAAAAAGATATTTTTTATAACAACTCAATATTTCCCTGATTACTGGTATTGATTTTAATTTTAATTCAAATCTATTTAAATTCCCCAGCTGCCGTCAGAACATTTGAACTTCTGTCTCCAGATCATTAGTTCTGATATCTGGATTGCTAGACCAGTTTTTTACCAATATGCTGGGCTATATTCCCTTCCTGGCTGGAGACTACCTCCTACTCATTCCCATCACAGCTTTGGATGGATGACTAACTAGGGATAAACTGATGAGGCTTGGCCATTAAAATCAGCCTTTCTTCTATCTGAAGTTAGAATAATATACTGTTCACCTCAGTGCCACCCAATTCCTGCTTTGAGTTAAAACTAGAGCCTATGTTTTAATGATCTTAAGCAAATTACTTGGTTATCATGCTGAGAATTTCCAGTACAGTCATGAATTCCAATTTACATAAAAATATGCATGACTTCTCTGGACAAATTTAACAGCAGCTTAGAGTTTTATTTACACATAACAAATGGAGAACACCTTGTTATCTGTATCCATTGATGTGACCTGTTGAAAAAAAATGACATCTGAAAACTATTACAGTTGTGCCGCAGTGATGACATAGTTCTTGGTAGCCATGTCATTACTGCACCACAAAAATGTGTGCGCAACAGCAGGAACCAGATAAGAAGTGAACACTTCTGAGAGGTAACATGTTGGGTACTAAGCATTTTCTAGGTAAAAACAATGACTGCAGATGCTGGAAACCAGATTCTGGATCAGTGGTGCTGGAAGAGCACAGCAATTCAGGCAGCATCCGAGGACAGGCAAAATCGACGTTTCGGGCAAAAGCCCTTCATCAAGCATTTTCTGTCTGGAGCTTCTGTAGCAGTGCCAGTGATTTATTCAATAATTTGTCTCCCTTTGATATTATTGTTACATTACAACATAAAATATTTTATCAGCTTTAAAGTCCTGAGGTTGTGAGAAGAGTCACATAAATATGCAAATCTGTCATTTTCCTGCCATATTCAACCTGTCCTAAATTTCTGTTGTGATCACTGAAGCTGTCATTAGGTGGTGCATATTCCAGAGAAACATCTTCGCCCAAAGAATGGTAAGAATGCCAAGCATACAATTACAAAGAGTACTTCAGGCAAATAGCATAGATGCATTTAAGGGGGTGCCAGATAGACATATGAGGGAGAAAAGATTAGGAGAGTATAATGAAAAGGTGATATGCAAAGGACAGGAAGAAGCCTGTGTGGAATATAATGCCTAGCATTGATCAGTAAGGCTGGATGTTCTAGTGCTGCCAACTTGGTAAATAAGAGCAATGGAATTTCCAGCTAGCCAATGGAATTTACATGTCACCTGATGACAGGACTTTTTTTTCTGTAGTTGGAAGTATTTCACAAAACTCCTGGTTAAGTCATGAAATCATCATGAGGTGGATTGACCATCCTAAATTGCACCATTGTGTCCAGGGATGTGCAGGCTAGGTGGATTAGGTATGGGGATGGAGAGAGGTCGGTCTGGTTGATGCTTTTCAGAAGGTTGGTGCAGACTTGATGGGCCGAATGGCCTCCAATTTTGTTTCTCTTTATTCATTCATGGGTTGGGGGCGTCACTGGTTAGGCAGCATTTATTACCCATCGCTAATTGCCAGAGGGCAGTTGAGTGTCAACCACATTGCTGTGGTTCTGGAATCTCATCTAGGCCAGTCCAGGTAAGGATGGCAGTTTCCTTCCCTAAAGGATATTAGTGGACCAGATGGATTTTTCCACCAATCGGCAATGAATTCATGGCCAGCATTAGACTTGTAATTCCAGTCTTTTTTTATTGATTTCAAACTCCACCATCTTCTGCGACAGGATTTGAACCCAGGTCCCCAGAACATGACCTGGATCTCTAGTTTAACAGTCCAGGATAATACCTCTAAGCTATCATCTACCCTCAGCACTGTAGGACTTCATGATTCTATCCACAAACATATGAACAAATCTTTAGCTCTGATACAGGATACAGCTGATGATATAATCTAGGGCCACCGGCTCTGTTGCTTCAATCTAACTGTGAATGTGATTGTGGAGCTACAAAGTTCTTGGATTTATCCTTTCATTTGATGAAGTGTAGTGCAATATTTATGGAAATAATCTTTGCTATGTTAACATTAATCATTTTAAGTACTCAGCTCTCATATTTCCTGATGTAAAGAAAATGTAGAAACCAGATGTGCTATCTGGTGTTGCTTTGCTTATTTTCATTCTCTTTGAGTTTTGGATGAAGTGCTTGAATGTTCATTATGATTAATCTTTCTAGAAACTAAAGATTATTCCTTAGAATTTTGAATTCAGCACACTGCTTTTAGTAAAGTGATCCACACAGCTTGTTGTAATTCTCCTCAAAGACAGAAGAGTGCAGAACAGAGCAGAGAATGTAAAGTGAGAATAACTAGTGACCTGAGAAAAGTGAATGCTAGTTATCGGAAAACTAACACTAACACAATCTGATTATCTTGAGGGATCATAGACGAATTAATCTTTTAATTCTGAACTTACTTAAGGGTTCTAGAATTTATATCTACTTGTTGAGTGACTGAATGAAATAACAGTAATGATGATGGAATAACTTGTGATTGCATAGTATGGGGTTAATTTGGGGATAGTATCATTGATAACATTGCTTTAGAAGCTGTCAAATAGATGTCTGGCACTGGGAGAGATGAGAAACATTGCAAGGACGTATTTGCATATCTACTGAGCTCCATTTTTGGATAAGGTGCAGAGAATTGAGAAGATGGTGGGAGAGGGGAAGAATGAGAATGAATAATCTTTGTTTAATTTAAAGTTGTCAGATATAAGACACTGGCTGAGTTTCTGCTTTTATTACATTAAAGCAATAGCTATCAGCAAAATAAAATAAGGGGAATAAATAAATCTTTGCTGTCTAATAAATGCTAAATGTGATTCCTATATCATGCAGGCAGAGAAGGTTCCTGATTTATACCATTTCAAAAGTAATGAAGAACGACGAGCTGCCTGTTTTAAAAATGATTACATGGCTGAAGGTTAGGAACATCAAACTCCTGAGCTTGATCCCATTGGTCTTCTACTGAAACCTTCGTCCATGCCTTTCATTACCTTCACCTATTATTCTTTCCTAACGACCTCTTCACTGACCTCCTAAACTCCACCATACAGAAACAATAATTCTTTAACATTATACTGCCAAGTCTTTTCTACTTTAAATCCCTATCAGCAATAATCTCTGTCCTGCCTTGGTTCAATCCATTGGTTTCAAAATTTGTGGTTGTACTTATGGTTCTGGCCTCACTGTTGGTATCATTTGGGAACTTCTCCAACCCCACCTTCTTAAAACATTCTCCATTGTTCAGTTTGTGGCAGAATATAATCCTGGCTCCTTTTTGGGACAATGACATTTCAGATGTATATCTCACATGGTTCCTCTCAACTATGGGTTGAGAAAAACATGTCCTAAAGGTATTAAATCAGGTTGAAGGTCTGACCTACTTCTCTCTGAACGAAAGGGGACATGGAAAGTATCACCTTCCACCAGATAACCTGTTTAACAGGTTTCAGCCAGATTCTCACACTCCTGATACCATCAAGGTACAGACATAACTCCTCAGCAATGTATGCAATGGGTTCAGGAGTGAGCAACACAGAAGACTGTGCAAAACAATTTAAATTCCAAATGATATAAATGTTTATTAAAGTAGCAAACATGGAATTCAAAATATGGTGGGAGGAATCAAAAAACTAAAAACTTCTAGGGGAAGGGAGGAAATGTATTTCTATTTCTCTTTGAAAATCAAGTTCTTAAATTCAATTATTGTTCCACAAAAAATATTTTATGTAGTATATCAAGCAATTATTAAAATGTTATTCATCTTAATCCCTGACTAAAGACTACAGAGTGACCAAGGTGATTTTGTCCCAATTAGGAGAAAATTATCATTGAAGAATCCCAATAATAATTTCATCAGGAGAGAAGCTGGAACAAATTCACTGAATCTAAATTTCTTACCATTTATAATGTTTACTGAGAATGCATAACTCTCTTCTTACGTATGGGGTTGTATCTTAATTGTAACTAACTTCATTACTTTTTTGTCCCAAGTAAGATTTGTAATACTGTTCACTTTCTAGGTAAATCCAGGTTTCATTGATGAATAATAAAGCCTATATAACTGTTAATTGACAGATAAAGACTGCTCCTTCTTGATTCTCGGGGAGCCAGGCAATGAGGCTTAAATATGGTCAATTTGTATCTTAGTCATCTGGGTGAATTTTAAGAGTGTAGTGCAGTTTTTGTGTTGGGTTAGCTTTGCATAAATTTCAGTTGTTTGTGGTTTACACCTTTCACTCATCTTATCTAAAATCACACTATTGTAGATTTCCAGACAATTTGAAAAACAAAATGTGTTTACTATGATTTTGGATGTGGATCTCCTTTATCAAGGATTGCCTTATTGCTGGAAGAAGAGGTAAAACCTTTCATCTGGAAGACCATTGCTATGGAGTATGAAATCCTTAACTCCACGCTTTTAATTGGCCCATAACCCTTAATTCTCTGATTGATTAAAAATCTGTCCACCTTAGCCCTGAATATACTTAACAACTGAGGCTCAACGTGTAGTGCTGGTCAAGACAAGTCAAGGGGGCGGTGCCGAGTTGGAAGGTTGGATATGGGATGAGGTGGGGGGAGGGGAGATTTGGAAACTAATGAAGTCGATGTCGACGTGTTGGGGCAGCACGGTGACTCAGTGGGTAGCACTGCTACCTCACAGCACCAGGATCCCAGGTTCAATTCCAGCCTCGGGTGACTGTGTGGAGTTTGCACATTTTCCCCGTGTCTGCGTGGGTTTCCTCCGGGTGCCCCAGTTTCCTCCCACAGTCCAAAGATGTGCAGGTCAGGTGAATTGGCCATGCTAAATTGTTCCATAGTGTTAGGTCAGAGGAAATGGGTCTAGATGGGTTACTCTTCGGAGGGTCGGTGTGGACTGGTTGGACCGAAGGACCTGTTTCCACACTGTGGGGAATCTAATCTAATGTAATCTTGATGCCTTGTGATTGAAGGGTCCCAAGGCAGAAGATAAGGCATGCTTCTTCCGGTTGGTCTTCTACTGTTACTATTGAATTTGCTTTCACTAGCCTTTCAGACAAAGTATTTCACACTGTAACATTATTGTTAAGAATAATCTCTTCCCCTATCTTATTTTTGTCAATTGTTTTAATCCTTGTTATGCAAGATTTCTTTCTGTGTGGTGAAGATTTGGTTGATTTTCCTTTAGTTTAGGAAGTAGCTCACTGGACTTTATGCAGCTAAATGAGACATGTTTGAGTCTGATTCTTGTTTCGGGCTGGAAACTGAAGGGGGAGCATGGTTCGATGCAGCTGAATATTTGGGCTGATATAATAGCTGATAACAGTCCACTGGAGTAGTGCCAGATGATTGGAGGGTGGCAAATGTTATTCCCTTGTTCAAGAAAGGGAATAGGGATAGTCCTGGAAATATATAGACCAGTCAATCTTACATTGGTGGTGGGCAAAGTGTTGGACAAGATTCTGAGAGACAGGATTTTTGATTACTTGGAAAACCATAGTTTGATAGTTAGCATAGCTTTGTGAGGGGCGAGTCATGTCTCACAAACCTTATTGAATTATTTGAGGATGTGAGAAAACCCATTGATAGTGGGCGGCACGGTGGCACAGTGGTTAGCACTGCTGCCTCACAGTGCCAGAGACCCGGGTTCAATTCCCGCCTCAGGCGACTGACTGTGTGGAGTTTGCACGTTCTTCCCGTGCTGCGTGGGTTTCCTCCGGGTGCTCCGGTTTCCTCCCACAGTCCAAAGATGTGCAGGTTAGGTGAATTGGCCATGCTAAATTACCCGTAGTGTTAGGTAAGGGGTAAATGTAGGGGTATGGGTGGGTTGCGCTTCGGCGGGTCGGTGTGGACTTGTTGGGCCGAAGGGCCTGTTTCCACACTGTAATGTAATGTAATCTAATCTAAAAAATGTAGGGGTATGGGTGGGTTGCGCTTCGGCGGGTCGGTGTGGACTTGTTGGGCCGAAGGGCCTGTTTCCACACTGTAATGTAATGTAATCTAATCTAAAAAATTTGATAAGGTTCCCCATGGTAGGCTCATTCAGAAAGTAAGAAGTCATGGTCTACAGGGAAATCTGGCTGTCTGGATATAGAATTGTCTGGCACATAGAAGTCAGAGGGTGGTAGCAGATGAAAAGTATTCAGCCTAGATCTCGGTGACCAGTGGTGTTCCGGGACCCCTGCTCTTTGTGATTTTTATAAATGACTTGGATGAGAAAGTGGAAGTATGGGTTAGTAAGTTTGCTGATGACATGAAGGTTGGTGGAGTTGTGGATAGTGTGGAGGGCTGTTGCAGGTTTCAATGGGACATTGACAGGATGCAGAACTGCAATGGGAAGTAGCAGATGGAGTTCAACCTGGAAAAGTGTAAAGTGATCCACTTTGGTAGGTCAAACTTGAATGCAGAATACAGGGTTAAAGGCAGGATTCTTGGCTGTGTGGAGGAACAGAGGGATCCCAGGGTCCATGTCTATAGATCCCTCAAAATTGCCACCAAGTTGATAGGTTTGTTAAGAAGGTGTATGGTGTGTTGTCGTTTTTTAGCCGGGGGATTCAGTTTAAGAGCCCTGAGTTTATGCTGCAGCTCCACAGAGCCCTGGTTAGACTATACTTGGAATATTGTGTTCAGTTCTGGTCACCTCACTATTGGAAAGATGTGGAAGCTTTAGAGAGGGTGCAGAGATTTACCAGGATGTTGCTTGGACTGAAGGGCATGTCTTACGAAGAAAGAAAGGTTGAGGGAGCTCGGGCTTTTTTCATTTGAGTGAAGAAGGATGAGAGGTTACTTGATAGAGGTGTACAAGAGAATGGGAGGCATAGATAGAGTGGATAGCCAGAGATGTTCTCCCATAGCGGAAATGTCTCACAAGGGGGGATAATTTTAAGGTGATTGGGGGAAAGTTTAGGGGAGATGTCAGAGATGGGTTCTTTACACAGATGGCGGTGGGTGCGTGGAATGCACTGCCAGGAGTGGTAGTAGAGTCAGATACATTAGGGACATTTAAATGACTCTTGGATGGGCATATGGATGACACTATAATGAAGGGTATGTAGGTTAGTTTGATCTTAGAGGATAAAAGGCCAGCACATCATCGAGGGCCGAAGGGCCTGTACTGGGCTGTACTGTTCTATGTTCTATGTTCTATGAACTCTACAGATTTTCTACCAACTGAGAGAAGAAATTCCACCTCACGTCCATCTTATTGGGCTCTTCACTTTGTAGTTATGATGAGATATGATTTAAAGATCAATGGTGTTTTTATTGTTGGAGTAAACCTTAGTGCATTTTGCGCTTGACATCAAACTATTGAATGGTATGTGTCGCATACTGAAAGCAAGTTGCAATGGCTACAATGTGTGCCTGTCATTTTCTGTTAACATAAAACATTTGAATTATTGATTTTTATAATATATCAACAGATATTTTGTTTTTATCTCACTAATTTTGAACAGGTTTATGAGTATGAATAGAATAACACTGGGAATGATGCATATTTTGATTCACTGTGAAATATTGAGTCTGCAGTAATAAATATGCTTTAAAAACATCAGCTTTGTTGATCACAGTGAACCCTTGGTGAGGTGAGCTATTGGCTGTAATAATTTATGTTTTCATATGCTGCCGAAGCACTCTAGTGCCTAGTTCATCGGGATTTATTATATATTTGAGACAAAATTCAATAATAAGAAATGTTATAGCTGAAGCTTTGCTTGTTTTTACACGAAGACTCCCTGTACATCCCCTCCTTTTGAGATCACTGCTCAGCAGTCAGAAATGGGACTAATCCAGAGACACTGAAGCTGATTGTTCACTTAATATCACCATTGCTGAGACTTACTAAGTCAGTAGCATGTGTGGTTTAACACCAAATTATTTACTAAACTGTCAGGAATGATACAGGACTAGTTTATTTTCAGTTTTTCTGGTGATCAAACTAGTAGATGAATAAGCACGTAAAATTGGAATGCCAATTGCTTCTGTAAAAAAAGCAGCAGTAAACCGGCTGAGGGGTGACCTTATAGAGGTTTACAAAATTATGAGGGGCATGGATAGGCTAAATAGACAAAGTTTTTTTCCCTGGGGTTGGGGAGTCTAGAACTAGAGGGCATAGGTTTAGGGTGAGAGGGGAAAGATATAAAAGAGACCTAAGGGGCAATATTTTCTCGCAGAGAGTGGTACGTGTATGGAATGTGCTGCCAGAGGATGTGGTGGAGGCTGGTACAATTGCAACATTTAAAAGGCATCTGGATGGGTATATGAATAGGAAGGGTTTGGAGGGATATGGGCCGGGTGTTGGCAGGTGGGACTAGATTGGGTTGGGATATCTCTTCAGCAAGGACAGGTTGGACCGAAGGGTCTGTTTCCATGCTGTACATTTCTATGACTCTATGACTCTATAAACCTGAGCAATAACGTCTTAAAAGTTAGGCTGTGAATGGTAATGCTGCAGAAGCTCAAAACACAAAACAATGTCAGCTGTAATGCTTCCAGCATGTCACAGAGTCTGTTCTGATTGTAAGAGTGCTAAGATCTGTGCACCGTGCATGCAGTAGAAGCATATAAAGTCTATGAGTTGGAACAATACATAGCCGTTAACACTGATTTAGTATGCAATCTGCTATTTTGGATTGTTGATGCCGTTAATGTTCTATCTTAATCACTTCCTGTTGAATGGACATTCATCTGGATGGGGGACAGCCCTCCCCTCAGTAATGTAATTTAACTGGAGTACAATGCAACCTTTGGCTTTCTTTTGTTGGTACAGAGTGTTGCTCAGCTTTATTGGTGAGTCTGACAAACTTCTTGGATCGACAAGGGAGTGGCACTGGAGTTTGCCAACATGGAGGTCAGAGGGGTTATTTCGCGTGTCAGGAGGAAGCCTGCTTTGCACTTTCTTCCAATTGAGGTAGCACTTGTGCTGCAGTATGAGATAATTAGAACTTAGGCAGAAGAGAGGAGAAGCTGTTTGTAGAGGGAGGAGGAAGAAGATGAGATGAAAGCTTTCAATGAAAGGACTTAAGAGTCACCAGGGAGCACATTTCCATCCTCCACTTCAACCGGCAGTGATGTCTGAGGTCTCTATGTTTTACCAAAGGAGGTGGTGACTGAACTGTAAATCCTGGAGATGCAGGTACCAAACAGGGTGAGGAAAACACAGCAATTGACCTAAAAGATCACTGTCACTGTCAGTTTCCATTCCAGTAGATCCTTCCTGGCAGGAACACGTCATCAATATTTCACTCTTTGCCATCAATTGCTGCACTGGAGGATGTAAGAAAGGAGGGAAATGAAAAATTTATTGTCTTCTTACTTACCAGGAAGAATGAAGAAGTGTGGACCAATAGCTTTGCCAAGATCGGGGTATTCCTAGTTACACACGGTGCAATCAACAATATACATTTAACTTCATGGGCCCTTCGGGGGAAGATGGACTTCATCCACAAGACCTTTCAATGTGTTAGCTTGCAGTTGATGTGCTACTATCCCCTAAAGATTGAGCTGTTTGAATGCCTACAATCATGCTAGCTGACATGCTGTGCTGTACTCAACCCATGGTAGCCAGCCATACCCATAACATTGGGCTAGCACAAGATGCCAAAATTGGCTTCTGAATGATAAGGGATTATCACAGTGCAGTTACCTCACAATTCCCCACCACCTCTTGATAAGACAAGAACCTTGGAGCTGCCAGGAATATTATTGATCAAATCATCAGCATCCTGAAATATTTGGGGACTTGCAGGGCAATTCTTTTCACACAGAGGGTGGTTTGGGTGTGGATTAAATTGCCAAAGAAAGTTGGAGATGCAAGTACAGTTACAACATTTAAAAGATATTTGGACAGGTATATGAGTAGGAAATATTTAGAGGGATAATAGCCAAACACAGGCAAGTGAGGCTATTTTAGTTTGGGAAACTTGGCATGGATGAATCAGAGCAAAGTAACTATGACTCACTGAATTATTGCCCAAGGTTATGCTGGAACATGGGAACATAAGACGTGGGAGAAGGATTTGGCTATTGAGCATGCTCCACTGATCTGGTTATAGTCTCAGTTCCACTTTCCTGACTGCACTCCATTACCTTCAATTCCCTTGTCTATCAAAAATCTATCTAACTTTATCTTGAGTAAATTTAAAGATTTGGCCTCCACTACCTTCTAGGGAAGAGAACTCTACACTCTAACAACACTTTGAGAGGAAATTATACACCTCAACACTGTCTTAAACAGGGGACTGCTTATTCTTAAAATATATTTTCTACTCTTTGTCTCCCTCACAAGAGGAAATGTTCTCCCAAAGTCCACCAGTGGAGCAGTGGTTAGCACTGCTACCTCACAGTGCTAGAGACCTGGGTTCAATTCCTTGCCTCGGGCAACTGTCTGTGTGGAGTTTGCACATTCTCCCTGTGTCTGCGTGGGTTTCCTCCCACAGTTCAAAGATGTGCAGGTTGGGTGAATGTAGGGGAAAGGGTCTGGGTGGGTTGCTCTTCAGAGGGTTGGTGTGGACTTGTTGGGCTGAAGGGCCTATTTCCACACTGTAAGTAATCTAACCTAATCATAACAATTTGCCTCAAGATGTTTCAATTAGATCTAATCTTTAATGAATATAGTCTAATCTGTTCAACATTTTTGCATAATCCCAACTCCAGCAAAGCTTTCAGGGGATATTATTGTAACAGTTTGTGTAGCATGAAGGCAGCTCCCCTTTAAGTGAAGGACTCTGATTCTCCTCAGAACTGAAGTTTTATCAAGTATATTTTCTTCTCAAGAAAGAATTTATTGTTTATTTTCGATCAATACAAGAGATACTTCAAAGCTTTATCTTTCTAGTCTGTTGTCATCTGAGTTTAATAACAAACTTGCACATAATTTAGAAACCAATAAAAATGTTTGAAAAGATATGAAAAATATCATTCATTAACTTGTGAGAAAGACGACATGGGGATCAGTTGAAGTGAGGTACAAACAACAGAGGGAGATTGTTCTTGATAAAATGGAACATATTTTGTGGAATGGATTTTATTTGAGGTAAATGAACCATAACAATGCTATACATTTAGCAACGAAAACTCAAATCTTGAGATAATAGATGTTGTGCACATCACATTCTACTTTGAATATTTAGTGACAAAGTGCTAGATGAAAGTCTAATCAGAGACAGAACAGTTACTAGAATTGAGAATATTGATAAATTTATTGAGGTCTTAACAATAACACCCATTGATAGCCCTTTCGTAAGGCTGTTGAGTCAGTAGCACAGTAACAGAAATACATAACTACACAGGAGAAAAATGCAAAATTTATTGAGGAAAACAAAAATAGATTAAATATTGTTGCAAATGCAGTGTCAGAAAGGTGGAAGCCAATTCTGCTTGAGGTCAGAATTGGATTGAACATAACTATTTCTCACCGAAACTATCCAAAATCCGTGATGTAGTACAGTGGTGAATACCAGTCTCAAACCAGGTGAAGTGATTGTAACTTAGTGCAAGGTCAGATTATGCGTCTTTGTGAAGATTTCCTTGGTCAAACAAGAAAGAAATCAAATTTCAGCTTGAATGTGTTGCGTTTTGACAAAATAAACCTGAAACTGATAATAGTAAAAAGTTTCAGAGTTCAAACACTTGAATGTTTATATTAATCAAACCAAGAACAAAGCTGTTGTGTCAAAAGCTCCACTAAGTTTCAAAGTATGTTGAGTGGTTTTGGTGGTAGAGTGTGCAACAGGTGAATCATAAGAACATAATGGTGATAGATGCTGGACCAAATTCATGATCCAAAACAATAAAGTCCCTATGACAGGATATCGTTAGAGGAGAAGTGAAGCAAAAGGCATGCTGCACAATTAAACAAATCCTCAGACCATAATTACTTAACCAATCAGGAAACTATCTGTAATGAATTGATGAAAAAGCATATTAATTAAGCAACTGAAGATCCAATTGGTTGACTCTTCTGAATAGTAATTGTAGTGAAAGGGAATGATTGAAGTCACTTAACAAAACTCTCAAGTTTAATCATTACTCAGTCTGAACAATAGGTGTTTTGCCTGGAATAATAATATTATTCAGTCATGATTGAAAGGGTACTGTTTTGATAAGTTGCTTTAGGTGAAGAATTGAGTTTCATGACTACCTTTTCAAGAAGCAGATTGTTCAACATTCTTCCCAGAATCTCCAACTCCTGTAAAATTTCAACAACTTAACAGGGCACTTGAAAGGAATTAATTTAGAAATAATTAATTTCTGGAAAAGAATAGTGGACCTGTGATGACTATGGATGTATGTCTAGCTGTGGGATGAAATAAGGTGTGGGGAGATTTGTGTGGCGCATAATCAGCAGTAAAATTTGATATATTTGTTCAAATGGCCTGTTTCCGTGCTGTAAATTTTATGATAAATCCCAACAGCTCAAGATGAACAAAAGAAAAACTAAGTCTAGTCATTTCATCAGCTTGTCAATAAGAATAAATGCTGTTAAAATGATGAAAAACATTCCTAAAGCAAGCACACAAGTCTGATACAGATCTTGCTTTATCTGAAGCTGAAATCTGTGAACTCTCCTAGTCGAAAGGCTATTAAATGGATGGATGAACCTAGTAAGTAATGGAAGAGGAGAAAATCAGAGGCCTAGTTCTGTAATGGAGACATAGAGTCATAGAGATGTACAGCATGGAAACAGACCCTTCGGCCCAACCTGTCCATGCCGACCAGATATCCCAACCCAATCTAGTCCCACCTGCCAGCACCCGGCCCATATCCCTCCAAACTCTTCCTATTCATATACCCATCCAAATGCCTCTTAAATGTTGCAATTGTACCAGCCTCCACCACATCCTCTGGCAGCTCATTCCATACATGTACCATCCTCTATGTGAAAAAGTTGCCCCTTAGATCTCTTTTATATCTTTCCCCTCTCACCCTAAACCTATGCCCTCTAGTTCTGGACTCCCCGATCCCAGGGAAAAGACTTTGTCTATTTATCCTATCCATGCCCCTCATAATTTTGTAAACCTCTATAAGGTCACCCCTCAGCCTCCGACGCTCCAGGGAAAACAGCCCCAGCCTGTTCAGCCTCTCTCTATAGCTCAAATTCTTCAACCCTGGTAACATCCTTGTAAATCGTTTCTGAACCCTTTCAAGTTTCACAACATCTTTCCTATAGGAAGGAGACCAGAATTGCATGCAATGTTCCAACAGTGGCCTAACCAATGTCCTGTACAGCCGCAAAATCTTATGTAAGGATACTTTGAGAGAGTGAGAACCTTTGGACAATACGAAAAGGGAGGTGAATACCAGCACAAATGTGGTAGCAACTTGATCACTAATCCTCACATGAAGGCCTGGATTTTGACCAAGCTGGGATGACACTGGAACATTTTAAAATGGACAGGCAGGACCTGATTATGGGATTTTATTTCTTCCCATAACCATTTCCACCAATTTTCATCTGTGCAAGATAAGGGTGCAGGCAGTCACCCTGCACGTAGCTGACACCATGGCAGATGTATCCCCCTGAAAGTTTTATGATGTTTTAAATATAATTTCAAAATTCAAGCTCTGCTCATAGTATATACTAAGTGAACCGCTCTAGATGACTCATGGACAAAATTAATAGAGGGATATGAGCGAGCATGGAGGACGTGGACATTGTGGGAGCTGAGGGAGGTGTGAGGTGAGGTTTAGGTGCCTGAACATCATTAAAACTGGCCTGACGTCCCAGTAAATGGAGGTGGATATGCTTCCCTCAGCCAGTTGATCATGCACTCATCTCCATTGTTATCTTGGGTCTGCATCTGGAGGTGACAGACTGAGATTATCCTTGTCTTTACCTTCCCAGGATATATGATATATTTAGGTGGGCAAGGGATCCTTTTAAAGGTGACACATTTCCTGAATTGGGAAGTCTTGTGACTTGACCTGCCCATCTCCTCAATGAAAATTTAGCCCATAAGACTCAAAGTGAAAGCATCTTTAAATTGTTGTTAAAAAAAAATTTATAGTTAAACCCAAGAATGTTAGCATGTGTGGAATTGCGAACTAAACTCTTACTAAATAATACTATCTGTAATATTGTAAGGTCTTTTAATATCGGAAAATGAGGAAAGGTATTCCTGTTAGAGGGATAAGACTTTTTTTTATCATTGAATCAAAGAATCCCTACCGTGTGGAAGTAGACAATTTGGCCCATCACGTCTGCACTGACTCTCTGAAGCGCATCCCACACAGACCCATCTCCCTACCCTATCCCTGTAACCTTGCATTTCCCATGGCTAATCCACCTAACCTACACGTCCCTAGATACTATGAGCAATTTAGTATGGCCAATCCACCTAACTTGCACATCTTCAGACTATGGGAGGAAACCGTAGCACCCGGATGAAATCCTCTGCACACATGGGGACAATATACAAACTCCACACAGACAGAGGGTGGGATCGAACCAGTAGCTGTGAAGCAGCAGTGCTAACTATTGAGCCACCATTAAAAGATTTTCTTTCGAAAAAGTATCAATGTTGATTTAACTGGTCAAGATGGTTCTGATGATGAATCAACAGACTCAACACATTAATTCTGCTTTCTCCCCATAGCTGCTGCCAGACCTGTTAAGTTTTGTCAGCAATTTTTAGTTTGTCTCAGATCTCTTGCAGGTCTTTGTTTTGTTTTGGTTATCCTATTGATTGACACTTAAACAGTTAACTAAAAAGATTGAGTAAAGAGGCTATTTCATTAAACACTGAAGTTTTTTCTTAATGTGTTACCAACTGAACATGAATGCCCCAGCTTTCATTCAGCTGAATTTGAAACTGTTTTCTCAGTATTAAGTTTTGGAAGTCATACATGTTATAATGCTTGAATGCTTCTTAAAACACTTGAGTCAGCAGTCATTGGAATGTTTACATTGGTAAATATCCAGATAGCCTGCCAAGCTCAGAACTTTTTACAAAACTTTGTTCCTTTTTGTTTTCATAGAAGATGTTGTGACAATTTTCCCAAATATGGCCACATTTCATTCCCAGACCTTCTCTTAGGCAAACGGGGTAAAAGAAAAATTTTGGTTCCCTCTTGTTAAAGGAGAATTGCAGGACTCGTTGCAGAAGATTCAAATCCATGGAAAGAATTTGAACACATTCTTTGACAAAAACATCCACTGCTTTAATGTTTCTTCTGTGTGTAGTTTTCATAATAGTCGTTGTGAGAACCTAACCAATTTGCAAACAATTAATCTGAGGTGGTTTGACCCTTGGATCAGGAGAAACATGCAATGTGTAAGGAATATGACTTTGTTACTTGTTCTCCCTTGTCTTGTTCTCAGTTGAGTACTATCTATTTCCTGACCTTTCCTGCCTAGTTGTTAAGTTGGACGAAGCATATTTGTTGCAGCATATTCTTCATTGTTTCTGCGTCTGTTCCTTTGTTCGGTCATTTAGATTAGATAGACTGGATTCCCTACAGTGTGCAAACAGTCCTTTCGGCCCAACAAGTCCACACTGACCCTCCTTAGAGTAACCCACCCGGACCCATTTCCCTCTGACTAATGCACCTAACACTACGGGCAATTTAGCATGACCTATTCACCTGACCTGCCCATTTTTGGACTGTGGGAGGAAACCAGAGCACCCGGTGAAAACCCATGCAGACGCGCAGAGAATGTACAAACTTCACACAGACAGTCACCTGAGGCTGGAATCAAACCTGGGACCCTGATGCTGTGAGACAGCAGTGCTAACCACTGAGCCACCGTGTCACGCCATTTCTTCCAGGCTCTGTATGAGCTTTAAATCCCACCATTACTTCAGGTTATCCTTTTCTGATATCACCTTCTTTGATGTTTCCTTGTCACAGTGTTCTACTCCATGTGATTTGTTTGAAATTATTTACCATGTACATTGTCTTGCTGGAGGTTAAACAGTAGCTTTGTCATTGGTTAGCTGCCCCCTGGACAGCCTCAGTGACCCCACTGATATTGGGTAGGTACACAAAGGTCTTAGCTAGTGAATGGTTTAAGAAGACCACTGTCACAAGGTGTGGACAGAAAGCGGGGTCTACAATGAAAGATGATTTCTGGTGAACTGTTCTGATGCCAAATCTTCTGCCATAGTTCCTCAATTATTACTGATTAGAATGGAACTTCATCAGGCTAATCTCTGGGACGGTAGGAATGTGTGATCAGGAGTGATTTAGGAAATTCATTCATTTTGAAGAATAAGAGATGATTTCTTGAAACTTAGAAAATTATGATAAGGTGAATGTAGATAAGATGTTTCTGCTAGCTGGAGAGTCTACAGGCAGATTACAGGGTTCAGAATAAGTGGTAGGACACTTAACACTGAGATGATGAGAGATTTCTTCACTCAGAGGCAAATCTTTGGAAGTCTCCACCCAGAGGATTGTGAAAGGTGACTTATTGAGCATGTTTGACACAGAAATTGAGGCGATTTCTGGAGATTAATGACATCAAGGAAGATGGGGAAAGTGCAGGAAAGTAACATTGAGCCAGATGATCTAAATGAATTGAGGAGAAGTCTCACTGATCTGGATGGCCTACTTCTGCTCCAAGATGTTATGAGTTTACTCAAATGGTGTGGGATACTGCTGGTATGTTAGGAAGGTGATTGAATTAGGACAGGTTTGATTTGAAGTAGACCTACATGAGTAGTCTGCCTGTTGCATTGCCCTACTGATGTATATTGGAGTTGGCGGAGTTAGAGGGGAGGTGGAGAAAGGGGGAGCAATGCTAGACAGAACTGGGAGCCAGCAGAGCTGACAGGAAATGTACTTGACATGGTGCTCGTTGTTGAGTTGAGTTGCATGTTGATAATTTTGCTCTGGGCATATAATACCATATTGGGGATAATATTCTACTCCTGAGTGCATGAAGGCAAGACAGAGGCATTTAGGTTGTTGGCTTATGATCCCTATGACGTATTGGCTAGTTTAATGAAGAGGTATGCTGCAGGTTTTAAATATCCTGCAGACATGATAAGATGTTGTCTGTCTGCAAAGGACTAGGGCAGGGATTCTGCTTCAGTCTTGGCTATCTGGGATGATGTTCACTTCCCCCTTAGTACTGACATTATAAATGTGCTAAATAATGTTTTACTTGGTTTTAAGCATCATGTCTTTGAGTAGTCAGGCAGCTTTGGAAGTTAATTGTTTATTATAGCTTCAGGAAAGTCTAAGCCTGTATGCTACAACAGATTTTATTTGTGCCATCCATGATATTGTGACAGCTGCTTATTTCACCAGGGTTCTTATCCAATCAGAAAAGCATATAGCAAAGAGACATGCTAATCAGGCACATGCTGTCTCCTTGAAAGATCCATTGTCACAAATCCCACACTCCACTTTTTGTGATAATACTATAAATTTCTCATCAGCCTAAGTACCTGTCCAATTCTCTTTCAAAGTTATATTTGGAAACAACCACTTTTTTTGGTAGAATGTTCCAGGTCCTGAGAACTTTGAATGAGCAAAGCCTCCACTGCCAGTGGATCATTATTTGAGGTCAATGCTGAAAATCTCGATATGTTTCAAAACTCAGCGAATGAAAACTATTTGAAAACTTAGAGGTGCTCCTTCAAAAATGGGACTAAAGGTGATTATGTAAGTCCTTATGTAAGTAAACTACTCAGTAAACTATTATCTTTTGTTCAAATTTTACTTCAAACAATTACTGTATTTTAAAGGCCAAGTAATGAGTTGGTGAGGAAAGCTAAATATTATAAATTTGTATCAGTTGTCTTACATAAATCAGAACCTAAACAAAAGGCTAAATTGGTTTCTCCAGCTCCAATATTTTCGGTGATACATGACTAAAAAGACTCAATTATAGAATCAAAAGTGTACTTGCACAGTTTTGACAGGAATTATGCAGGATATGGTTCCGCAGAGGCCCATGTTGGGTTCACAACTACAGAGGAACGTTGACTATCTGGCGTTCCATCAACTGAATTTCGGATTATCCAAACAAGATTGCAAGGTCATGATGCTTGGCTAACTATGTTATCTGGCATTTGATTATCCGGCATTCAATTAACTGAACGAAATACTCTCTGCCTGTGTCCTTTGGATAATTGAGGTTCCTCTGTATTCAAATTATACATTAACAATCTGGACAAAGGAATTGAGGGCATTATTGCTTAATTTGCAGATGGCACAAAGATAAGTGGAGGGACAGTTTATGTTGAGGAAGCTGGAAGACTGCAGAAGGACTTGGACAGGCTAGGAGGGTGGGCAAAGAAGTGGCAGATGGAACACAATGTGGGATAGTGTGAGATTATGCACTTTTAGTAGGAAGAATAGAGGAGTACACTACTTTCTAAATGGGGAAAGGCTTCAGAAATCTGAAGGACAATTGGCCTTGTGAGTCCTCGCCCAGGATTCTCTTAAGGCTAGCATGCACATTCAGTTGGCAGTTAGGAATGCAACTGCAGTCTTAACATTCATTTCAAGAGAGTGAGAATACAAGAGCAGAGATGTATTGCTGAGGCTGTATAAGGCTCTAGTCAGATCACGTTGGAATATTGTGAGCAATCTTGGTCCTTTTATCTAAAGAAGGATGTTCTAGCTCAGAGGGGATCCAGAGGGGGTTTACAAGAATGATCCTGGGGTTGAAGGGCTTGTCATATGAGAAGCATTTGAGGACTCTGTGTCTATACATGATAGAGTTTAGAAATTGACAGAATGCTGAGAGGCATGGACGAATTGGATGTGGGAAGATGTTTTCACTTGTAGGCTTCCACTAGGACCTGAGGTCACAACCTCAGAGTGAAGGCACAACCATATAGAGCTGAGATGAGGAAGAATTTCTTTAGTCAGAGGATGTTGAAACTGTGGAATTCATTGCCACACAGGCTGTGGAGGCCAAGTCACTATATAAGCCAGTGTGTATATAAGCCAGCGGTAGATAGGTTCTTGATTGGTAAGGTTACATGGAGAAGGGCAGGAGAATGGGGTTGAGAAACATATTAGCATGATCGAATGGCAAAGCAGACTCAATGGGCAGAATGGCCTGATTCTGTTTCTATATCTTATATACTAATGGGCTTATATGACCTTGGTAAAGAAATGTGCATGCAAGAATACCAATCAGCCAGAAGCTGCATCCAGACCAGTAAGATAATAAGCTAAGTTTGCAACGGTGAATAGAAAAACACAGTTGTAATTTCCTGGCTGCACATTCCAGCCAATGCCTTGACTCAAACTTGCACAGATGGATACAAAGTAAAACATAATGAAGGACACCCCTCTCAACAAAATGCTATCTAAAAGGATCATGAACTACTTACAGTTTATTATTGGACTACTTCTTCTGAATTATGGTGAAATTATTTGCATTTTCACAGTTTTTGTATACTTGATTAAAGTTTGAATTCTCGGTGCGGAGTGGTGCTGACACAGGTTTCTTCCCAACATGGGTAAGCTGACAGGCATTGAACATGAAGGAAAGTCACCTACAGTACGACAAGATGCTACAGAGAGAGAACAATGCGAGGTGCTGCATTTTGGGAAAGCAAATCTTAGCAGGACTTATACACTTAACGGTAAGGTCCTAGGGAGTGTTGCTGAACAAAGAGACCTTGGAGTGCAGGTTGATAGCTCCTTGAAAGTGGAGTCGCAGGTAGATAGGATAGTGAAGAAGGCATTTGGTATGCTTTCCTTTATTGGTCAGAGTATTGAGTACAAGAGTTGGGACGTCATGTTGCAGCTGTACAGGACACTGTTAGGCCACTGTTGAAATATTGTGTGCAATTCTGGTCTCCTTCCTATTGGAAAGATGTTGTGAAACTTGAAAGGGTTCAGAAAAGATTTACAAGGATGTTGCCAGGGTTGGAGCATCTGAGCTATAGGGAGAGGCTGGACAGGCTGGGGCTGTTTTCCCTGCAGCGTCGGAGGCTGAAGGGTGACCTTATAGAGGTTTACAAAATTATGAGGGGCGTGGATAGGGTAAATAGACAAAGTCTTTTCCCTGGGGTCAGGAAGTCTAGAACTAGTGGTCATAGGTTTAGGGTGAGAGAGGAAAGATATAAAAGAGACCTAAGGGGCAACATTTTCATGCAGAGGGTGGTATGTGTATGAAATGAGCTGCCAGAGGAAGTGGTGGAGGCTGGTACAATTGCAACATTTAAGAGGCATTTGGATGGTATATGAATAGGAAGGGTTTGGAGGGATATGGGCCGGGTACTGGCAGGTGGGACTAGATTGGGTTGGGATATCTGGTCGGCATGGACGGGTTGGACCGAAGGGTCTGTTTCCATGCTGTACATCTCTATGACTCTATGACTCTATGTCTCTAAGTGTGAGAAGAGCAGGGGGAGAAAAAGCTATGCTTCCTGTGTGTCTTCAAGGAGGAATTCACACACCACAATCACATTAAGGAACAATGCTTGAGATACTTTCATTCACAAAAGAGACTGTGAGTCATTTCTTTTTCAAATACTATAGCCCCAAGCATGGTGAGGCCAGCCTTGCTGGTGGCTGAGTTTTATGTGTTTGGTTCTTTCAGGTTGCTAGGGAGGTATGAGCAATGTCATGCATTTCGAAATGTTATTGAGACTCTCCATACAATGAGAAACACATTCATTTTATTGTCTCTTGCCAACGATGACCAGGAGTAAGGATTTTATTTTGTATGGATTCATGACTACCCTGTCATGCAGGATGCTACTGAAAGAAAATACAGTAATTTGTATGCTCCTCAACTGTACTCTGCCATTTCCATTGAAGAGGGCACGATTCCATTCATAGGATTCGGTGAGGCAAAACCACTTTTAAAAAGCACCACATTTGGAAGTCTGGTCAATAATAATATACAAATACTGGTGGTAACAAGGAACAAACTATTTGTGTGGTCATAATTACTGACATTGTATTTAGTATCTTTTTAGGTGTTACTGCATTTTATTTATTGTGAATATACTGAAAGGTGCGTGATTTATACATAAACATTTTCAGTGTTTGGATTGAAACTAATGGCATATTGATGTCGGTTTGTTTTTCTAAATTCGATAAGGTTAGTCTTTCAGAATCATGATTGAAACCATTATATGTTCAGGGAGCAGGACTCCTGGAGTGTTAAGGAAGTTTGTCATTATTGTGGAGGTTTATGACAGCACAGGTCTATTAAGTCATTACCTGCAGCAGAATCTAGGATGAGCTAGTATTTTTAAATTATTTAAAACTTGTTTGGGGTCAATTCAAAGAAGGCTTGACTAAAGTTACACAACAATGTAGTCTCTCCTGGAAAAGCAAATTGTTCAGGGCAGTTTATACAGTAAGTTATCTCGGTTAGACAGTGAAATGGGTGAAACTTCCAAATCAGGAATGTTTGGTCAGAACTCTGCAGATTATGAAAAGACTGAAAATCTTAGGGCTCTAAGGTATGAGAGTGTTCTAGGAAAAGGGCTTTGCAACTTACATAACAGGAATTGAGGAAAGACAGTTTAGTCAAACCTATAGGATGGACAGGAAAATAAAAATGCTCTAGCTTTTGATTAGTTGTAAACTGATGATGTTGGGAACAGATGGGATTTCCTTTGCCACGTGTTTCAAAATCTTTTAACCTGTGCTTTATTTATATAACTGGGTTTTACATTTTTCTTTAGAAGTTTTTTTAGAATCTCTACAATGTGGAAACAGGCCATTCGGCGCAACAAGTCCACCTAACCTACATATCCTGGACACTATGGGCAATTTAGCATGGCCCGTCCACCTAACCTGCACATTTTTGAACTGTGGGAGGAAACCAGAGCACCTGGAGGAAACACACACAGACACAGGGAGAACATGCAAACTCCAGACAGTTGCCCGAAAGTGGAATTGAACCCAGGTCCCTGGTGCTGTTAGGCAGCAGTACTAACCACTTGTTTTTCTTTCTTTAGTGTATTAAACTTCCACCTTATTGGTAAAACCAAATTCACAGCCTTCTGTTTGAGTGAAAGCCAGCCATATTAAATTAAAAGAAATTAAATATGATCTATCAAGCCACATTTTACACTGGATCTGACATGTAGTGATAACATCAGCTGGGATCATAACATTAATTATTTTGAAATGTGCTATACACAGCAACAATTTTGTACTTAGCGAAATTCCATATTCAACAATAATTTGACGAGGCAGCCAATCTGTTTTTGGTGGTGTTGATGGATCATCCAACATTGGCAAAGACATTAGAGGTAAACCCTCTACTCTGCCTCAAATAGCAATCACTGCAACCATTTATTGTTTCAGTTGAAGAATAATCTAGCAATCCTTCAGTACTGCATTTAATTTTCACCATTAATGTGGCTTGAGATAAAATCAACAAATAACTTCAGAGCAAATCAGTTGATGTGCTGAATATACCTTTCTGCCAAGTTACAGTTGCTTAATATTAAATTAACCAATCATTCAACTAACAATTGAGATATTTTTGTATTCAGCTGATTGAGACAGGAATAAGCATTGAAAAAAAAACATTTATTTCAAATGGAGAAGGCTGTTGAAGGAAAATTGATGATTATATTGGGATCTTGAATTGATTTGACACCTCATTGAACTTTGAGTAAAACCTTGTATGGTCATTTTTTAATCAGTCCCATCTTTGAGATTGATGTAAAATCAAAGGAAGTTGAAATCAAGAAACAATTGCGAACAGAACAGTTGTTTTAAAGTGGAAGAGGAGGGATGAGTATTAGTTACAAGCATACTGTATCATTTTTAAAGGGGAGCAATGCAAAATCAAATAGGATGTTCATATCTACAAACAACCACTAATTTCTAACAACTATGAGGGACTATAAGCCCATCAAAGCTCTGATCCTGGCAGATTCAACTAACGCACCACTTCATTTACAGTTTGCCAGCTACTCTCAGTTTTGAGTTGAGAAGCTCCATAGAAGATTGACATGACGTAGTGAGCTAGAAATATGTCCTGTGCTCTCAGGGAACTAGTTACGTTGTTATCAGGAACAGGAAGAATTATGGTCAAACAAAGACCTCTCCTTGAATTACATTTCTTTCTGCTAGCACTGCAAATCAAGGTCCACTGCTAGATGAACATTTGAGTAGAGAATAGATATCTATTCTACCTATGTAGTTGAATCAGAGATCTGATAGCAACTAATGTGATCAAAGAAAGTTTATATTTCTAATTTTGTGGAGACTAAAGGCAGAACCTTGGTGATGCACAAGGGTTTTTTCTTACTAGAGATGGTGATAGACCAGTGCTGCCTCTTTTCTGGACGATCTACATAACCACAAGCCTATCAGGGAGTGACAAAGCCATTATGGCCATACCACTAGAATCTAGACCCTGGGCTGGAAGCCTCACCCACTGAGACCTGTTGGCAAACAGAGGCTGACAGCTCTATGCTCAGCTCTTCCCTCTGAGGAAGCTATGGCTGCTGTCCTAAAGGCAGGTACTGGAATTCAAGGATGATGGAGTGAACTGGACCACAGTTAAGTATTGTGGAGACGATAAGGAGTTGTCGCTGAGTGTGGATTATGGAGAGATGGGCAGATGGATAAACAGGAAGGGGAGGAGTGTGAATCTCAGTGGGCTTGCCAAGCTGATGTTAAGTTTCTTGAGCAGGCACTGACTGCCTTTGCTTAAAAATGTGTTGCTGGAAAAACACAGCAGGTCAGGCAGCATCAAAGGAACAGGAGAATCGATGTTTTGGGCATAAGCCCTTCTTCAGCCACTGCAGTTCTCTGAAGGTGGCCTGCTGGTCGTTGTGGGATATGGTGACTGGTCCGCCTGCAGCTGGGTTGATTCCTGTGTTGGCAGGAGTGAAGCCTTTAAACAGTCAGACATTGGCAACTCAAGGGCCTCAAATGACAGCAGGTTAGGAAAGTCGAGAATGGATCTTCCAGCTGTAACTCAATTTGAGTAGAAACAGGAAGGCAGCAGAACTCAGGTCAATGTGACATTTAGTTAAATGGCCTTTCTACCTCCAAAATGCCCTATTAAATTGGTCTTATTTTTATATTGGCCTATTTTCTAAACAGCAGGAGAACCATGCACATTCAATGTGTAAATACCATTTCACTATTGCATGGCTTAGCCAGAAAACTTCAATATTGACATTGAGGGCTTTAACCTTGGTTTGCAGTGAGTTATTTTTGGCTTCTTCATGGTGGAACATGCTATGGCATGAATTTATAGCCCATTGCCTTTAAATTGTCATAATTAGAAACATGCCTACCTTCATATGGCAGCTAGTACTTTGTACTAATTCTTGCTCATTAGTTATGGTACATGAAACCACAAAGCATCAAAAATTGAAATGTGCAGCTCATTTTCTTTTCTCCATGTTAGAATGTGCACTTTCTTTGAGACAGTTTCCAGCAACTAGTTAAATCTCCAACCTGCTGTCTGTTGGGAGTTCTGAGCTTTGGTCTTGGAAACTGAGCAGGTGCATATTGTGGAGCCTCAGAGCCCACATATAAAGATTCATTCCAAATTCTCATTAAGTAACATTTGCTATTAATCCAATAACATTAGCAACTTGAAGTAAACACTATAATTTGAAAATATGAACACCAAAAGGACTGAATTGGCTGGACTTTGAGGATCCAGTTACCATTACTCAGAGACTATGTTTGAACATAGAACAAAGAACAACTCAGCAAAGGAACAGGCCCTTTCGCCCTCCAAGCCCACACCACCACGTTTTGTCCTTCTATATGAAAACAGTCTTCATTTACAGGTTCATTATCCCTCTATTCCCTTCCTATTCATGTATTTGTTCAGGTGTTTCTTGAAAGCTAATATTCTGTCTGCTTCCATCACCTCCTCTGGCAACACATTCTAGGCACTCACCACTCTCTGTGTGGAAAAACGTGCCTCGCACATCTCTTTTAAACTCCCCCCCCACACCTTGAACCTGTGTCCCTTAGTAATTGGCCCCTCCACCTTTCCATTCTATCCATGCCATTCATAGTTTTAGAAACTTCTATTAGGTCACTCCTCAACCTCCTGCATTCCAGTGAAAACAGCCCACTCTATCTAATCTTTCTTCAAAGCTAAAATCCCCCATACCAGGAAGCATCCTGGTAAAACTTTTCTGTACCCTCTCCAAAGCATCCACATCCTTCTGGTAGTGTAGTGACCAGAAGTGTATGCAATATTCCAAGTGTGGCCTAATTAAAGTTCCGTAGAGCTGCAGCATAACTTGTCTATCCTTATACTCAATGCCCTATCCAAAGAAAGTAAGCATGCCACAAGCCTTTTTTATTACCTAATCTACCTTGCTACCATCTTCAGTGATCTGTGGACCTGGACACCCAGATCCCTCTGAACATCAATACTCCTCAGGGTTCTACTAATCTCTGTATGATTTCCAACTGTACTTGATCTTCCAACAGACATCACCTCACATTTGTCCGGACTAAGCTCCATCTGTCATTTTTCTGTCCATGCTTCAAACTGATCAATACCCTGCTGTATCCTTTGACAATCCTCCTCACGATTCACAGCTCCACCAATCTTTGTATCGTCTGCAAACTTACTAATGAGACCAGCTATGTTTTCCTCCAAATCATTTATGTAGATTATGAGAGCAGAGGTCCCAGCACTGATCCCTGTGGAACACCACTAGTCACAGCTTTCCATCCTGAAAAGCATTCTTCCACTACTACCTTCTGTCTCCTTTGACAGTTTTGTATCCACCTTGCCAGCTCACCCCTGATTCCATGTGACTTCACCTTTTGTACCAGTCTGTCATGAGGGACCTTGTCAATGACTTTACTGAAGTCCATGTAGACAACATCAACTGCTTTTCCCTCATCAATCACCTTCATCACCTTCTCAAAAAAAACTTGATCACATTAGTGAGGCATGACCTCCCCCACACAACACCATCCTGTCTATCGCTAATAAGTCCACTTGTTTCTAAATGCATATTGATCTTGTCCCTGAAAATCATTTCCAATGATTTCCATATCACCGATGTCAGACTCACAGGCCTGTGATTTCCAAGAATATCCCTGCTCCCTTCTAAACAATAGCACAACATTTGCTATTCTCCAGTCTTTCCTGGACCTCACCTGTGGCCAAAGAGGAGACAAAGATATCTGTTTGGTCTAATGTTTGACACATATCATGTCCCAGAATGTTCTGAACTTCAAAATAATTCTTATTTTAGTAAACTGACTATAAAAGGCAACAAAAAGCATGCCTCCTGATATCATCCCACTTATTTTATGGATTGGAACCAATTTTGCTGTCTCAAGGGAGCAAAAGAGCCTTCCAGAATGATATTGTCTTAGGGTCATTTAATTGCCAATTGATTGGATCATTCAAACACAATGACACAGGCTGTCTCACACAGTCAATGTGTGGAATCCACAACTCAATGTATGATTGACAAAACTATTCACCTTATTTTTGAAAATAACTTGAGGACATGTAATGGCTTACAAGAAAGCCGTTTTGTCTGCCTGTTTTTACAATAGCAAGAAGCTTTTATGCAGAGAGTGTTCCATCAGAATGCTAACAAACCAGATGTAAAATCATCAAAGCTGCTAAGGTAATAAGCAGTCAAACTTTGAATGTGGGCAAATAGCTCCCTCCAACTTGTTTCAATTTTGAGTGCATACGAAAGCAGACCACCAGGAGCTTTTGCTATAGTAAACACCACAGTTTCTTCAGGTTCCAGTGCTTCACTTCAACTAAAATATAAATCCATCCAAACCACTGTAACACAAAAGAGACTTAAATGGTTATTGTATTGTTTTACTTGCATCAGCTTTGTGTGAGTATGTTGCTGTATGTGAGATAGGTGAGCAAAATATGTCTTGTAAACATCTGGAATAAGTTTGTGATAATAAACAACTGAAAAAAACTTAAAGTCAATAAAAGCGGGCTGTTTGAATTATTTAATTGGATCAATTACACTGTGGATAAAAAAAAACCTTACATACAAACATATTGATCACAGACAGTAAAAAGGAACACACACATTCTGTCCTTGTGTTATGGACTAGGCCAGACCACTCAAAACATTCTTAAGCAGGCAGTCCAGACCATAACTTTGCAACTTTTTTCAGTTAGTGCACTGTGAAAGTTACCTGGATTAAGTTAACGAGGTTGACTACCAGGTTTAAAACAGACAAAAAATTTATTCAATAAATTACACATTGAAACACGAAGATGCAATTTTAAAAGTTGACTTCAAAACCACTTCAGCCCCAAGCTTCTCATTGTGTGAAAACTGTAGAAATAAACAATCCATTAATAAAACTGTGTGAACATGTATTTTGACACAAGCATTGTTTGAAATTTCAGGTCCCAAGTACTACCAAGTATTTGGCATAACAGGTATAGTTAGTAAGTTTGCAGATGACACCAAATTTAGAGGTGTAGTGGACAGCGAAGAGGGTTACCTCAGAGCTACAGGGTGAGATTGAATAGGCTGGGGCTGTTTTCCCTGGAGTGTCGGAGGCTGTGGGGTAACCTTATGAAGGTTTATAAAATCGTGAGGTTTATAAAATTATGAGGGACATGGATAGGGTAAATAGACAAGGTCTTTTCCCTGGGGTGGGGGAGACCATAACAAGAGGGCAGAGGTTTAGGGTGAGAGGGGAAAGATATAAAAAAGACATAAGGGGCAACGTTTTCATGCAGAGGGTGGTATGTGTATGGAATGAGCTGCCAGAAGAAGTGGTGGAGGCTAGTACAATTGCAACATCCAAAAGGCAAATGGATTTATGAATAGGAAGGGTTTGGAGGGATATGGGCTGGGTATTGGCAGGTGGGACTAGATTGGGTTGAGATACCTGGTCGGCATGGACGGGTTGGACCGAAGGGTCTGTTTCCATGCTATACATCTCTATGACTCTATAACAGAATAAAGAACCCCTACAGAACTCAGTCTATCCAAACCAGACTAAAGTATGTTGTCCTGAATATATGCAACAGTTCCAATAAGCAAACTCCCTTTAAAAACCAGTATAAATGGAACACATGCTTACAGGTTGAAGTTAGAAGGAGAGAGAGAGAGTTTCCACACAGCTCAGTGTTGAACTCCCAACCAGTAGTATTGAACTAAACTGCTCAGCCAGAGAGCTGTCCGCTCCCCCTTCCTGGTCACTTCTAAAACATGACCACTTTGGCCTGAAGTCTCATCTGTTTACACATAAACAAAAGACTTCTTAAAATGAACAGCTTTGATGAAGGAACATAAGGAACAAGATTCAAACCAGTTCATGGAGAGAAAAGAATCAAAATGGTGACAGGATGAAAAGTTTCTCTTATTTTTCCTTTCAGTCTAAGCTGTTCATTAATAAAAATGTTATTGCCAAGTGGTAGTTTTTAGTTAAGAGGCGCCCTTGAGTATCTGTGGAAGTTATGATCTGGGACAGGAAGTGAAATGATTGATGAGGATGCGTTGGCTTGAATTCAAATAGATAGGAGTCACATCAGTAGAAGGCAGTGTCTTTGGACAATGGAGAAGGATGGTGTGTGGCTAAGAGCTTGGGGAAAGGTAATGCACTGGATTGTATGAAGTTGCAATTTTTGACTTTGATCCAAGTTCTTTCAGTGTAGTGGCAGAGGTGGAAACCTAAATGGACAAATTCAATCTTGAAGTTGCGGAAAAGGTGAGGACCAATTTTGGATGCGATAAGACAAAACTCTCGAGATAGGGCAGTAGTTCACAGTCGAGGTGAAACAGCATGGATAGTGATTCTGAATGTGGGAAATGTTATCTGAAAAGAGAGAAACAATGTGAATGTCAGCTAGTGATCTTGCAGGAGGATTGGCACAATGACACGTGAGCTGGCTACTGAGGAACACATCTTTGGGATCAGTGTAGGATTAGATATGGTGAGTAGGCAGTGGAAGTGGGAGGAATGTGCATCCAAACCCATTGCTTGGGTAACCAGCAGGCTTCATAGTGTTGCCAGTGAAAGCACTACTGAGGGGAAAGCTGCAGGAACACAAAAGAGGCACCATTATTGTCATGGGAGCAGCTGCGACTGCCTCAGTCCCCACATTATAGGAGAATTTTGCTTCCAGGAGATCCTCACAAGTGGCAAGTATCTGACAAGGGAGTGCTTCATCTTTGCAATTTCTTACCAGTTAATATTAAAAAGCCTTGAAATCCGACTTTTCTTGGACCTCCTGCTGTGTAGCTATCTTGTCCGAGTTGCTGGAATCTTTGCACACTGGGGAAAGCAGGAGGGCCCACGCTAGTAGAAAAGCCCAGGGCAGGAGTATTCACTGAAAATAACTACCACCTTAAATTTCATTCATTTGCTTCCTGCTGCACTCCCACAGAGTAGAACTCGGCCCTGGGGAAAATGGTCAGGGACAGCAAATGCTTAGTTGACCACGCACCACAATCAGTGAGCCCGTTTTTCGGGTGCTATTAAATTTAGCTCCGAAAGTTTTGTTCCATGCCGCTGGGTGCTTTCATTACATAAGCTCAAAACCTTCCTTTTTAATGTGCCAATTCAGTTGAGAAGTGCTGCTGATTATATATTCTATTTGTGATCATCTTTGGAAGCTGATCATTGCCATATGCCAGAGATAAAAGAGAGAAAAAAGCTTTCTCGCTGGTTAAAAGTAAAATGTAAAAAGAACCTTTCTTTTTCTTCAAAGCTTACATCTTAGCAAGCTGAAGGCTAGTCCTGTCACATCAATTATGTGTAGAGATGTTATAAAGTTGCTTTAAAAGCTTATATGCTGAGCTCAAGTATCACATAGAATTCCACAGCCAGATCACCATTTGCAGTTGGTTAAATGCTTGTACAGACAGTATAATCTTACCTTACTTTAGCACTGTGGCTGGTTTGTGGAAGAGTAAATGTCAGTGGCCCAGCTATTGCACACTGCCATTTGAAAGTGTTATAAAACCATCTAAATCTATGGAGAGTCCTCACTTTCTCCCATCAGTAGAAGCCAGCCTGTTTAGCTCCCAAGTCTTATTTAAGTCTTGAAGAAGCTGTTCAGCTCAAATAAATAAACTCAAAATACTCAATATATCAGGCAGCATCTGTGGACTGAATAATAATTAAGAAGCAGGGAATCTTCTGTTTGATCTTCTGAGGCATTTTAAAACAAAACGCTTGATCATCTCAAAGATTTTATTGAGGATCTTTGCATCCATCAATTTTAACAGCAGATGCAATCAAGTAATATAGAGCAGAGGATCCAACATTACCACCTTTATTTGGACAATAAATCTAATTCTTTATGGGGAAGACAAAACAAGGTGGATTGAATATGTGATGAGGAATTTAAGAATACGGGATTATGAAATGTCATGATTCTCCTGTCAGTTCAAAAAAGGCGGCATGGTGACTCAGTGGTTAGCACTGCAGCCTCACAGCGCCAGGCTCCCAGGTTCAATTCCAGCCTTGGGCGACTGTCTGTGTAGAGTTTGCATGGGTTTCCTCCGTATGCTCCCACAGTCCAAAGATGTGCAGGTCAGGTGAATTAGCCACGGTAAATTGCCCATAGTGTTAGGTGCATTAGTCAGAGGGGAAATGGGTCTTGGTGCGTTACTCTTCGGAGGGTTGGTTGGGCTGAAGGT
The DNA here is from genome assembly GCF_037043375.1 of Chiloscyllium plagiosum. Classification (NCBI taxonomy): domain Eukaryota; kingdom Metazoa; phylum Chordata; class Chondrichthyes; order Orectolobiformes; family Hemiscylliidae; genus Chiloscyllium; species Chiloscyllium plagiosum. The sequence continues at coordinate 44,120,189 of NW_028270147.1, read as the reverse complement.
CCTGTTTCCACACTGTAGGGAATCTAATCTGATCTCTAAAGTGAATACAAATAAAGATGAATCAGTAATTTCCCACTCCGGTGAGTGATATGGTATTAGCCAAAGCACAGTTACCCAGCTATTGTGTTGTCTCAGTGTATACTGATGTGCAAGTACAATTCTGTTTTCTTTAACAAACAAAAAACACAAATTGCTGGAGAAGCTCAGCAGATCTGGCAGAACCTGTGGAGAGAAAACAAAATTAATATTTTGAGTTCTGTGACCCTTCGTCAGGACATGCTTTCTTTATATTGTGACAGAAGACTTGTATAATTTTGATGGTATTAGAGAAAAACTTCCAGGTAAAGGGATGACTGGAAAATGGGAAGCCTTCAGAAATGAGATGACGAGAGTTCAGAGACAGTATATTCCTGTCAGGGTGAAAGGAAAGGCTGGTAGTTATAGGGAATGCTGAATGACTAAAGAAATTGAGGGTTTGGTTAAGAAAAAGAAGGAAGCATATATCAGGTATAGACAGGATAGATTGAGTGAATCCTTAGATGAGTACAAAGGCAGTAGGAGTGTACTTAAGAGAGAAATCAGAAGTGCAAAAAGGGGACATGAGATAGCTTTGGCAAATAAAGTTAAGGAGAATCCAAAGGGCTTTCACAAATACATTAAGGACAAAAGGGTAACTAAGGAGAGAATAGGGCCCCTCAAAGATCAACAAGACGGCCTTTGTGTAGAGGAGATGGGAAGATACTAAATTAGTATTTTGCATCAGTGTTTACTGTGGAAAAGGACATGGAAGATATGGGATGTAGGGAAATAGATGGTGACATCTTGAAAAATGTCCATATTACAGAGGAGGAAGTGCTGGATGTCTTGAAATGCATAGACCTCCATGACCTGATCAGGTGTACCCTAGAACTCTGTGGGAAGCTAGGGAAGTGATTGCTAGGCCTCTTGCTGAGATATTTGCATCATCAATAGTCATAGAGAAGGTACTGGAAGACTGGAGGTTGGTTAATGTGGTGCCACTGTTTAAGAAAGGTGGTAAGGACAAGCCAGGGAACTATAGACCAGGTGAGCCTGACATCGGTGGTGGGCAAGTTGTTGAGGGAATCCTGAGGGACAGGATGTACATGTATTTGGAAAGGCAAGGACTGATTAGGGATAGTCAGCATGGCTTTTTGCATGGGAAATTATGTCTCACAAACTTGATTAACTTGAATTTTTTGGAGAAGTAACAAAGAAGATTGATGAGGGCAGAGCTGTAGACATGATTTATATGGACTTTAGTAAAGCGTTCAACAAGGTTCCCCATGGGAGACTGATTAGCAAGGTTAGATCTCATGGAATACAGGGAGAGCTAGCCCTTTGGATGCAGAACTGGCTCAAAGGTAGAAGACAGAGGGTGGTGGTGGAGTGCCACAAGGATCGATGCTGATTTTCGTCATTATATAAATGATATGGATGTGAGCATAAGAGGTTAGTAAGTGTTAGTAACTGCAGTAACAAAAGCAGTCAAGGAGCGTATCCAATCAAAAACTAAGGAATACAGAGAGTCAAACACTTACTAACACATGTTAGTAAGTGTGCAGATGACAGCAAAATTAGTTTGGGTGGAAATAAGGAACAACAAAGGGAACAAGTCACAGGTGGGAGGTCACTGTAGGTCTCCAAAGAGCTGCATCACAGTAGGGCAAAGTATTAATCAGGAAATAATGGAGATGTGTAAGGGTTCTACAATTGTCAGGGGTGATTTTAATCTGCATATTGACTAGACTAATCAGCTCTGCATAGTAACATGGAAGATGAATTTGTGGAGTGCATTACGGATTGTATTGACCAGCACAATACACAAATTTATCTGGGAACAGGCTATGTTAGATCTAGTAATATTTAATAAGGTAGGATTACATAAGAGATCACACAGTTAAGGATCCTCTGGGGAATAGCAGTCACAACATAGAGTCATAGAATGAAAAGGCAATTACAGGAGCAATAAGGTAGTGTTGGGAAAATGGACAACATGGGAGTTCAGTATATGAGCAGTGACAGATATTTAAGCAGACATTTCATCATGCTCAGCTAAAAATTGTTTCCATTGAAAAGGATTTGATGAGAAGGATGCGCCAACTGCAGTGACAAAAGCAGTCAAGGAGAGTATCCAATCAAAAACTAAGGAATACAGAGTCAAACACTAGTGGTAGGCTAGAGGATTGAAGAATATTTTAAAAGCCAGTAGCAGGTAACTGAAAAGTTAATAAAAAATAGAAAAAAGTGAATGTAAAATTAAATTGGTAAGAAATATAAAAGCAGAAGTAAGTGCTTTTGCGGGTATATGAAAGGAACAAGAGTAGCTAAAGGGAGGTGTAGTACCTTTGCAGAATCTCTCTGGGTAATTGACAATGGAGAACTGGGAAATGTTAAATAATTTAAGTTAATATTTTGCATTGGTATTCACAGTGAAGGACATGACAAACATTCTCAAAGGTATCAGATAAGAAAGGTTTTGTAACAATCTGTATCACCAGGTACAAAATATTTGACAAAAGTGTAGTACTATAGGTAGACAGGTTGCTTCCAGGAGTTTTAAAGAAAGTGGCTGCAGAGATGATGGAGGCATTGACTGAAATATTCCAGAACTTGCTAGATTCTGGGAAGTTTCCCGTCAACTGGCAAACCACTTATTCAAGAAAAGAGAGAGAAAAATCAGGAAACCATAGGAAATTTAGCCTAGCATCTGTTATTGGGAAAAATACTGCAGTCCATTATTAAGGAAGAAATAGTAAAACATTTAGAAAAAGATTAATACTATTGAACAGTGTCAATGTGGTATGATAAAAGAGAAGTCATCTTTGACAAATTTTTTAGAGTTCTTTGAGGATACAACAAGTAGAGTTGGTAAATGGGTAATTGGTAGATGTAGTATATTAGGATTTCTGGACGACATTCACTAAGATTGCACATAAAAAGTTATTGCACAAGATAGGAGTTCACAATAGTGGAGATGATGTATTAGTAGGCAGAGAGGATATGTTTATACACAGAAGACAGAGTCAGGAATGAGTCTTTTTAAGGTTGGAAAGGCAAAACTAGTGGAGTGCCATATGGATCATTCCTAAGGCCTCAATTATTTACTGATTTGGTGAAGGACAGGGAATGAAATGTATAGAAATTTGCTGATAAGGATAAAATAGTTGTGAGGACATGTTCTGATGAGGACATAAGAAATATACAAGGGAACAGAGATAGGTTAAGCTAATGAGCAACACATTTTAGGAAGAAGAATCCAAAGTCAGACTATTATTTAAATGGGGACAGACACGAAAAATACAGCACAAAGGGACCTGGGTGTCTTGTGCATGGAATACAAAACGTTAACATGTGGGTGCAACAAATCATTAAGGCGGCAAATGGAATAATGGCTGGAATTGACCTTAATTGCTAGAGGGTTGGAGTTTAAAAATAAGGAAGTCTCTTTTACAACTGTACAAGGTATTGGTGAGGTTGCACCTGGAATCCTGTAAATAGTTTTGGTCTCCATATTGTTGAAAGGATATATGCATTGGCATTGGAGGCAGTTCAAAAGAGATTCACTTGGCTGATTGCTGAGAAAAGGAGGTAGAATTATCAAGAACAGTTAAACAGGTTAGGAGTTTATTTGAGTTTAGAAGTATGAGGGATGATCCTATTGAAATATACAAGATTCTGAGGTGGCTTGAGAGGGTAGATGTTGAGAAGATGTTTCCACTAGCAGGGGAATCATGATATTCTGTAATCTGGACTTAAAAACTGAGATGCAAAGAAATGTCTAGAATTCCCTATTCCAGAGGGTTTTGGAATCTAGGTTACTGAAGTATTTAAGATGTGAAGGTGCCAGTGTTGGACTCGGGTGGGCAAAATCAAAAAACACACGACACCGGGTTATAGTCCAACAGGTTTATTTGAAACTGCAAACTTTCAGAGCCCCACTCCTTCCTCAGGTAGCTAGTAAGAGAGAATAATATTGGACATATAATTTAAAACCAAAAGATCAAAGAGTCATACAACTTATGCAAATATATTGAATAAACCGAGATGGCTATTAAGTCTTTAATCAGTTAGAGTGGAGGTGCAGGTTTCGATTGATTAATATGTAAATCCCAAAAGAGGTAGATGGATTTTTTGGAATATCAGGGAGTTGAGGGCTACAATGAGCTGGCACAAAGTTGGAGTTGAGGTCTGGGGCAGATCAGCTATGATCTGACAGAATGTGGACCAGACTAGGCATCTGAATGGCCTACTCCTGCTTATGTTTGCTACATTCTTGGAATCCATCAAAACCAGTTTTACTCACGCACTTAATTGGACAGTGGCAACCACTTCCTGGGACCAAGGGCCATGGGAGTGGAAGACTCAGCGGCCAAGATGGTAGCAGTTCTATTGAATGACAATGTCATCAGAGAAATAGTGGCTTCTGCCAACCAGACTTCCAACTGACACCAAGGATCCCAGGCAAGGTGCAGGGAGGAGGATTTGAGGGGAAGGACGTTAGAGCGCAGGCCTTCCAATCAGGTGGAGGCAGGAAGGTGGACTGCATTTGAATGCACAACCCTCCCGTCTGATTAAGAGATTCTCTGTCACCAAACCTGGAGTGGAAGGGTAATACGTTCTACCCATTATTTAAGTTCCCAGACATTTTGAGTTCACTCAAAATGCTGATCTTAGGATTTCATACCCTCCATTTATCGCTGTGAAAATTATTTATGCTGTTAGTCGTAATCAAAGCTAAGTGAACTCAAATTAAACAAATTAGAACATATAGGGGCATAGAGTTATAGAGATGTACAGCACAGAAACAGACCCTTCGGTCCAATTTGTCCATGCCGACTAGATATCCCAACCCAATCTAGTCCCACCTGCCAGCACCCGGCCCATATCCTTCCAAACCCTTCCTGTTCATATAACCACCCAGATGGCTTTTACAATTGTAATCGTACCAGCTTCCACCAAATCCTCTGGCAGCTCATTTCATACACGTACCACCCTCTGCGTGAAAATGTTGCCCCGTAGGTCTCTTTTATATCTTTCTCCTCTCACCCTAAACCTATGCCCTCCAGTTCTGGACTCCCCGATCCCAGGGAAAAGATTTTGTCTATTTACCCTATCCATGCCCCTCAAAAGTTTGTAAACCTCTATAAGGTCACCCCTCAGCCTACGATGCTGCAGGGAAAGCAGCCCCAGCCTGTTCAGCCTCTCCCTATAGTTCAAATCCTCCAACCCTGGCAACATCCTTGTAAATCTTTTCTGAACCCTTTCAAGTTTCACAGCATCTTTCCGATAGGAAGGAGACCAGAATTGCACGCAATATTCCAACAGTGGCCGAACCAATATCCTGTACAACTGCAACATGACCTCCCAACTCCTGTACTCAATACTCTGAGCAATAAAGGAAAGCATACTAAATGACTTCTTTACTATCCTATCTACCTGCGACTCAACTTTCAAGGAGCTATGAACATGCACTCCAAGGTCTCTTTGTTCAGCAACACTCCCTAGGACCTTACCATTAAGTGTGTAAGTCCTGCTAAGAATTGCTTTCCCAAAATGCAGCATCTCACATTTATCTGAATTAAATTCCATCTGCCACTTCTCAGCCCATTGGCCCATATGGTCAAGCTCCTGATGTAATCTGAGGTAACCTTCTTCGCTGTCCACTACATCTCCAATTTTGGTGTCATCTGCAAACTTACCAACTGTACCTCTTATGCTCGCATCCAAATCAATTTATGTAAATGACAAAAAGTAGAGGACCCAGCACCGATCCTTGTGGCATTCCACTGGTCACAGGCCTCCAGTCTGAAAAACAACCCTCCACCACCACCCTCTGTCTTCTACCTTTGAGCCAGTTTTGTATCCAAATGGCTCGTTCTCCCTGTATTCCATGAGATCTGACCTTGCTAATCAGTCTCTCTTGGGTGACCTTGTCGAACACCTTACTGAAGTCCATATGGATCACATCTATCGCTCTGCCCTCATCAATCTTCTTTGTTACTTCCTCAAAAAACTCAATCAAATTTGTGAGACATGACTTCCCATGCACAAAACCATGTTGAATATTTCTAATCAGTCCTTGCCTTTCCAAATACATGTACATCCTGTTCCTCAGGATTCCCTCCAATAACTTACCCACCACTGACGTCAGGCTCACCGGTCTATAGTTCCCTGGCTTGTCCTTACCACCTTTCTTAAACAGTGGCACCATGTTAGTCAACCTCCAATCTTCCGGCACCTCACCTGTGACTATCGATGATGCAAATACAAGAGGCCCAGCAATCACGTCCCACAGAGTTCTCGGTTACACCTGATCAGGTCCTGGGGATTTATCCACTGTTGTGCATTTCAAGACATCCAGCACTTCCTCCTCTGTAATCTGGACATTTTTTCAAGATGTTACCATCTATTTCCCTACAGTCTATGTCTTCCATATCCTTGTCCACAGTAAATACTGATGCAAAATACTTATTTAGTACCTCCCCCATTTTCTGCAGTTTCACACAAAGGCCGCCTTGCTGATCTTTGAGGGGCCCTATTCTCTCCCTAGTTACCCTTTTGTCTTTAATGTATTTGTAAAAACTCTTTGGATTCTCCGTAATTCTGTTTGCCCAAGTTATCTCATGTCTCATTTTTGCCCTCCTGATTTCCCTCTTAAGTATACTCCTACTTCCTTTATACTCTTCTAAGGATTCACTCGATCTATCCTGTCTATACCTTACATATGCTTCCTTCTTTTCTTAACCAAACCCTCAATTTCTTTAGTCATCCAGCGTTCCCTATACCTACCAGCCTTTCCTTTCATCCTGACAGGAATATACTTTCTATGGATTCTTGTTATCTCATTTCTGAAGGCTTCCCATTTCCCAGCCGTCCCTTTACCTGCGAACATCTGCCCCCAATCAGCTTTCAAAAGTTCTTGCCTAATACTGTCAAAAATGGCCTTTCTCCAGTTTAGAACTTCAACTTTTAGATCTGGTCTATCCTTTTTGGTCGCAGACCCCAAAATGCTCCCCCATGACACCTCAGTCACCTGCCCTGCCTTATTTCCCAAGAGTAGATCAAGGTTTGCATCTTCGCTAGTAGGTACATCCACATACTGAATCAGAAAATTGTCTTGTACAAACTTAACAAATTCCTCTCCATCTAAACCCTTAACACTATGGCAGTCCCAGTCTATGTTTGGAACGTTAAAATCTCCTACCATAACCACCCTATTATTCTTACAGATAGCTGAGATCTCCTTACAAGTTTGTTTCTCAATTTCCCTCTGACTATTAGGGGGTCTATAATACAATCCCAATAAGGAGATCATCCCTTTCTTATTTCTCAGTTCCACCCAAATAACTTCCCTGAATATATTTCCGGGAATATCCTCCCTCAGCACAACTGTAATGCTATCCCTTATCAAAAATGTCACCCCCCTTCCTCTCTTGCCTCCCTTTCTATCCTTCCTGTAGCATTTGTATCCTGGAACATTAAGCTGCCAGTCCTGCCCATCCCTGAGCCATGTTTCTGTAATTGCTATGATATCCTAGTCCCATGTTCCTAACCATGCCCTGAGTTCATCTGCCTTCCCTGTTAGTCCCCTTGCATTGAAATAAATGCAGTTTAATTTATTAGTCCTACCTTGTCCCTGCCTGCCCTGACTGTTTGACTCGCTTCTGTTCTCAACTGTACCAGTCTCAGCTTGATCTCTTTCCTCACTATTTCCCTGGGTCCCACCCCCCATCTTACTAGTTTAAATCCTCCCGAGCAGCTCTCGCAACTTTCCCTGCCAGTATATTAGTCCCCTTCCAATTTAGATGCAATCTGCCCTTCTTGTACTAGGTCATTACTACCCCAAAAGAGATTCCAATGATCCAAAAATGTGAATCCTTCTCCCATACACCAGCTCCTCAGCCATGCATTCATCTGCTCCATCCTCCTATTCCTGCCCTCACTAGCTCATTGCACTGGGAGTAATCCAGATATTACTACCCTTGAGGACCTCCTTTTTAAATTTCTGCCTAACTCCCTGTAATCTCCCTTCAGAATCTCAACCATTTCCCTTCCTTTGTCGTTGGTTCCAATGTGGACAATGACCTCATGCTGACATCTCACCCCGTGAGAACATTCTGCACCTTCTCGGAGACATCCTTGATCCTGGCACCAGGGAAGCAACATACCATTCTGCTTTTTCTCTGCTGGCCGCAGAAATGTCTGTCTGTACCTCTGACTACAGAATACCCTAACACAATTGATCTCTTGGAACCCGACGTACCCCACGTTGCATTAGAGCCAGTCTCAATACTAGAAACTTGGCTGTTCGTGCTACGTTCCCCTGAGAATCCATCACCCTCTACATTTTCTAAAACAGCATACGTGTTTGAAATGGGTATATCCACAAAGGACTCCTGCACTTGCTGGCTACCTCTCTTTCCTTTCCTGGAGTTAACTCATTCATGTGACTGTATCTGAGACTTCCCCCAATTCCTATAACTGCCATCCATCACATACTGTTGCTGTTGCAAATTCCTCATTGCTACTAACTGTCTCTACAACCGATCTATTTGATCTGATAAGATTCACAGACAGCAGCATTTATGGCAGATATAATCTGCAATAACCCTTAAATTTTCTTTAAACTCCCACACCTGACAAGAATACATATCACTCTATTAAAGACCATTTTTCCTCCTTCACAATCTTCAGACCTAGAAATTAACACCGTCTTATTCCTCTATAAATACTGCCCAGGTTAAATTAATATTTATGGCTTATATTTTAAGCTTAATCAAGAGACACATCTCCAAACACATATAATCAAGAAAGAACCCACTCTACTCACTATAGCAGATTCTCTGTAGGTCACACTTAAAACAACAATTAACGTATCTGATTCTGAACTGTGAACTTTGCCCAACAGTTCCTCCAAGATTAGTTGTGAATTTCACTGTTTGTTAATTTTCCCATATGCATTTCAATGTCCTGTGATACATGAATTCAAACAGCAAAGGCAGTAATTGTGCAGGTTTTCTCTCTCTCTCTCCTGCAATGACCTCACCATGTGTTTCCTTTGTCTGTTCTTCTCCCTTTTAAAACTGCTGTTGTTTTGACTTTTTGTTCCCAAAGTTCCAAAACAATGCAACAGCAGTTGCTGCTCCTGGAATTCAAGGAAATCACCTCCAGCACCTAAAATACCTCAAAAAAGGAGCAGCTGTTACAGCCAGAAATTTTTCTCATCCTCCATCTTGGATTACCCAGAATCCTCTCATCATGAGTTTTTTAGAAATCATTCACAGGATGAGGGCATTGCTGGGCCAGTTAACTGTCAATTACTTTGCTGTGTGTCTGGAGTCATATGTAGGCCAGACCAGGCAAGGATGGCAGTTTCCTTCCATAAAGACCATTACGGAACCAGATGGGTTTTTCCTGACAATCCAAATAATTGTCATCATTAGACTCTTAATTCCTGATATGTATTAAATTCAAATCTAACCATCTGCCATGGCAGGGTTCAAATCTGTGTCCCCAGAATATTACCCATGTCTCTGGATTAACAATCCAGTGATAATACCAAGAGGCCACTGCCTCCCCCTCTTGCACCTCTATCACTCCTCTCACCACCACACTGATACCTACCTTTATTATCAACACCACGTCCTTTTTCTCTCCTTTTCCATTCTACCTATTTTCCAGAACAGTGAACACCCAATCGTGATCACCATGCAAATATGCCTCTGTAATAGCAATCAAATCATAATTATTTATTTCTATTTGTGCTGTCAACTCATCTATCTTGTAACAAGTACAGTGCACATTCAGATAAAGAGCCTTTAAATAATCTCTTAAAGAGGTGGTGCAGGGTTCTAGTCAGTCATTCAGCCAATGGATGAATGCCCTTTTGCCTCCATGAAATACCACCCACTAGTAAGCACTGACCTCAGTTTGACAGCATCTGAATTTCAAATCATGTTACTTCACTGGTTTAAAGGAACAGTGTCCACGTTTTGTCAAACTACCTTTCAATATCAAAATGAACATTTTATGGTCCCTGAGGATTTGGGTTGATCCAGAGATTGGTGACTACATTATAGTAGTATAATTGAAATTAGTCTGAAACAGAGCAGAACATTAACAGTAGATTAGCCAGGATTTCCTCCAGTTTAATGAAGGTAAACCAAAGCCATTCTTTGCCTCTAATTTGAATTTCACCAGCTGTCCCCTTGGGCTTAGATGGATTTAGTCACATATTAACATCATTAAGGACACTAGTTTCTGTAATCAGAAACAATAATTTATTATAGTACTAAGAAGCCTTTGCAGTTGTTGCTAATATTCAAAGCCACTGACATTTCCCAACACAATATATACACAGCTGTTTCTACAGATCCTGTATTTTGTATGCAACAAAGGAAATTGAATGTGCATTTAAATTAAAGATGTCTCACAAACATATTTGAACATGTGGAAGTTGCTTACATTGTCTTTTAGAGTGGATCTTCTGAACTGCTTTTGTCAATTTGCATCGTTCATCACTCAATCATGAGTACTTACCCTGAATTAGACAGTTGTGTGTGGCTTTCAAATGATGGATGCATAACTTAGGGTAAATTACGAATTGGGATCTAAATTCCCGGAACTGAACTAAAGCATTATGACAAAGGTTCTGAGTTTAGCAGTGCCAGTTACTTGCTTTTATATAATATGTTTACTGAGCATATTGCTGATGTAGCAGAGAGAAGTGTGTCTTTCTGCTGACCTTAATTATACAAAATGTAAACATCTATTTTTCTGCCTCTTATTGGCAAAAATGATATATCCCCTTTAGCAGACCTCCGGTTCTCATATTACATTGAACAATAAAACCAGCTTAAAGTGCAATATTTTTTATATTTTGCAATTGGTGAGTCAAAACGCTTTCTATCTTCATGTTTTGCTGGATGTTTAAACATGGTTTATTTCTGTTTCCTCCCATGGTTTCGCAGAAGGCCAGTGTCACCAGATGTTGGCTGCTGTTCGGATAACTGAAGCTTTTGTAGAAATTGTTGACTCTCATTTGACATCCAATAAGTTTTGGGTTGGATACAGGGCCAATTTGCTTTAGTGTGGTCAAACATGGTGTTGTTCTCCTGAAGAAACAGCAACTTCAAGCATTGAAACACCACACTAATTTGTCGAATTGCATCATCAAATTTGAAAGTCAAGTATGCAGATTGGTACAATACTTTTCATGCATCCTTTTTGATAACAGGATTCATAATTTCTGAATTAAGGGTCTCTTCAGCTAACGCATCATGACTTTGGGGCATCTGTTGGATAGTAGCCAAATCCTTATCAATTTGCTTCGCCTTTCGCTCTCTTGCATTCGTCAATAAAACATCCTCATCACTGCTATTTTGTCACCCACTGACAATCGATACTGAGTTGATGCAAAGAACAGAATTGTTATATGACAAAGGTGCTGTAATAGAAAGAGAGGGCAGATTATGTTGGAGTCGCAAGGGGAGTAATAGTTATTGTCGACTTCCAACAACTCCCATATCCTCCTGTTGTGCAGGAAATGATGAAGAAGGGGACATGAAATAAACATGAATGTGTAGCACAAAAAGCTTGCAGTTTCTTCGAAGTTTTATCCTTTAACAATGGATTCCTATTTCCTTGCAATCAGTATTGGTTCATGGATTTGGTCATTGCTGATTTCCACTTCTGCGCGCCTCCGCTGAAATTTGACAGATTGGTTCTTGAAGTCTATCAGCTCTTGTTCATATTCTCATCATGTATATATGCATTTCTGGATCTTTTCTCATTCTCTCTGATTTGTTGCTTATTTCCCATTTTTATGATGAAATAATCTATAAGCATTTGTTAAAACCAGATTCCAGCTGAGGTTCACCAATTCATTACGATCCCAGACAGGATACCCCAAACTATTAAGGTCCCCAATGAGGAGGGATAACCTCCTTTACTCACTTGCTCTTACTTGGTTACAACAAGTTAATCTTAAAACAATCCCTGCACTTGTGGTTACTTCTACCCAAACCAAATAAATTTATGTTTTAAATAGAGGCAAAATAACTCAGTTTGCTTGAATTAATAGAGAGAGTATATTAATTACTAAATATAAAAAGAATTATAATGCAATACACAAGGTTAAGAATGAGCTGAAACAAAAAAGAAAAAAAATATAATTGTTCATGAAACATGGATAATTGAATGTTACAATTCCATTGCAGTCATGGTGACCAGTAGCATTGACTTTGAAGTTCTTGGATTTGAAGACTATTTGAAGTTCCTTTGTCCTGGTTCCCTCATAGAATCATAGAATCCCTACAGTGTGGAAACAGGCCTTCAGCATAATAGATCCGCACCAACCCCCTGAAGAGTAACCAACCCAGACCCATTCCCCTACCCTATTACTCTGTATTTATCCCTGATTAATGCACCTCACTAAACACATCCCTGAACACTATGGACAATTTAGTATGGCTAATTCACCTCACCTGCACATCTTTCCATTGTGGGAGGAAACCAGAATACCCAAAAGAAACCCATTCAGACAAGGGGAGAATGAGCAAACTCCATACAAATAGTCGCCTGAGGCTGGAATCGAATCTGTGTCCGTGGCGCTGTGAGGCAGCAGTGCTAACCACTGCTAGTCCACTTGAACATTCAGTCCCACTAGCTACCTCCAGTAGAATTGAAACTGTTTTTTTAATGCCTGACCTTCTGTTTTCTTCAAAGGAAAATGCAGTGTATCTGTAGTTTGGGGCATAATACACGAGGGCTTGGCTTGCAATTGAGCATTGGTTTTCAGCGTCTTATTGTTTTCTAATCATAAGAGATTACAGTCCACTCTGAAGTTTCTTTGAGATCTTTAAGTCTTTTGACATCTTATCCACTCCACACACAACTTTTCTTTTGCCCAGAACAGTCCACTTTTAAGTAAAAAAAATGTATTTTGGTATTAAAAGTTAAAACATTTACAAATATTTTGGGGTTCTGATTCATTGTCATAAATTATTACAATATTTTGATTGTCTGTTATGTAAAAAAATTAAAACTGAACAAAGTGAAATGGCCTCTATCATTGCACAGTAGACCTTAGTCGTTCTATTCTCATGTTGCCCACATAATTTTATGTAATTTTTCCCATTACTTTAGGTTCCATCATCTTTCAGTCATCTGACTTCTTTTTATAAGTGCAATGAATAATTGAAATGTATTTTTAAAATATGTGCTTCTAAGCATAATTTTTAAACTTGCATGAGTTTCGGTGCTTCAATTTCAAGTCAATTAATGTTCTCATATTATTTCCAGTGCTTTCTACAAAGAGCACAGAAATATTGAACAGGGAAAGATTGGCTTTTTCATGAGGTGGTACCATTCAGTTTTATTGCAAGATAATGAAACAGCAATAACGTAATCGCCGAACAAATTTAAAAGCAAGTCAAAAGTGGCAATCCAAGTAGATTTGGGAGTGAATTTAAAAACAAGATTGTGAGAAATTCCTCCTTAATACCCAATGACAAAGAAAATGTAGCTCCAGTAGATAGCTGTAGCCATCATCACCCATCATCACAGCTACTTTTCTTTAAAACCAAATTTCTTTTACCTCCAGCATGCTCAATTTGAAAGTTTTAAGCTAATCACCCACTGCATGAACCAGCAACCTCCTACAAAAGTAATGACTCACTAAACAAAGAACAACCTCCTGTCAGAAATATTTGATGGGATTCTTCCATCTTATCAGATGATTGTTCACAATTTTGATGATGCACTTTACGTTGAATATCATGGTGTGTCTTCAAAGCTCCAATCTGCCATAGTTTCTTCAGAGGAAGCTGACTGTATGCCTTACATCCTTGTAAATGTATCTCTCTGTTCTCCTTAACCTACTCAGTTCAAATACTCTGTTTATATGTGTGCAATTGAGCCCTTTCATCACTCTCAATTATGGCTGTTTGAAGTTTACACGCTGCATAGTATTAAGACTATACTCATTAACCTATTGTGACCGTAAGGATTTTAAAGTAGGCATTCACATTGTAGTTCTCCAGCGAACTTTCCAGGATCTTAAAACACTTGACTTTCATTGAGGTCAGCAAATTACTTATACAATTGCAAGCTTTGATTGCTAATAACTCAGCTATTTTACATGCTCAACATTACCCTCGATGGCCAAGGAAAAGTGAACCCTGTGCAATCGAACTTTTTAACTACATAATTATCAAAAGAAAATTATGATTTAAAATTATAGGCTGCATTGTGGAAAACTAGAAAGGTCTGGCAGAGACTTGAAGGTTGTAATTTAGTCTTCAGGTTTTGTTTCATGTTACAAGATATTTGGATCTCTCCAATGAAATATGATTTTTTTGAAATATTCAGTTGCATTACTCTCTTAGCACTGGCAGATATCCAGTGTCCTCCACTTCTGTAATAGAAAAATTAATTTGTTGTCTGTTTTAATGGATTAGCCTAAAGCAATTTGAAAGAATGGAGATGACCAACTACGGAAGTGAATATTGCACAGATATATCAAGCATGAATGTTGAAACTTGCTGGTTCCTGAAGTTGTGGAATCTGTCTTTTTTTCCTATTACAAATTTTCCAGCAACTCAGAAACAACTGAACATGTGTTGTCTTCTGAATGTTATGAATTGTAAGTTCAATTTCTGGTCATGGATTTTCACGAGGACCTAATAAAACATTTGTAAACTTGATAGTTTCTTTAGGTAGTTATAATTGAATGGAGCTGCTTCTTTAATCAATTTGACACCTATCTATTCACAAAGGGAAGAAGGAAAGTTGAATGCTGGTGCCTTTGTCAGATCTCTCTTCACGCTGTCATGGCAACCAACCAAAGAGATCATTGTCAATTGAGTTGCTAATCCAGACAGGACTTGTTAACACTATTGGCCTGATGCTAATATTTTTTATCTGATTGGTACAGGATTGACTGATCAAAATAATCGGCGAAAGTGAGGACTGCAGATGCTGGAAACCAGAGTTTAGATTAGAGTGGTGCTTGAAAAACACAGGTCAGGCAGCATCCGAGGAGCAGGAAAATTGATGCTTTGGCAAAAAGCCCTTCATCAGGAATGGAGGCAGAGAGTCTCCAGGGTGGAGAGATAAATGGGGGGTGGGGCTGGGGAGAAGGTTGCAAAGAGTACAATAGGTGAATGGGGGTGGGGATGGAGGTGATAGGTCAAAGGGGAGGGTGGACCGGATAGGTGGGAAGGGAGATTGGCAGGCAGGACAGGTCATGAGGACAGTGCTGAGCTGGAACAAGACAATAGTGCAAATGCTGTCTTCCTGATTCCTACCTCTGTTCTTGAACTTGTTGATTTTGATGAGAGCAGGAAGGGAGGAGCAGGAAAGTGAAGTCACCTGCACCATTAATTGGTTGTATTAATTGAGCACTTGCTCAGAACTCACTTTCAAAGCTCCCGATATTTTGGTGGGAGTGGGTGGCTGGTAGAAGCTTACAGCAACTTCAGGCTTTTGGGACCAAGATCAGGATTGTTACATTGTCACATGCATCCATCTGAACCATCTGGGTTGTCTTAGATTGATTTCCTGCAACCAATCTTTGATGCCAGTATTAGTCAAAGCTACTGATACCATTTGTGGCCAGATACCTAACATTTTCTTAGGAAAAATATGATCTCAATCATGATCAACAGTAAGTAGGTTTATTATATATTAATAGCTAGTGACATTGCACCTGAGATGCTTAAATGCCTCTAGTGAGGCATCAGGCTCTACCCAACACTAGGTTCACATTAATAGTACGAGACCATTCTCAAACAGAGTTGGTAGTAAGCTCAGAACTCTAGCAAGTCTGGTTAGCTCCTCCTATAAACCATCCTTTATATTCTGTGTATAACCTGTCTCATGATGTCAGTTAATCCTTTCAGGTACTAATTGCCTTATATAACATCTCATCTGAAAGGTCTGTTGTTTGGTTAATAAATCCTTTACATAATTGCTTCAAATTAGTGAAGCAAGTTCAGCATTAATTTATCCGTGCTCACCACGTGTACCCCCATGCCACCCAACTCTCTGACTTTATAACTTCAGTCAAAAAAGACATGACTACGCATTCCATTCAAGTATGTCATGAACTGAGATAATCTGTACTTCTCTCATTCGAGGATGGATGATTTGGCTTTTGATCTCATGTTGGATTTGATTGCCATTGATCTGACTATTGGCATCCATCATTGGTTCATCCCATTGTTGTAGTGATGGGTTATGACTCTTTATTGAGACTAGTATCTACAATTCCAGTGCACTATTACTTTTGTTGTGTTAGTTAGATACAGTTGCTAATTTGGTATCTGCTGCACAACTACAACATTCCGGTTGAGATCCTTGATTTACTCCACTTGCCCTTGTTCCAGACACAGCAAGGTTGTAATGCAAAACCATCTATTGTAGTTGGTTGTTTGTTGATAAAAGTTCAGGCAATCATTTTTTAAAAGGCGTCATCTGATCAAGCTGTGAAGAAAAGAGTTTGCCATTTAGACTCCATGTTTAGCTTTTCCATTTGACTGAGGATATCTTGGTGAACTGGTGATGTGCTGGAGCCCTGAAATGGTCACAGAGTTCATTGTCAAATTGTAGGCCATTATCAGGTATAATCACATCCAGGATTCCTGTGAGTGGCTAACATTTCATGTAAGACTTTGATGACTGCAGCAGCAATATTGGAATATAATATCTTTACTTAGATTCATCAAGAAAGATGGACAACCTCAATTAGATAAGTGGATCAGTGGTGCTGGAAGAGCACAGCAGTTCAGGCAGCATCCAATGAGCAGCGAAATCGATGTTTCGGGCAAAAGCCCTTCCTGATGAAGGGCTTTTGCCCGAAACGTCGGTTTAGCTGCCGTTGGATGCTGCCTGAACTGCTGTGCTCTTCCAGCACCACTGATCCAGAGTCTGGTTTCCAGCATCTGCAGTCATTGTTTTTACCTCAATTAGATAAGTGTCAATTACAACTAAAAACAGATCAGTGCCTGTATTCCCATGGTTTGCTGAGAAGTAGGAAACAATGGTTCCTTTCTTTTGGGGCTATGTATGGCAAATTTCTGAAATCAGTTATCAGATTGTCTATTTGCTTGGCGATTTCTGGCCATCTGACTGCAGCTCGACCTGTAGCTCTATGTTTAGCAATGTGTCCTTGGTTTATCAATTATATCGGTTCTTAGTGAGGGTGGGAGAATGAGTCAGTCAATCAATACCAATAAGCCATCAACAATAGCAAAATGTTATATATTGGATTTCATAATTAAGCACCAGATTTTTTTCTGGCGTGCCTGTATCAATGTATAGAGAAAGACATTCAGGATCCTCTTGCCTTTGTTCCTATCTCTGATAAGATTAAGTTTTGCTTCAGATAATGGATCCACTATTCTTGTTGTGCATGTTTATGAATTGTGTTAGTCCCCAAATTCTCTATTCACTGGCAGAAGGATGTCAACAGTTGCTCTGAACAGATCATTTGCTCATATCTATAAATTTCCTTGTAGATACTTGGTCTCGTACACAAATTTCACAAGACAAAGGGAATCTTCCTTTCAGGCACTTTTGCCAAAGCTTTGTCATCCATCAGGCCAATATTGGAATACTGCATCCAATTCAAGTCTCTCTGCAAGTGAGAAGGTTGTAAAACTTGAAAGGCTTCAGAAAAGATTAATAATGATATTGCCAGGGTTGGAGCTATAGAGAGAGGCTGAATAGGCTGGGGTTTTTTTTTCCTTCGAGCATCAGAGGCTGAGGGGTTACCTGATAGAAATTTATAAAATCATGAGGGATAGAGGATTAGTGGAGTCCAAAAGTAGAGGGCTTAGGTTTACGGTGAGAGGGGAAGATTTAAAAGGGACTTCAGGGGCAACTCTTTCATGCAGAGGGTGGTACGTGTATGGAATGAGCTGCCAGAGGAAGTAGTGGGAGTACAATTCCAACATTTAAAATGCATCTGGCTGGGTACATGAATAGGAAGATTTAGAGGGTGCTGGGCCAAATACTGGCAAATGGAACTGGATTTATTTAGGATATCTGGTCAGCATGGACAAAATGGACCAAAGGGACTGTTTCCATGCTGTACAGCTCTATAAGTCGACGATTGGTTTATGATTGGTCTCCCTAAGAATCGTGAGCTCAATGTATAATCTTAGAATCTCAGTCAGGTTCTTTTAACTGAGGTGCTTTTCAATTATGACATATCAAGGAATGCTGGGGATTTTATCATTTATAAAGCTGGCTTTCTCGATGTTTCACGCTTTTCTTAGAAAATACCTGCTCCATTACCCATGGCTGAGGCATCCACAGCAATAATAATCAGGAACAATAGTTTGTAATGGGACAAGATCAGTGCAGTCGGCAGGATGTCTGAGATCCTCTGAGAGGCCTCTTTTTGATGTTATTCCCAAACCAACCCTCACGCTTGTTCTGTAAGTGGTCGGAAGGTTCAATAATGGCTGACAAGTGGAGTAAAGTGTTTATTAATAGATTTACCATTCCCAGAAATTGTTATCAGCCACATAATGACTTTGGAGTAGGAAATACTTTTATTGGCCTTGTTTTTTGTGAATCTAGCTGTATGTCATCTATGTCAATGAAAGGTCCCAGCAATTGGATGATCCTTTAAACAAGTCTCATTTGTCATCAAAGGTGAGCCCTATTGTCAGCGATCATTTCAAAATTGTTTGATCATGAATTTTGTCATAACTGTGTGGAGCAGAAGTATCACCTAAATGGCATGTAACACCCTGTAACACTTGTTAAATCTTGGACATTGTGTATTAGTGTTGAAATAATCTCCCCAAATTGAATAAGCCTTTTATCTAATGGAACTTGCCAGGAACCAATGTTGGCATCAAGCTTAGTGAAAACTTTGCTATGAAAGACTTTGGTAAACATCATCAACAGTAGCATTTGGATAGATTTATTTAGTGACCATCTTTATTGAGTTTTGTAAGATCAACACATATTCTAATAGAATCGTTAGGTTTTGGTAAGGTGACCATACCTGAACACTATTCTGCAGATCTGGTGGCCTGCGATGGTCATTCCAGCAATTGTTTCACATTTGCCCCATGAATGTTTGACCTGAAAATGTGTTGCTGGAAAAGCGCAGCAGGTCAGGCAGCATCCAAGGAGCAGGAGAATCGATGAAGGGCTCATGCCCGAAACGTCGATTCTCCTGCTCCTTGGATGCTGCCTGACCTGCTGTTGCTTTTCCAGCAACACATTTTCAGCTCTGATCTCCAGCATCTGCAGTCCTCACTTTCTCCCCATGAATGTTTGAGAAATTTATCTGGATGTGTACAAACAACAGTGTAATATTTTTAAAATCAATCCTATATTGTGTGATATGTTTACTTACCGTGAGCAGTTCAGGGTATTCTTCCTTGAAACTCCTTTTCACTCTGTTTGAGAGCGCTTACACTCGGCAAAGAAGGGAAACAGGTTGCCTTTCTTAACAACAAGCTCTGCTGGTTATGGATGGCGCATGCCTTTTCTGTATAGTAGTAACTTTCATGTCTCAAACAGAATGTTAACATTCTTTCAATTTTGAGGTTTTATTCCAGCCAATGTAGGATTAGATCAGGAGATTGAACTTATGTTCTTCAACCATTTTCCAGATCTATAAAGCAGTAACTCCAATGTTAAGTTTGAAATTAGCCAGATAGAGTCATAGAGTCATAAAGTCATAGAGATATACAGCATGGAAACAGACCCTTTGGTCCGACTTGTCCATACTGACAGATATCCAAAATAAATCTGATCCCATTTGCCAGGATTTAGTCCATATCCCTCTAAACCCTTCCTATTCATATATCAATCCAGATGCCTTTTAAATTTAATAGTACCAGCCTCCACCACTTCCTCTGGCGACTTATCCCATGCAATCATCACCATCTGCACCAATTACATTCCTTTAAAATTTTTCCCCTCACCCTAAACCTATGCCCTCAGGTTTTGGACTCCCACACCCCAGGGAAACAACCTTGTCTATTTACCCTATCAATGCGCCTTTTTGATTTTATAAACGTCTATAAGGTCACTCCTTGGCCTCGGAGCCCAAGGGAAAACAACCCTAGCCTATTCAGCCTCTCCCTATAGCTCAAACTCTCTGACCCTGGCAACATCCTTGTAAATCTTTTCTGAACCCATCCAAGTTTCACGACATTTTTCTGATAGCAAGGAGACCAGAATTGCATGCAGCATTCCAATAGTGGCCTAACCAATGTCCCATACAGCCACAACTCCAATATTCACTATACTGAACAATAAATACCAAATACCTTCTTCACTGTCCTACCTACCTGTGACTCCACTTTCAAGGAACTATGAACCTTAACTCCAAGGTCTCTTTGTATAGCAACACTCCCAGGTCCTTACCATTAAGTGTAAAAATCCTGCTCTGATTTCCCTTTCCAAAATGCAGCACCTCACATTTATCTAAACTAACCTCCATCTGCCACTCCTTGGCCCACTGGCCAAGATCCCATTGCACTCAGAGGTAATCTTCTTCGCTGTCCACTACACCTCCAAATTTGGTGTCATCTGCAAATTTACTAACCATATCTCTAATGTTCACATCCAAATCATTTACATAAATGACCCAGCACCGATCCTTGTGGCACTCCACTGGTCACAGGCCTCCGGTCTGAAAAGCAACCCTCCACGACCACCCTCTGTCTTCTACCTTTGAGCCAATTCTGTATCCAAATGGCTAGTTCTCCCTCTATTCCTTACGATCTAACCTTACTAACCAGTCTACCATTAAACCATATAATCTATAAGGATTTTTGTTGTCATTTTTTTAAAAAAGACTGTGGACTGAAATGACAGGGAATAGTTTTTAAAAAGGTGTTTGAAAGGGTGATTACAGGTTCATGAATTAGAAACAGCACCACCTCCTCAATCCAGCTCCAGGGATCAGAGTGAATTGAACATTCTTTACTGGATGATTCATAATCTCAACAAAAACTCTAATCATTTTAGAATAGGTGATGGTAATGAGCAATTGTTTTAGTATCAGGTACCCTACTGTCAATAGACTATTACATCCATTGTTCATAGGTTTCCATGATCACTGGCAGTAAATGAGGTTGAATCAGTATTTTTCATTTTAAAAAATGATACCTGCATCAGCTGGTAGAGTTACATAACACTAGTTCGTTTGACACAAGGGATGCCAATACAAATGCCCTTTATTAATGCAGCGTGTTAAATCTGAATGTGTTCAGAAAAGATTTGCAAACATGTTGCTGGGTTTGGATGGTTTGAGCTACAGGGAGAGGCTGAATGGACTGTGGCTATTTTCCCTGGTGCATTGGAGGCTGAGGGGTGACCTTAAAGCGGTTTATAAAATCATGAGGGGTATGGATAGGGAGAATAGCCAAGCCATGGTAAGGGAATCCAAAACTAGAGTGCATAGGTTTAGGATGAGAAGAGAAAGGTAGAAAAGGGATCTAAGGGACAATTCTTTTAAAGCAGAGGGTGGTGTGCATATGGAATGAGCTGCCAGAGGAAGTGACAGAGGCGGGTACAATTATGACATTTAAAAGGCATCTGGGTGGATATATAAGTAGGAAGGTTTTAGAGTGATATGGGTCAAATGTTGGCAAGTGGGACTAGATTTATTTAGGATACCTGGTCGACATGGACGAATTGGACCAAAGGGTCTGTTCCCAAGCTGTTCAGCTCTATGACTCTGTGTACCAGGATGGGATGATAGGTTTCATACTATGTCTCTAGCCATACCATTTACTAACTAATATCTCACTGTTATATTGACAGGAAATGCTTGCCTATTATACGATTCTGATAACAATTTATAGTTTTAGCTCGGATGCATGGTAAAACTCATTGTTAAGATAGAGCTAATAGAAATAGTCAGTTTGGAACAAAATGTTTGATTCAAATTGATTTCTCATCAAAATTCAAAGTGCAGCATTACTTCACTATGGCACAGTGTACTTGTAGGCTAAGTGATTTTGCTGTAATGCGATGCAGATATATGCTCAGAATTCCTCAGAGTTTCAAATCTTGCCGAGATCTTTTGCAAAATGGAATCCAGGCACTGCAACTAGGGAAAGGGAAATGAAAATACCTTCCGATGCATTCTGCCATCCAGTCATACAGCAACTTCAATGCTCTGTACATTTATCCATTTTTCATAGAACTGAACCAGTTAATGAATCATGAAATAGAATATGGACCTCAAAATGGATAGAAAATAAAATAATAGTACAGTTTTATTACAAAATAAAATCTTCAGTGCTGGTACAGCATCTAAAATGATCAGGAATCCTGAGCTTACTTCTGATCACTTCTGGGTAGAATTTGATTTAACTGTCATCCATTGAAACATCACCAGGGGAGTTACTGTTCCCTGACCTATCACATCTTTAGAAAAAAACTTGCGTTATTTTTGCTTTAAACCATTTGCTCGTATTATAAAGCAGTTTTAGCCTTGGGTAAAAACTACGCCTATAAACCTCCAGCTTTTCCATTAAGTCATCCAGGAAATGAATCCATGTTAGGTCAAACCTTTCCATTAATGTTAACAAGATGTCCATTAGCTGGTTTCCACATTATCAATATTTTAAATTCAAATATTTTTGCTCTCTATATCAAACATGATAGACAACTTGAATACTGGCCAACTGTGTACTCCCTATTCATTATCAAAGTCATTCCTATTTTTAATCCAGGTACGTTGATTGTTCTGTCTGAAGTTTTGGATGAATTGATTTTTCATCTTGGACAATTTCCAAATGATCTTCAATTTGATATATACCAGTGAAAAGGGTATTCCAGGAAAGGAGACTCTTTTGTACTTCAATGCACTCACGGTTTTAGTGAGACATGATTGCTTTTATCATTTCTAAAGCTTTAGTGAAAACATAGAGTGAAGCTTTATGCATGTTTACTCAGTTTGCTACATGCCTGACTGAGCAGCACCTAGCAACAGACTAGCACAAAGGATCTTCAGATTTAATGGCCACTTACACACCTTAAAAACAGGTTGCTTGTTAGTGGATTGGAGAGAAATAGCAACAGCAGCAGCAGGAGGTTGCTAGATTTCTTTTCAGTTAAAGTTATTAATGAAGATGAAGTTACAGAATGGTTTTTGCTTTCTATCTTAGTGGACAGTTCAAGCTGCACAGTGGCTATGATTTTATAATTATATAAGCAATGAGCATTTCACAAACTGATGTTTGGAAACAATATTATATCATGGAAAGCTCTGTGCACTAATGACAGACAAGGGAGATTAGGTTCCCACGTTAGCCACATCAGGACAGTTGGAGCCTTATACTTACATTCAATGTTTTTGCTTTGTCTCTGTATCTATACAGATCTCTGTTCTCTGGAAGTGCTTTGCCTTGCTCCAAATGTCTTCAGTAAAACCTCCACCTCAGGTCCAATGTATGTTCCATCTGCACCCTGCTGACTACAGATTGGAGGTCCAGGAAATTCTGAGGCAGCAAAATGAGGGTAGAAGTCTAAAGTAACTGGTTCTCCACCAGTTTTCTTGAACTGTGCCTAGGAACATTGATTCTTCAGGTGAAATGTGTAGTAAGATGTCCACCAAAATATTTAAGGCAACTGAACCAATAGATAGCTAGGACCATTTGCTAGGACAAATGTTCGGCACAACATCGTGGGCCGAAGGGCCTGTTCTGTGCTGTATTGTTCTATGTTCTATGTTCTATGTTCTATAGCAGATGCAGTTCAATTTTGATAATTGTAAAATGATTAGCAAGTTAGAAGATCGTGTATGTGATGCATTGGGACAGTGGTAGTATAATAGTCAGGAAAGAAATCTGGGTTCTAACATAGATATATTTATAAAGCCAGATGTGTAATGCTCAGCTGCAATTTAAGAACCAAAAAAAGTAAGGTGTACAGAAAAATACAGAAACAAAAATCCACAACCACCTGATGAAAGAGCAATGCTCTGAAAGCTAGTGCTTCTAAATAAACCTGTTGGACTATAACCTGGTGTTGTGTGATTTTTAACTCTGATAAATAAAGAATAAACTGAATAAATTTTAACTGATTTTTCATGCAAGGTACTGAATTCCATCCCACATTTCCTATATACTTCTGGTCATCTGTTGGTAAGTATATAATTCTGCAAATGGTACAGAAGTGAGCAATAATAGTTATGTGAATCAGGTCCGTAGGATTAGTATAAAGATTAAGGAAGTTGATCTGTTCTGTGTCAGTATCATTTGTCAGTGCCCACGCCAACTGGAACTTTGCACTTTAACTCAATTTCCTTGCCTTTTTCTGTATCCATTTGTATTACTCCTGTTCTCTCTTTGAATCTTCTAGTTATAATCTCAGACCTTGTCCAAAGGTTCCCACATTTCTACAGTTTCTCATTTCTTCCAGCTGCTGTTTCAGTTCTGACATTACAGCATTGTAATAGTCTGATAAAAAAGATAGACATAAAGAACATTTATTCCCTTTTTAACTATTTGTCTTTCTAATGTCTGACCATCAGCAATTAATGTTTGGAAATCAATAAGTTTGAAACCTTATATGGAAACATAGAAGTTGTTTGGAGTGAAGCAAGTCATTATATCAGAACTAAATCCTCTCCAGTATAATTCAACAAATAACATTGCCCCATACACCCATCAGAGTCCTGTCAATTGTTCTACTTCAAAAACTTAATGTAGCTTTCTCTTAAAAAATGCACACAAAGTATGCTCTCTGCCTCACCATTTTTCTGTTGCAAAACATGCTATTAACTAACAAATCCCTGCAAAATGAGGTCTCTTGCTACTCATTCTTAATACAGAAAAAAAAATTCTTTTCCTCAGATGCCTCGAGCTTAACATTGCATTGAGATTTTGGACTGAATTTTACGACATCCTGTGGGTCTGTGTTTTTGGCAGGACAGCGCAGAGAAATTTATGATGAATGGTCAGCTTACTGCCTTCTCACAACCCAGGCCTCACAATGGGAGGTAAAATTATCAACCTGGCCCATTTTAAAAAAATAACATTCTATTGAGTTTATTCAGCCAATTAACATAAAAATCATTTTGTCAAATCACATAACAGCTGGCAGGCAGGTGGGCAAGATACACAAAGCCAATTTTTAGATTATTTGGTAGAGTAGGAAGAAAGGTGTGGGGTGCATTTCATGGGGGTTTTTGGTTGTTTTGCCCTTTCTTCCTTATCTCCCAGCCTTCTAAACCAACCACCTGTCCCACCCCTTAATCCCCCTGTAAAATCTCAAGATTTTTCCCACCCTAAAAGCGAATCTTAGTTTGGGATCCCTTATTGTCTAAATTCTGCCCTACAGTGACATTTCGATGCTGGGGGCAATTAGGTCCATTTCCCAACTAAGTTCCAGACTACCAATGAGATTCTCATTAGGCAGCATTGAGATGCCGATTATTGCTTGTGAACAACATTATTAACTGCACATCTCACTTCATTAATATGCAGCCTAACCCTACCACCCATTGCGCGAAAGTAGACATTGACAGTTCCCGTTTTGAAAGTCAGAGCAGATAGGTGGCAACATTAGTTTGCTGCTTATACCTCTGAGCTGCTACCTTGAACACCTGGAAATGATGTCTCAGGGCACAGTCTAAGGCACCAGCCACATACATTTCTCATTCATGGACACTGGCATCTGATACCTATTAGCCACTCAATACCCTCATGGCATCTCTCTGATCCAGCTGTGGGGTGCTTCTATCCTTCAATGTTGCCCCTCAGGGTCATTGGCAACAAGTATTGTATTCTACTGTAAGAATACTTTGCACCAGGGACAGTCACCTAGCTAACACATTGAACCAGGCTGTACCTCAGCGCTGTTAGCTCACTCTCTTAGTGCTCACTCATTCTGAGCTTACCTGGATGGTTAACCAGAAATCTGCTCATATCTCTTGTTTTTGATGTTAATGTCATTGAATAGAATCATAGAATTTTAGAAGGAGGCTATTTGACCCATCATGTCTCTACTGGCTCCTGAAAGAGCTACCCAGCCAGATTCATTCTACATCCCACCCCCATCTTTGAAGCATCTCAATTCATCCCTTTTAAAAATGTGTCCAGCTCTCTTTTGAAACCTCCAAAATCTGCCTCCACCACTCTCAGAGGCAGCATATTCTCTGAGCAAAGAAGTTTCTCCTCATCTCACTTCGAGCTTCTCTTGCTGACAGTCTTGAAATTGTGAACCCCAGTTACTGATATACCAACTAGTGAAGCAGAACATCCTTCTTTACCCTGTCAAAATTGCTCATAACTTTAAAAGTCAGGTCAATAAGGTCAGCTTTTGATCTCCTGTGCTCCAAGGGGAATAAACCCCATTTCTTATATCTCAACCCCCTCATTCCTGGTATTTATTCTAGTAGATCGCCTTTGAATTCACTCCAGAACATAAATATAAATATAAATAGGGGTTTCCCACAACAAATCACTATCAATAACAAAAGAGGGCAAAATCCATTGAGGAGAAGAGTGTCAATCAAACTCATCATCTGATATTTATAGTGGTACACCATTGTTCAGGTTTTTGCCAATGCAATTAATATCTTGAAGTATAAACAGATTAGCCAAAGAGACTAAAACAAAGCAAAGAACTGTGGATGCTGAAGATTTGAAACAACAACTGAAATTGCTGGAGAAATCCAACAGATTTGACAGCATCTATGGAGAGAAAGTAGAGTTAACATTTCTGTTCTGAAGAAGAGTCACTGGACTTGAAATAATATGCAACAATGCTTCCGAAAGGTTACACATTTAAATTACTTTTGTCAACAGTGTTGATGTCAGCAACATTTCAATGACAAATAAATGCCAGAAACCATTTTAAAATCATTAATGCCCTTGTCTAATTTAAAATTAATTTATAAAGATAAAATATATATTAACTGGTGCAGAGTAGGTCTTGAAATTGTTCCAATCACCTCAACACAGCTAATTGATCACTAGTGCCACATACATTAAATTAAAATGTGTACTCTATAAGGTTGCCAAAGAATGAAGATTTACTTTGGATCCAAATTAAAATGAAACACTAAACATGTACACTGGTGTATTACAGTAGGTAATCTGTACTATTGAAAAGGTAATATCCAATGAGACGCTTTGAAATACAAAAATCAAATGTGTATCAAAATGTCATGCTACACAAAGTAACTGCGAAGCATTAAATCAAAGATTTGACTGTTACAGATGTATGTTTTAATTTTCCAAAGTGCAGCATGCAACAATAGAAAAGATATTTTATGAGTAATAAAATTTAGAACACGATTTTATGCAAAATATTCTCAACTTTCTATCACAGGTAGTATGCCTTCAGTCAGATTTCCTCTGCAGTACAGCTTCATTAGGGTACAAAATTATCCAAGGTGCATTCTCTAATACAGCAGGTTGTGAAAGGGAAATATTAGCTGAATCTTGTTATATTTTGGCAAAGTGTCAATATTGTTGATTTTCAAGTATTGTTACCAGCACAGGGCCTAGCATGATATCTCACTGTATTGCCTCAAAACTGCCTCTTTAACCACCTACATCAATAGCAATGTTCTTGTTCAATACAAGCCCAATTCTAACACTCACTGCATCAGGAAGAATTTGCTACCACTGAAATGTTCCCAAATAGACTGGCATTCCTGATGTTGGCACCATCTTAAAAAAGCTGTTGCGTAAGTTCAGTCAGTCTAGAGCTGCATGGTGACTGCTGTCACCAGAGAAGAGGAATTTGGCACCTTGCAGAGAAGGGAATTTGGCACCTCGCTTTCTGGGCAGGGACTAGGAGGTCCTGATGGATAGGCAGATGCAGAGGACAAGGACTGAAGGCCATGAATTAGACCTTGCCAGAATGCAAAAATGCTAATACATTAGAATTTCTAATATTTTGGAATTGGTTTTTTAAGGTTATATTTTAAAAATCTGCAATCTCACATCTTCTTGCATTCCACAAATGTGGGCATTACTGCCAAGACCTGCCAGACTTGTGTTATGTTTCAAAGTTATTATGTCAGGATACCTTTAAGCCACATGTTCATGATATCATCATTGTACTGTAACATGTGACCTGAGAGTATAAAGACCT
Source organism: Chiloscyllium plagiosum (assembly GCF_037043375.1). Lineage (NCBI taxonomy): Eukaryota > Metazoa > Chordata > Chondrichthyes > Orectolobiformes > Hemiscylliidae > Chiloscyllium > Chiloscyllium plagiosum. Next base: position 44,092,073 of record NW_028270147.1, on the reverse strand, counting down.
TTGTGGCCGCCTTAACTCAGGTCACTTTAAGCATGGCACTCTATTGAAAGTATTATTCTCTTGGTAAACTTAATACTAGCCTAGACAGTTCTTTGCTTGTGAATGAAATAATTATACATAACAGCCAGTTCTATTAAAATGTTGTTGCATTGTTCAATACTACATCATCCATGTGTTGTTTCTTATGTTATGAGGGAATAATGTAAATATACTCATGGCAAAGAAAATATCCTTCTGGGGGAAACTTACATCATGTTTGGCAGTGGTGGTCATCTGTAAAGATATCATTTCAAAAACAATATGATAGATATTTAGAAAACTAATTGAAGCATGTTATGATTCTAGCTGAGTAATCAGTCAGAAAACAGTAATCTTTCTGATCAATATCTCAGTACTTTTGAGTTGCAAGGAGTTGCTGACAGTGCTTTACTTAAAAACAAAAATGCTGACATTGAAAATACAAGCAAGGGTGAAGCTTGTAGACCCATACTATGACAGTGAAAACTTTGCTTCTCTGTCGCTTCTTCTTTTAAAAAACTCAGGGAGATTTCAGTTCTGACTTAACAAAAAAAACAGTTAAATGTAAACTTCTTATAACAAGTCTTTAAAAAATAGTTTCTAACACTAATGAGGCTTACCTATGTCTTATAGGTAGAAGCTTACAACTACAAGGCTGCATTTTTTAATTTTCAAGCCTTCGGTCCTGAATGCAACTTTTTCAAAGGGACCAAGACAGCAGAAGAAGCAGTAACAAGCAAAGTAAAGTGAAAATTTAAGGAGTGAAAAGCAATACATTCTATTTCCAAAAAGAAAGAAAACCTATTCAGAGAGGTAGAAGACAAACTTTTAAGGACTTTGCACCTGGTGATATCTTTACTGAATTACAACTATTTAAGCAATGTATGCAGTTCTGTTTTAAAGATCAAATGATAGGTGATCCTGTAAAGACAGTTCTGAAAATCATTCTTGCCATTTGTAAGAAGGTTTTTGCAGAATTAATCGAACAAGGCTTTCATTGGATGATCAGACAGATCCAAAATAAATTTGAAAATTTCTCAAGATAAGAATTAACATCAGCATTAACAGACTTCAATAGATGCTATACAGACAGAAACCCTAAGAGGCTATTAACCAGTTTGTCGTAAGACATGCTGAGCTAATTCTGGATCAGTGGTGCTGGAAGAGCACAGCAATTCAGGCAGCATCCGACGAGCAGCAAAATCGATGTTTCGGGCAAAAGCCCTTCATCAGGAATAAAGCCTTTATTCCTGATAAAGGGCTTTTGCCCGAAACATCGATTTTGCTGCTCGTCGGATGCTGCCTGAATTGCTGTGCTCTTCCAGCACCACTGATCCAGAATCTGGTTTCCAGCATCTGCAGTCATTGTTTTTACCATGCTGAGCTAATTGCCCAACCTGCACTGACAGGAAGATCTACACATTGATACTCTAGACTATGACATTGAAGATTCCTCAAGTTTGATCTGTTTCCCTTTCACCAGAATCAGGATGAATAGTTGCAGTTGACAACTGTTGAAGAAGAGCAATGACAAGAGTTGCAAAAGATTATTATCCAAAAGTGATCTGACAAGATTAAAGATGTACCTAAGAAGATCTTTTCATTTTAGTCACATAGAGATTAATTTAGTATATCACAATAAGATATTTCAAGTTCAAACAAGTCTTAAAACCAGGATATTATGTTGATGTCATACCAGGGATATGTGGGTATTGAATGCACAACATGGCTAGCATGTGAATCTGTGTACTGGGCAGGGATGAAGCAGTACACTCAATGACTCTGAATGCACATCAAGGCATATGAGGTGTGTCAACTGAACAGTGGAGGGAGGCACTGCAACACTGCAATTAATTTTTTGACAAAGGTAGCAACAGACCTATCAATAGTGCACTGGGAAGATTATGCCCTTGTGATGGATTACTTCTGTAAACTTAGCAACTTAGCAACACAATGTGTGTGAAAGTTGCTGACACAATGATCACTATTTTCAATTTATTTGATAGTGTCTGACAACAGATTGTAGTTCATCAAATCAACGACCATTAAGTATCAAGCAACAAAGCAAGATTTTCACAATGAATTATTGCATTATCATGTAAAACAAATAGTGAAGTGATTTTAATCTTCAATACAATTTATGCTTGGAAGGCAAGTGCAAACAACCTTTCACAGCAACTAGTTGGTGAACCATTCTGAAGCACAGGACGTTCTTTGGCAAAAACAGAGGAGAATGGAAGTGATACACAATGAGCAAGTAGTAGAGAACTATGAACACTCTATTGGCCAGAGAGTGCAAGTTGAAACAGGAATGCAAATACTTTACTACTAGCAAAAGTTTCTAAAAAAATGCAGTGAACCCAGATCATGCAAAGTGCTTACTGATTAGATTACTTACAGTTTGGAAACAGGCCCTTTGGCCCAACAAGTCCACACCCATTCACGTACACCTAACACTACAGGCAATTTAGCATGGCCAATTCACCTAACCTGCACATTTTTGGACTGTGGGAGGAAACCGGAGCACCCGGAGGAAACCCACGCAGACAAGGGGAGAATCTGCAAACTCCACACAGTTAGTCGCCTGAGGCAGGAATTGAACCCGTGTCTCTGGCGCTGTGAGGCAGCAGTGCTAACTGCTGTGCTACCGTGCCACCCACGGTGATTCTATTTTGCAGAATCCAGCTGTTACACTTATCATGCATGAAGACAGGGAGGAAGAACACTCCAGTGATGATCATATGATGATGTTGGCAACAACTAGCAACAAACAAAAATAACAAGCCTCTCTCTAGATGGCTATGCAACCACAGTGTCATCAAGCCTCTGAAGGGTTGATTTGAAGTTTAAAATGTTATTCTTGTAAACTTCTTAAGCTGTTTATATAATTATTAGATTACAACTGTGAAGACTATATCTTCTTATTTTAATTTATTTTTTACTGTGGATTGAACAGGAAAAGCCTTTCTGAGTTTTTTCTTAACCTGAGTTCATCGAACTGGGAATTTGGGGATATTGAATATTTGATTAAAAAAATTTAGTTTTCATGATGACTCTGGGAACAGCAGGGCTTGATTTCCAACACACTAGGGGATTATATTTTATCTTTGATGAGATTCCCTACAGTATGGAAACATGCCCTTCGGCCCAACAAATCCACACCGACCCTTCGAAGCGTAACCCACCCAGACCCATTCCCCCTAACTAACGCATCTAACACTACGGACAGTTTAGCATGGCCAATTCACCTAACCTGCACATCTTTGGACTGTGGGAGGAAACCGGAGCACTCGGAGGGAATCCAAAGCCACAGGGAGAATGTGCAAACTTCACACAGACAATTGCCTGAAGTGGGAAAGCAAGGTTGGAGTGCGATGTGTCATGGTCAGTAGGCGAAAGTGAAGAATGCAGATGCTGGAGATTAGAGTCAAGAATGTGGTGCTGGAAAAACACAGCGTGCCTGGCAACATCTGAGGAGAAAAAGAATTGATGTTTCGGGCAAAAGTATGTCAAAATACCTTTAGAGAACAGGCTCATGATATCATCACTGTGCTATAGTTTGTGGTCTGAGGATATTAAGATCTCAGATGGCATTTAACTTGATTATTTAAAGCATGGCACATTTTGAAAGCACATTTCTCTCTGAAGCAATAAGCGTAATACTAAATAAAAACTGAAAGAACTACGGATGCTGTGAATCCAAAACAAAAACGGAAGTTGCTGGAAAAGCTCAGCAAATCTGACAGCATTTGTGAAGAGAAATCAATGTTAACATTTCAGGTCTGGGAAGGGTCAGTAGATTTTTTTTGGATTCTTCAATACCACATTATCCATGTTTAATTCTCTACCTTATGGGCAATAACATAAGCACTGCTGCAGCAGGTAAAATATTCTACTGGAGACAATTCCTACATAACCAGAATTTGTGTGTGAGATAAGGAGGTTGTGAGCTGCTGTCTTGAAATCCTACTGTTCATATGATATAGGCAGACTCTCAATGCTTTTTGTGAGGGTATAGGATAAAGTGACACTGAAGAAACACTGATATATTTCAATTTATGATTGTGTATAACTTGGAGGAGAATTTGTTTCTCTATACACTTGATAAATCTGATTAGTATTTTGGTTAGGCTACAAAATCTGCAAGCACTGTATCTTGCCCCTTATTCAAAATATCTGACAGGTAATGTGACACTTTAGTGTTTTTGTATTTTTCAGCTTTACACAAGCTTATAGTTTAATCTGTGCCCCAGATAATACTTGTGAATATCTATTTTTACCTCATTACCACTTCAGGCAATTGTCTGTGTGGAGTTTGCACATTCTCCCTGTGGCTTTGGATTCCATCCGGGTGCTCCAGTTTCCTCCCACAGTCCAAAGATGTGCAGGTTAGGTGAATTGGCCATGCTAAACTGTCCGTAGTGTTAGGTGCGTTAGGGACAATGGGTCTGGGTGGGTTACTCTTCGGAGGGTTGGTGTTGATTTATTGGGCCGAAGGGCCTGTTTCCATACTAATCAAAGATAAAATATAATCCCCAAGTGTGTTGGAAATCAAGCCCTGCTGTTCCCAGAGTCATCATGAAAACTAAATTTTTTTAATCAAATATTCAATATCCCCAAATTCCCAGTTCGATGAATTCAGGTTAAGAAAAAAATGCAGAAAGGCTTTTCCTGTTCAATCCACAATAAAAAATAAATTAAAATAAGAAGATATAGTCTTCACAGTTGTAATCTGATAAATATATAAACAGCTTAAGAAGTTTACAAGAATAACATTTTAAACTTCAAATCAACCCTTCAGAGGTTTGATGACACTGTGGTTGCATAGCCATCTAGAGAGAGGCTTGTTATTTTTGTTTGTTGCTAGTTGTTGCCAACATCATCATATGATCATCACTGGAGTGTTCTTCCTCCCTGACTTCATGCATGATTAGTGTAACGGCTGGATTCTGCAAAATAGAATCACCGTGGGCGGCACGGTAGCACAGCAGTTAGCACTGCTGCCTCACAGTGCCAGAGACACGGGTTCAATTCCTGCCTCAGGCGACTAACTGTGTGGAGTTTGCACATTCTCCCCTTGTCTGCATGGGTGTGCTCCGGTTTCCTCCCACAGTCCAAAAATGTGCAGTTTAGGTGAATTGGCCATGCTAAATTACCCGTAGTGTTAGGTGTAGGGGAATGGGTCTGGGTGGGTGCGCTTCGGCAGGTCAGTGTGGACTTGTTGGGCCGAAGGGCCTGTTTCCACACTGTAAGTAACAAGGAGATACATTTATCAACTAAAAATGACAGATATCAAGATGAAACTGGTTATAGTGAGACAAAATTATCTATAAGAAGAAAATCCAAACAGGTTTACTATAGGGGATGCAAAGAGATTAACAATTGATTTCTGATGAATGGCCTATGCCTGAAACGTTGATTCTCCTGCTCCTCGGATATTGCCTGACCTGGTTTTTTTTCAGTACCACGCTTTTCAACTCTGATCTCCAGCATCTGCAGTCCTCACTTTCTCCCAGATGAACACTTGATGTAAGATTCAATGATTAATGGCATCTGTAGTTATATACTTAGTGTTTCCTTGCATGGACAGATTCAGCATGACAGCAGACTTTGGGTGAGGCAGAGAAGGTGTTTTGAATTAAAACAGAGAGTTATTTTTCTCACTGGGTGTTAAGTCCTTGGAACTTTCTTCCTCAAAAGGCAATGAATGCATAGTCCTTGAACACTTTTAAGGCAGAGGAAGAAGGATTCTTGATAAACAAGGAGATGAAAGGTTATTTGGAGGGAATTGGGAGTAATCAGATCAGCCTTAATCTTGTTGAATGATAGAGTTGGCTCAAGGGACCTAATGGTCAACTCCTGTTCTAATTTGCATGTTTATACATTCATAATTTCAGGAGAGCACAATTATAGCATTTTATGGAAAATGTGTTCATATATTCTTTCTTCTTTGTATGTATCTCTTTATCTGGGTATGTTAGATATCATGTTTGATCCATCAAAACTTTTCTGTACTATTTATATAAACGTTTTTTTCAAGGCATTGACAGTTACTGGATTTCTAAACTGCAACAAATTCACAATATGATGTGTTTTTCTTTGAAAAAAGGTCTTCCTTTCCCTGCTATCTCCCTTTTTATACTTTTCTTCATGAAGGTGTAGATTCTTTGCCATGGTGTAATTCTCCGTGTACTAAACCAGATATTCTCACTGTGTGAGTGCAGATACTGAAGGTCAGCAGCTGTTCAGCCTCACACATGTTATTGCTGTCTTGGTCTCATAAAATATCCAAACAAGTACATATCTGTCTTACAGTTCCTGGACAGTAATCTTTGAGACAGGAACCCTCCTAAAGCTCAGTGCAAGCGAACTGTAGATTTTAAGGAGCTCCAGGGTACAATTGAAATCAAATAGGTTAAAATAAGGAAAGCCATGAATTTGTAGCTTTAGTTTATTTCCAAGAATTATATTATTCTTTGCTGTAACAGGGTAACAACTGCATTGTCAACCGACAGTGGGGACCACATGAGTACTCACCTCTACCATGTAATCTCATGTTTCCCCATGGTTGTTGCCAGTCCAATGAATTTCAGGTCGAACTGAATGAGCATCAGATTATGACAAGTATAAATTGCACTCATTTCCCGCGTTCTGACATAGGAAACCACATGCGTCTTATTAATTCCCACGAAAGTCAAGACAAGGGAAATGAAGTACAGAATTGATTACAACAGCAGTCGTCATTGTTTCCAGGGCAGAACATGTCTCTCCAATGGCTACTACAATCACATCAAATTCCTATTTTAAATGACTTAATTAAAATAGCTCACAAAGGAATTCAGTGCAAATAAGCTAAAAATAGACTGGAGTCTCAGCCAATTGTTATTTAAGTCAACACTAAGAGGTTGCCAGAAGCTCTGGAGAACTGAATGGTCCTCAAAATTAGTGTAAGTGACAACATTTCAAGAGCCTTCCCTGGTCTTTCACTAAGAATCACACGTGTCAGACAAATTATGCTTTTGCAGGGGTAATGGCTGGAGAGGTGATGGTCAGGACTTCATTCTGCTCCATATATTTGTCTTCCCTACCTGGCTTTGTTTCAGTACTGTACCTGCCTGTGTTAATATAGTACAATTTGCTGTAATGAGGACCAAAACATACCGTGTCTGTAAGTAGCTTGCATCATGAATGTTTGGCTGCATTTCAAGCCCCACTTATGGTTGTAGTGTACAAACTCTCAAAACAGAGCTCATCATGCACAATGCACACCATTGTCAACAATCAACAGCATTATATCCCAGATTCAGTTACTTTGTCCAGGAGATCAGAAAGTCTTTGGCCATGATGACCATCAGGAGTATTAGGCTACCTCACCTAAGTTTTGACCTTCCCAACTATCCACTCCACCCTCCTCTCCGACCTATCACCTTCACCCCTACCTCCATCCACCTATTGCACTCTCAGCTACCTTTTACCCAGCCCCACCCCCCTTCCCATTTATCTCTCCACCCCCGAGGCTCCCAGCCTTATTTCTCATGAAGGGCTTATGCAGATTTTCCTGCTCCTCGGATGCTGCCTGACCTGCTGTGCTTTTCCAGCACCACTCTAATCTTGACTCTAATCTCCATCATCTGCAGTACTCACTTCTGCCTAAGTTTTGACCTGCCTCCTACCTTCTGCTTCATTCAGGCATTTCAAATCTGCCAAGCTCTGAGGAAAACAAAGATAGCAACGGGAGGTGCTATCCTCTCTTTTGGTGCACTGGATAAAAATAACTTTATTAACATTAAACTTGGTATGTTCTTAATTTCCTGGTTCTGTAATAATTACTCATGTATAAGCCACAGTTTTCCACAGTCTTTAATCTGATAGAGAGCAGCAGCTGGGAGCCAGGCATTGACTGTAAGGACATTTAGGACAGAAGATTGTCAGTAATTACTGGGAGAGGCTAGGAGAGACAAACTCATTTCATTCCAATGCTCGATAATGAGACAATCAAATGGCTGATTCATGAAACCTGCCAGTTTTGATACATGGAATTCATGCGAAGAGCAACTTTTTTTGATATAAATGCTAGTTTCTCAGGTAAACCTATATCAGCTCTACAATGCTGACATATGGGGCGAGATTTTACTACATTGCCATGGGACAAATTCTGAGTGGAAAGGAGGTGAAAGGAGCAGGAGGCTCCTGCATGTGGAATTCCTACCCCTATTCCTGTTACTGGGAATTTTGAATAGTGTGTGAAATAGGGCCAGTCACACACTGGATCATTGGGATCTTGCCAGCTCCAATGTGTAGTTGGCATTTTCACTCCGTCCCTCTGATGGAATAGGGTCAGCTTCTGAAGCAACATAGTACATGTCAGGTATGTCCTGAAGCAAAGAAGAATCCTAGCCTGGAATTGGGACCGTCTGACATTCAAGTTGAAAAACTGTTGATACCATTATGTCATAATGCTGTATGATTAATTTGTTTTAAATGCAATGATTGATGACCAGGATTTGTTCTTAAAATAAATTACCATTATATTGACCAGCATTGTGGAAATGGGTAATCATTCAAATGCATTACTAAGTATGTTATAATGTAATATATATGCAGTGTATGTTATCCAATGGATGAAGTACTTCATTGCATTTTCTGTCTGCAAAACTGACCCTGAGGTTCCAGTTGCCTGCCATGTCACACACCACTAGTTCCTTGGCCAACATCTCTGTCTCAGGCTTCTTGCAGTGCTCAAGCGAAGCTCAGCACAAGTTGGAAGAACAGCACCTTGTTTTCCACTTGGAAACTCTACAGTATAGATATCGAGTTCAACAATGTTAGGGTTTGAGGCACCTTCTTTCATGTCCTTAGCCCAAACCCCACACACCAGGCCTTATTACTACATGGTCTGAGATTACATACAATCCATTGTTAGCTACGAACAGTCCCCATTAATAGCTATTCATTCTCATGATCATTATCCACTCCTTTGTCTGTTCAACGATTCTCTCTCTTTTGGGCTCTGTCTCCATCTATTGTTTACGCCTTAATCCCTCTCCCTATCCTATATTATGCATAAGAAAAACAACTTTTTCCTAGCTATCATTTGTTCTGCGGAAGGGTCACTGGACCTGAAACATGCACACTGATTTCTCTGCACAGGTGTTGTCAGACCTGTTGAGCTTTTCCAGCAATGTTTGTTTTGTTTCTGATTTCTAGCATCCATAGCTCTTTCAGTTCTTTTACTTCTCTGCATTGATTAATTGTGATATTTAGATTTGTCTATGACAATTATCCCCTGTGATTTTCTTTCATTAAATGACAACTCATAGATCTACTCCACTTTTTTAAAGCTGGCAAAGGTTTTATTCGTAGTGGAATCCCATTATGAATGTTTAGTTGCATTCTAAACCACACTTAAAACTTCAGCTCAGTGAGAGTAGTTGCATATAGGCTTTCAAAAAAAGACATACATTATGCCCAATTTATTTCTAATCTCCATGGATGGATTCAGTGAGCCTCATTTCCAGTTGAGGCCATTAAGTGGGTAATTTACAGGGGCAGGGGTTCATTCAAAGACACTTGAATAAAGGGACTGGCATTGGGAAGGGGTTTCACAGAAATCCCACCTCCAGTCTTTACTGTTAACTCCCCTCCACTGTAACCAATGACAGCTACTAGTCTGTGTTTGCCCTACTGCTTTTGGAGAGCTGAGATTTCTGCCTCTATTCCCAAGGGACCTTAAACTTGCATAATGCCCATTGCTGATCATTTAAGCGACTGATCAGCTCTTAATTTGGTGGGTCTTCCCAAAAACAGGCAATGTGGAGCACACACTGCCTCCCTAAATGATGGGTGAGAACCTAGCTGCCACCATTAAATGCTGTGCAATTTATGTAAGCTCTCGGAGTAAATTACTGCAGATGCTGGAATCTGTACTGAAAGCAACAAATGCTAGAGAACAAGCTTGTCAGACAGCATCCATGGAGAGACAGCAAGCTAATGTTTTGAGTCTAGATGAAGAGTCATCTAGACTTGAAGCCTTAGCTTACTCTCTCTCCATAGATGCTGCCTGACCCACTGTGATCTCCAGCTTGTGTAATATGCATTTGCTTTCATTTTTGTTTCAAGTCTGGATTCACCCTTATGTTAGAGCTTCTAGACAAACAAAAGCAAATGATCAAGAATGCCATTGAAGTAAAAGATATATTCTTTTGATAAATAGAGGATCTACAGCTGATAGAGTAAATGAAAGTCATAAATGCAACCAGAGGACCTTCAGATTTTGGGGAATATCCATGCATAGATGACTTCATACTGAGGGTAAGCAACCAGAAACTGAAGGGAATTGTGAGGAATTCAGGGACATATTAATGAGTATATTTTGTAGGGATTTTAATAGCTAGATGCTTGTGATTGGCAACATCACAGCACTAGTAATCCAAAGGCCCATGCAATTGTTATGGGAAGAGGTTTACATCTCTCAATCACAGCTGGTAGAATTTAGATTCAATTTATAAGATCACACTTCCAGATATGATAGACTTCATTGTGTTTTTATAATGTTATGATATTAAATATAACTGCCTCACATATTTTTATTGTTATAGATGTTCAAATAGTTAATATCAAATTTCTGTCCATTTATAAATGTCAGATGAATTCAGTGACCTTTTTGTTCCAAAATGTAGTTTAAAATGTGATGGTAGTGAGTCACAGTATATAAGCTGGTGAGTACAACCGTCACACAGGAAAATAAGAAATATCTATAATTGGGAATAGAAGTTAGGGAAGTAATTCTCTCTCTTCTGGGCTCTATCTCCATCGAGGATTAGTGGTGCTGGAAGAGCACAGCAGTTCAGGCAGCATCCAAGGAGCAGCGAAATCAATGTTTCGGGCAAAAGCCCTTCATCAGGAATAAAGGCAGTGAGCCTGTAGCGTGGAGAGATAAGCTAGGGGAGGGTGGGGGTGGGGAGAAAGTAGCATAGAGTACAATGGGTGAGTGGGGGAGGGGATGAAGGTGATAGGTCAGGGAGGAGAGGGTGGAGTGGATAGGTGGAAAAGGAGATAGGCAGGTACGACAAGTCCGGACAAGTCATGGGGACAGTGCTGAGCTGGAAGTTTGGAACTAGGGTGAGGTGGGGGAAGGGGAAATGAGGAAACTGCTGAAGTCCACATTGATGCCTTGGGGTTGAAGTGTTCCGAGGGGAAAGATGAGGCGTTCTTCCTCCAGGCATCTGGTGGTGAGGGAGCGGCGGTGAAGGAGGCCCAGGACCTCCATGTCCACGGCAGAGTGGGAGGGGGAGTTGAAATTTTGAGCCACGGGGCGGTGTGGTTGATTGGTGCGAGTGTCCTGGAGATGTTCCTTAAAACGCTCTGCTAGGAGGCGCCCAGTCTCCCCAATGTAGAGGAGACCGCATCGGGAGCAACGGATACAATAAATGATATTAGTGGATGTACAAGTAAAACTTTGATGAATCTGGAAGGCTCCCTTAGGGCCTTGGATAGAGGCGAGGGAGGAGGTGTGGGTGCAGATTTTACAGTTGCTGCAGTGGCAGGGGAAAGTGCCAGGATGGGAGGGTGGGTTGTAGGGGGACATGGACCTGACCAGGTAGTCACGGAGGGAACGGTCTTTGCGGAAGGCGGAAAGGGGTGGTGGGGTCTTTTTGGAGGTGGCGGAAATGTCGGCGGATGATTTGGTTTATGCGAAGGTTGGTAGGGTGGAAGGTGAGCACCAGGAGCGTTCTGTCCTTGTTACGGTTGGGGGGGTGGGGTCTGAGGGCGGAGGTGCGGGAAGTGGACAGGATGCGTTGGAGGGCATCTTTAACCACGTGGGAAGGGAAATTGCGGTCTCTAAAGAAGGAGGCCATCTGGTGTGTTCTGTGGTGGAACTGGTCCTCCTGGGAGCAGATATGGCGGAGGTGGAGGAATTGGGAATATGGGATGGCATTTTTGCAAGAGGTGGGGTGGGAAGAGGTGTAATCCAGGTAGCTGTGGGAGTCGGTGGGTTTGTAAAAAATGTCAGTGTCAAGTTGGTCGTCATTAATGGAGATGGAGAGGTCCAGTAAGGGGAGGGAGGTGTCAGAGATGGTCCAATAAATTTAAGGTCAGGGTGGAATGTATTGTTGAAGTTGATGAATTGCTCAACCTCCTCGCGGGAGCACGAGGTGGCGCCAATGTAGTCATCAATGTAGCGGAGGAAGAGGTGGGGAGTGGTGCTGGTATAATTACGGAAGATCAACTGCTCTACGTAGCCAGCAAAGAGACAGGCATAGCTGGGGCCCATACGTGTGCCCATGGCTACCCCTTTGGTCTGGAGGAAGTGGGAGGATTTGAAGTAGAAATTGTTAAGGGTGAGGACCAGTTCGGCCAAACGAATGAGAGTGTCGGTGGAAGGGTACTATTGGGGACATCTGGAGAGGAAAAAACGGAGGGCTTAGAGGCCCTGGTCATGGCTGATGGAGGTGTAGAGAGATTGGATATCCCGCAGGAACTGTAAAACCTGCGACCACACCTCCTCCCTCACCTCTATCCAAGGCCCTAAAGGAGCCTTCCACATCCATCAAAGTTTTACTTGTACATCCACCAATATCATTTATTGTGTCCGTTGCTCCCGATGAGGTCTCCTCTACATTAGGGAGACTGGGCGCCTCCTAGCAGAGCGCTTTAGGGAACATCTCCGGGACACCTGCACCAATCAACCACACCGCCCCGTGGCCCAACATTTCAACTCCCCCTCCCATTCTGCCGAGGATATGGAGGTCCTGGGCCTCCTTCACCGCCGCTCCCTCATCACCAGACGCCTGGAGGAAGAATGCCTCATCTTCCGCCTCGGAACACTTCAACCCCAAGGCATCAATGTGGACTTCAACGGTTTCCTCATTTCCCCTTCCCCCACCTCACCCTAGTTCCAAACTTCCAGCTCAGCACTGTCCCCATGACTTGTCCGGACTTGTCGTACCTGCCTATCTCCTTTTCCACCTATCCACTCCACCCTCTCCTCCCTGACCTATCACCTTCAGCCCCTCCCCCACTCACCCATTGTACTCTATGCTACTTTCTCCCCACCCCCACCCTCCTCTAGCTTATCTCTCCACGCTTCAGGCTCACTGCCTTTATTCCTGATAAAGGGCTTTTGCCCGAAACGTCAATTTCGCTGCTCTTTGGATGCTGCCTGAACTGCTGTGCTCTTCCAGCACCACTAATCCAGAATCTGGATTCCAGCATCAGCAGTCATTATTTTTACCTCTATCTCCATCTATCATTTACTTCTTATCCACCCCCCACCTTATATTCTGCATTAAAAAAAAACATTTTCCTAGCTACCATTTGTTCTGAGGATGGGTCGCTGGACCTGAAACATTCACTCTGATTTCTCTCTACAGATGCTGTCAGACCTGCTGAGCTTTTCCAGCAATTTCTGTTTTTGTTTCTGATTTCTTGCATCCATAGCTCTTTCGGTTCTTTTACTTACCTCGTAGGTTCACGAGGTCAATTGGCGGGATTACCTTACACTGAAAGACTGAAGCGACTGGGCTTGTATACCCTTGAGTTTAGAAGACTGAGAGGGGATCTGATTGAGACGTATAAGATGATGAAAGGATTGGACACTCTGGCAGCAGGAAACATGTTTCCGCTGATGGGTGAGTGCCGAACCAAAGGACACAGCTTAAAAATACGGGGTAGACCATTTAGGACAGAGATGAGGAGAAACTTCTTCACCCAGAGAGTGGTGGTTGTGTGGAATGCTCTGCCCCAGAGGGCAGTGGAGGCACAGTCTCTGGATTCATTTAAGAAAGAGTTGGATAGAGCTCTCAAAGATAGTGGAATCAAGGGTTATGGAGATAAGGCAGGAACAGGATATTGATTAGGAATGATCAGCCATGATCATATTGAATGGCGGTGCAGGCTCGAAGGGCAGAATGGCCTACTCCTGCACCTATTGTCTATTGTCTATTGTTTATTGTCTACTTTACTGCATTGATCAATTATGATATTTAGATTTGTCTGTGGCAATTATCCCCTGTCAGGAAGTAGTTGACACTACTTCAGTAATTGCTTTTAAAGCTAAGGTAGATACTTTTTTGAAAAATAAAGGAATTAAGGGATAAGATGGAAACATGGAAAAGTGGAGCTGAGTCTACGAAAAGGCTAACCATGATCGTATTGAGTGGTGGAGCAGGTTCGAAGGACCGGATGGCCTACTCCTGCTCCTAGTCCTTATGTTCCCAACAATTTGAAATTAAGAACATACATTTTGTCTGACACGCAATAAGATCATGACAGATCTACAGCTTAACTCCATTCATTATTTAGGTTCCACACCTTTACATCCTTGTCTGGGAAACCTTGGATTAGATCCAGGGTGATTTAACACTGATAAACTCCAAGCCAACAAAGTAGGAACAATTAAACTAAATCATGGTTTATCATTGGACCAATTTGACTTCATTTCTGAAGCTACTGGAGATTATTTGAAATATTTTTCAAATTAAATACTTTGATATACAACCTCTATTGATTTGCTTTGATTTGATATGATGTTCCAGTGAGGAATTTCTGATTGGTTTGACCTTGCTGATGGATATAATCGGTGTGTGGCTGATCAAAATATCAGCAATTCAACTAACACATATTTCCAATACACTTTGAACCAGCAGATAAATACATGGGTAGACCTAACTATTAATTCAAGAGATAGAAACAGAAAGTGTTGGAGAAATACCAGATCTGACAGCATCTACGGAGTGAGAAACTGAGTGTAAAATGTTAACACTATTTCTCTCTCCACAGATTCTGCCAGACCTGCTGAGTTCTGCAGTACTTTGCCTTTTTCAGATCTCCAGCATCTGCAGTATTTTACTTTTATTTTAAGGAAAGTACATTTATCCTATTTAGTTCCCCTTGCATATGCTAATGTTCAATGTGAACGAATATACAAATTTTCCAACATAAAGAGATTATTAGGGCACTGTAGGACATGAAAATCAGATTACAATTTTTGAAGGATGTTTAGAAACATTTTCCTATAGTTTTCCGACTTGGAGTTGCAGGGATCGATGTGGAGTCCGCACCATCATCAGAAGTTGAACAAATGTGTAGCCTTTTCTTTTGTATGCTGCGTCCACTGTTTGGCATGCAAGTGTTCCTGTGTTACAGCTTTACCAAGTTAACACTTCATTTAAAGTGGACCTGCTGCTGCTGGCTAAACCCCCTATATAATTTATTGAGAGAAAGTGAGGTCTGCAGATGCTGGAGATCAGAGCTGAAAATGTGTTGCTGGAAAAGCGCAGCAGGTCAGGCAGCATCCAAGGAACAGGAGAATCGACGTTTCGGGCATACGCCCTTCCTGAAGAAGGGCTTATGCCCGAAACGTCGATTCTCCTGTTCCTTGGATGCTGCCTGACCTGCTGTGCTTTTCCAGCAATATAATTTATTGAACCAGGATTATTCCCAGACTTGATGGTAAAGGTAGACTGGGAGATACATTGGGCCGTAGTGTTACAGATTGTGGTTGAATACAATTCTGCTGCTAATGATGACCAGCAGAACTTGATCGATGTCCAGATTTAAGTTCCTAGAATCCCTACAGTGTGGAAGTAGACCCTCTGAAGAGTATCCCACTCAGACTGGCCCCAATCCCTGTAATAGTACATTTCCCATAGCTAATCCACCTAACCTGCACTTCCCTGGACACTATGGTTTGGAGATGCTGGTGTTGGATTGGGGTGTACAAAGTTAAAAATCACACACCACCAGGTTATAGTCCAACAGGTTTAATTAGAAACACTAGTTTTCAGACAGCAGCATGCCAAAAGTTAGGACTTCTAATTAAACCTGTTGTTGTGTGAAATTTAACACTGACCACTATGAACAATTTAGATTAAATTACTTACAGTGTGGAAACAGGCCCTTCAGCCCAACAGATCCAAATTGACCCACTGACACGCAACCCACCCAAAACCATTCCCCTACATTTACCCCTTCACCTAACAATACGGGCAATTTAGCATGGCCAATTCATCTCACCTGCACATTTTTGGACTGTGGGAAGAAACCCACACAGACACAGGGGGCACATACAAACTCCATGCAAACTGTTGCACAAGGGTGGAATCACACCCAGGTCCCTGGTGCTGTGAAACATCACTGCTAACCACTGAGCCACCATGCTACTCTCAATACTATATTTGTTTAAAGTCTGGTGGTAGTTCCACACATCATGATGACAGGCATGCTCGATGTGAAATCAGGATTTTGCTCCCACAAGGACTGTACAGTGGACGCTTCGTCAACACACTTTGGAATCTTTGGAAAGGGTTCAGAGAAGATTTACTAGGACATTGCCTGGTATGGAGGGAATGTCTTATGAGGAAAGGCTGAGGGACTTGAGGTTGTTTTCATTAGAGAGAAGAAGGTTGAAAGATGACTTAATTGTGACATATAAGATAATCAGAGGGTTAGAAGGTTGGACAGTGAGAGCCTTTCTCCTTGAATGGTGCTAGCTGGCACGAAGGGACATAGCTTAAACTGGGGAGTAATAGATATAGGACAGATGTCAGAGGTAGTTTCGTTACTCCGAGAGTAGTAGGGGTGTGGAACGCCCTGCCTGCAACAGTAGTAGACTCACCAACTTTAAGGGCATTTAAATGGTTATTGGATAGACATATGGATGAAAATGGAATAGTGTAGGTTAGATGGGCTTCAGATTGGTTGGCGCAACATCGAGGGCTGAATGGCCTGTACTGTGCTGTAATGTTCTATGTTCTACTGTGGATGGACACTTCTGCAACAGATTGAGGACAAGCCAAATAGGTATTTTCCTCTTGCTGGTTCCCTCATTACCTACTGCAGACCCAATCTAGGTGCTATGTCCTTCAGGACTTGGACAGTTTAGTCAGTAGTGGTTCTTGGAAGTTCCCCCAATCAGAGTACATTCAGAGTACATTCTGTGCCCTTGTTGCCTTCAGTGTTCAACATGATCCTCAACTGAGAGGGCTGTCTGGCCATAGGTGCTAAGCAACAGAAGGTTTCCTTGCCCATGTTTGATCTGATGCTATGAGACTTCACAGATTCCAAAATCAGTGCTGAGAATTCCCACGGTAACTTCTTCAGGACTGATTACCACACTGCTGCCACTTCTGATGGGTCTGTCCAGCTGCTGGGACAGGACATACCCAAGGATGATAATAACTGTGTCTGGGATAATATCTGTAAGGAATGATTCTGTTGCAGTGACTATGTCAGTCTGTTGCTTGACTATGTCAGTGGATCAGCTTCCTCAAGGTTGGCATAAGTCTCTGGATGTTAGAAAGGAGGACTTTACTTTATTGACTGCGCTGTCTTTGCCACTGTGTATTCAGGTGGCCCAACCAGTTTCATTCATGTTGTGATTTGATATAATCAAGTGGCTTACTCAGCCATTTCACAGTTGTGAGTGAACCAATTTACCGTGGGCCTGGAGTTACATGTAGGCCAAATCAGCTAAGGAATCCCTTTCCTAAAGGCCGAAATCATCTGGGGTTTTTTATGACGATCAACATTAGTTACAATGTCACCATTAGACCGCCTTTCAATTGAGTGTTGTTGTAGCAGCTCTCCTCCAAGCACATAGAGTATTGTATTGCCTTATAATTCAAATCTAATACCATCTTATTATTAGCACTCTCTGCTTCTGTAACTGTCTATGATCTAGAATTTCCTAGAGAAAGATAAGGGCAGATAGAGGTCCCCGGGTAGGAAAGTTGTTGAAAACAAGAGGTTATTTTACAGAGAGTTTCTGAAAAAACTTGAAGACTGAAAGTGACTTGCAGTACACTAATTACTTAACTTTCTGGATTTAAAGTATGTGATGCTTTTTTCAAAGAATTTCAATTCAGATTGATCTTGTAAATAAACAGAGTTTTCCTCTGGAAACCCCCTTGTTCATGTACTTTGACACTGTGCAATGTTGGCTTGGTAGGTTGAGAGATCTGTGTGCTCTGATGATCATTTGGGTGGCATTGTTAGGAGTTTTTTGATCTTGGCAGGCCTCATGGGAGTAAGCTCAGATAGGAGTATGAGGTTAAGTATGCTCCAAAACAGTCCTCAATAGTAGAACACACCAAGGAAGACACAGTGCCTCACTAGATGTGAAGGTGGGTGAATACTGCATCAACAAGGTGGTCTCAGTCATTATGGCTCAGCATATCAACAACTTCTGACTGCCAACCCATCTAGATCACGTGGATCATTACTGTGTGCCATGGTCCCTACATTTAACAAATTAATGCATCAGCTTCTACCAGGGTTCATCTGCCAAGTCCTGTGGAGAACTGGTGATGGGGGCAGGGCTGTTAATCTGAGAGTTTTCCATTGAGAATCTGTATGCAGGCAACAGATCCATGAAGTTCATTGCGCACCATGGATGTAAGGACAAAGAAGAGTCTGGGCAGCAGTAATTGTGACTATGAGCAGTTCTCTTCAGGGTACATTCCAACAACTCAATGCTGACACCCAAAGACAAATCTGGAAGATAAAGAATGTGTGGTGGGAAGTGAAAGTCCAAAATATCCAACAAAAGGCTGACTGTCAGCCAGCCGAGATTGTTTTGAACTTACCAGGGCTGTCTGTAGCCCCAAGGTCAAATGGACAAAATCCCTGTCACTTGCAAAATGATATCTCCCCTCTTAAGGATAACGATATTATCCATCAACACAGGAAACTCCTCAATCGTAAATCCACAATGGCATTCCCCTGTACCCTGTGGTCAAATCCCTGAGTCAATCATCTTCAATTGGAGGAATGCTGCAATCAATCAAACAGATGAAAAGCTACAAAGCCTACGGCCCTGATGGTATTCTAGCCGAGCTCTTCAAATCTGGTGCGCTTTTGCTCACATTAAAATTCCATGTGCTCATCCAACAAATTTGGAAGGAAAGAACACACTCCCCTTTCCTCCCCACCCTTCCTCCAACTCCTCCCACTCCTACTTGCTGCCATCACTTATTTCTTATCCTTTACAAGCCTCTTAGTTAGAATGGTTATTTTTTTTTTGCATCTACCAGGCCACAGTGACCAACAGACCTATTTAGCCATAACATTTCAGTCTCTTAATCCTCTCTTCACACTTCATTAGGAACATCAATACATGTTTGGGACAATATATGGGCTGCTGGAAGTCTGAAAATTGAATCCAACCTCTGTTCTGCACCAGTGTCTACAGTAATAAAATGTTCTTAACTAATGTCAAGTCACCTGATTTCCTCTCAATAATAAAACCATTTTTGTGAAATGGACTTCTAATAAAATTTAATTTTCCCACTCTCTTGCAGACTGTTTCAACTCTGAATGTGCCTTTCTTGTTAACCGAACCTCTCTCCTTTCAGAGGATAAGATTAGTTAGGCTGCAAAGCAATAGATTAACAGTGTCCTTTTTAGTGAATCGGGCCAGCTAGAATTCCACTCTCAAAGGGAATTTCATTTTTCTTGTCTCCCCTTTTCCCAAATGCAACATCCCATCCATCAAACCAACAGTGAACTGGTGAAATGCAAGTCCAGGAGTGGGACCTCTTGAGGGTCAACTCTCCGTACAACTTTCCTCTGATAATTATAGAACCACACCACACCAATTTCCAAAATTCAAAGTTAAACTCAGCACGAAAATTACAGCAATTTGAGCGATTACCATTCAACAAACTACTTAGGAGGCCTGTTTCTTTTAGCCAAATCTATTATGAACATGGCAGTTGTTTCTTCTAAAACACAAGTGCAGTACTTTCTGACATTTATAATATTGTCTACATTTCTAGCTCTAGATTTTGTAAAACTTTAGTTGCTTGCTCGAAATCAGCAAACTTCTCTTCGGTTTTATGATACTTAAGACATCCGCCAGCTATTTAGGATAATGCTGTTTCAATATCATGGGCTATATTTTGCAATGAAAATGCTGTATTAATTGTTCTTTTATGTTTAGCTTATTCAAAACTTCATTTGGAAATATTACTGCTCAGTGGTTAGCACTGCCGCTTCACAGCACCAGGGTTCCAGGTTTGATTCCAGCCTCAGGTGACTGTCTGTGTGGAGTTTGCACATTCTCCCCGTGTCTGCGTGGATTTCCTCCCACGGTCCAAAGATGTGCAGGTCAGGTGAATTGCCATGCTAAATTGCCTGCAGTGTTAGGTGCATTAGTCAGAGGGAAATGGGACTGGGTGGGTTACTCTTCGGAGGGTTGGTGTGGACTTGTTGAGCTGAAGGGCCTGTTTCCACACGGTAGGGAATCTAATCTCTCAGTTATAGGATAAATAAGTGAAGACAATAATCAGGAGAACACATACTTCTACAAAGTTGTGTTAACTCAATGTTATTACAATTACACAACTTTTCCTTGAGTCTTTTGACTGTTTGGGAAACTAAAATTATGAAAAGATATATTTTATTAAGAGTTTCCATGCTAGTCAGGAGGCTGCAGGTCAATCCATATCTAACAGTCTGCTCGGAAAACCTATTCACATTTTAACAACTGTCTCAATCTGAAACATTTTAAAATATCCAACTCTCAACATTTAAAAACATCGGTTTGCTCTATCTTTCAATGTTAAATGCTGGTTATTTTTTTAAAAATCCAGGATTCAAATCTGAGTCTGCATCTCTGCCAAAAACTAATTAGTCCCTAAATTTCATTGCAATGTACCATGATGTTTTGGCATTTTTGTTAACAGGCAAACACACTAACAAATAGGTGTGGTTCTATAATTATCAGAGGAAAGTTGTACGGAGAGTTGACCCTCAAGAGGTCCCACTCCTGGACTTGCATTTCACCAGTTCACTGTTGGTTTGATGGATGGGATGTTGCATTTGGGAAAAGGGGAGACAAGGAAAATGAAATTCCCTTTGAGAGTGGAATTCTAGCTGACTGATTCACTAAAAAGGACACTGTTAATCTATTGCTTTGCAGCCTAACTAATCTTATCCTCTGAATGGAGAGAGGTTCGGTTAACAAGAAAGGCACATTCAGAGTTGAAACAGTCTGCAAGAGAGTGGGAAAATTAAATTTTATTAGAAGTCCATTTCACAAAAATGGTTTTATTATTGAGAGGAAATCAGGTGACTTGACATTAGTTAAGAACATTTTATTACTGTAGACACTGGTGCAGAACAGAGGTTGGATTCAATTGTCAGACTTCCAGCAGCCCATATATTGTCCCATATATTGATAATATATACTGCTGTAAAAGTGCTGTATATATTATCAATTTAAACTTTCAAATGATGTGTTACATATGATGTAGATGTGGAAGGAAAAGTAATTTAAGCTCAAAAGATTAAAAATTGGTGTACATACAAGTTGAAATTTAAAAAGCTTTTTGCGAAAATATTGTGTAAGACAAAAAACATTTCAAAAGGAGTAGAAATACTGGCATAATTTGGGAATAGTTGAAACAAAAGGTCAGTGGGAATATTGCCATCACAATCTACCAGCAATAAGCACAGATGAAAAAGTAATTAAAAAGCAAAAGAAACATTAGCATGTTTTAATTATACATTAAATGTAGCAGGAAGGAATAAAGGAGGCAACAGCAGGAACATCCAAGGGAACTTATGTAAGCAAAAAAATCACCATTGTACAGAAAGAACATCGCTCCTGAGAGACTGCCTCTACCCAAGATCTGTAGAACAGGAAAATTTGATAGCAATCTGGTTCTTTGAATATAAATTCACGCATGTGTATTATAATTCATTGCAAACCAATGTAACATCAAGCATATAATTTCAAAATAATTAGCCTAATGCATTCTTTCGGTAGTTATGACAAATTTGGGCATTTGGTGAGTCTTTGGAAAACAATGATAACTGAAATCACGGTTTAAAAGTAATTTCAGTAAAATGGGCTGAACTAATACAACAGAACAAAGGACATGTTAAGAAAACTGTAACTTAAATATATTGGAAAATGTAGTTACATATGACTTATTAAAATTACAAAACGTATGGCGACAATGTATGCAATCTTGGTTAAAGTGTTTGGGAAAGCAATGGTCAGACGAAGGATTCAGCTAAAAGTAGGGGGTGACTTGGTTCCAAAGCAGGAAATAAATGAAAGCATGCTGCATGATCTGTTATAATTTTGCAATCTGGAATAAATACGAGAGTGAACCAGATAAGCCAAATGACATTTTGAGAAAAAAACTTCTGTACACTGTTTTAAATTTTGCTGATGCCTGGAAACAAATGGAATCTCGAGGGTTGGGCTAATTAGAGTGAATGTTTCAGACCCTGCACTTTCTGAGGCCCCATGCTGGAACTGCGGACCCCTGGGAGATACCAGAGCCATTGTAATTATACATCAGAAATAAAAATGGGAATACATAAGAAACAGTGGTGAAAAGTAATCATAGCAAAGTTAAACCTTCAGACTAGGAGATCTTGGTTAGGAATAGCTGAAGAGTCCTGCGAGGAGATGGGTGTCACAGTGTGATGTTCCCTTTTTGCTCCAGGAGATGGGGGAGGCAACACCACGTAATTTGCCCTGAGCCTTGCATAACAGCCCTCTCCACCCTCCTCAGCATGGCTCCACCTGGAAGGATTCAGTACTTATTTTCAGTTGAGGCATTTATAGAGCAGAGACTGGGAATGCTTGAGTGAGTAACTTATCTGAAACCCCACTATCATCATCCTAGGGCTACCTGAAGAAAGGTTACACCCGAAATGTCGACTTCTCCTGTTGCTGCCAGGCTTGTTATGTTCTTCCAGCCTCCTGCCTGGCTACTTTGGATTCCAGCATCTGCATTTTTTTTCTCTCTAAATAACTTCTTGGCAGCCAGCGACATCTACATCCCACAAATGGAAAAAAAATTACCAGAAACTGAACTAGATGAGGTTTATAAATATACAATGTACTACAAAAGCAGATCAGAGGCAAGGCATCCTACAACAAGTAACTCACCAGCTGACCCCCCAAAGCCCGTCCACCATCTACAAGGCACCAAGTCAGGAGTGTGATTGAATGCTCCCCGCATGCCTGGATGGGTGTAGTTCCAACAACACTCAAGAATGTCCAGGGCAAAGTAGTCCACATGATTGGCAAAGCACTCACAAACATTCACTCCCTCCACCACTGACAGTCATTAGCAGCAGTGTGTACCATCTACAGGATGCAGAAATTCACCAAGGCTCCTGCGACAACGCCTTCCGAACCCATGACCTCTTCTACCTGGATAAACACGAACGGCAGATACATTGGAACATCATCACCTGCAAGGCACAGATCATCCTGACTTGGACGTGTGCAATTGCTGCACATTCAACATTAATGGATCACAATCTTGGAAGTTCCTCCCTAGTAGCATTACAAATCTACTTCCAGCACACGGACTACAGTAATTCAGGAAGGCAGTTCAGCATCACCATCTCACGGGCAACAAGGGTAATAAGTAATCGACCAGTCAATGATTCTTATATCCTATGAATGAATAATAATGTTTGTCTATTTAGCTGCACTTTTGCATAATAATCACTAAAGTTTTGAATGAAAAGCTTGAAATTTCAAGAAAATCATATATAACTAAATGAACAATATCAGATGAAGAAACTAGACAGTTTTAAAATTGGAGTTATTAGGCCAAAGGATTGAAATAGAAAAGATTGCAGACATCAAGAGAAGAGCAGAGGAATGGAATTGTCCTTGGAAGAGCTTGTAGTGACTTAATGAAAGCAAGATTGCTCTCCTAGAGTAGTTCTCTTCAAGGAGTAAATAACTCACTAAGGAGTTATTGTCATTTTTTATATGAATTACAGATATAAGCTTTTCAAAATGGCATAGTGATAATATCACAAAGATAATTAGATTACTTACAGTAATCTTCGGCCCAACAAGTCCACAGCGCCCCGCCGAAGCGCAACCCACCCATACCTCTACATTTACCCCTTACCTAACACTACTGGCAATTTAGCATGGCCAATTTACCTGACCTGCACATCTTTGGACTGTGGGAGGAAACCGGAGCACGCGGAGGAAACCCACGCAGACACGGGGAGAACGTGCAAACTCCACACAATCAGTGGCCTGAGGCGGGAATTGAACCCGGGTCTCTAGCGCTGTGAGGCAGCAGTGCTAACCACTGTGCCACCATGCCGCCCACAAATGTCCCCCTGATAAACATAACTTTTTGTTAATGTGTTGATCTTAAAGTGCACTTCCAGCATTACTAATGAGAGAAACATTCCAATCAGATTCATTTTCACATACATTGTCCCAATGTACAGCTGTTCAAACACTTTTGGATTGAATTTTCTTGAATCTTTTGAATCATAAAGCCAAGAATTACAATGAGTCAAAACTACACAGCAATGAATTTTGTGAATACTGGCTTCTGTTTCGTTGTTTGACACCAGTGTGTGTATATTCATGCCCAAACTCTGGTCAGAGTCCAACAAATGACAAAATAATTTCAAACATTTCTCAGGTTGGTAACCAAGGTACAGAAAGTTCACATTTAGCTTTGGCCTATTAGAGAAATTTTGCTTCAACACCAATAATTAGGACTGGAAGTGTCATTAGACATTGTGAGATTCATATTGTCATTTCTTACAACATTGACTCCAGGCCTTCATGCAGACCCCGGGCACTGACACTTCAGTGTCATTCTGAATGTTCACTCTATGAGACTTTGCGAGTAGAAGGTTACTTTTTTATAATTTAATTTGATACTTATTTTCTTCACAAGTGTGGGAACTTAGGCACTTAAATACAAATTTAGAGAGTAGGGTGGAATGATTTAATTTTGTTTTGCAAAGTTAAGCCCTATGGGACCTAACTCGAGTATTACCATTAACTCTTATGGGATTCAGTACTTCATTTAAAGTCATTTCATTTAAAGTTATGATTTTCTGAAACTGGACCCCAACTTTCGATCACTATATGTTACGTCCATGATTTCTTAGAGTCATAGAGATGCACAGCACAGAAACAGACCCTTCGGTCCAACTTGTCTAAGCCGACCAGATATCCTAACCTAATCTAGTCCCATTTGCCAGCACCTGGCACGTATCCCTCTAAACCCTTCCTATTCATATACCCATCCAGATGCCTTTTAAAGCTTCTAATTGTACCAGCCTTTACCACGTCCACTGGCAGCTCATTCCATACACCCACCACCCTGTGTATGAAAAAGTTACCCCTTAGGTTCCTTTTATATCTTTCCCCTTTTACCTTAAACCTATACCATCGAGTTCTGGATGCCCCCACCCCAAGGAAAAGACCTTGTCTATTTATCCTATCCTATAAACTCCTATAAGGTCACACCTCAGTCTCTGACACTCCAGGGAAAACAGCCCCAGCCTTTCAGCCTCACCCTATAGCTCAGATCCTGAACCCCTGGCAACATGCTTGTAAATCTTTTCTAATAATTTCAAGTTCCACAACATCCTTCCAATAGGAAGGAGACCAGAACTGCACACAATATTCCAAAAGTGGCCTAACCAATGTCCTGTGCAGCCGCAACATGACCTCCCAACTCCTGTACTCAATACTCTGACCAATAAAGGAAAGCATACTAAACACCTTCTTCACTATTCTATCTACCTGTGACTCTACTTTCAAGAAACTATGAACCTGCACTTCAAGATCTCTTTGTTCAGCAACACTCCCAAGGACCTTACCATTAAGTGTACAAGTTCTGCTCTGATTTGCTTTTCCAAAATGCAGCACCTCACATTTATTTAAATTAAACTCCATCTGCCTCTCCCCAGCCCATTGGCCCATCCGATCAAGATCCTATTGTAATTTGAGGTAACCTTCTTTACTGTCCACTACACTTCCAACGTTGGTGTCATCTGCAAACTTATTAACTATGCCTCCTTTGTTCACATCCAAATCATTTATATAAATGACAATAAGTTGTGGACCCAGCACCAATCCTTGAGGTGCATCACTGGTCACAAGCCTCCAGTCTGAAAAGCAACTTTCCACCACTACCCTCTGGCTTCTACCTTTAATCCAGTTTTCACTGTATTCCATGAGATCTAACCTTGCTAACTAGTCTACGATGAGGAACCTTGCCGAACGCCTTACCAAAGTCCATATACAGAGGAACCTCAATTATCTGAATGACATGGGAAGGGAGTATTTTTGTTCGGATAATCGAATGTTCAGATAATTGAATGTTGAAATAATTGAATGCTGAATAACACAGAGAGGACAAACGTTGGGATCTTGCGATTTTGTTCGGATAATCCGAAATTCGGATAATCTGAATACCGAATAATTGAGATTCCTCTGTAGATCATGTCTACAGCTTTGCCCTCATCAATCCTCTTTGTTACTTCTTCAAAAAAACTCAATCAGGTGTGTGTGACATAATGTTCCACGTACAAAGCCATGTTGACTATCCCTTGCCTTTCCAAATACATGCAAATCTTGTCCCTCAGGATTCACTCCAGCAATTTGCCCACCACCGATGTCAGGCTTACGAGTCTACAGTTCCTTGGCTTTTCCTTCCCACCTTTCTTAAACAGTGGCACCATGTTAGTCAACCTCCAGTCATCCGGCACCTCAGCTGTAACTATCGATGATACAAATATCTCAGCAAGGGGCCCAGCAATCACTTCCCTAGCTTTCCACAGAGTTCTAGGGGACACTTGATCACGTCCTGGGGATTTATCCACTTTTATGCATTTCAAGATATCCAGCACATCCTCTTTGGTAATATGGGCATTTTTCAAGATGTCACCATCTATTTCCCCACATTCTACATCTTCCATATCCTTCTTTCTGCAAGATGGGTTGAGAACATGCTTTTGCATCTTTTGAAGGCATTTCATTTTCTTTTTATTGGGCCATTTAGGCCAGAGAAAATGTTCTGTCATGAAAGCAGTTAACTAGTTGCAATCTTCACCTCTGCACTTTAAGCACACCTAAAGTCTGTTTCACTGTCATCCAATGGCATCGCAGATCTATCAATAATACATAGACCTTATGGAAGGCAGAGTGCTATGTGAATGGTGATAGATTGGGAAAAGATGAGGTAAAATGAGACCTGTGTGTCCTTGTACACCAGTTACTGAAAAGGAACATGCAGGAGCAGTAGACAGTTTAAAAAAAAGTAAATGATAAGCTAATTTGATTTATTATTGTCATGTATTGAGACGTAGTGAAAAGTATTGTTTTGCATGCCAAGCCATACCTTTTGTAAGTATATCAGGGTCATAGAACAGAATGCAGAATATAGTGTTACAGCTACAGAGAAGTTGCAGAGAAAGATCAACTTGAATGTGAAAGGTCTATTCATAAGTCTGATAACAGTGGGGAAGAAGCTGTTCTTAAATCTATTCATACATGTTTTCAAAACTTTTGTTCCTTCTACCTGATGGAAGAGGGTGGAAGAGAGTGTAAACGAGGTGGGAGATATCTTTCATTATGTTGGTTGCTTTCCTGAGGCAATGGGAAGTGTAGATGGAGTCAATGGAAGGAAGACTGACTTTTGTGATGGACTGACTGTGTGTTCACAACTCTCTATGATCATGGGCAGAGCAGTTGCTAGACCAAGCTGTGATGCATCTAGATAGGATGCTTTCTGTGGTGCATCTGTAAAAATTAGTAAGCATCATTGTGGACGTGTAGAATTGCCTTAGCAGAGGCGTTTCTTGACTGTAGCGTTGATACGAATGGACCAGGATAGATTGTTAGTGATACTTACTCCTCGGAATGCAAAGGTCTCAACCACCTCCACCTCAGCACCATTGATACAGAGACGGGTGTATCCTTCACTCCATTTCCTGACGTTGATGACCAGATCTTCATTTTGCTGACATTGAGAGAGAGATTGTTGTCTTTACACCATGCTGCTAAGCTCTCTACCTCTTTTCTGTACTCTGTCTTGTCATTGACCGACTACATAGTGTCATCAGCAAATTTGTAAATTGAGTTTGAGCTGAATTTGGCCAGAGTCATGAATGTATAAGAATTATAGTAAGAGGCTGAGTACACAGTTGAAACTTTATTGCTGGAACAGCACAGCAGGTCAGGCAGCATCCAGGGAACAGGAGATTCGACGTTTCGGGCACAGGCCCTTCTTCAGGAATGAGCACTCTCTGCTCATTCCTGAAGAAGGGCCTGTGCCCGAAACGTCGAATCTCCTGTTCCCTGGATGCTGCCTGACCTGCTGTGCTGTTCCAGCAATAAAGTTTCAACTTTGATCTCCAGCATCTGCAGACCTCACTTTCTCTCTGCTGAGTACACAGCCTTGCGGGGCACTGGTGTGGAGGAGCTGTTGCCTATCCTTGTTGGTTCAAGAAGGTGAGGATCCAGTAGCAGAAAGGTGAGCAGAGGCCGAGGTCTTGGAGTGTGGAAATTAGGTTGGTTGGAATTATTGTGTTGAAGGTAGAGCTAAAGTCAATAAATAGGAATCTGATGTAGGCGTTCTTGTTATCAGATGTTACAGGGATGAGTGTAGGCCAGGGAGATGGCATCTGTCATGGACTTAGTGAGATGGTACGTGAATTGTAGCAGATCAAAGCAATCTGGGAGACTG
Source organism: Chiloscyllium plagiosum (assembly GCF_037043375.1). NCBI lineage: Eukaryota > Metazoa > Chordata > Chondrichthyes > Orectolobiformes > Hemiscylliidae > Chiloscyllium > Chiloscyllium plagiosum. The sequence continues at coordinate 44,063,559 of NW_028270147.1, read as the reverse complement.
AAATTGATGTGGGCCATTACTAACTTCGCGAAGTACTTCATAATGATGGATGTCAGAGTTACTGGGCATTAATCATTAAGGCACGTTGCCTGATTTTTCTTTGGCACTGGAATAATGGTGGTCTTCTTGGAGCAGGTGGGGTCTTCAGATCATAGTATGGAATTATTGTGTTGAAGGCGGAGCTAAAGTCAATAAATAGGAATCTGATGTATGTGTTCTTGTTATCCAGATGTTACAGGGATGAGTGTAGGCCAGGGAGAAGGCATCTGCCATGGGCCTAGTGAGATGGTACGTGAATTGTAACAAATAAAGGCAATCTGGGAGGCTGGAGTTGATGTGGGCCATTACTAACTTTTCGAATTTCTTCATAACGATGGATGTCAGAGCCACTGGGCATTAATCATTAAGGCACGTTGCCTGATTTTTCTGTGGCACAGGAATGATGGTGGTCTTCTTGAAGCAGGTGAGGACTTCAGATCATAGTAAGGAGATGTTAAAGATGTCAGCCAGTTGGTTTCTGGGGATTCAATCTTAAGAAGGCTGAGCTGACGTCTGCCAATGGCAAATGACATCCTTTTACTGACTTTCTTATCAAGACGAGCGTAGAATGCATCGAACTCCTCGGGGAGGGATGCATTGTTGCCAGTGATTCTATTCGATTTCACTTTGTAGCCCAGTTTATTGTGTAAGCCTTACCACAGGTGATGTGTGTTATTGTGGTTAGCTTGGGACTCTAGTCTGGCATTGTCTCTTGGCATTCCTGAAGGCTGAGGATCATACGTAATCTGCCCCTCGATAGGTCCGGGTTACCTGACTTGAACGCCTCAGACTTGGACTTCAGTAGGGAGTGGATCTCCTAGTTCATCCATGGTTTCTGGTTGGGGAATGCTCGGAGTAACTTCTGTAGCATGCAGTCTTTTACACACTTACTGAGGACGTCTCTGACAGTAATGGCCTACACATTTAGGTTGGTCACTGAGTTTTTGAATATGAACCACTCCACTGACTCCGAGCAGCCACATAGGAGCTGGTCCATTACCTCAGACCAGTATAGTATAACTTTCTGTACTGATCCTCACGCTTTGGTTTCTGATTGTCAGTCAAGGAAAGGAGCACAGCCTTCTGTCTGATTTGGTTAGATTAGGTTAGATTACTTACAGTGTGGAAACAGGCCCTTCAGCCCAACAATTCCACATCGACCCTCTGAAGAGCAACCCATCCAGACCCATTCCCCTACATTTATGCCTTCACCTAACACTATGGGCAATTTAGCATGGCCAATTCACCTAACCTGCACATTTTTGGACTGTGGGAGGAAACCCACACAGATTAGGGGAGAATGTGCAAACTCCACACAGACAGTTGTCTGAGGCAGGAGTTGAACCCGGGTCTCTGGTGCTGTAAGGCAGCAGTGCTGACCAATGTGCCATAGTGCCGCCCAAATGTGAGTGGGGAATCGAGCAGTAGATCTTTGATGGTTGTAGCAATGCTCCAGGGTGTTTGGGTCTCTGGTGTGACAAGAGATGTGTTGGTGGTATCTTGGCAGCACACTCTTGAGTCTGGCCTGGTTGAAGTCACTGGCTATAATAAACAAGGCCTTGGGGTATTCTGTCTGAAGGTGATTTGTAACAGTGTAGATTTCAAGCACGTTCTTTAATTCTCCATGGGGTGGGATGTAAGCTGCTATCAGGATTGCAGAATTAAACTCCTGGAGCAGACAATGGGAATGGCCATTAGATATTCTCAGTCGAGGGAGCAATAACTCATCAGGGTCATCATGTCTGAGCACCATGAGTGTTGATCAGGGGGTGCCCCTTCTGCCCTTTGCCTTGCCCAGGAACAACATGTGGTCCATCCAATGGAATGAGAAGCCCTCAGGTTGTAAGGCACAATAAGGAGAAGCAGGATTGATCCATGTATCTGTAAAACAGACCACACAACAGTCCCTAATTCCCTTAGGTAGCTGAGTCAAGCTTTAAGTTCATCCAGCTTATTTGTAATGGCTTGGACATTTGCCAGGAGTATGCTGGGGGAGGGGACTTGAAACCATGTTCTTTCAGTCTTAACTGTAAACCAGCATGTCTCCCATATTTCCTGGGTAAGCGGCGGCTTCTGGTTGGGCCCATGAGTTGGAGTGGATGCTCTGCAGTTCTGGTGGGTAAGTGAGTCTGCCCAATGGGGTCCTGGGCACTGGCCACTGCCTTGGGTGCTCCAGGAGGTCTTGTTCTTGGTTGGGTCGAGCCTCCACATGGTTGGATGGGACATCAGGTCCATTCCACAGAATCGAGTTACCAATCGATATCTGGCTTTGGCCTTTGTGAAGCCGGTACATGGCTGGTCATTTTGTTGCTATGGTTGCATTTCCAATGTCAGCATTCAGGCACAGTCGGGCACTCTGGGAGATCCTACTCACTGTCAGGTCAGGTCCAGTCAGGTCTTTGGTTGTTTCAGAGGTCGAAAGCTTGCCAGAGCTGTAAGTAAATGTAAAAGAACATTGTTAGTAATTCTGACAGACTAACAATTGAGATTTAAAAGGTTGGAATGATTACAAATATGTGAGGGGATGATCTGCTTAAACGAGCTTGCAAAGAGTCACCTGGGTCCAGCACCATAGTGTCATAGAGGCATACAGTATGGAAACAGGCCCTTCAGCCCAACTAGTCCACGCCAACACACCAACCATGTTCCAAACTAAACTAGTCCCATTTGTCTGCATTTGGCCCATATCCCACCAAACCTTTCCTATTCAAGTAATTATCCAAATATATTTAATGTTGTAACCGTACTTGCATCTGCCACTTCCTCTGGCAGTTCATTTCATACATGAACCACTCTCTGTGTAAAAAAAGTTGCCCCTCTTATCCTTTTTAAAACTTTTTCTTCTCACTTTAAAAATATGCCCCTAGTTTTGAACTCGCCTACCCTGGGGAAAAGACCCTCCTCATTCACCTTATCTATTCCCTTCATGATTTTATAAACCTCTATAAGGCTACCCTTCAACCTCCTATGCTCCAGTGAAAAAAGTCCCACCCTTTCCAGCCAATTTTTATAACTCAAATACTTCATTCCCAGCAACATCCTGGTAAATCTTTTCGAAACCCTCTCCAATTTAACAATATCCTCCCTTTAGCAGGATGATCAGACCTGCACAGAATACTCCAGAAGAGCCATGTTGATCTTGCATAGCATGGGAGTAATGATCATTTGCTGCAATTGTAAGCTTCACCTGAAGTACTGTGTGCAGTTTTGGTCTCCTTACCTGAGGAAGGATGTTCTGGCTGTGAAAAGAGAAGAACAAAGGTTTACCAAACTGATTCCTGGGATGACAGAACTGACATACAGAGACTGGATCATTTTGACTATGTTCACTGGAGTTCAGAGAAGCAGGGTGGGGGAAACCTCATAGAGACAAACAAAAATCTGACAGAACCATGCAACAGAATAAACATAGCAAGGATCATCAGGGACCCCAGGACCAGGGATCACAGTTTAAGAATACAGGGTAGGCTGTTTAGCACTGAGATGAGGAGAAATGTCTTAATCTAGAGAGTGATGAGCCTGTGGAGTTCTCTGCTACAGGAAACATTTGAATCCAAAATATTGAATATTTTCAATAAGGAGGTAGATATAATCTTTAGATATAGTTCTTCAGGCTAATGTAGTCAGAGGCTACAGGCAGACAGTGGAAACAGGGGACTGAGTTGGTTGATTACCATTGATCATACTGAGTGGCATAGCAGACTTGAATGTCCAAATGACTTCCTCCTGCTCTTATTTTCTATGTTTCTCAGCTGCAGTTTGAGAAAACAGGTCACCATCATGTTCTAAAACTTAACCAGGGATGGGCAATAAATGCTAGGTCAGTCAGTGACACTGGTGTCCCATGAATTAATAGATTAAAGCCCCTTACTGTTAGTGAGCATTCATTCACAATGTTTCAAAACTCTCATGACTCTATTGAAGCTTGTGTGGCAAGATTTGAGGTTTAAGTATGCTCCCTGAATAGATTTAGAACATCTTCTTTCCAATCAAAAGATAAACTGAACACCCAATTGATATATTAATAAGAATAGGAAATATTGAATCATATTAAATAAAACAAGAATATGTCAGGTACCATTATCACTTGTGCTCTATATCAACACCAGCAGTAAGTTTTTAGAGCTGCTACTTTGAAATACTTTAGAAAAATCATCGTAAAACCAGCTAATTCCCCTTGAAGGAGTGTATTGACTTATACATTGTTTCAGCTGCAGTGGTTATATAATCAAAATAAATACTGCCAATTGACTGGAAATGTCAGCTGCTCAATAGTTACACTGGAAACAATCTTTTGGTTTCTCAGCTCAGTTTGACCAGACAAGAGTTCATGATTTTTTAAAAGCATATCTCCACGTTGCCCAGTGTGAGTCACAGCTCATAAACTACACAGCATGAAGCTGAGAAAACAGCCTGGGTTATATTTCACACGCCAACCAATTCTCTTTTCTGTATCCCTGCCCCTTAGTAGTCCTTTTGCATTGTGGTCAATTTTTTCTTTCTGGAGGATAAATATTTTCTCTATTCCGTGGACTAAACACTGCCACCCAATAATGGACCACATGGATTGAACATTGTTAGCTGGAGGATATCTTGCTGGGTAATTGCTCTTTCTCTTTGTAGTTCACTACTTTTGTTCTCTAAAATACCTCAAATTTGAAGTGCTCAACCATCGCTGATTGCACTTTAGCTGCATGGGTCCTAAATCATAGAATTCCCTCCCTAAACATTTCAAATTCTCTACCTTTCTGTCTACCTCTCAATGTTCCTTAAAACTTAACTTTCCAATCAAAGATTTGGCCATCAGTCCCAGTATCTCAGGCACCTCAGAGTCAAGTTCTCTTTTCTAATGCTGATAGGAAGAGCCTTGAAATATTTAACAATCCTCACTAGACCGATGGAAAATGGACCAGAGGAAGATCCAGGGTAGAATTCCCTAACACCTCATCTAGAGATTAGGATGCTGCGCCCACCACTTTAATGAGTGCAACATATTCCACAGCACCAGCAGCCTGTTTGTCCTCTGGTATCAGTGAACTGTCTCCAGTTGTCACAGTTGTATACTTTCTTGATCTAATAATGAATTGTATCTAAGCAGCTGCTCTTTAACAAACGTAACAAACTGTCAGAAAATTACGTGCAATAAATCATTGACTGCCTGTATTAGGTAACTGTGATTGCAAATGTCCTAAACTCAACAACTGGTTCAGTTGAGATTCAAGAGAGCATTGGATGATTATTTGGATAGAAATAGTGTGCGAGGGTACAGGGGGAAAGCAGGACTTTGGCACTGAGTAATGATTCTTGTTTGAAGGCTAGTGCAGGAATGATGGACTTAATGGCCTCCTGTGCTGTGATTCTAAGATCATGAGGTGAATTCATGATGTGGCCAAAGAGTTTGATATATCATATGGAAGTTATGTTAATACACACCAATGATAGGCAAGACGATTTGAATAGCTTCCTAGTCAGTCCAGTGACAGAAAGAAAGTTGGAGCCATTGCCATCACTACCAATCGTTCCAAACTCCAACATGCATGTAAAAAGTGCTACAACAACTTCCTTGAGTAAACTGTAACATACCATGAACAAAATATCAACTGGACAGTAACGATATCACAACAGATGTCAGTAAAGCCTGTAATATTATCCAGCATTTCACCCTTTTGTACATGGTTATTATGAAGGCATTAACTTTGCTTGGCGATCACACTGCTGAGTAGCATATAATTACTGTAGAGTGTAGATCCTGTACAATCTATGATAAAAAAAAATCAAAGTTGTAAATTCTGTGACATACAGATTGAACTTTATCTGCCCTTTTGAGAATATTTCACAACATGTTATAAACAATGCTCTTTTACTATTACAGTCAGACAAATTAATACGATGTCTAGCCAAGTGCATGCAGACACCTGTTGTGCACAGTTTTCCATTCATAGCATGCCAGCTCACTCAGCAGACATCCAGTAAATTGCTGTTCCGTGTGAGGAACATGGGCCTCTCAATGCAAGAGATTGCCAGTCTTTATCAGTAACAGATTTATCATTCAGAATCGGTCAAAGTGTATATGCTTTCATTATGAGTTTAAATTTTCTTGCAAAATGTAAAATCATTGATTGTTGGTTTCAAAAAATGAAACAGCCAACATACTTAGAATTTTTTAGGGAAATTCATTGGCAAAACTCAGAACACAAATACCAATGTTAAAAAGATCAGAAATCAATGTAAACTGTGGGGCCCTGAGAAAACTGCACGCTAAAGTGTTCCTTTTGTGTATAAAAACCACAAGCTTGAAGCACAGCATACTTCAGAAATGCAATTGTGGAATCTTTTGAATGTTTGATCTAACTTGTTCCTATAAAAAACAGTCAAACATCCAGAAAATGCTGCCTCATTGAGATCCAGTTGGTATTTAGTTTACTTTTTTGCATGTCTATTTTGTTACTTCATGAACAATGAAACAAATTAAACCAATTTTTTGACAAATCATCATTCCCCAGAAATATTCACCATTTAATAAACATAAACTTACACTCATTCAGAACTGACATAGATGTAGGATCCTTCTGTTTTGTGATTTCTACATAGAGTACAGAGTTGTGTGAACTAGAGGGTCTAGCACAAATTTCACTGAATTCATGTAAAAGATAAAGAAATTCTGACAAATATTCAAAATTTCTAAAAGTCGCCTACATCAATTCTGTTAATATTTTGACATGAAAATTGACATCATGCTATAAATACATTTTTACTTCATGAACGTTTAAGAAATTTCCATGGTTAAATCTATCATGATAATGTCACAAAAGTGCCTTGGGACTTTTTGCTACATTAAGTATAATTTACAAAAACGTAAGTTTTGTTTTTTACTGTGACAAATTTTAGAAGAAAAATTGCGTTTGTGTGCAATAAATCCATGCTCGAAAATTAAAGCAGCAAGTTGATACTTTTCTGATAATTGTTTTTTGCAAATGTGGTATTGAGCTGTACAGATCGGGAAGTTATTGGTTTGATGCATTATTTACATTAGTATGAATTAGCCTGAATAGCAACAGCACATTACAATTGATTTCAGTAAAGCTATGGAAGGAAAAAGTTTTCACTGAGTTTCATACATATTTAATGACTAAAAATAACAGGTAAAAATGAGTGAATAAGACAACATTGTGAGTCACATTTGAGTTCAAACTTTGTTCTGGTAATGAGCAGACTCAATTACGTAAATTATGAAGACAATTCATTCAATTCTATTTTAGGTGCAACAGTTTTATTTTAATCGTCCATAATTTCAAAACAAATTGCACTGAATGCAGCTCCCAGTGAAAATACATGAAGCTAATTGTTTCTTTTAGACTTCAAAATGTTGGATAGTTAAAGTTTGAATAGTGTTATCAGAGTGCAAGCAGAATAGTTTTTGTAATGTGCTAAGAATTGGTTGTGAGTGAGAGAGAAAACAGCATGAAGATATGGCTAGCTAGAAGAACAAGACCAGCTCCATTGAGGTCAAATTGGTTATCTTATATTTGGGGAAGTCCATGGCATTGTGGTAATGTCAATACATTTGCAATGCAGAGCCCTACCCTAATGTTCTGCAGACATGGCTTTGAATCCTACCATGGCAGATGGTGAAATTTGGATTCTGGAATTAAAACTTAATCTAGTGGGGCCTATGTCACTTTTACCGTGAATTCAGTGGCCTTAAAAATTTCTGGTCCACATATGGAGGTTGGCTTTCTTTCAGAAAGCACCAATTTTGGGCAAGTTGTGGTTAAACTGCCCGAAATATTATCTCATTAAAAGTTTGAAGGCAAAATGCTTTTTTTTTAATGAGCTTCACTCATACAAATTGCAGAAAATCAACACAAATTGCTCAGGAGGGAATAAGGCTAAGCATTTGTGTTCATGGAATACAATCTTGTGCCATTTTTTTGAAACTACATCAAACTATTCACTTTGCCAGTTTGTTGAATTTTTTCATTTCAATTGCAATTAAATGGAGCAGGCTTTATTCTTTTAGTAAAAGTAAGGAAGGAAACTATTATATAAACCTCCAGCAGAGAATAATTAATTCATTTATTACTTATCTAGAATATCTGGACCTTAAAATTAAATGCAATGCTGTTACTTTGAGCTGAATATTACAACAAATCACCAAAGTGTCAATTTTATGGCGTTTCATGGAGGGTTTCCCACTGTTAGGTCAGGTGAATTTTCTCATGCAGTTTCACAGACTTCATGTTATGAGGCACCATGTATCTATGGCATCATTCTCACCCTATTGTGCACTCGCCCCAGCAGCAGAAGTACTTGCCTGAGCCAGAAGCTTCTGGAATTTCCACTTGTGTGTCATGTTTAAACCACAGGTCTGCACCAGGTCAATCTGTGCCAGCATAGAGCTGCCATACACACATGCAGTGTCAGAAGAATTGCTCTGGAGATTGTCAACAGTGACAAGTTGGCACCCCAATTTTCTGTTATGGAACTGGAAGTCCTGATGGACACAATGGCGGATAGGTAGACTGTTTTCTTGCCTCAGCACCGTCAGAGGGAAGAATGATACCACACTCTGCTAGCCAGGGTCAGTGCATTGCCCACAATCTCGTTGGGCACTCAATACAGGAAGAAGGTTAATTTCCTCTATGCTCTGCAAGGCTGAGTACCACTATCTTTTTCCTGTTCCCTCACACTCATCTTAACTCTGCTACTTTACCCACCTCCGAACAAAGTTCTGACAACTGCATACAACATCCTTCACTTACTGTCGCCCACTGCGACACTGCAGACTACTGACTCTGTACTGCATACTTCCTCACTTGGAACACCTCCCCAGTTGCTCAACTGACAGCTGCTTCCAGCCATTAAAGTCACCATAGTCCATCCAGATCATAGTGCTGCTCCCTCATTAGAGAGAGACAACTGGTGTTGGTTTAAGCTGAGGCTCACCATTCTTCAGGTGAGGTTGAGAAGGAGAGTCCTTCATGGTAACCTCAGCTGGTGCAAGAATTGAGCTTGCACTTTTGGCATCACTGTACATTGCAAACCAGCAATCTGTCCAACTGAGCTGGCTTCCTTTTGTCTCATTCTATAAAGGTGGACAGGGGTTGTTTGTGTGCTCAACATTTGCTCTCTCACTCTGTACAAGAAGAGAGTCCTTGCCCTAGTGGACAGAGACAGTATTCATATAGTGATGCCAAAGCTTGTGTCCCAGCAACCAAGTGAGGTTCATTGTCAGGTATTACGCTGCCCTCCCATCACCAGCACTGTGAATGTATTCATAACATGTCCATGCTTCCACAACTATCTTGCAACTTATCTTCTATCTTTGTGCACACCAGCCACCCAATGACATGTGTACAATTGATGTCATGAAGATATTAACCCCTCAGGACATTATCATGTCTTCTCCATCTCAGGAAAAAGCCACAGATCCCTCAGAGGAAGCATTAGCTAGTCTGCCTTGTAACCCACAATCTCAGATACTGACACCTTGGTGGGGATGTCAGCTAGAGCCCAGCTAGGAACAGAATCCAGTCAGACATCACTGCCATGTCTCCTCAGCTGGCCGTGCAAGAAATTGTTGGCACTCAATGGTCTGCCACAGGCCAGGCATCTGCTCAGACTCTGGCAGGAAAGAATGCCTTACTGCAGCAACCACAGAGACAATCACATATTCTGTGACTGCTGATGAACCCATCTCCCATAGTACCTTTCACTTTACCATGCTCTATCATTTCCCATTCTTATATATTGATTTGCCTGCACTTCACTATGTTATCCCCTATGCATCCCAACACACTGCCTCCAATCACCACAACTGACTTTCCCAACATCCATTTAACAGTATGACAGATGCCCTGATTAAACATGCATCCACCATGCCATACCCCCGCCCACCCTGACTGACTTTGAGAGAGAACCCAAACGAATGAGTTTATCTCTGGCCACTCGGGTGTTTGCCTATCTTGAGAGTTGGAGCAGTGTGAATGAGTGTGCACATGTGCAAAAAAAAAGAAAAATATATATAACCAGGAGATGATCACACAGCACTATATAAAAAAAAAGAACATGAGTGCTGCCATCGGATGTTTCCTTTCTTCCTGGTGGTGGAAATTTAAATAAAGATTCGTGCACCTTGTGTCTTTCACTGTGTCTCACACCTGCACACACACAACATGATGCTGGGGAAAAATAAGCACTACCGCAGTTAGGCGGTAGGGTGGGGTAAAAAGGGGAAAAAATGAAAAAAAAATGAAAAAAACAAAAAATAAATAAACAGGAGTGTCAGAAACAAATATAACAAGGAGATTAGAATCTCCTTAGTTCAGGGACTGACTCCAAGTTGGCTGGCCCCAGCCAGTGTACTGTACACAAGTAAATAAAGGGTGACTTGGTGATAAGATACCGCTCTCCATGCAGTTATCTCACCGGGGATGCCCCAAGTGACCATGCCACTGAGATCAATTGGTACCTTTAACTTACTGTCCTGGTACCCCTGACTGATGACAATCCCCATAGACTTGACTGAGACTACTGTCCTTAGATGGGAGAAAGTAAGGACTACAGATGCTGGAGATTTGAGTCAAAAGGTATGGTGCTGGAAAAGCACAGCCAGTCTGGCAGCAACCGGGGGGCAGGGGAGTCGACGTTTCGAGCATTAGCTCTTCATCAGGAATGTCTTTAGATATTGAGACACAGCTGTCTGGTTGAAGCACATGCAGTGTGTTTGCCACTCAGACTATTGGCACATGGGGCAGGTGTGACATTGATGTCACAGGTACAGGACTTGTCCACCTCCCTGACTGATCACTGCTGCCAATCATGACAATTTATGTCTGTGTCCAAAAGGCAAAGCAATACAGAAGGACTGTGGGGTCTAAATTCTGAATGATGCAGCAAAGTACTAAAAGGCAAAATATGGCAGAGATTCTGTGAGGATCAAAGTAGGCGCAAAGTGAATGAAAGCTTAGAGACCTGAGGTGCTCCTGCATGCAAAAAGGCTAGTAGAGGTCATGCAATGTAGATGCTGGTTATGCTCCAGGGTGCAGCAATGAAGTTGTGAACGGTATTCTCAGAAGGTCAATGTGACATGCTGGTGATGAGAGGGTGGTGCATGTCTAATGCCAACCTCTGTGGTCATTGCCAGCAGAGGGTACCCTGATATAATAGAATCCCTATTGTTTGGAAACAGGCCATTTGGCCCATTGAGTCCACATCGACCCCTCGAAGAGCATCTCACTTAGACTCCCCTCTATTCCTGTAACCTTACATTTCCCATGGTGAATCTACCTAGCCTGCACATCACTGGACACTATGGGCAATTTAGTATGGCCAATCCACCTAACCTGAACATCTTTGGACTGTGGGAGAAAGCTGGGGCACCATGCAGACACAGGCAGAATGTGCCAACCCCATTCAGATAGTTGCTCAAGGCTGGAATTGAACCTGAGTCTCTAGTGCTATGAGGCAGCACTGCTAATCACTCAGCCACCGTACTGTCTGTTGTTGGGGACTGCTGTCCAAGATGGAGGGCCAGAGGAGCAAGCAGCGAGCTGGAATTACCAGATACCCACTCTGACTTTCATGTCAGAAAGTGTCACCATTCAGTTGGCCAGTAGAGCGAGGCTAACATTTTGGGTTTAATTCCTGTACCAGCTGAGGTTATCATGAAAGCTCTACCTTCACGACCTCTTCCCCTTGCCTGAGGAGTGGTAGCCATCAGGTTAAACAACCACCAGTCATTTACAATGAGATGGCAGCCTGTGGTTTGTTCGGATTATAGTGATTTTCTATAACCTATGCATAATACAGAGTTCAGGTTTGAAAAGCATTGCTTAACTAAATGCAGATGGTTAAGGAATTTGGCAAGTTTATGTTAAATGTTCACACATGTTAAAAATCAAAAAAAATCCACAGCTGTCCAAATAAAACTCACTCCTTATTGATCCAAGGTCTCACATCCGAATAAAACATTTAATTTAATTACAAAGGTAATTTGTAACTTGGACGTCAGTATGGACCTTTGTACTCCTGTATATTTAATGATTCTAAAAAAAGTTAATTTCTACATTTTTGATTTATAAAAACACTACTTATTTCCAAATGCACAGCACTCCAAAAATGAAGCATTTCAGTGACTAAATCCTTATTTTCTTTGATGAAATAATTCATTCCAAAGCGAAGTTGATGCCCCTAGTTAACCTGGTAAAATGTAATGAGACTTATCATACCGCTGCAGCCTGTAATTCGCTGTAGCAGTTGGATACAACTCAGTTGCTCACTTAAGAGAGAAACCACAATGGGGTGACCATCACTCACAGACTAGATCAGTCAAATAAAACAGGTATCCTTTCCTAAGAATTTTCAGTGGTTTCATCAGAATGATATAATTTTGTGATCATTGACTAACACAATGTTTGTATGGAAAGTCAATATAAATTCTCAAACCGCTATGCTAAGATATTAATGCAAGTTCTGAAGGTATTATATTGTTAAAAGCACACATTATCATTAAAGCACATTAAAAAGTACCTGAATGTTGTATGTTTGCAAGTCAGATTATGGAAATTTAGTGAGAACAATTTATAAAACTGCTAAATCAACCTGTTTATTCCTCTGTCTCTACACTGGGTCATGAAGGGTGAAATTATATAGAGGTCTGAACAACAACACCTATGACTTCATCTGACAATGCAGCAGCACTCCGAAAGCTTGTGATTTCAAACAAACTCACTGGACCATAACCTTGTCCACCCAAGTCCAACACCGACACCGCCACATCTTCTAAATAAGTTCTGGGCATCCAGGCAAGATCCTTGCTAGAGAGCAACAAGTTGCCTATTACAGGGGATTATCACTTATTAGCAACTTTATTGACAATACATCTCACCTCATTAGCATGCAGTTTCCTATCCTATCATCTAGAACATGCTTTCTAAACATCGAGAATTCTTGACAAGGAACTCAGAGCAGGTACCTGGCAACTTCAGTTCACCACTTACTCTAAAGGACTCCGTGTGTGAATATACTTTTCTCTCCGTAAGTAACATCCTTCAGTTTCTGTAGGAATTTAACTAGACACCATTTCAGTCATGTGGTTAGATTAGATTAGATTAGATTACTTACAGTGTGGAAACAGGCCCTTCGGCCCAACAAGTCCACACCGACCCGCCGAAGCGTAACCCACCCAGACCCATTCCCCTACATTTACCCCTTGGTTAGTTTGAGACACGTTTGACAGAATTGAAATCTGTATAGATATGAAAGGTTAAAAGTGTGATACTGTTATCATCCAATAAAATTGTTTCATAACAATTAACAAAGGATTAAATAACCACTAAAATAAGTGAGGTTCTTTGAAAACTTCTTTGGAAATGCTATATAACACTAACATGTTTTTCAGCGATAGCCTAAATCTTTGATAAATAAAATGGATATAGGTTTTATAAAATATAGTGAAAACTTTATATTACACATAATGTGCAAAAACATGTACAATGGACCTTTATTCTACCCCAACAAACTTGAACTGGATCAATTAAATTGCTAATGTTAGTGATAAGGGATTTTATGCCTATAAAACACATTCTAAAAATGCCTGTTTTGAAATTCAGTCTGTGGGAAAGAAGCAATCTGTTCAAACATAATTATCAGTCCTCAGATCCAGTAAACATTAGATGTAATAGTCCCAACCTTTCACATATTAAGTGATTGAAATAAAGCAGAAAAGAGCTTAGCTGGCAGGTCAGGCAGCATCTGTAGAGGCAGAAACAAAGATAACATTTTAGGTGATTGATTTTGTGCTGGTTTCAGCAAAAAGGCAACAATCTGAATTATTAATGAGATTTGAACCCACTCAGTACTCATCTACTTGCAAAGACCTTAAATTGAGCCCATTTACTTTGATTCCTTCTCCTCAGATGTTGCATGAATAGTTAAATATTACAAATATTTTCTGTCTCATTGATGCTTGACTCGAGGCAAATTTCATGCCTGTATGGGAATGTCATATTATTAATGTACAGTCTGTTTTAAGAACTGGATACAAACAAGGCATGGGTAGAATAAATAGACAAGGTCTTTTCCCTGGGTTGGGGCAGTTCAGAAATAAAGGGCATAGGTTTAGGATGAGAGGGTAAAGATATAAAAGGAACCTAAATGGAAACTTTTTCATGCAAAAGGTGCTGCATGTATGGAATGAGTTGCCAGAGGTTGTTGTGGAGGCTAGTACAATTACAGCATTTAAAAGGCATCAGGATGGATATATGAATAGGAAGGGTTTACAGGGATTTGGGCCAAGTGCTGGCAAATGGGACTTGATTAGGTTAGGATATCTGTTTGTCATGGACGAGATAGACAAAGGGTCTGTTTCCGTGCTGTGCATCTCTATGATTCTATGACTGTAATTTGTTAAAATGGTGGCCACTTTTGGAATTTGATGTAGAGACAGTATAAGGTCTTGAAATATTACAAAGAAGAAATCTGATGAATGAACAAGCAGATGGAATACCAAAGGATAAATGGATAGGGTTGAGTTAGTGAAAGTGTTTGAATTGTTTGTTTTTACATAGATTTTTGAACACAGTTTTAGAGGGCATGGGAAGACAGTTGCATAGTGAATGGTATTTCCCTGCACAAGTAATTCAGAGACCCAGGCTAATGCTCTGGGGATACTGGTTCAAATTGCACCATGGAAATTTGAGCTCAGTTAATAAAAAAATCTGGAACTTAGAAAGGTTAGTCAAAATGTAAGCAGAAACCATTCACATTTCTTGTAAAAGAAACATCCAGTTCATTAATATCCCTTGGAAAAGGAAGTCTACCATCCTTACCTGGTGTGGTACACATGTGACTCCAGATCTACAGTGATGGCATTGACTATGTGCTGCCTTCTAAAATGACCTAAAATACTATTTCATTCCAGGACAATTGGGGATGAGCAAGAAATGCTGGCGTTGTCAGCAATACCCACACCTCATGGAAGTATACAGAATATCAGTCATTATTTTCAGAAGTGAACAAAAGGAAAAAAAATACATTGAAGAATAATTAAATAAGTAAACACTCAGAGATTAGACCTGATTTTTTACAAACTTGATGTCACATATGACCCTGGGGTGATCCTCAGATCACGTAATCCACACTATCACTGATACAGTCTATTTCCATTTCTGAAACATTGCTTAGTTTTGTCTCTGCTTCAGCACCCTGCTGAAACTTTAATGCTTACCTTTGTCACCTCTAGGCTATTCAAATTCATTCTTGATGTACCTGCCACATTCTATACTCTGTAAACTTAAGGCCATTCAAAACTTTGACTTGACCATGTGCCCAATCCTGCTTACAAAATAGGCATCTCAGTTTTAAAATTAACAGGCCTTGTTTCCAAATCCATTCAAGATCTCAACTTTCCCCATCTCTGTATTTTCTGTCAGCCCTATAATCCTCCAATATCTCTGCTCTTCCAATTCTAGCTTCTTAAGTGTCCCAAGAATACAAGGCGTGTAGAGGGAATTCCTCAACCCACTTTCTCTTTTCCCATGCCTAATGGCATATGAGACAGTAAACACGTGTTTATCTATTTTCCTAGCTAGATTTCTGTGAAATAGGTAGCCAGTCTGTCGTCAGATGCGATGTTTTGAGGGTCACCATGTCATATCATGTATGGCTGCTGAGAAGACCCTGACCCTCGTACTGTCTGTTATAGGCATATCAGGAGGATTTAAACATTGATAATCAACTTATCTGATGACATTATGAATGCATCTTCCATTACCACCATGTCCTGGAGTGGAACGCAAACCTGAACCTTATGGCTCAGAGACAGGGATACTGCCACTGTCCACTGGCCTCTACCTTGTTTACACCCTCTCTAACTCCTTCAAATCTACTTCATAGTTACCTCTTTTTGGTCATCTGCCCTTATATTGCTCTGTGGCAAACCTTGTTTGAAAATACTCCACTGAAGTACCATGGGACAATGTATAACATTAGATACAAGTTATTGTTAAATATGGTACTGCAGCTTACTGCTGGATTACAATTCCATATTTTGTGTGAAAATATTTGAAATCCTTTGTGCCAACAGCCCGTGTATATTTAAACAATCTTCAGCAACCTGATAATTTATGGATTATTTCATTGGCAGTGTTTTCAGATGATATTTCAAGGAGCAAAGCCATCCTCTATTTCTGATGACCACTTCCACAGCATGGCATATTCAAAGTGCTCATTTTGTTTCTTACTTTACAGCAGGCTGATATTTTGTAATCAATTCTGCAACTCAAGAGGATCGATGGAAGCAGCCTCACTGAATAGTTCTCATCTTCTTGTTCTCCCTCATCTTGAGGTTAATTGTAGGAGACCATTTTGAACATACAAGCTTAGATACAGAAGGAGGCCATTTGGCCCAGACACCAACTCCTGTACTCCACCACATATCCTTGGAATCTATTTCTTGCCAAATCTTAACAGAAATTGCTTTTGTGAATTGATACGAAATTGCTTTCACCCTGAACATAAAAACCTTTCTCTGCATATCCCCTCTAATACCTTTGCCAATTAGTGTGAATCTGTATCCTCTCATAATTGATCCAAGCAGTAGTGGAAACAGTTTCTCTATATTTTCTTCATCAAAACCACATATTTGAACACTTTTAGTAAGCTTTCCTTAACCTTCTCTGGTCAAAGAAAATCAAATTCAACTTTTCACATCTTTCCATTACTAAACTCCCTATATTCCTGGTATAATTCACTCCAAGCCCTTACCATCTGTCCTAAAATGTGGGGCCCAGATGTGAATGCAATACTCCAGCTATAGTCAGGGTTACTATAACATGCTTCTTTTTATGCTCCTAAGCTTCAATGGATTTATTGTGTAATCTTCAAAAGCTTGCATACATGAACTGTTGCTGCAACCCTGCATTAATATTGTACCATTTCATTGATATTGCTTTCCTCATTTTTTTTTCAGAATGCGGCATTACACACTTCTCTGCATTAAATATAATCTGTTATGTATTAGCATTTCACTAGTCCCACGTTTTTACCTGGATGGGCTAGATTTATGAATTCCTATACTTCCAGTACCATTTTTTCTCACCAAAGATGGAAAAGCTATTTTCCTGTTAAGAAAGTGTTTGCTTATTGTATAAGATATGAGCTTAGTGGAAATATCCTCGTTATTTTTTCTTTACATTCCTCAATCCAGTTCAAAACTGTTTCTATTTATTCCGGAAAGCCAAATGTGTGGTGTTGTTCCCATATGTATCAGCCTTGGCTCCATGAAGTGCACTTATCTCTGAGTTAGAAGTTTTTCAGGTCAAGCCTCACTGCACTTAATCTGGAGGGACACAGCACCGAAGGAGGGATGAACTAGATGACACATTAAATTGAATTCTGTCTGCTCCGTTGCTTGGACACAAAAGGTTCTGTGCCACAATATGAAGCACATCATTACAGTTCTTCTGGTGTCCTGGTCAACACAATTTCTTGAAGCAACTGTCCAAATACAGTTTACTGCATCTGGTCTTGTATCTTGTTACTGTTTGTGCAACCTTACCCAAATTAGCTGCTGAACCTCCCGGTATTATAGGATAGTAATTTCTACATTGATTGTGAAATGCTTTTGAGCATCATGCAAATGTGACAAAATGTGAGCACTTTCTTTCTTTACCTCTCACTGTAACCAGATCTGTGCAGTATTTCCTGGTACTATGCCCATTAATAGCAAGATTGCGGCAATTTGTGGAGTCTTAACTGTTTCTCTGTATCTGCCAATTCTGTTAGAAGGTCACTACAGGAGTCTGCTGACTATTACACAAGTTTTTCTTGGCAATCTGTAGAGGTTTTTTTAAAAGACATTGGCTAGGACAGAGTGTTCCTCCAAGAGAAATGCAATTTTTTCCTTTTCTAATTATGTGGTATTGATGATCATAACATTGCTAAAGTATTAAAAAAAAGTAGGAATTAATGATTAATCATATTGCCTTATTAATTGTTTTGATGTTTAGATTAATCTTGCGACAATGCATTTGTATTAATTATTTAATATTGCTGTCGATCCTAATTATTAAATGTTGTAGATTAATTCTTCTATATGCCTTACCTCTTACAATGACAGGAAGTTTTTATGTTAGAAAGTGGCATGAATAGCAAAAGTGGATGTTGGAAAAAGCTCTTTTTAAACAGGAAAGCAAAATAGTCTCATCTCTTTTGCGAAAAAAATAATTGGTTTATCAGTAAATGTCAGTCCTAATCTCCCACTGGGTGGAGCAGTTAGAAAATTCAAACATTTTAACCTGGATCAATCTTTTGTCATGTGTCATTATATAAAGAGGACAAAAAGCTGAAATTGCAATAAGAGTTTCTGATAATTTGCTTCTGTAAAGTTTAGTTCAATCATTTGATAAAGTGGTAAAGTGTTTCATACTTGATCTACTGATTAGCAATTATACAGATCCACCATAAAACAGACAAGCAGTGTCATAAAACAAATAATTGTTTCAACAATCCTTGCAGTTCATTATTTGATTGTTGATCATTTCTTTTGTCCCATCCAGGTCAAAGCTAGCAATGAAAGCATGCTGGTTACGAGATGCAGCAACTCGCTTGGCATTTGAAGTTATTCGTTATACGGAGGAAAGATTTGGCAGGTTCCATTATTTACATGTTTATATTTATCCTGTAGGCTGCTGCATTTTGATATTTTTACTGATTAAGTCTAAAGGTAGTCACCTGGTACATTTTAAGACCCTTGTTTATATAAAAGACCAAACATTTATGTAATCTCCATTTTCATTTCAATTGATGGTCTACCCTGTCAGGTTCAGAGACCATATAACCAATCCATGAAAGAGCTTCATGGTAAGCTGTTCAAACTATGCAGACCCAAGATGGAGGTGCTTAGGGATATGACAGCATGCTAGTGCTACAATGCATGGTTTTGGAATAATGTTTGTGATGGCTTACAGGGCTCTTGGCTTAAATGTTGCCATGAAGTCACTAACATGATAATGACCAAGATATCAAAGAAAAAATGAGAACAGAAATTAAAAGGGAGGAAATTTACTCTGACCTATTCTTTACCCATTTTTTTTGTTCAAACCCTACTCCTCTATTTGTAACAAGGCCTTTAGCAGCAAGTGGTGATGGTGAGGTAGGACACCAGGCAGGGGAGACTGGGTATCGAATGTACCCTTTCTGGCAAAAATTGTTTCTTTGTTAGTTAAGAGACCTCATGGAAAACAAGAGAGGCAGACAAAGTATTTCCTTATCTAGATATGAATTATAGGCTTACTTCCATGTAAATACAGTGTTTTGCTAATTTAACCTTAATGCTTCTTCATGTTTGTAAAGACTTGGTATCTGTGAAATAAATAATCCATACTTGATGATGTGCTTAACTCTCATGTTACACTTGCCAACCATGTCCTGAAGAAACCTTAGCACTACTGATGAGTAATTTTCAATTTAGATTACAGTATCAAATGGCATTATCTAATTGAGCCTTCTTGTTTTACAAATATATTATCCTTTATATTTTCATGTAAACCTTCTAACTATAGCTTCATAACTTTTCTGATCGCCCTTTATTATATGTATCAGAAAGTAACATTTCATTTTATTCAAGTTGAAATCACAATATAGAAAAGAGAATTTGTTGGTGCCTAAGAATTTTGGAAGTGCTGTACTTGTTCGGTTTCTTCAGGCTGGAAGCTTACTGTACATTTTATAACACCTTGAAAATCAAGTTTGTGAATAAGGAATAATTTTTTACTTGCAAGCAGAATATTTTCACACTTCTCTGAATTAAATTCCTTTTGCTGCTTGTCTGCTCATTCCACAACCCACTGGCCAGAGCCCTTTGGAAGTTCTGCACTATGCCGCTCATGGTTCACAATACTTTTAAGTTGCATATTATCCACTAATCTTGAAATTGTGCCCTTTACATAAAAGTCAAGATCATTAATAAATATCAGGAAGAATCAATGTAAAAGCAAAATACTGCAGATGCCGGAGATTCCTGCTCCTCGGATGCTGCCTGAACTGCTGTGCTTTTCCACTCTAATCTATATATGTCAACATGAAGGGCAAAGTTAATAGCTTGAATTTGTTAAACTCAATGCTGAGTCCAGAAGGCTGGACAGGCTTTAGGGATAAATAATTTGTTTTTCCTCAAGCTGACTTTAATGGAACATTTCAAAAGACCTCAGACAGGAGTGTGAGCATGAGAGCAGCATTGTGTATTTAAATATCAAAGAACTGGAAGGTTGGGGTCATGCTTATGGATTGTATTCTGCATTCTGTGTTTGGTCTCTTAATGTTAGAGGACACTGCATTATAAGCTGTGACTGCAGTAGGCCAGATTGAAAAAGGTAAAATGAATGACTGCTTCATTTGGAAGCTATGTTTGGGGCTTTGGACAGTGACAAGGGAAGAGGCAAAGGGCCAGTTTTACACTTTCTGTGATTAAATGGGAAGGTGCTGTTGGAGGGCAATGATTGGGGGTGATAGAGGAGTAAACTAGGTTTTTGAAGGGAATGGTACCTTCAGAATAATGCTAACGGGTGGGGGGGGGGGGGAGGGGAGAGAGGATGTGTTTGATATTGGCACAGTGCCAGAGGTGACAGAAATGGTGGAGGATGTCCTTTAGAAAATGAAGACTTGTGAAGGGGGAAGTGAGGGCAAGGGAAACCCTATCATGGAGCTGGTATGGAGGGTTTTGAAGTGTTGATCATGGGTTGACTGATATTTTGTCCTTCTGGTCGGCCATCTTTTCTGCCATTCAGTGATTTCTTTCGTCTTTTGATTTTTCCCTGTGCTTCCTGACTGCTTATCCTCAGGCACTTCATTCATAAGTGAAGACTTCCTGTGCATAGCTCTGATCCCAGTCAACTTGAGGTCTCACTTGCAGACATCCTTGTGTTGGGCTGATAGCAGGCTCACCTGACCTATCCAATGGAGTTGCTACTGACTCAAGAAGGTAACTGCAGTGGGGCTCCCTACACGCTGATGTGCTTCAGATTCAGTAATTTGTCTTGCCAGGGGATGCCTAATGTTCATCTGAGATAGCAGAATTTATGGAATCCCTACAGTGTGGAAACAGGACATTTGGCCCAACAGGTCCACACAGTCTCTCTGAAGAGTAACTCACCCAGTCCCATTCCTCTACCATAAGAGCCTATATTTTACCCCTAACTAATGCACCAAACCTAGACATCCCTGAACACTATGGACAATTTAACTTGGCCAATTCACCTAACCTGCACACCTTTGTATTGTGGGAGGAAACCAGAGCACTCTGAGGAAACCCACGCAGATATAGGGAGAATGTGTAAACTCCACACAGACAGTTGCCAGAGACTGGAATCAAACTCAACTCCCTGGTGCTGAGAGGCAGTGGTGCTAACCACTGAACCACCATGCTGCAGGAATGGAAGTTGTTCAACTGCCTTCCTGGACTTGCACAAGTTGTCCATGCTTTACTGCTGTAAAGGATGTTGTTAGGAACACAAGCCTGATACTTGATGAGTTCTGTATGTTCAGATAGTTTGCTGTTGGTCCACAATTGGCTTCTTGACTTTGTCAAGGTAGCTCTGGTCTTGGCAATCCTGGAGCTGATTTCAGCATCAAAGGACAGATTACCCAGAAGGAAAAGAAAAGTAAAACACCTGAAGTGCAAAATAGTGGCATGAAGAATGGAGGAAAATGTATCAAAGACAGTTGGCTATGCCTAACTCTGCTGCTAATTTTGAAAGGATCAGATGATGCTCCAGTTGTAAGTGACTAAACCTCACAGTCTGGGCTGCATAATTTAGATTTTAGATGAATATGAGGTGATCTCATTAAAGAATACAAAATACAACAAAACTTAACTGTGTGTGCAAGAAGGATGTTTCTCCTGACGGGGAAGTCTAGAATTAGGGGATACATCCCAGAATTAGGGATAGACCATTTAGAAATGGGTTGGGAAGGAATGTTTTCACTTAGAGGGTGGTGAATCTTTGTTTTTCTTCTGCCTCAGAGGGCTGGGAGACCCAGCCATTGATACATTCAAGACAAAGAATTAAAAACTGTATGAATGTACATCTGTCTGAATTCAAACCCTTATTTCTCCAAGCATACCATTCAAAATGTGTTTGTCATTTATCAGGTCCAAACAAACCCAAGTCCAAAGTGCGTCAGTAAGGTGCTGGTTGTACTACCATCATGACCCAGAGAGGCATACCGCCTTCATAACTACAAGCATAATGCAATGCGAAATAACCTTCTTTCCATCATTGGGTCAGAAGTGAGGATGTTCATCAATTACTGTACAATGTTTCGCACCATTTGTGACTCCTCAAATATTAAAGCAGTCCATGTCCAAATGCAGCAATACCTTGAGGAAATCCAGGTTTGTGTTGACAAGTAACATTCATGCCACACAGATGCCAGGCAATGACTATCTTCAATAAGAAACAATTTAACCACCATCTCCTCACAATCAATGGCATTACAATTACTGAATCCCCCACTATCAGATCCTTGGGGTTACCAAGGCAAAGGCTTTGAGGATAGTGCAGGAAAATGGCATTGAGATTGAAGCTGTGACCTCGTTAAATGGCGATAGGCTTGAAGGCTGAATGTTCTCGTGGAAAGAGGAAATGATGACCTAGAGTCCAGATGAATAGTCTGTGTGCTGCAGTTGCTTCAAGAGCCCCTCTCTGCTGTCAAGGCCAAAGGCCTTCGTGAGGTCTATGAGGCCAATATAGAATCAGAGTAGAATGCACTGTTCATTGCACTTCTCCTGTAACTGCTGAAGTGAGAATATCATGTCAGCTGTTGCTCTGTAGCCTCTGAAGGTGTATTTGCAGCTCAGTAGATATGTGATGCCAGCATTTGCAATCTGGGTACAGCAACTCAAGTACTGACCTTCCTGACAATCCCTAATAAGGAAGGGAGATTTTGAATCTCAAGGTAGACTGAACCCAAAATAGTCACCTTGTACAAAAACAAAGGGCAGCACAGAGATGGCAACAATAGCTAAATTGTCTCCTTGTTAACCTCATGCTTTGTTGAATGCTAGGGGTTTTGTCAAGATCAATGTGAACTAGACATAATAGAGAAACATAACTGAGGGGAAGTTGTTGATGAGGTTAAACTGATATCAGCAGTCTACAAATATGCTGTGATTCTGTTCGCTGAGCTGGAAATTTTTGTTGCAAACGTTTCGTCCCCTGTCTAGGTGACATCCTCAGTGCTTGGGAGCCTCCTGTGAAGCGCTTCTGTGGTGTTTCCTCCGGCATTTATAGTGGCCTGTCCCTGCCGCTTCCAGGAACCACAGCAACGAGCACCCGAGCTACAAATCTTCACCCAAACTTTGAAAGCCTACAAATATTTTCTTATACTTGCTTCTTCACATCCATTTTATTTTGTTTAACATACAATATTTTTGGTCAATAGCTGGGTTAAAACAAGTTCAAATGACTGTTATTAATTTATTTTAAATGAATTTGAGTGGCAAACTTTGGTGCCTGATATGATATTATGGGATACAGTTTGGTACAGGGACTGAAGATAATGAGTACCTCTGATATTTTATGTGCACTCTCACCAAAACAATCTCAGTGGGAAATGTAAAATCCAGCCCTAGATTTCTGTCATGTTCTTGAAATGTTGCTGGAAGATTTGTGAAAACAGTTTGATTTCCTTTCTGAGTGCCTTCAGCTTGCTGCCTATGCATATTATGCTGCCGAGACTGGGAAGGCTGTCACAGGGGGAATTGAATTCTGTTTTTCACTGGCACAATTTACCTCATATGCCAAAGTAACCCAGCATCTTTAACCAAAAAAAGAAGCAATTGTTTGTTTACGACAGAGGACCAAGTGTCTGCTACCTTAGACTGAGAAAAAGGTACATCTCGAGCTCTATTTTTGCAAACATATCCAGAACAATTAATTAATACCTTCCTCATTTTATCTCACTGAAAGTCTTTTTAAAGGGAGGTGATGAGGTGCATAATTACATTTCCTTTTTCAATGAGTTTTTTCAATTAACTAATCAGTGGGTGGTACCCTGTGGTTTCCTGTCTTCATTCGCTTCAGGTTCTCATCTGATGAATTAATTTGAGGTGGGGGTGCTGCTTTACTGCATCAATGGTGACAATAGAATTGACTTTTGTAGCTGCTGCTTGTGGGATCTGTTCAATCTTTACAAGATTTCCGAATGTTTTATTTACTATTCCAAATATCACCATATTACAGATCCCTTTCAAATGATCATTTTTGTTTCTGTTTATTCTTAGATTAGTTTTTAATTAATCCAACAAAGTTTGTTTAGTACTCCAGTGGGGGAGAAAAAGAAACCAGTAACATACTAGTAATACTTGGGAATTAACACACTGGTTGTACTGGAGTTCCATTTTGAAGAATACAGGACAACTTGGATCAGTTAAAGGATTATACAGCAATAGACTCTTCAGTCCAACTTGTCCATGCTGACCAGATATCCTAAATTAATCCAGTCCCATTCGCTAGTGTTTGGCCCATATCCCTCTAAGCTTTTCCTATACATATACCCATCCAGATGCCTTTTAAATGTTGTAATTGTACCAGTCTCTACCACTTCCTCTGGCAGCTCATGCCATACACACATCGCCCTCTGCATGAAAAAGTTGCCCCTCAGGTCCCATTTAAATCTTTCCCCTCTCACTTTAAACCTATGCCCTCTAGTTTTGGACTCCCCTATTCTGGGAGAAAGACCTTGGCTATTCACCTTATCCATTCCCCTCATGATTTTATAAACATCTATAAGGTCACCCCTCAGCCTCCGACTCTCCAGGGAAAATAGCCCCAGCCTATTTAGCCTCTCCCTATAACAGTGGCCTAACTAATGCCCTGCATGGCTGCAACATGACCTGTCAATTCCTATACTCAATGCACTGACCACTAAAGGCAAGTGTACCAAACACCTTCTTCACCACCTTGTCTATCTGTAATCCAAGGAATTATGAACCTATACCTGGAGGTCTCTTTGTTCAGTAACACTCTCCAGGACCTTACCATTAATTGTATACATCCTGCCCTGATTTGTCTTTCCAAAAATGCAGCATTTCAAATTTATTTAAATTAAACTCTATCTACCACTCCTCAGCCCATTGGCCCAACTTATCAAAATCCCATTGTACTCTGAGATAACCTTCTTCACTGTCCATTACATCACCAATTTTGGTGTCAGCTGCAAACTTATTAACATTACCTCCATTATTCAGATCCAAATCATTTATATAAATGATGAAAAGCAATGGACCCAGCACCGATCCTTGTAGCACATCACTGGTCACAGGTCTCTAATATGAAAAGTAACCCTCCACCATCATCCTCTGCCTATTGTTTTACTGTGTTTTCCTTCTTTTTACCTGTCAGTCACAGAAAGAAAGACATAATGTATTCGTGTTAGCAAAATGATATTCTTAAACTGTGGATTTCATGCCATGTTTTCTTTGAAGTAAAGAGCTCTTTCGGTGAGATTATATCTTCAGAATATGATATTGTTCACATAAAAGGAGGAATAAAAACCTTGTGTGATGGTAAGCGTTGGTTAGTTTGCAGCTGTAGTGTCATTGCTTAAATAAATAGTCGTATCATTGTTGATAGGAGCAAGAAAAGATCATCATGCTGAGCCCAATCACCTTGTTTTTTTGTATCTCAGTTCTCTGGATGAATGTAACACATTGAAAGCTGTGTTCGTTGGGCTGCATGCCACAAGTAGACTGTTCCATAGAAGATGAAAGATGTGGCTATTTACATTTCTTTTGCACAATCTGTTTTGCTGCCTTAAGGAATATTACAGTGGAACCATGATAATCCATTATGATGTACTTTTCCTCTCAAAGATGCATGCCATTTCCAACGAAAACAAATAATTAATCCGACACAAATCCTGGAAGGTTTACTGTGCCGTTTGAAGTCTTGTCAATCAGCAAGAAGCATTTCATTTTCAACACAGAATCCAGATGTAAGTGTACAGTAATTATGTATAATTAACTTCTTTGTAGTTCACTTTGATTGTAGCTCAAAGTAAGCACCTCTGTTGATCATTAATAAATGTCAGAATTAGATTGAGTTGAAATGATAATACAGTGAATGGACGTTCACATATTTTTAAATTTTATTTAAAATACTGTGCAACTTTTCGATTGAGCAGAATGCATTTGGTGTGAGGTGGACAACAGAAGTCATATGTCGGATCAGCTAGAGATCTTTGAAGTGGTGAGATGTAAAATATTAATCATTTGAGTGAATATTTCCTGACTAGAATCTAAATATCGAGAGTGTGGTGCTGGAAAAGCACAGCAAGTCAGGCGGCATCCGAGGAGCAGGGGAATCAATGTTTCAGGCAAAAGCCCTTCATCAGGAAGGGCTGATGAAGGCTTTTGCCCAAAATGTCAATTCTCCTGCTCCTCAGATGCTGCCTGACCTTCTGTGCTTTGCTAGCACCACACTCTCGACGTTAATCCCCAGCATCTGCAGTCCTCACTTTCACCTAGAATCTTAATATCTCTGCTTCCTTCTTGTACCACTCTTATCTCACTTTCTTTCTCATAATCTAATTGTGTTATTTCATTGTATCATAGAAAGATTACAGGACAGAAGGAGTCCATTTGGCCCATCAGGTCTGTACACAGCTCTCTGAAAGATGGTGTATCAGTTTAAAATCCCCTTCCTCCAACTCTACTGCATGCATGCTGATTTCTTGTTCAGAGACTTTCAGCAACATATAACTCATGATTCTTAGATCATAAACCAAGGCTGTTTATTTATTTAACAATATTAATATTGTTCTAATGCAGCACAAAAATCAAACTGTCATTTCATCCACCTGGGAGGCTAGATAGAGGTGACTATTGCTGGATATTACAACTAAATCTCTATTTATTTCGGCACCAAACTATGCAGCGCACTATTGCTGGCTACATGTTGATCTGGGATATGAATTCTGCTCGGTGGAATTGAAAATAGCCAGTATATCAGTGATGGAACATAATATGTATTTCTAAGCTCTGAAGTAGATTCTCTGAAATGGTTGTTTCTATATGAAATCATAAATGTTAGTGAAGCCCACCAACTCACTTTTTAAACACATCTGACCTGAAGGGTCAATATATTTCCGCATCCCAATGCTGCATGAGAGGTTGCAATGACGTTAGATAAATTGTCACTTTTATTAATGCAATAATCCATTGCTGAACAAATGATTGAGTGCGGATTTAATTTCCTGCACTCTGTATCCATGGAGAGTTAAATTGCTGCAGTACAATCATTGAGTGACTGCAAAATAAGATAAAATTGACAGTGCTTTCTCGATAATGGATGAGTACTCTTGTGACTTTTTCTAACATCAATAGAAACAGCAAGTCAGACTCTTTATTGGTTGTTTTCATATGAAAGCTGTATTGTCTGTTTTCCAGTAATCTATACTTAATTAATACCTTGTGCATCTAAAATGTTTGTGTATGAATGCCTAAATGTGCTTTAATGTATATCCTGCAGTTTCATTTCTGTATATACGGGCTCAAATAGCATATACAGCACCAAACAGACCATTCAACTCATCCAGTTTGTACAGACATCTATGCTGCACTTGAGCCTCCTTCCATCCTTTTTTATCTGACCCAATGAGCATTACCCTGTACACTGAAAACCCTCATTCACTTATCTAATTATTTACCTCAACGTCATCGCAAAAAGGTTTCTTCTTCCCCACTCGAAAGACACTGCAGATTTTCTTTCTCTCTCTCTCTCTCCCCCCATTCTTCTCACTCTTCCTGCTATTGTTATCTGGACAATCAATACTTGCATTCCCCCTTTCCTATTGCCCCCTCACACACCCATTCCTCCCAGTCACCCGTTGCAAATGCTGACCTTCTCTCCTCTGTACTTGAGCCATTTCTAACGCTCATTACTCTCTGATTTTTTTTTTTCCTGCTGAAGAAGAGGGCCCATTATCTTTTGGAGAGGCATAGACTTGAAGGTATGAGGATAAAGTGATGGTGGCTAACCCTCTGCTAACAACCATCTCAAAGATGTCTGGCAATAGGTGACCACCTGCTTCCCTGTAAGGAAGGACAGATTCTGTGAGGCTGCAGACATGAGCAACAAACTGCTGAAATAGCCTGAGCTTTTTGAAGCACTGGTGATCAGACATGTTGGGACAATTGATGCACCCCATATAGATTGTTTGGCTGGATGGGAGAGAGAGATGTCCCTCTTCTTTCAAGCTGGATTCCTGAATCTGTCCTCTCCATAGTTTGGAAAAACATATGGCTGGAGTAAGAACAACTCATGCTGCTGCTGGTATTGTTAGTATTAGTGCTGTTGTTCCTTATCAAAAGTGCAAAGTAGAAATTCATGAGCTACTTGCATGCTATGGTGTCAGATGGCAACAGGGAAATACAGATGAGGATGAGTGAAGACCAATTTGTGTGAGGGGAGACAGTGTTTACTTTTAATGGCAATGGGCAAATGATTTAGAATCAAAAGCTCTACTGTTCTGGGGAAATGAGTTTGAATTTCACCATGGCAGAATTCAAGAAAAGGATTTTTTAAAAATTCACTTGTGTGACATGGGTGTCACTGATTGGCCAGGATTTATTGCTCATCCCGAGTCACACTGGTATAGATGGTGGTGAGCTGCCTTCTAGAACCGCTGTAGTTCATGACTGTTCATTGTCACTAAGAAAAACCCATTTGGTTCATTAATATCCTCAAGGGAAGGAAATCTACCATCTTTACCTTGTCTGGACTTCTCACCCATAGCAATGTGGGTGACTCTTAACTGCCGTCTGAATGACCTAACAAGCCACCCAGTTCAATGGCAATTGAAGATGGGCAAATGATGCCACAGCCATACTGTGAATTAATTTTTTTTTGAAAAAGGTGACTTTCCTGAATTTGGCACACATCTATTAAGCACTGAATGCAATCTCTCAGTAGGAGTACTGTGAACAGCAGCCTCTCATTTGGCCATGGTCAACATAAGAACACAACATAAGATCAAGGGGTGTGAGTAGATAATTCAGCCTCTCAAGCCTACTTCACCATTTAATAGGATCATGGCTAAACTCATCTTGGTCTGAACTTGACATTCCTGCCTGCTCTCCATAACCCTTTAACCCTGTGAAAAACACTCCATGGAACAGACAGGAAAAAAACTGACCATACGAGTGCACGAACATCTGCTTGCCACTGCCAGACATGGTCAGTACTCTCTCATTTCCAACCACACAGACAACAATGGCTACAAATTCAACTGGGACAATATAACCATCATAGCAAGGTAAAACAGGGACACAGTAGAGAATTCCTTGAAGCTTGGCACGCCAACTGGAATGCATTCAATAAACACATTAAACTGGATCCCATATACAAACCATCCACGTACAGATCTAAAAGTACCAACAAACAGAGACATATAAATACCAGGTGGCACAGACCACCAACACCTTAGCAAAGACAACTGATGATGTCGCCTAGTGAGGCGACAAAACGTTTGCAGAAAAACACACTGGCTCGGATTGCTAAGTTAAAAAACTGGTTATCTTTTTCTTAAATTTATTCAGTGTCCCAACAACCACCATAGTTGGTGTAGTGAATTCCACATATTCACAACCCTTTAAGGAGGAAACTTCTCCTCATCTTTGTGTTAAATCTTCCACCCTAGGCCTTAATAATGACCTCTCATTCTAGACTGTCTCATAAGGAGAACATTTGCTCTATGTCTACTTAGTTAATCCCCTTTAGCATGTTATATACTTCACTTAGATCTCCTTCCATTCTGCTAAACTCTGGAGAATACAAACCTAAACTGTCTTATCGCTCCTCATAAATCAAGCCTCTCATCTCTGGAATTAATCTAGTAAAGCTTCTCCTCATTGCCTCCAATCAATTACATCTCTCCTCAAGTATGGGAACCAAGATTGAATTCAATATGCCAGGTGCAGTCTCACTAGTGCCTTGTATAGTTGCAGCAACACTTTCCTACTGTTATACTCTATCCCTTTAGCCCTCCTTATTACGTGTAGTACCTACAAGTGAGCTTTCTTAGACTCATGCATGAGCACACCCAATTCTGCTGCACCAAAATATTTTGAAATTTCTCTCCATTTAGATAATATATTTCCTTCGTATTTTTTGAACCAAAATGGATAATCTCACTAATCCACCTTAATGTGCCAAAGTTTGGCCCATTTATCTGACCTATCCATATACATTTAGAAATTTCTTATTTCTTCATTACAATTTACTTCCCCACCAATTTTAGTGCCATCTGTAAATTTAACTATCGTACTTTCTATTTCTGCATCCAAATCATTAAATAGGTTTTGAATGGTTGGGGCCTGAGGACTGAACCTTGTGGCACCCCACTATTTATAGCTTGCCAATCAGTAAAGGACCCATTTATCCCAACTCTCCTTTCTGTTGGCTAGTTGATCTCTATTCAAGTTAATATATTACTCCTACACCCATTTGATTGTACCTTATGCATTAACATTTTATGTGGAGAGGGTGCAGAAGAGATTCACCAGGATTTGCCTGGGATGCCAAGTCCCAGTTGTAAGGAGAGACTGAATAGGTTAGGTTTGTACTCCTTGGAGCAGAGGCGGCTGAGGGGGATCTGATTGAAGTATACAAAGTATGGGAGACATAAACACAGTAGACCTCGAGTAGACTCTTCCCTATGGCAAAGAAAATGGTAATGTTTGCTATTGAGGTTATATTACCCAATGACTTGCTTAGTGCTTTTTCTGACCTTTTGGCCAACAGTCAAATTCAAATTTAAACAAGTCAAGCAGTATAATTAAAGTTAGGGTGTCCACCTTCTAGCGAGTTGACTCCTAGAAAGTTACTCCTACCAGAAATTGATGAATTATAGGGCAAGTTAATGACAATTCTGAATCTACAGAACAGGGAGGATTCTGCCTGTAATTTCCACGTTCAAATTATAATGCCTCTTAAAGTATATTTACTTTCGAGTATAAAGAGTATAGAGTATGAAGAGAATAGAGTATAAAGTATTAAACAAACTGCCTTTCAGAAAAAATTAGCATTAATCATGTAAGATATATTTTTCAATTCCTATTGCAACTATTATTCTTTTCATAATGTGAGATGTTGATTTATGCAGTAATCTTTCTCTTAGAGTAACCCTCCAGAAATAATGATGATACATGGTGGCTAAAGGCTACCAGTATTGAATTATCACCATAATGGACAAGAAGGCAAGAATGGTGTGCTGCTCTTAGTAATTTCAATAATCACAGAAATGCACTTACCTGTTTTAGGAGCATTTACTCGGAATCAAATTCACCAAATCAGTTGTCACACCAGTATCAACATAATGATATCATGCTTTTTTTCAAAAAAAGGTATTCCATTTAAAATGAACCCTGATGGACTGGTATGATAGCTGCCAAAGGTTTTAAACTTCAGATTATCAAGCTTCTGGAATATTCTAATTTAATTACAATGGGTGGGGTCTTCCTTTTCAATGGTCAAGCCTAAATAGCACACCTATACGGAGTATCACTACTGCTGTTCTTGAAAATTACTCAAAGGTATGTGGACAATAGACTTTGCGACTCTATGACTCCAAGTTTTCAATGTAACAAAGGAAAGGTATCAAGACCAATTATTCACAGTCATTGGCCTTTTATTGAATAGTATGACCTTTGACCATGTGACAACTACTAATCTTTTATGGCTGAAAGAGCACCATTGTCTTCTATTGTGTATCAATAACCTTCAGGTAAGTGATTAAAACTTTTCTGACAGTAAAATACTTTATTCCAAAATCGATAAGATGCCTGAGAATTGGCAGACCAATATCAACAATATCACAGCTATAGAGAAAGACTGTGCCATCTTGCCTTCCAAGAATAATGATGCTTAAACATATTTTGAAAGCCTCCTCAAGCCTGAAAAGCTCTATGTTTACATGTAAAGATGTTGGACCTCTGTTTACAACAACCACCATGGTCTATCTCCATGATCTGCTGAACAGTCTTCACTTCAGAGGAACAGTGAACCCAGATATGGGTCCTGTTATTTGAACTTACCCAAAATCCAATTAAAGAGTTGTAGAAGCTGTCTTCTTAAGTTAACTCTCAAATGTTCATCAATTGCTAACTAATATGCTCAGTTTGAATCCTAACAAAAGTGCATTATAGCTTTCATAGATATATAATTGATGTTGCATGAGACTTTCCAGAGTGAGTGTGAATAAATAATCCTCTTTGTTTAAGGGGAGATAGTGGTCCAGAGCTCTAGGCTTTTTTTGTTTGGGGGTCATAGATCCAAATCTCACCATGGCAGGTGGTGAAATTTGAATTCAATTTAAAAAAAAATCTGGAATTAAAAATTTGTCTCATGGTGATCTTTGAACCATTGTTGATTGTTCTAAAAACCCATCTGGTTCATCAATGTTCTTTTGGCAAGGAAATCCTCTGTCCTTACCCAGTCTGGCCTCGAGGTGAGTCCAGATTCACTGTGATCTAGTTTTCTCTTTACTGCCCTTTGAAATGGCTGAGCAAACCAATTGAAGGTCAATTAGAATTGGGCAACAAATTTGTGGCCTTGCCAGAGGCTTGCCAGTGACAACCATATCCCATTCAAGAATTTTTAAAAAAATCTATGTAAGTCTATTGCTGGTGACTTTTAAATTAACTACTCACTAACAGTGGTTTGCAAACACATGGTTCACCATTTCATAAAACAAATTGTAAGGATTATAGATAAAAGGGAAGAGGAATTAGGGATTTCATTCTTATCAGACTCCTTTGCCCATAGCAATAGCAGACGAAAATCCACCAGTAGACTACCAATAAAATCAACCTTTTGATGTCAAGGATTTTATACATGGCAGCAGTAATACTTAGCATTAAAAATGTGGCTGTGATAGTCAGATGTCATCATGTCAACTCAGGACATCACTGCAGCTGCTCCCCACAGAAGTGTGCTAGGCCCAGACTACTTTAGCTGCTTCATCAGTTATACCTCCCATCACTTTGGTGATGTTTGTTCATGGTGTAGTATGTAGTTCCATTATGACTGATCATACTAAAGCAGTCTGTGCCCACATGCAGGTTTATGCTGGTAAATGGCAAGTAACATGCATGCCACACAAGTACCAGGCAATGGACATTCACAAAAACAGCGGATTTAACGATTTCCCCATCTCATTCAATAGCATTACCAAAGCGCCCAGTAAGAAAATCATAGGGGTCACCATTGACTTAACACACCAGCTACACAAATATTGTGGCTAAAACAGCAGATCATCAAGCTGGGAGCTTTACCTTGTGTAACTCAATTCTAAAAAGTTCTAAAAAGCATTTTCACTGTCTGTCAGGCCGAAGTGTGGGGTATGATGGAATATTCCCCAATTAGCTAGATTAGCTTGGTTTGAGTTACATTAAAAAAAGTTAAATTTGAACCAAGGTAGGCAGCCTTTTCGATTGGCAATGTATCTACGCTCTTAAATAAAGAGGAACCTCGGTTATCAGGCATTCGATTAACCGAACTTTGCATCATCTGAACAAGATTGCAAGGTCCTGATGTGTGGCTAACTATGTAATCAAGCATCGATTACCCTGCATTCGATTAACTGAATGCATTCCTCTTGTATTCACACCCTCTTATATTATCATGTTGTGGCAACAATTTGTATCATCTAAAGGATGCACTGCAGCAATTCATGAAGGCTCTTTTAACAGCACTTTCAGAACCTGCAATCTACAACTTAACAAGAGCAGCAGGTACATGGGAACACTGCAACCTGTGATTTTTTAAATTTAAGTCACACAATATTATGGTGGAAATATATCTTCCACGTCGCTGAGTAAAAATTGTGGAACTCACTCCCTAACAACAGTGTCCCTGAACAAATTACAATAAAGGTCAAATGCTGGCAAGGATTTTAATATATGCCATTTTCACCCTGTTCCAGTCACTGGGTCAGAAAAGATCTTGTTATATGTTGTGAGGGACTAAGTGCATATATTGCCTCTAGGCAGACAAGACACAGACACACCAGCAGAGTGCAGACTGAATAAATGTATATCTCGCCCTATAATATTAAACATTTTTGAAAAAGTCATGAACAATTTGCACTTTAGGCGTTTGACATTAAAAATAAATTAAACAGCTTTAATGTTCTTTCACATTAATTTAAGCCTGGCTTAACAGTCGTATTCTAGGGTTTTCTGGAAGCTTTACTTTGATGATTCATATTGCAGTATTTGACTCAGCCAACCAAGAGCATCTGCTGAAAAGGTGACAGCGTATCGATGCACATATATTCCCCTGTAATTTTTCTGTAGTGAATAGGAACATGTCATTGTAAGTACATCTAAACAGGTATGTACAAGTACCTTCTGTTTTCAGTTCTTTTATATAGTGTACATGATATGGCAATCTATGAATTATTAGCTATAGCTTTGTTCCAAGGGGATTTCATAAGTGTGATTTTGAAATATTTTTGAATTGGAGATTGTGTCTTAGTATCTTAGTGGTGTGAATAGCAGTCAGATTTAGTGATGTTCCAGTGAAATACTTATTAGTTATTCTGTTCCTTTTGTGGTCACTTGCTGTGCC
This sequence comes from Chiloscyllium plagiosum, assembly GCF_037043375.1. Taxonomy (NCBI): domain Eukaryota; kingdom Metazoa; phylum Chordata; class Chondrichthyes; order Orectolobiformes; family Hemiscylliidae; genus Chiloscyllium; species Chiloscyllium plagiosum. Next base: position 44,028,886 of record NW_028270147.1, on the reverse strand, counting down.
AAACACAAATGAGAAATTCAAAGTAATTGGTACTGAAATCATTGGAGTAAGATGGCTGAGGTAGTGTGGTGCTGAGGACACTGGATGCAAACAGATGGAGAATCTTAATGCAGAGAAGGTTACTCTCCCAGCTGCCAGGGAAAATAAAGGTTGATCCTTAGTCATGTATTTTCACTGGAATAACATGCCACCCCTGACTACAGATCTATCACAGCATCTCCTTGATGTTTGTAGCTGCTCCACTGCTTTCAAATGAAAATATTTGCCTTTTGATCTCACAAAGAATCCTGCTTCAATACCCAAACCAGATCTCAGCAAAACTAATGAGCTTTATGAACTCATTGAACCCATTGAACAAAAGAGCTAATGCAAACAGCAACATCTGTTTAATTATTATTCTTGAAGGCATACCCTCCATAAGTCAATCACTGTGCTTCCTCTGGATACCTAGATGTGCTTTTATTTGACCTATTCCAATGTTTCTTCTGACTGTAATCTGAGAGCCAGTGTTGCAAGAGATGTTTTGTTCCATGTGTGACTGAGTGTCTCTAAGTTCTTCAGGCTTTTGGCAACTGCATCTTGCAAAAGCCACACATGGTCTGTACAAAAACAAAGAACTTAGAACAATACAGCACAGGAACAGGACGTTTGGCCCTCCAAGCCCACGCTGCCACATTTTGCCCTTCCATACTAAATCTGTCTTCGCATACAGGATCCATATCTCTCTCTTCCCTTCCAATTCATGTATTTGTCCAGGTACTTCTTGAATTGTCTGCTTCCACCACCTCCTCTGGCAACACATTCCAGGCATTCACCACTTTCTGTGTGAAAAACTTGCCTCACACATCTCTTCTAAACTTCACCCCTCGCACCTTAAACCTGTATCGCTTAGTAATTGACCCCTCCATCCTGAGAAAAAGCCTCATGCTTTCCACTCTATCCATGTCATTCACAATCTTGTAAACTTCTATTAGGTTTCCCCTCAACCTCCTGCCTTCCAGTGAAAACAAGCCCAGTCTATCTAACCTTTCTTCACAGCTAAATTCCCCATACCAGGCAACATCCTGGTAAACCTTTTCTGTACTCTCTCCAAAGCATCCACATCCTTCTGGTAGGGTGGAGATCAATATTCCAAGTGTGACCTAACTAAAGTTCCATAGAGCTGCAACATAACTTGTCTATCATATTTTTCTTCTTGATGCTCTGCCCTTTACATGTTACTTAAGTAGGTCTTGAAAGGACGTTTGTCTCACAAGCTATTCTGTAGAGACCTGTGTAATGACAGAGGTCCCTCACTGTGATAAAAATGCTTGGTACAGATTAAGACGGGCCACTGATCAACAGGATGACAGATCTAAAGTTTGGACAAAACCTTGAGAGAAGATCTCTTTTAGTCTAAAAAGAGAAAACCGAATATAGCATTCCATCAAATCTGTCTTGCAAAACCTCAAGAGCTGCTGTCTTCACTAATGAAGAAGAAACACCTGATTATGTGGCTGCAAAGAATAATGATGCTACCAGCCAAAACATTGTTACCACAATACTATTGATGCTTGTTGTTTGAAAACTTGCTGCCCAGATGAGAGCAATGAACTCCACTGTGATTACTGCTATCCCAGAAATCAGACCTCAGTGGTTGGATATCATGCCAGTTGAACTATTTTTTTAAGAGAAGGTCCATGAAATTTGAACCTGTTGCCTTTGCAGCTGAGGGTCGCTGTGTCCCAAGCCTTTGCTTCACCTGCCGATTATCTGAAACTGTCATGGATGGTGAATGTCACTGAGAATTCTTCATCCTCATAAATTTCAGCCCCAGGGTGAGAATCAGCTCGCTGGTGAATAGGAGAAAGCAGTTGCCTAATGCGAGGAGTGAAAGAGAGGAATTGTGGCCAGAGATTGAGGGATCAATTTCTGCTGCATCATTATCTTCTTTATCATATCGTTCCCTTCTGTTTTGCCTCATTCAACTGTGAATGACCAGTACGAGCTAAAGAAAGGCACATTCCTGCACTTTGATGAAAAATCAGCAGTTTCTCTGCAGCAGCACCTCTGCTTGATTCTCAAACTGGCCTTGCTTCCAGTAACCATCTGTCAAGCCTTCCTTTCACATCTTCATCTGACCCACCTCCGGTTCAGCATCCAAGAACTCTACACTGGCCCTTGAAAGAAGGTGAGTGCAGCTGCTGATGCTTGTGATAAGGAGGTTGCTATAAAGTCATGCAGCATCTGGAAATATGACTGACTTCTTCAGAATCTTTTATTGTAAAAGTTAATATTGAGTTAAGTACAATGGGTTGACAAATGCTGCAAGATAATTCTCACACCCACTTGTCATTTACACTTCACCCATTTTGCACATGAATGATGAACCTATACCCATTATGATGATAAACTTTGGTGTCCCATGGTCCAATAGTAGCACTCTCTCCTCTAACTCAGAATGTTGTTCATACAAGCTCCATTTCAAAGACTTGAACAGAGAGTCCAGATTGACACTGCTGTGGAAATGCTGCAAGACTATTCTCTTACTTATGCTCCTTACACATTTCACCCAATTAACATTTGGATTATGCTCCAGCGCTCCACACTATTTTGCCAATAAATGAAGGAGACATTAAACCAAGGTTCCATTTGTTCTCTAATTCAGGAACACAAAGTCCTACCATTATGAAGGGTTTCAGAGGAGTTACCCCTCGTATTCTAACCAATGCTTACTCTTACTCTAACATTCTTTGTTACAATTGCATGATTGTATGATCATCATAACTTTGTTGAAAGTGGGACCCTCCTGGGTGCAACTTGGCTGCAGTTTTTCCAAAATTTGTAACAGTAACTACACTTCAGACCTTGTTTGATTTCGATAGCATCTTTAGAATGCCCTGCAATAAGGGACAATGCTATCTACAGTGAAATCACAAGAAGTTAAATTCAGACTCCCCAAAACTGATTGTGATGAAGTTGTCAGCGATTCCCTCCGGCAGGATAACAAATCCAATAGGGAGGCCAGCTGTGATCAGACAAAGTTCTGGATTGGTAACTCCAGTTTAGCCAAACTCATGTAGCCTTGTCATTTGACAACAGAGAAGAGGCCATGCCAGAGTCACAGCAAATCATTATTCTACATCGAAATCTCTCAGTGAAGAATGTGGATGCAGTACATTTTTCAACCAAAGAGCCTGAGAAGACCAATGATGCTGAAGAATCAATTAAATGCTAGAAAGCTCCCCGCAACTTGTTTTACTTTCTGAAGCTGCAAAGGCCATAGAGATGCTCTGGGATTCACATAGCAGCACAAAAGCGCAGAAAAGAAATGTTTGACTGCATTACACTCATCTGCAGACAGTATATGAAGAAGAAAATGGTTTTTTATGTTTGTGCTGAGTCAATTCCAATGTTTGCATGGCTTTCACTGTTTAAGGTCAGCCCATTGTAAGGTGTGAACAGATTGAAAATTAGAAATATTTTACAGTTAGTGCCTTATTGTGCTTTCATTTGATGATTTTTCTGACATGGAACACATCTGAAGGCAAACTGAATGACAAAGGGGTTTCCTTGCAGCTTCAATTAATACAAATGTGTAGGTCCGTGGGCTTCTTGCAATTCAACTTATCACATTTTTGCTGGATGTGTAATAAACCAAACCATAGGGTATAGGACCAGAACTGAAGCTGTGCCAAATGTGAACAATTGTGGTCCCATCACTGACTTCTGCAGAACTTCACTAGTCACTAGTTGCCATTCTGAAAATGACCCCTTTATCCCTACTCCCTGCCAGTCTGTCATTCTTTTATCCATGCCAGTATCTTGCCCCAACACCATATATGTGTGTAGCATATATAGAATTTATATAGCAGCATCTTGTGAAAGACCTTCTGAAAATCCAGTCCACTGGTTCTCCTTTGTCCAACTTTCTTATTACCACCTCAAAGAAGTCTAACAGATTTGACAGACATGACTTCACCTTGATGGAGCTTTGATGACTGAGCCCTATTTTACCCTGCACTTCTAAATACTCCACATTCTCATCCTTAATGATGGACTCTCAAATCTTCCCAATTACCGAGGTCAGGCTAACTGGCATATAGTTTCCTACCTTCTGCCTCCCTCCCTTCTTAAACAAAGGTGCTACATTAGCCATTTTCCAGTCCCTGGGCTCCTCCCTGGCTCCAGTGAGTCCTGAAAGATCACAATCGATCACTCCAATCTCCTTAGCTATCTGCTTCAGAACTCTGGGCTGTAGTCCATCTGATCTAGGTTCAAAGGCCGCTGGTGTCATTCATTCTGAAAAATGATGCGAAGTACCTATTCAGTTCCTCTGCCATTTCTTTGTTCCCCAATACTACTTCTTCAGCCTCATTTTCCAGTCATCCAATGTTCATTTGTACCTCTTTCTTACATATCTAAAAAAAATTCTTACAATCTTCTTTTATATTACAAACTAGCTTGCCCTCATATTTCATCTTCTGCCTCTTCATTGCTTTTTTTAGTTGTCCTCTGCTGGTTTTTAAAGGCTTCCCAATCTTCTGGCTTCCCACTAATCTTCATCACATTGTATGTTTTTATCTTAGTTTTGTGCTATCCCTGGCTTCCCTTGTCAGCCATAGTTGCCTTGTCCTCCCCTTAGTATGTTTCTATTCTCTTGGGATGAATTTCTGCTGTGCTTCCCAGATTATCTACAGAAACTCTTGCCATTGCTGGTCCACCATCTTCTCTAGTAGACTTCCCTTCCAATCAACTCTGGCCAGCTCCTTCCTCCTGTCTTTGTAGTTACCTTCACTTAACTGTAATATCATTACATCTGATTCCAGCTTCTCTTTTTCAAGATGGTGACTTCTATCATATTATGGCCACTGTCCCCTTGGTGTTCCTACACCTTAAGTTCTCTAAACAAGTCCAAATCCAGAATTGTCTATTGTCTAGTAGGTAAAAACAATGACTGCAGATGCTGGAAACCAGATTCTGGATTAGAGTGGTGCTGGAAAAGCACAGCAGGTCAGACAGCATCCAAGGAGCAGGAAAATCGACGTTTCAGGCAAAAGCCCTTCATCAGGAATACAGGCAGAGTGCCTGAAGGGTGGAGAGATAAATTAGTTCCTCTTATTTATCTTTCCACCCTTCAGGCACTCTGCCTCTATTCCTGATGAAGGGCTTTTGCCCGAAACATTGATTTTCCTTCTCCTATTATCCGGTAGGCTCTACCACAAGCTTCTCCAAAAACAACTTGTAGACGTCGTATAAATTCCTTCTGTTGAGATTGCAACCAATCTGATTTTTCCAGTCCACCCATATATTGAAGTCCCCTATGATTATTGTAATTATTGCATGCTTTTTCTATCTCCTGATTTATTTTCTGCCCCACATGCTGATTACTGCTAGAAAGCCTGTACATAATTCCCATCAGGGTCTTTTATCCTTCGTGATTCCTCAACTCTACCAATATAAACTCTCCTGCTGACTCTCTATCACTTCTTGCTATCAATTCAATTTCATTTCTTATGAACAAGGCAACCCCAACCCTTCTGCCCATCTGCCTGTCCTTTCAATAGGTTGTATATCCTTGGATATTTAGTTCCCAGCCCTAATCCCCTTGCTACCATGTCTCTGTGGTACCCACAACATCATACCCACAAAGTGCACATTCTTTCTTCTTTCTTTACCTTGTCGAGTCCATTAGAATTTGTAGTATGCTGCTGACAGGAAACATTTTGTCCCAGAGTATTCCTAATACCCTGCTGCGTATCACCCCTCCCCAATTTTTATGGGAATTTAATCTTACATATTCTAGTGGCTTACCATTATGGAAGTCATACATACCATTGGTCCATTACATCATTAAACTGTATTCCTGTTCTGTAGTTCTGAGAAGGAATTAAAATATGGTTGTTATTTACTTCAGATAGTCAGAAACTGATAGCTAATGGCCTGAACCAAATATAGATAATCATATGACATCTTGGAAGAATTTCATTCATTGTACAACTTATTTTCAATAAGACTGAAATAATTCATTTATCATAACCACACTTTTTAAGTTCAGCCAAGAATATAAGAAGTCCAAAGACTTGCTTTAAGTTAAGCCTTCATTCCCTGTTGGCAAACATTGATGGTGCAGTTGCCTGGAGATGAACTGCATTTTTAAGTAGATGCAGAAACACAGTTGCAATATGGAAGTTAAGTAAATGTAGGATGTCCTTGTTTATGGGTAAAGGAAACACACCTTTTTTTTATTTAACTCTTATTGTACCTTTCAAACACATGTTCCCTACTCCTCCCTTGTCAGCCCTTTGCCAGGAACATTCCCTCCAGGACACCCTGGTCTACTCCTCCTCAACTCCCAACACCTGCCCACACCCCCATGGTACCTTCCCCTGTAACCACAGAAGGTGTAATGCCTGCCCATTTACTCTGCCCTCTTCAGTATCCAATGGTCCACACGCACCTTCCAAGTGAAGCATTGCTTTATCTGCACTTCATCCAATCTAGTCTACTGCATTTACTGCTCACAATATGTTCTCTTTGAGGGCAAGAGACAAAGAGACAGAGACTGGGGAAACAAAGCATTGATTGGGTGACCACTTTGCAGAACACCTAGGTTTTGTCTGCAAAAAAGACCCTGAGCTTCTTGTTGCTTACCATTTCAACATGCCAGGTCTCCTCTGTCTCAGGCATGCTGCAATGTTCCAGTGAAGCTCAGCACCGGCTAGTGGAACAGCACCTCGTTTTCCACTTGAGAACTCTGTAGCCTTCTGGATTCAATATTGAATCAACATTTAGCTTGAGGCTTCTCCCGTGTCCTTACTCCAACCCCAAACACCAGGCCTTGTCATAACATGGTTTGCTACCACATACAACCCATTGTCAGCTGCAAATAGTCACCATGAGCTGCTATTCTTTCCCCAAGACTGATGTTTACTCACTCCTTTATCTGTCCAATTTCCAAGCTATATTTCCATCTACTGTTTACTTCTTACTCCAACCTCCACTTCTTGTGAGAAGGACTTGGTAATGAAAATGAAGACAAAAAGAAAATGCAACAAGAAAAGGATCTTTATGTAAATAACATAGTGCTAGATGAAACACACAGCTATGCAAGATAAAAATTGGTTTATTGATTAGACTAATGTAAGCTGATTCCTTCAAGAAAATATGATGTCGCAGTTGCTGCAATTTCTGCAGAACACTAAAATGTGTGGCATCCACAAAAACAAGGGAACATCAGAACCTGCTAACATTGTCTATTCTCGATCCTCAGGAAACTAATACAGGAGGTTGTTGACAGCGCAATCAAGTCACAGTAACTCAGCAATGTGTTTTCACTGATGCTCAGTTCAGGTTCTGCCAGGAGCACTCAATTTCAAACCTTATTACAGCCTTGGTCAAAACATGGATGGAAGGATTGAATTCTAGACATGATGAGAACAATTGCTCTTGTCATTGAGACAGCTTTTAATGGACCGTGCAATCAAAGAGCCCTCTTAAAACTGAAACCAGTTGGAATCCAGGGAAAATGCTTCACTGTTTACTATTAAATCTAGCAAAAAGGAAGACAATTGTGGCTATTGAATACTGCTCACCTCAGCTCAGCAAGTTCCTTAGGGTATTCTCCTATAACCAATTATCTTCAGTTGCTTCATCAAGATCTTCCCTTCAAGAGAAGATCAGAAGTATGGATATTCACTGATGATTGCACAACGTACAGTACCATGTGTAACTCCAAAGACATTGAAGCAGTCTATGTCCAAAAGCGAGACCTAAGCAGGCAATGGCTGATAAGAGGCAAATGACATTACCATCATGCAAGTGCTAGACAGTGACCATGTCCAATAAGAGAGAATCCTCTTGATGTTCACTGATGTTGTATCCCCCACTATCATTGACCAAAGACTGAACTGTATGTAAATATTGTAACTACAATAGCATATTAGAAGCTAGCAATTCCATGGATGTAACTCACCTCCTGACTCCCCAAAGTCTATTCAGCATCTAAGGGCATGAGTCAGAAATGTGATGGAACACTGTCCACTTGTCTCCATTAGTTAAGCTGTAACAACATTGAAGCCACTTGAAACAATCCAGGACAAACTAGCTCATGCTACTGAGAGCTGAGGGGGTTGTAAAGTTCTTGTATCCATTTAAGGCTTAGATAGATACATTCTTGTTTAGTAGGAGAATCAAAGGTTACGGGTAAATGCAGGAAAATGGACTTGAGGAACATCACATCAGCCATAATGAATGGCAGAGCAGACATGAGAGACTGAGCAGCCCACTTCTGTTTTCATTTCATGTGGTCTTATAGCTTGCTTGATCAGTTTCCAGTCTGCTATATTAAGCAGTCACTCCCTCCACCACTAATGCACAGTGCTAGCAGTAAGTACCCTATACTAAATGACTACAACAACTCAACAAGATTCCTTTATCAACACTTTGCAAACTTCCATGACTGGAGAAAATGAGAGAGCAGATTCATAAGATCATCACCACCTGCAAGTCACCCTCCAAGCCATACACCATCCTGACTTGGGAACCATGTCACAGTTCCCTCATTGCCTTTGGATCAAAACTCCAGAACTCCCACCCTAAAAATACCTCCATCCAAAAATGAATTTTACATGTTAGAGGTACGTCTTTTAAAAATGTATCACTTGCGATGGAAGAATGGATAAAAAGTTTCATGCCTCAAGACAATCGTTAAAAGACTTCTATAAATCTGCGACTCCTGATGTTTTCAAAGTGTAAGACCATATCTGAGGAACTGCTGTATGGGAGAAGGATTCACATTTTTGGATCATTGGAATTGCTTTTGGGGTATAAGTGACCTGTACAAGAAGGACATATTGCATCTGAATTAGAAGGGGATGAATATACTGGCAGGAAGATTTGCTACAGCTGCTCAGGAGGATTTGAACTAGTAAGGGGGGTGATGGTGGCGGTGGGGGACCCAGGGAGATAGTGAGGAAACAGATCAATTTGAGACTGGTACAGTTGGGAACAGAAGTGAGTCAAACAGGCAGGGATAAAGCAGAGAACAAGGTAGGGCTGATAGATTAAACTGCATTTACTTCAATGCAAGAGGCCTAACAGAGAAGGCAGATGAACTCAGGGCATGGTTAGGAATTTGGGACTGGGATACGACAGCAATTACAGAAACATGGCCTCAGGGATGGACAGGACTGGCAGCTTAATGTTCCAAGATACAAATGCTACAGGAAGGACAAAAAGGGAGGCAAGAGAGGAGTGGGAGAGACATTTTTGAAAAGGGATAGCATTACAGCTGTACTGAGAGAGGATATTCCCGGAAATACATCAAGGGGAGTTATTTGGGTGGAACTGAGAAATAAGAAAGGGATGATCACCTTATTGGGATTGTGTTGTAGACCCCTAATAGTCAAATTGAGAAACAAATTTGTAAGGAGATCTCAGCTATCTGAAAGAATAATAGGGTGGTTATGGTAGGGAATTTTAACTTTCCAAACACAGACTGGGAATGCAATAGTGTTAAGGGTTTAAATGGAGAGGAATTTCTTAAGTGTGTACAAGAAAATTTTCTGATTCAGTATGTGGATGTACCTACTAGAGAAGGTGCAAAACTTGACCTACTCTTGGGAAATAAGGCAGGGCAGGTGACTGAGGTGTCAGTGGGGGAGCACTCTGGGGCCAGCAACCGTAATTCTATTAGTTTTAAAATAGTGATAGAAGAGGATAGACCAGATCTAAAAGTTGATGTTCTAAATTGGAGAAAGGCCAATTTTGACGGTATTAAGCAAGAACTTTCAAAGGCTGACTGGAGTCAGATGTTTGCGGGTAAAGGGACAGCTGGAAAATGGGAAGCCTTCAGAAATGAGATAACGAGAGTCCAGAAAAAGTATAGTCCTGTTAGGGTGAAAGGAAAGGCTGGTAGGTATAGGGAATGCTGGATGACTAAATAAATTGAGGGTTTGGTTTAGAAAAAGAAGGAAGTATATGTCAGGTATAGACATGATAGATCGAGTGAATCCTTAGAAGAGTATAAAGGCAGTAGGACTATACTTAAGAGGGAAATCAGGAGGGCAAAAAGGGGACATGAGATAGCTTTAGCAAATAGAATTAAGGAGAATCCAAAGGGTTTTTATAAATACATTAAGGACACAAGGGTAACTAGGGAGAGAATAGGGCCCCTCAAAGATCAGCAAGGCAGCTTTTGTGTGGAGTCGCAGGAGACAGGGGAGATTCTAAATGAGTATTTTGCATCAGTATTTACTGTGGAAAAGGACATGGTAGCTACAGAATGTAGGGAAATAGATGGTGACATCTTGAAAAATGTCCAGATTACAGAGGAGGAAGTGCTGGATATCTTGAAACGCATAAAAGTGGATAAATCCCTAGAAATTGATCAGTTGTACCCTAGAACTCTGTGGGAAGCTAGGGAAGTGATTGCTGGGCCTCTTGCTGAGATATTTGTATCATTGATAGTCACAGTTGAGGTGCCAGAAGACTGGAGGTTGGCTAACGTGGTGCCACTGTTTAAGAAAGGTGGTAAGGACAAGCCAGGGAACTATAGACCAGTGAGCCTGACGTCAGTGGTGGGCAAGTTGTTGGAGGGAATCGTGAGGGACAGGATGTACATGTATTTGGAAAGGCAAGGACTGATTCGTGATAGTCAACATGGCTTTGTGCATGGGAAATCATGTCTCACAAACTTGATTGAGTTTTTTGAAGAAGTAACAAAGAGGATTGATGAGGGCAGAGCGGTAGGCATGATCAATATGGACTTCAGTAAGGCGTTCAACAAGGTTCCCATGGGAGACCGGTTAGCAAGGTTAGACCTCATAGAACACAGGGAGAACTAGCCATTTGGATGCAGAACTAGCTGAAAGGTAGAAGACAGAGGGTGGGTGGTGGAGAATCGTTTTTCAGACTGGAGGCCTGTGACCAATGGAGTGCCACAAGGATCGGTGCTGGGTCCACTACTTTTCATCAATTATATTAATGAGGTACAGCTCGTAAGTTTGCAGATGACAGCAAAGTTGGAGGTGTAGTGGACAGCGAAGAAGGTTACTTCAGACTACCATGGGATTTTTATCAGATGGGCCAATGGCCTGAGAAGTGGTAGATGGAGTTCAATTCAGATAAATGCGAGGTGCTGGATTTTGGGAAAGCAAATCTTAGCAGGACTTATACACTTACTGGTAAGGTCCTGGGGAATGTTACTGAACAAAGAGAACTTGGATTGCAGATTCATGGCTCCTTGAAAGTGGAGTCATAAATAGATAGGGTAGTGAAGAAGGTGTTTGGTATGCTTTCCTTTATTGGTCAGAGTATTGAGTACAGGAGTTGGGAGTTCATGTTGCGGCTGTACAGAACATTGGTTAGGCCACTGTTGGAATATTGCGTGCAATTCTGTTCTCCTTCCTATCAGAAAGATGTTGTGAAACTTGAAAGGGTTCAGAAAAGATTTACAAGAATGTTGCAATGATTGGAGGATTTGAGCTATAGGGAGAGGCTGAATAGGCTAGTGCTGTTTTCCCTGGAGTGTCGGGGGCTGAGGGGTGACCTTATAGAGGTTTATAAAATCATGAGGGCATGGACAGGATAAATAGACAAAATCTCTTCTCTGGAGGTGTCCAGAACTTGAGGGCATAGGTTTAGATTGAGAGGGGACAGATATAAAAGAGACGTAAGGGCAACCTTTTTACGCAGAGGGTGGTACATGTATGGAATGAGCTGCCAGAGGAAGTGGTGGAGGCTGGTACAGTTGCAACATTTTAAAGGCATCTGGATGGCTATATGAATAGGAAGGGTTTGGAGGGATATGGGCCGGGTGCTGGCAGGTGGGACTAGATTGAGTTGGGATATCTGATTGGCATGGAAGTTGGACTTGAGGGTCTACTTCTGTGCTGTACATTTCTGTGACTCTATGAGGTAGGAGGCTAAAAGGAGATTTGAAGAGATTTTTTTTTCAATCAGAGGTGGTGCAAGTCTGGAACTCATGCCTGAAAGGATGGTTGAATTAGAAACTTTTATAACATGATGCAGTATTTAGATATTCCCATGTGCTGCCAAAGCATCCAGGGCTACGGGTCAAAAGCCGGAAAATGAGATGAGTGCAGTTAGATCTTTGTTGGCCCATATAAACATGATGAGCTGAATGGTATCCTTCTGTGCTGTCTTCACCCCAGTTCATTGGCTCAGACTCACATTGTTCCAGTATCTGTCCCACATTAGAGAGGAAATGGGCCTCTTTCTGGCTACACAGTTGTTTTGGTAGTGTCACCTTGTACCCTGTCATCAAAGTCATGCTGCCTGCTTATTGAGAAAATCACTTCCCACTCAACACCATTGAACAGTATGTCTCCTCTTTCTCTTCGCAGAGTTGCCTTTAAGTAGCAGTGTGGATAAAGAGTTGAGCTGGAAAAAGTACAGCAGGTCAGGCAGCATCAGAGGAGCAGGAGAGTCAATGTCTCAACGCTTTACTAATAAATATTGACCTCAACACTGAATGGGTATAAGATGCTGTTGTTGTTGAATATAATTAAGCTTGCATCCTTCTAGTACTTGTCAGTCAGCCAGTTAGCCAAGCCCTTTACTTTTCAAATCCAAAGTATATTGATCAGATTTATCAAAACTGCAAAATGTTACATATACTTCCTTGTATTTTCAAACCCTACCTGTCATTTGATATTGTCTGTGGGTTTCACATTCTAACATGTCAAGCGATGATAATTTCTTCAGGACTGGTGAAAGGTTCCAACCTGAAACATCAACTCCCCCCCCTCCTCTGATGCTGCTTGACCTCCTGTGCTTTTTCCAGTTCAACTCTTTATCCACTTGGACTCTCCAGCATCTGCAGTTTTCACTAACTCCTCTTTAAGTAGCAGTGGTCCTGTTTGATTTCCTATCCTTCCACATTGGCAAGCTGCCTTTTTAAAATTCATTTGTGCAAGGTAGACATTGCTGGCTGGCCAGCATTTATTGCGTGTCCCTAGTTGCCCTTAAGAAGGTGGTGACAAGCTGTCTTCTTGAACTGCTGCAGTCCAACAGTTGTGGGTTGACCCCAAGGCCCCTATGGAGGGAATTCCAGGATTTTGATCCAACCTATAGGGAATGCAATTATGGTGGCAACTTACCAATTATGCTAACGAAACCTGACCACAATACTGGCTAGGGCCTTTCCCCAACTGAGGGGACATAGATTCCTTTCTCACTACACACCCAACATCTGCTACATACAAAAGTCTAACTTCAGTAGGTCCAGCAACTTAAGTACTCTAAGTCTTTTAACGTCTTGCAAACTCCACACCCTCAATTGTTTGCTCAAACTGCTCCACAGTCAGTGAGCTCTCTCAAGAGGAAATATATTTGACTGTGAATTATATCTTAATACATTGGAAAATAATAATGCATGCTTCTAAAACTCATAACACCAAACAAGATAGATTAAGGCTACCACCTGTTAAACAAAAATTGAACAGAAGCCTTCATCATTGTGCTTTTTCCCATGCATCAATAGCAGAGACTCTGACACGTGTTCATGCAGAACACCATCTGGCTTTCCTTGGCTGGAAGCCACAGTATTTATTCTAAGCTAACACATCTAAACAACTATTCATTGTACTATGTATACAGTGTGATTTGTTAGCCCGATTAACATAATTATTTTCATGTCCAAACTTTGCCCTAGTTTCACTAATAAATATTGACCTCAACACTGAATGTTTATAAGATGCTATTGTTGTTGAATAAAGTTAAGCTTGCATCCTTCCAATATTTGTCAATCAGCCAGTTAGCCAAGCCCTCTACTTTTCAAATCCAAGCTACATTGACCAGATTTATCAAAACTGCAAAATGTTACATGTACTTCCTTGTATTTTCAAACCCTGCCTGTTTTATGATATTGTCTGTGGGTTTAACATTCTAACATGTCAAGAGATGATAACTTAAGGCAAAGAAAACCCTTCTGCTAGAGCTAAGCTTTCACCTGAAGAAATGAATTTAATAGATTAAATAATTGAATTCATTGAATTCAACACATTGGATGATAAATATAAAAACAATCTGATTTAATAGGCCTTGTAGTCTGAAAGCAGATGTGTTGTTTTCACGGGACTTTTTTTTTGAAAAGTAATATATTTATACTTCTGACACATCCCACACCACGTATATCTTTTCAAGTATTGGTTATGGTTGGAATGCATCCAAACAATTTGAAACGATTTTCCTCAACAAAGTTCTGTTTTTAAGCTTAAACATAGGTAGAAACAGCAGCCTCTACTTTTATAGCCCAATAATTTGTATTATTAATTGTTAGGACCATGAAGTAAGTGGAACTGAATATCCTGAAAAAAACACATGCACATGCAAAGCAATTGCTAATGACATATCTTCTCACACATATTCAATTTATTTATTTCTATTTTAATTAAAATAGGATTAACAGTGCTGCTGCAGCTAATCCGAAAATCTTAGTTTGAAACTTAGTCCTGACTTGTGAACTTTGTCGTTATTCAAAGTCACATTTCAGGGTCCAAAATAATAGGATGTATTTTTCAAATTTTTGAGGGGGCAAATAAGTGCAAAGTATGTTGGATGCTGCAGAGTTGGATTCCAAAATGCCAGGTGAGATCTTTTATCAACTTTATAGGCCGTGCTAGAGTGAACCCATTGAAAATATTCTGTTAAATATTATAGTGCACTAAATAGCAATTAGCATGATGTTTCATCCACTTATGGATTAGTGCTGGTGCTCCCTTCAATAATTGGTAGGATTTTAAAGGGAATAACTGTAGAGATGTCGCTGCACTGGCCATAATTTTCCAAAAATATTTAGATTCAGGAAAGGTCCTAAAGGATTGGGAAATTGCCAACACCTTTATTCAATAAAGAGGAGACAAAAATAGGGTAATAACAGAGCACTTGGAAATATGTGATAAAATCAAGCAGTGTGAATATGGTTTCACAAAGGGGAAATTATGTCTCAAAAATTATTACAGGTTTTTTTGTGGAGGTAACAAGCAGGATAGATAATGGGTAAGTAGTAGATGTAATGTATTTGCATTTCTGAAAGGCATTTAATAAGGTACCATGTGTAAGACTTTTTAATAAGATAATACAAATAGTGTTGGGGACAGTATATCAGCATGGATAGAGAATTGGCTAACTAATAGAAGACAGATACTTGGAATAAAGTGGAAATTTTTAGGGTCTAACGAGTGGAGTACCATAGGGTTCAGTGCTGGTGTCACAATTATTTACAATATAAATTAATAACTTGGATGAGGAAAGTGAATGTATACTGGCTGACCTTGTAGCTGACACAAAAACAGGTGGAGGGCAAATAGTAAGGATAACACAAAATGTTGATAGAGGGATTTAGACAGGTTAAGTGAATGGGCAAAAATTTGGAAAATGGAATACAATATAGGGAAAGGTGTGGTTTACATTAACTTAATGGAGAAAAGAAACTGCAAAAAACTCTACCATAGAGGGGTTTTAACGGCCTCTTATATAAATCACAAAAATCTAGCATCAAAGTTCAGTGGGAAATAGGGAGAGCAAATAGACTATGGCCTTTTCTTCAAAATGAATGAACTATAAAAACAGGGAAGTTTTCTGGAACGATACAAGGCACAAGTCAGACCATGCCGGAACTAGAAAAAGATATACTGGTATTGGAGACAGTCCAGAGAATGTTCACAAGATTGATTCTGGATCTTGCAGGACTTTAATCTAAGGAGACATTGAGTAGGTTGGGTTTGGATTCATTGGAACTTATAAAAATAACAGGCAACTTCATTTAAACACAAAAGACTTTCAGTGGGCTTGACAGAGTAGATGTGAAAGCTTGTTTCTCCTTATTGGAGATCCTAGGACTAGACGGCATAATCTTAGTTGGGTGAACCATTTAAAGTAGAAACAAGGAGGACTATTTTCTCAAAAAGGGTAGTAAATCTGTGGAATATTTTATAGAACAGAGTCGTTAAGGTATACTCAAAGCTAAGGTAGACAGATCTTTAATCAGTAAGGGAATCAAGGATTTTTGGAATAAGGCAAGAAAGTGCATTGAAGATTATTAGGTCAGTCATGATTTCATTGAATGGTGAAGCAGATTTGTTGGGCTGAATAGCCTATTTCTGCACTCAGGCCTTATATTCTCTTGACGTGTGCCAGTTGTCTGATCCCACTATCCACAACAGAGTGGCCACCATGCTGCTGTTCGAGTCTCCTCTTCTATGTTAAGAAGTGTTTCCCCATGTGTGCTCTTGGCCCTTTGGCATCGTGGATGCTCTTTAGCTGAAGGAACAAAGATTAATAACGTCTGATTAGGGAATAAAAGTCAGGCACAATGCCTGACCAGGTAGCAGTGTAGTTGAACAAATGACCTCAAATGATCCCTGCATTCTGGAGCAAGTTTACAAGAATCACTACACCTCTTCCCACCCTACCTCCTGCAAAAATGCCATCCCGTATTCCCAATTCCTCTGCCTCTGCCATATCTGCTCCCAGGAAGACCAGTTCCACAACAGAACACACCAGATGACCTCCTTCTTTAGAGACCACAATTTCCCTTTCCAAGTGGTTAAAGATGCCCTCCAACGCGTCTTGTCCACACCCCACCCCTCCGCCCTCAAACCCCACCCCTCCAACCGTAACAAGGACAGTACACCCCTGGTGCTCATCTTCCACCCTACCAACCTTCGCATAAACCACATCATCTGACGACGTTTCCGCCACTTCCAAACGGACCCCACCACCAGGGATATATTTCCCATTTCCGCTTTCCACAAAGACCGTTCACTCCATGACTACCTGGTCAGGTCCACGCCCCCCAACAAGCCACCCTCCCTTCCTGGCACCCTCCCCTGCCACCACTGGAATTGCAAAACCTGCGCCCACACCACCTCCCTCACCTCCATCCAAGGCCCCAAAGGAGTCTTCCACATCCATCAAAGTTTTACCTGCACATCCATCAATATCATTTATTGCATCCGTTGCTCCCGATGCAGTCTCCTGTACATTGGGGAGACTGGACGCCTCCTAGCAGAGCACTTTAGGGAACATCTCTGGGACACATGCACCAATCAACCCCACCGCCCTGTGGCCCAACATTTCAACTCGCCCTCCCACTCTGCCGAGGACATGCAGGTCCTGGGCCTCCTCCACCACTGCTCCCTCACCACCCAACGCCTGGAGGAAGAACGCCTCATCCTCCGCCTCGGAACACTTCAACCCCATGGCATCAATGCCGATTTCACCAGTTTCCTCATTTCCCCTTCCCCCACCTCATCCCAGCTCCAACCTTCCAGCTCAGCACCGTCCCCATGACCTGTCCTACCTGCCTATCTTCCTTTCCACCTATCCACTCCACCCTCCTCTCTGACCTATCATCTTCATCCCCAACCCCATTCACCCATTGTACTCTTTGCTACCTTCCCCCACCTTCGTCTCTGACCTATCACCTCCATCCCCACCCTCATTCACCTATTGTACTCTATGCTACTTTTTCCCCACCGCGACCCCCCTCTCATTTATCTCTCCACTCTGCAGGCACCCTGCCTCTATTCCTGATGAAGGGCTTTTGCCTGAAACATCGATTTTCCTGCTCCTCGGATGCTGCCTGACGTGCTGTGCTTTTCCAGCACCACTCTAATCTAGACCCTTACAAGAATCACTGCTGACAGATGAGTGCCCATTAAACGGACTTCATTCATTCCTATTACAGATAATGCTACAGCCAAATTCAATTGCCACCAATTGGGTCAGCTTTCCTTCTCCAACAACTGCACTCTCACATATTGCTATTTGTAGACCCCTATGTGAACAGAGGTGTGAGATAATCATTGTTGGCAGAGTGAGATGCATTTGTATAACTGCATTGAAAGTTTTCCGCTTGATGGCTGCTGAAGTCTTCTTCGTTACTTTCCAAGCTTGCTTCAAGGGGTGGTCTCCTCCTTCAGCCTTGTTTACCTAATGAAGGAAATCTGCAGGGAGTTATCACTGAACAATGGAATCTTACTTCTATATGTCAATGCGGACCAGCCTCAAACAATAGTGTTTCTCAGGCTGCCTGGATTGAGGCACTCTCCAGGAAGGTGACTCCAATCAAGGCCGTGGTTTCTTATGAGACTTTGATGCCTGCCAGGAGTTGGGGTCCAGTTGAATCCTGCCAAGGTTGCGACTCCATCAATGAATATGGGCTTCAGACAGGGCACCTGATGTCTTCAGAGACTGCAGACAGCTATTTTGTATATTGCACTAATACTTCCAGCAGTGTCACTTGGCGTCATGGCCAGTACCTGACTGTGTGTCTCTTTTTCAGGACTTGTCAGACTGCCCCACCACACATGCCAGCAATGAAATGGCTGACTAATATGAGATTACATTGCACAGGGGGATTGCTTTGTGAGGAGAAACAACAGCAGTATCTGGTCCTCATGATGGGACCTCGGGCCTATCTGTAAGTTCCAGGCTCATGTACCTTCTTCCTTAGGGTTTACTGATCACTTCTTTTCACTTATTCAATCTTTGGAAATGCTGAAAAATATTTTTCACCACATAGCCACATACCTTTGGCCAGCTACATTTACAATAAACTTTGGATTCAGCTCTTCACCAGCATTCTTGTACACAATTTTCCCTCTCCCTCTATACTGTTTCCATGCTGTACATCTCTATGACTCTATGACTCTATACTGAGTTCCCAGCACTAGCTCCCATACAAGAAGCGAAGAAGGTTACCTCAGATTACAATGGGATCTTGATCAGATGGGCCAGTGGGCTGAAGAGTGGCGGTGAGTTTAATTTAGATAAATGTATTTTGGTAAAGCAAATCAAAGCAGGATTTATACACTTTAATGGTAAGGTCCTGGGGAATGTTGCTGAACAAAGAGACTTTGGAGTGCAAATTCATTGTTCCTTGAAAGTAGAGTCGCAGGTAGATAGAATAGTGAAGAAGGCATTTGGTATGCTTTCCTTTATTGGTCAGAGTATTGAGTATATGAGTTGGGAGGTCATGTTGTGGCTGTACAGGACATTGGTTAGGCCACTGTTGGAATATTGCATGCAACTCTGGTCTCCTTCCTATTGGAAGAATGTTGTGAAACTGGAAAGGGTTCAGAAAAGATTTACAAGGATGTTGCCAGGGTTGGAGGATTTGAGCTATAGAGAGAAGTTGAATAGGCTGGGGATGTTTTCCCTGAGGGTAAATTTATAAAGGTTTATAAAATCATGGAGGGGAAAGAAAGGATAAATAAACAAAGTATTTTACCTGGGCTGAGGGAGTCCAGAACTAGAGGGCATAGGTTTAGGGTGAGAGGGGAAAGATATAAAAGAGACTTAAGGGGAAACTTTTTCACGCAGAGGGTGGTACGTGTATGGAATGAACTGCCAGAGGAATTGCTTGAGGCTGGTACAATTGCAACATTTAAAAGGCATCTGGATGGATATATTTGGAGGGATATTTGGAGGGATTTTGGCTCTATGGTGGAGGACTTGGTTTATTTTGAAGTTCAACACAAGGAACAGTTAGCCGATTGAGCTATAGGCAGAGGCTGGAGAAGTTGGAGCTATTTTCCCTGGAGCGTTGGAAGTGGTGACCTTATAGAGGTTTCTAAAATCATGAGGGGCACAGATAGGGTAAATAGCCAAGGTCTGTTTCCCAGAGTAGGGGAGTTGAAAACTAGATGACATAGGTTTATGGTGAGAGGGGAAAGATTTAAAAGAGACCTAAGGGGCAACTCTTCCACATAGAAGGTTGAGGTGTTGATAGACTGAGCTGCCAGAGGGAACTGTGAGGCTGGTGCAATTACGATATTTAAAAGGCATTTAGATTAGTCTGGGAACAGGAAATATGGGCCAAATACTGGCAAATGGGACTGGATTAATTTAGGATATCTGGTCAGCATGGGCAAATTGGACAGAAGGGTCTGTTTCCATGGTGTACAACTCAATGACTCTATAAATTGTATCAGGGAATGATTCCTGATATCTTCTTCAAAAGCAGCTTACAGTAATGTTATCCTTAAGTGCTTGAACATAATTAATTTCTTACCTCTATTGATGTGGTAAAGTATTGGAATTCTCCAAATAGGTTATTTCCATTACAAGTATGTGTTTCTAATTTCACCTCAGCATTCAGCTTCTCTATTTTCATCATTTTATGTAAGTTGTCTGCTTTTATTTAATGGCCAAATCCTGATATTTTCCAGCAAATGAGCAATTGTATAACCACTACAAATACATGAAATCAGTATAGAATGACTGACATTAAATATTGACCTTTTGGCTATTTTCAGATTTAGTTAAGACTGTTGGAGCCCAAGCTGAATTTTCTTTCTGTCGATATGATCAAGGTGGAGTGAATTGTACCAGTTTCAGTAAGTTGTTTGTGCACATGAATAGTTGGCAAAGGAAAGTATCCATATGGACAGAGTCACCTTCTCATTTAAAGCTAAATCCTATGCCTTAGTTAAGACTGGTTTCTCTTACGATAGATTAGGCTGTATTACATTTCAGACAGACCTTGAGGTTTGACATGATTTATCAACCACAGGTCTGCATTCAAATCAAAAATAGTGAAAGAAAATACTGACCAAATGTTTCTTAATTTCAGCCAATATGTAGAATAACAATTGGAAAACAGGAGATAACTCAATTGAAAGCTTTGGGAGTGAAGCATGATGAGCTTGCAAACTCAACTTTCATTTTATGCAATGGATACTGACTTGCTCTTCTTTATACTTAGATGTAGTTATAGTAGACTGGATTTTCCAAGGAGTCACAATCTCATACAGTTTGCCACTCTGCCCTTTCTTTTTTAGGAAAGAAAAACGCTCCATATTTCTGACAAAAGATTCCAGTCAGGATTCCTTCAAAACTGTGGAGTTGTAATTTCATTCCGAAAGTTCTTTTGTAGCACAGAACTGTCTGAGGTGGGCAAACTAGGTTCCCTTTTCACAGCTATCAGCTGATGTGTTCTGAAATTTAAATGTCCAAACAGGGAATTTGAAAGCTACTGATATTAGGGTGCTCAGTGGGTGGGATGCCAGGTAAGTAGGGTGCCAGGCTGGTAGGACATAAAGCATGTAAGAGATGGGTGCCAAGGATAGAATGAGAGATGGGTGGGTATAGGCTAGCAAATAATTAGGTTGGCTGGTGGGTAGGATACCAGGTAAGTAAGGAGCCAGGTCAGTTGGGTGTCAAATTGGGAAGGGAAGAGTGGCAGTGGAAGGATGGCAGATGGGTTTTTGGCATGGTGACAGGTAAGTAGGGTCACAGGTGGGTAGGGGGTAAGGTCAAAAGGTGCCGCCAGTGTTGGGAGCAAGGTTCCAGGAGTTAGGGTGTCATGTTGGTAGGAAGCCAAGTGCATGGCGGGTAGGGTGACAAGTGGTGGGGTGGCAGCCAGCAAGGTGGCAAGGGGCAGATAGGTAATGCAGTGCTTAGTGTATGTTGTGGTGAATAAGAGAAATCAGGACTGGTGGAGACTGGGAGGTTGGGTGTTGAGTCCAGAGGGTTTGGAGATGTGTGTTGGCTTTGGGGTTGGGGGTGTAAGGTGCAGTAGCAGGAGATTCAGGTCGGTGTTGGGAAAGGGATTTGGGTATGGAGTGGTGGAAAGGAACCAAAACATGTCCAGTGACATGGGAATTAGGGGAGAGGGGTCAGGTGCAGAATGGCGGAAGAGGTTATATGGTCTTGGGGAGTCAGATCAGAGTCTTGGGAAGGTGTAATTGAGGCTGTGTGAGATAAGTATGTGGTCTGTTGATAATTGCTCAGGAGTTAGATTATGTATTTAATAACCTAACACTTCCTGAGTAAAAATTTACTTACCTTTATTAGATCCCTCCAAATTCTTCATTCTATAAATGGGACTTTCAAAAGGTTCCAGGTGTGAAGGAATTGCCCAGTGGAATCTTTAGCTTCCCAAGCAATTCCTTTGAAGCTTGCCATGGTGGAAATTTTATCAGACCCCATTGGCACTTCCCATCTACACTGGAATTGCAACTGTCTGGCCCTCAGAAAATCCAGGCTAATATTTTTTATAAGCATCAGAGTTACCAACTATCTGATATTGATCAATAATGAATGCCATGAATATTTTATCAAAATAACATAACAAATAGGAGCAGGAATAGGCCATTCCATCTCTCAAGAACACTCTGCCATTCAATGAAATTATGGTTGATCTTAGACTTTGACACCATATTTCTGCAATATCCTTGTACCTTTTGTCATTTTTAACATCATATCTTTCTATCAAAATCAGTCTTACACATACTCAATAACTAAACATTCACAGCCCTCTGGGTAGAGAATTCCAAAGATCAATCACCCTCAAGTAGAGGAATTCCTCTTTATCTCAGCCTGAACTGGTTTGCTCCTCATTATGACACTGTGTCTCTTTGTTCTAGACTCATCAATCAGGAAAACATTCTTCTTGCATCTACCCTATTGAATCCTTTGAAAACTGTGTTTATTTGAGTGACATCTCTTCTAATTTTTTTGAAGTCTCGAGAATGAGAATGTGTGTGGCACGGTGGCACAGTGGTTACCACTGCTGCCTCACAGTGCCAGAGACCTGGGTTCAATTCCCGCTTCAGGCAACTGTCTGTGTGGAGTTTGCACATTCTCCCTGTGTCTGCGTGGGTTTCCTCCCGGTGGTCTGGTTTCCTCCCACAGTCCAAAAATGTGCAGGTTAGGTTAATGGCCATGCTAAATTGCCCGTAGTGTTAGATGTAGGGGAATGGGTCTGGGTGGGTTGCTCTTCGGAGGGTCGGTGTGGACTTTTTGGGCCGAAGGGCCTGTTTTCACACTGTAAGTAATCTAATCTAATCTAATAAAGGCTCAGTCTATTTAAGCTTTTTTCATAGGACATACTTCATTGCATTCCTTCTATGGCAAGTATATCTTTCAGTTAGGAATGGAGACTAAAACTGCGCCCTATCCTTCAAAACATAGCATATTGCAGTCGGACAAATTTACTCTTACACTCAAATTCTCTTGCAATAAAGGCCAGCATATTACTTGTTTCTTACTTACTGGCTGTATTACATGTTAACTCTCATTGACTTATGAGAATGGACACCTAAGGTTCTTTGAAATTTGACACTGCCCAATCTCTCACCATTTAAGAAATATACTGCATTTCTGTTTTGTTTACCAAAATAGATTACTTCACATTTATCTACAATGTATTCCAGCTGCTGTGTTTTTGCTCACACCTGCAGCCTTTCTAAAGTGCCACTTGCAAACTTTGAAATACCTTCACAGATACCTCTTCCATCACTCTGAGATGTAGATTTTCATGTCTTTAGGACTTAAAGTCCTGAAATCCCATCAATTTCTCCAGTGCTAATGTATTTAAATATTCAAACATTTGAAAATATTAACACTAAAGCATTTAAATATTAAAATTAATATCTTTGAGTTCCTCATTTACATTTGTCCCTCAATTCTTCATTAGTTTTGGGAAGTTTCCTTCTTGAAGACAGACACAATGTATTTGTTTAATTTATCTGCCATTTACTTATTCTCCAGTATAAATTCTCCTGATTTCACTTGTAACAGATCCACATTTGTTTACTGTAAGTCATTTTTTTTTATATATCCATAGAAGGGTTTATGGTCCATTTTTATGTTTCTCACTTGTTTCTAATCATAGAGTCATCAGTATACAGCATGGAATCAGATCCTTCTGTCCAATTTGTCCATTCCAACTAGAAATCCTAAATAAATCTAGTCCCATTTGCCAGCATTTGGCCCTTATCTCTCTAAACACTTTCTATCCAGATGCGTTTCAAATGTTGTAATTGTACCAGCCTCCACTACTTTCTCTGACAACTCATTCCATGCACACATCACACTCTGTGTGAAAACATTGCGTTTTAGGTCAATTTAAATAATTGCCCTCTCACCTTAAACATATACCCTGTAGTTTTAGACTCTCCCAAGCTGGGGAAACGCCCTTGTCTATTTACCCTATTCAGGCCCCTCACAATTTTATAAACCAAAATAATGTCATCCCTCAGCCTCCGATGTTCCAAGGAAAATTGCTCCAGCCTATTCAGCCTCTCCCTAGAGCTCAAACTCTAAACCCTGGAAACATCCTTGTAAATCTTTTTTGAATCCTTCCACGTTTCACAACATTCTCCCTATAGCAGGGAGACCAGAATTGCAGTATTCCAATAATGGCCTATTTTCTCTTTCTTGAAGCTTTCTTGATCCTCTGAATTCTAAAATCACCCCAATTTTCAGACTGACCAGTCTTCCTTTAATCTAATATGCTCCTTGATTCTTTTCGTTAGCGATGATTAGCACAGATTTTGCACATGAATAGAATAAAAGAGCTTTGGTGTCCAATAATATAATCAAATGTAACCTTGTTCTTTACTTGCTCATTTTGCTATAATTTTGTGTTTTGGACACATTAGCAAATAGCCTTTTCTGAAAGGGATCCTGACTGAAAACTATTTTAATTTTAATCCCTCTGGTAAACGTTTTTATTGCAATACTTCCAATATACTCATAAAGTCATTATGTATAGATGTCAGATGGCAGGAATAGCTACTAGTGCATCAAAGGTTTATTACTACTGTGATATTGAGAGTCAATGTACAGTCAGATATTTCACTACTCTTACAATTCAAAATAAGTCAATAATAATTGTTGGATAAGTTTTGTATAAGCATACATGGCATTTATGAAGCTTGGATTGAAAGAGGTTTGATCTCTGCTGGAGTTTTCGCTTTATTATGATCATTAATCTACTTTCGTAGGACTAGAGTTCTTCAGGTTAAATTGCATTACAGTTATTAGCTTGTCAGAAATCACAGGGCTTTGACTAATGGCATTGAAACTGCTTTTGCTAGAAGCCCACACATGAAGTCAGGCTAATCCTGGAGCGGAGAATTGAACACCAGTGATGGAAAGATAAACTTGCTAAACATAGAGTTAGATGAAAGGAAATTGATGGGCAAATAGTTTAAAGGAAGATACGACTCAACATATTCATTGAGGCCATTTAACATCGATTAATCTTCAAGTGAGCAAATGATAATTGCAGGGACAGCGGCAGAACTTTCTTGCTTTTCATAGTCTTTCCCTTAATTTCTAGATATATCTATTGCTTCTCTTGTAATTTCAGAAAAAAAGCCAAATTTTCAACTCAAGGTCAATGGGTTTCTCTGGATGACTGCCAAAATATGAAATGTCTTTTCCATAAAAAGAAAAGATATATGTTAAGCAGGCTAGCTCTGAATGGCCCAGATAAATAGAGACTGTATTCCCTAGAAGGTGTGGTATTCCTCATGCAATAATGACATAGGAATTGCCCAGGAAGTTGAAATTTCCATGGTAAGTTGGAGGGGATTCAGGGAGACAGGATCTAAATGTATTTGGAAAGATAAGGACTGATTAGGCAGCATGGTTATGTGCATGGGAAATTGAGTCTCACTAACTTAACTAAGTTTTTTGAAGAGGTGACCTAAAAGATAGATGAAGGCAGAATGATAGACATTGTCTACAAGGACTTTAGCAAGGCCTTTGGCAAGTTTCCGCATGGTAGGCTGGTTAGTAAGATTAGATCACAGGGAGAGCTAGCCAATTGGATAGAAAATTGGCTTGATGATAGGAGACAGAGGGTGGATGTAGAGGGTTGTTGTTCAGACTGTGATCAGCGGTGTGCCACAAGGGTCGGTGCTGGATCCGCTTGTTGTTCATCATGTATATAAATGATTTAGATCAATTTTGTGTCATGTACTTATATTGAATAATGGGAATTCTTTCTAGCTTGACAGGCATGGAAGCAGTGAACAAAGACTGGACAATTTGACTTTGTTGAGAAAGTGATATGCTGAGTGAAGTTTTGAAACTACGATGACAAAATGTGCTGAGACTTTCAAAAAGCACA
This sequence comes from Chiloscyllium plagiosum, assembly GCF_037043375.1. NCBI lineage: Eukaryota > Metazoa > Chordata > Chondrichthyes > Orectolobiformes > Hemiscylliidae > Chiloscyllium > Chiloscyllium plagiosum. Next base: position 44,003,010 of record NW_028270147.1, on the reverse strand, counting down.
TGACAACATTTCTTGTGAAAAGTTACTAGTTAAACTCAATGTTCCATGAATGTTAAGGGTCATGGAAATGGGCTAAAGTGTAGAGAGCAGCTCGTGCTAGCAGGAGCAAAAGCAGAAAGTACTGGAGAATCTCAGCAAGTCTGCCTGCCTCTGTGGAGAGAAAAACAGAGTTAACTTTTCTGGTGAACTGTTCTGGTGATAAGTCACAGGATTCAAAACATTAACTGTTTTTCTCTTCACAGTTTCTCTGTTTTTGTTTCAGATTTTCGGAATCTACTGTTCTTTATTTTTATTTTAGTGTGCTTATAGGAGTTATGTCAGACTCCTGAGTGGTGTTGAGTAGGCTGAACTCCAAGATTAGTGTTAAATTGTTCACCATTTCTCTTTATGAAAAGGAACAAATAGAACAAAACTAAGCAACTTATGTTAAACTAGTATAAAATATTGGTTCTATCTCAACAGAAATGTTGCATTCAGTTCTGGATATTACATGTTAAGAAAGTTGTAAAAAGCATGAACGAGGATATAGAAAAGGTTCAAGAAAATACCTCCAAAAATTTCAATTATTGAGAAAGATTGGGGAAGCTGGAACTGTTCATCTTGGAGAGGAGGAAGTTGAAAGGTGATTTCTTAGATGTATTCCAAATCATGAGGGGATTGGATAGAATACCAGGAAGAAACTTTTCCCATTTGCAAAACGATTGAGAGCCAGACGGAAGAGACTTAAGATAATTAGCAAAAGAAGAAATGCCATGTAAAGGAATGTATGTACACTGCCATGACGTGGTGGAGGCAGAGTCAATTGAGATTCTCTGAAAGGAATTGATTCATTATTTGAAAATGAAAATCTTACATGACTGTGGTGGGAGAAATGGCAAGAAAATGGCACCTGCATTGGACCAGCACTGGCTTCATAGGCTGAATGGCCTCCTTCTGTGCTTGAACCATCCTAAAATTTTATTAGTTAAACATTAGTTGGGCGGCACGGTGGCATAGTGGGTTAGCACAGCTGCCTCACAGCGCCGGGTTCAATTCCCGCCTCAGACGACTGACTGAGTGGAGTTTGCACATTCTCCCCGCGTCTGCATGGGTTTCCTCCGGTTTCCTCCCACAGTCCAAAGATGTGCAGGTCAGGTGAATTGGCCATGCTAAATTGCCCGTAGTGTTAGGTAAGGGGTAAATGTAGGGGTATGGGTGGGTTGCGCTTTGGCGGGTCGGTGTGGACTTGTTGGGCCGAAGGGCCTGTTTCCACACTGTAAAGTAATCTAAAAAAATCTAATCTCATGTTGTTACATGCTCCAACCCCGTAGTTTAATGAACTGGATTTCTTTAAATCTGTAAATCTAAAGATGAAAGATTTATTCAAGTCTTCTTTTTAATTTGCTTTACCATTTCTGTGCTACTTGGTATTCACATTTTAACATTCTCATGGCCATGTACCATAACTCACTACCCTGAGATATGCTCCTTAAATATGAGAGTTCACACAAAAAATATTACCTTCTACACAACTAAGTGATTGTACCTTCTATTGTGCACATTCCTTTCATGCAGTTTTCAAAATGAGTAGGGTTGACTAGTATCTGCAGAAGATACTCATTAAATACATACTTCATCAACTGGAAATGCATCAAGAAGGAAAACCATACTGACTCCAGCTGGCATTATGACTACAAAGATTCCAAGAATAGAAAAGTTGCCTTTCAAGCAATGTGATCAAAGTATAAGTTATTGCATCTTGAATATTGAATAATCTAACCTTAGTTTCCACTTTCCTGTTAACGCATGCCAGTAAAATGATCATGGCAACGGAGAAGGGAAACAATTTCAATGTGAAACTTTATCTGGTTAAGAGGAAAAGATTTCCTCCCTGAGTCAGTGATCGAAGCAAAAGACCATGCTAACATTTAGGAGTAAAGAATATAGGTTGTTGAAGGCAAATGGAATTACGAGACATGGGAAACAAAGCAAGCACTTGGAATTTGGACAGATGCTTGTGTGGAGGAGAACCAGTAAGCAGTTGGGCCAAACAGACTGTCTGCATTCTGCAATTCCATTGAATTTGATGGAGCTTAAAAGTTAAATGCTGGTATGAAGTATCACTGGTTCAGAATCAGCATCTGGATTGGAAGGATGCCAGTCCATTGGCAACTGTAGAACCCATTATTTGTACTAGCAGAATCATGTTTTTTTCACTTTCAGATCAAAAATAACAAATTTGTAAAAGATTCAAGGGAATGGTTTCAGGGATATGGATATTCAATTATATTGGAAGACTGGAGAGGTTGGAACTGTTCATCTTAGAGAAGAGAAACCCAAGAAGTGATTTGATAGAAGCATTACATAATGAGGGGTTCAGGACAAAAATAGGTCTGGAGAAATTTTTACCAATTTTGCGAGGATAAGGAAGCAATGGGAAGTTAATTAAGGAATTAGTACAGTAAGTTATGCAACTACTAGTTAAGAATTGCAGAGTACTGCCTCAGAATATGGTGGAGGTAGAGTCCCTTAATATTTTTCAAAAAGAATTCAATTGTTACCTGAAAAGGAAAAACGTACAAGACTCTGGGAGGAAAAGGCAATAAAATGACATGAGGTTAATAGCTTCTGCGGAGGACCAGCATGATATACTTAATGGTATCTTCTGTGCTATCACCATTCTAATCATTCAACTGGTTAAGCCTCTCAATTTGTCAGATAGATAGAAACTGATAGTAAGAATTTGAAACAATATTGGGGACAAATTAGACCATCAGTTCTTCAGTCGGAAAATAAATAGAATACACCACCGGACGTGCAACCTCAAGAAGAGAACAACTGATACAATGTTTCTTATTTATTCATTCTCAGAATGCGAGTGCTGTGGGCTAGCCCACCATTTACAGCTGTCCCTAATTGCTCTAGAGAAAGTGGTGGTTGTCTTATATTTCAGTATCAACCATTAGTGACTTGTGTTGGGATAGACAGTTGCATCCAATCACCCTTTTATTTTCTTTATTCAAATAATTCAGGGATGTTAAGACACAACTCTGGAGCAGGCGGGAGATGAACCCATGCTTTCTGTCCAGAAATAGGAATACTTCCATTGCACCACAAGACCGTTTTAGGTATTTTGAAGCAACCTGTTCAGTGATGTTTAACACACCTCTGGAGCTTACTGGCTCGGAGATAGGACACAGCCACTGTGCCATACGAGTCCCCAATCAAGGTTTTTAGATATTTTCTAATCAACCTGTTTAGAGATAGTATTACACACCTCTGAAGCATGGCACTTGAACCTGGGTTTATTGGCCCAGGGGTAGGGACCTTACCACTACACCAAAATCATCCCTTTTAGGCTGAGTCTAGAGGCCTCAATAATCAAGAGTGGTAGAAGATAAATGACTATTGAGTCTTAATAAGAAGAGGAAATTATGTTTCACTACAAGGCATATTTTATTGCACAGTAGAAATAAATACAAGTTACATTGAGTGCTTCGGCACAATTACAATAATTACCAGGAGCCAGAGATGACACATCAATCTCCGTTGAGACATTGTGCTGGACGCTTCAGTTTTCTACCCAAGACTGTGCTACACCATTATATTGAGTGGAGCCCAATCTCCAACATTAACCTTTTCATAACTATTAGAAAAAAGTGGTGAGCAACCACTCTGAAACAGCAGTCAGGTGGATATGCAGATTGCTATTAGGAAGGAGGTTCCAGAATTTTGACCCAGTGACTATGAAAGAAAAACAGGATGTATCCAGATCAGAATGGTGTGTTATTTGGAGGTAACTTGCAGGTTGTGTTTTTCCATTCGTCTGTAGCTCTTGCCCTTCTGAGTGAGAGAGATCATGGGTTTGAAATAAGTTGCTAAAGGAACCATGGTGAGTTGCTGCAGCCATCAGTTTTGAAAATCAGTGGGACTTGTGTGCAGAAAGTATCCATGTGCAGAGAGTCACCTTCCAGGACAAAATCAGCTCTAGCAATATTTTGTTGCCAGCTGTAATCTACACTTAATTTACAAGCTCAATAAATATTATTTTAAAAATCGTTCAGGGGAACATCAGCATCTGGTGTCAAAAGACTTACTTTATTACTTCATTGCAATTTATAATGTTAGTGACGTTCCTAAAAGAAGTCAATAAAAAGATTGTCCATAGGCAATCAGCTGTGTAACTGAACATTGTCCCGTTTTTCCAATTCAGAGCTGTTCAGCACATTCTGCAATGGTCAAGGTGACTTTGGTGATCTCAGAGAAATTAATCAGCAAAATAAATCTTCCTCTTGATTGCAGTTGACAGGTTAGGTGGGGTGATGGCTAGCCATAATGATTCACTGTTCAACTTTTCCTGAGAACCATGCTAAAGCCCCAATAAATTACGACAGCACTCATGTTATAACTTATTGGAAAGTCGACAGAGTTCAAAACCAGAGTTTAGTGAAAATACTCCAGGATTACAACCTTTGTTTTCTGGTCCATTCTGTCTCGAACACACCAAAAAGAGATGCATAGGATTGAATCTTCTTTTGTTTTTGGCTGAGTGCAAGTTGCTTTGAGTTTCTTCAGAAGGTTTTCACTTCAAGGAGTAACAATTTCACTCACCTTGTCTTCCAAACCCACCTCATTACCTACCTAGCCTGCCCCTTTGACATCCCTTTCATCTGAGTCTAGCCCCATCTTACCAGTTCCCAATCCAACTCACCACATACCAGATATCCTCGCTCTGGTGCCATCTTTAAAATTCCATTGTGCACCAAGCATGTCAGTCCCCATCTGCCATGTATGGCTCCTGACATTTTCCCTGAAACTGGCAGACAAAAAGAAATTTGTGCCCCTGTTTGCTAAAGGTCCTGTTGGGTGGAGTAGTGAACAGGTAGAATATCCTCTTCCCCCAGTACTGGCAGTGGAATGGCTGACTAACAATACCTTTGGACTGGTATTTGAGGCTGCCCTTGACTTACTGTCCCAGGACCCCCTGTGTGAACGCTACCCCCCCCCCCCCCCCTTTGACTTAACTGAGGCCTGCTGACAGCCACCACAAGCTTCCTCGCTTTGTGTCTGTGCTAAATGGAAACAAGTAATGTGAGCTAGTATTTCCAGCTGAGGGGCCAAAGTGCAAAAAAGTGGAAGACAAGGCAATCAAGGCAGGAATGCTGTGAGCATCCAGGTAGGCTCAGAGTGGGTATATGCTAAGAGAACAAGCGAACAGGCCAGAAATACAGCCTGGATGCAATGGAAAATTATAGCATTAACAAGGCTCATAACAATTTATAATCCCACTTAACTGGCAACTTCCTGCTGCATGGTAAGAAACTCAGCTTGCTGCTTGATAAATGCATAAAAGGTGCAGTGAGTCATCCAGGTAGGCCTAACTGGACTTCTCACAAGATTCTGTCACAAATCTTGCTCTTTCCCATGTTGCTCAGGCCCTTATACGTTTCCACCCATAAATTTAATATTAATTGGCTAAAAGGGATGGGTAAATACCGTAAACCTTTTATTAACTGGCACCTATGGGACTAGGAGAGTGCTGGTTGATCAAATGTTCCAGATAATCAAGAGATATACATTACCGCAGTAAACCTTAACCAAACAAAGCTTTGAGATACCAAAATCCTTCAAAACATTTGTGTAAAAACATCAACAGAGCTCCTTAATTCAATGTAAAAACACACAGTAAAGAATAGAAAGATAATGCAGGGAGTATACACATCATTATTCTACTCTATTCACACCTTAAATACCTGCACATCACGATAGATTGTGATATTTGAGATATCTAATTTTTTGCCTGTTTATCAAGAGTGCCAATTGATTAAAACAAAGTCTGCTGTATATAAAGTATTCCATAAACATATTTTCCTCATGGAAAAGCGGCATCTGTTACTCACTCTATTGACATCAGACATAATTTCAAACCAACAGCTCACTAACCTTGAAGGAATACATGAATAAATAGGATAAAGTTCTCTTCAATTTTCTACACTCCTCAATCTGGAGAACTAATAAAGATGCCATTTGACAACTCCTTAAACAGGTGTTTGCGAAGCATAAATTCTTATTCAGCTTTGAAAAGTAATTTGCTCAGACTACGTCTTACTCCCTATCACAAAGAAATTCACAATTCTGATTATCATAGAAAGTGAGACAAAACAGATTTCTCTGTGCTGTCTTTGTGCTGAATTTTGTGTGTTAAGGTACACACCCTTAACTGAGTGTACCCTAGGAACTGAGATATGGCACTCCCAGAACTTTAGTTTACTTGATCTGCAAAAGCTTTTCAAACAGAATGAAGTAACATTCAACCCCTTAGTTGGCACATACAGTGTCATACCCACAATGCATTTGTGATTAACAACCCTTCCTTTACCAATTAAAATTCCAAATTGCTGAGGTACCCAGCATTGTTTCATATTACTGGCAGATTGTTGACAAAGAAAATATCCAACTTAGACTCAATTGCAAACAGAAAAGTACAACTTAGGTAACACAAGCAAAAATACAATTTGTTAGTAGTTATAACAGATAAATTAATTTGGTTCATTTATTTTTTGTGGAAAAAACAAAATATTAAACAATTTGCAAGCAAACAGAACAAGAGTTTGACCAAAGTTCTTAGAAATCTCACCAATTTTCAGATTAAGTTTATCAGGAATATACAGTTTGAGTAAAACCAGATTTTTTGTCAAAGTTCTGACCATGTCTTCTGATCGCCTCAGAGAAATTTACTTGCTCTAATTTATATACGTTGTTAGAACATGGCCTCGGGAACTTTCAGGGAAACTCTGTAGATTTTGAACCTATCACCATCCAGTATTAATTCTGCCATTGGCATGGGGATAAAGCAGGAAATTGACACTAAGCAATGATGCTCATTTGATGAGCTAGTGCAGGTACAATGGCATCCTTTTGCAATAAAACACTTCTATCATTCTGTGATAGTGCAATCCGTGCAGCATCATATGTCTGAGAGCAATTTCTGAATTTCCATGTCTGAGTGCCCGTATGATTGAATATTAAAAGTTAGTCTGATGTACTTTATTATTGCAGTAAGTGCTGTTAGCCTCATTATTACATAAAAGATAATAATAAAACATACAATAAGGGTGCTGCTGTCCATGGGGTGGATCAGTGGAAATGGCTGACTTGCGCAGACATTGTGATCCAGTTTTCTACCTTCTACTGGCTGGAAAATATAAAAGAATCTTTAACTGTTTGACTATAAATAATTATGTTTGTACCTTTCATTGTCTCAGAACCTTCCAAAAACTTTCCATTGAACAAAATATTTCTGAAGTGTTTTGACTGTTGTAATGTAGCGTAAAGGTGCTTTCAGCCTCTGGCAGCTGGCCTGTGAGACAACTTTGAATAAACCACCTCTAATGGCATTAGTGGCAAAAATACAAAAACAAAAATCTGACATTGTAATGCTTAATGAGGGTAGCAACAACATAAGCTAATTTGCTGAGCATCCTTGAAAGATATTACTTGGATTATGCTATCTGCAGAACTACGACCATGAATTACGGGCACGCTTCTGTATCATTTGATTGGAAAACATGTATGTGAGCATTTTTACTGGAATTGTTCATAATAACGTTGTGTATTTTGTGCATGGAACTGGATGTTTTGCCAACATTTTATTGCCTACTTTATGGTTGCATAAATTTAATTGAGGAATGTCAAGATTTGTTTTATGTAAGTTCAATTTATGTTATCATTTTACCATTTTATCTTTATGTACAATGTTCTCTTCATATACTTCCAGATTACAAAGGTTTACTCAACAGTAAAGAACATTGATCCTACCCCACTAGCTACCAGATGAAGTAGCAGTGCTCCAAGAACTTGTACTTCCAAACAAACCTGTTGGATCAGAACCTGATTTTCTGTGATTTTTAACTGCATAAACCATGACGTTGCCCGATTAGTCCTGCCATAACTTAGCAGGAGTCTGAACCATGAGTCAGGACCAGAATGGCCACAAATTATTCCAGGATTCAGCCTACTTGGACTGCAATGTGTTTGTATTTCTGAAAAGGATAATTGTTTTAAGCAAAATGGGTCAGGATCAAAGACTTGAGATCAGAATGAGCCTCTTTCTTGAAGGAATCTAGTATAGGCAAGTGGACTTCACTGATGACCTGTAAAAATATGGCTCAGTTGCAAATTTTAAAAATATATTATGTTAAACTGGATTTCTTGTAAAAGAGAGCATCAATCTTGAGTTTCTAGAAAAAGATGAGCTACAGCACACATTCACAGCACAACACAGTAGCTAGATATTGCTATCTTGTCAGCAGGTAAACACTGGACATGCCTAACATTTGCGAACTACAAAGATTAATTTTCAAATCATGATTTATGTAAAGTTATTGACAAATGTTAAGTGATGCATTTTGGATGGTAAAGTACAGGTGGAAAGTAGACAGTGGATGGCAGAGCCTTAGGTGTATTGATATGCAGAGGGATCTGGGTGTGCAGGTCTAACAATCACTGAAGGTGGTAGCACAGTTAGCTAAGGTAATTAAAAAGGCCTATGGCATGTTTGCCTTCATTGGAAGGGGCATTGAGTATAAGGATAGACAACTTAAGCTACAGCTTTATAGAACATTATTTAGGCCACAATTGGAATATGGCATTCAGTTCTGGTCACCACATGGCCAGAAGGATGTGGATGTTTTGGAAAGGTTATAGAAAAGGTTTACCAGGATGTTGCTTGGTATCAGGAATTTTAGAAATGAAGAAAGCTTGGACGGACTGGATTTGTTTTCACTGGAACGCAGGAAATTGAGGGACAATCTGATAGAAGTTTATAAGATTGTGATTGACATAGATTAGATTAGATTAGATTACATTACAGTGTGGAAACAGGCCCTTCGGCCCAACAAGTCCACACCGACCCGCCGAAGCGAACCCACCCATACCCCTATAATTACCCCTTACCTAACACTATGGGCAATTTAGTATGGCCAATTCAACTGACCCTGCACATCTTTGGACTGTGGGAGGAAACCGGAGGACCCGGAGGAAACCCACGCAGACACGCGGAGAACGTGCAAACTCCACACAGTCAGTCGCCTGAGGCGGGAATTGAACCCGGGTCTCTGGCGCTGCGAGGCAACAGTGCTAACCACTGTGCCACCGTGCCGCCCACTAGATTTTTTTTTTTTTAGATTACTTACAGTGTGGAAACAGGCCCTTCAGCCCAACAAGTCCACACCGCCCCGCCGAAGCGCAACACACCCATACATTTACCCCTTACCTAACACTACGGGCAATTTAGCATGGCCAATTCACCTGACCTGCACATCTTTGGACTATGGGAGGAAACCGGAGCACCCGGAGGAAACCCACGCAGACACAGGGAGAACGTGCAAGCTCCACACAGTCAGTCGCCTGAGGCGGAAATTGAACCCGGGTCTCTGGCGCTGTGAGGCAGCAGTGCTAACCACTGTGCCACCGTGCCGCCCTCATAGGTAGAATGGAAAGTAAGAGACTTTTTCATGAATAGGAAGGGAATTCAAGGGATATGTATTTTGTAATGGAAGACAGTTTTAGTACGGAAGGGCAAAATGTGTCGATATGGGCTTGGAGGACTGAAGGGCATATTCCTGTGTTGTATTGTTCTTTGTTCTTTGTTCAAATTAATTACTAGAATAACTGGAGAGAGAATAGGACCCCTCAAGGACCAATTTGGACATGTATGTATGGAACCGCAGGAGATAGGCAAAGGTCTCAATGAATATTTCTCCTGAGTTTATTGTGGAGAAAGACATGAAGACTTGGGAATTTGGGAAAGTTAATGTTGATATCTTGGGGACAGTCCACATCACAGTATGGGAGGTGTTGGATGTATTAGAATGTATGAAGGTGGATAAATCTCCTGGTCCTGACCAGATAAATCCAAGAACCCTGCAAGAGTCTAGAGAAGAAATTGTGGGTTCCCGGGCTGATATATTTGCATCATCATTAGCCAGGGGTGAGGTCCTGGAAGACTGGAGGGTCGGTGAATGTTGTGCCTTTATTCAAGAAAGGCTGCAGAGAGACACCTGGGAACTATGGACCAGTAAGCCTAACATCTGTGATAGATACATTACTTGAGAAGATTCTGAAAGATAAGATATACATGCATTTGGAAAGTCAGGGTTGATTAGGAGTAGTCAGCATAGCTTTGTGCATGCTTCACAAATTTGTTGGAGTGCTTTGATGAAGTGACCAGGAAGATTGATGAGGGTAGGGTGGTAGATGTAGTTTGGAGAAAGTGGGGATATTGAAGATGCTAGAGATCAGAGTCAAGAGTGTGGTGCTGGTAAAGTACAGCAGGTCAGGCAGCATCCAAGCAACAGGAGAATCAGGAATGAAGCTTGAGGGGCAAGGGCACTGAGAAATAAATGAGACTGGGGGAAGGTAGCTGAGAATGCAATAGGAGATGAAGGTGGGGGAGAAACTGGAAAAAGTGCAAAAGAGCTTTACAAGGATGTTGCCAGGAGTCAACAATCTGAGTGACAGGGAGAAGTTGGACTGGCTAAGATGTTTCTCTTTAGAGCATAGGAGATTATGGAGGGACCTTGTAGAAGTGCATAAGGTCATGAGAGCATGGTTAGAATGAATGCAGCCAGTCTTTTTGCGGAGTTAGGGAATCGAGAATTAGAGGGCATCAGTTTAAGGTTAGAGGAGAAGGAATAAAAGGGAAGCTGAGGGGCAACTTTTTATACAGAGGGTGATACACGTATGAAATAAGCTGCCAGTGCAAGTTGCTGAAGCAAGTACATTAACAACATTTAAATGTCAAGTGCAGGGAAACAGACATTTTGTTGGACAGCATTGATGGACATTTTGGTCAGCACGAACCAGATTGGGCTGAAGGGCCTGTCTCCTTGCTATAGGACTCTACGATTCTAAGTAAATAAGCATACATCAAATATATTTACCACTTGAATCATATTGTATTTTCTTCACTCACACGTAATAATTCAGAAAGAATAACAAACTAAACAATGCACAGTAAATTAGATGAAAATCTAGCACTCAGTGAATTGCAAGTAAGTTGTATGATCTTCAAAAAGTATTGCTTAAGGCACACAAGTGCAATAAATTATATGCAATTTCCAGTCACGAAACTGGCAAATATCGGAGATAAAGAGAAATGTAAATACTGGTCTAAAATTTTAAAACATGCAAGAAGGGAAAATTGAAATAGTTTTCACAACTCTGCCTCAAAATAGTTCTCAGGTATCACCTAAAACAAAGGAAGTAATCATGTTTATGGAATTATTCAGAACAGCATTATATATTTTGCAAAATGAACTGCATGTTTTACCAAAATAGAGTATTGAGGAATATTAAAACTAGTTGAAAATTGTAATGTTACTGTTTGAAGAGCTGAGAATGCTATTGACCCAAGACCAGGAATGAAACCACATGGCCAACAGCTTTGTAGTATCGAGGTAGCAGCATGTCAGACTAAGGTTGTGGAAATTAATGCTTCTTTACCCACATGTAATCAGTTTGTCTGGTAAGCAAACTTGCATGAGTTTTTTTTTTAAATGTTAAACCTATGTTACTTACTAGTCCAGGTCATTCTATGCTAATGAACACAACACAAGGGTACAACATAGTAGTCAGCAGTGGTCTTTTTCACAAACTGAAGGCAATGTTGCAAACTTGAAAGCGACAGGAAAAAGCCTTAGTCAATATTTTAAACGGTGCATGAGTATTGTTTAAGATCTCTGGAGAAAAAAGATCAATATACAAACAACTCTGGTCAGTATGTACATGATTTATGAGCTGGCCAGATTCATGGTCCATGAAGGTGGTGAGTCAGTTCCAAGTTGGGCTGTAGGATCTGTAGGAGCTGAAGCCTCGGGGGCTAACTGCATCCATTAGGAAAAAAACACAGATGAACCAAGAAACAAAGAAAAACAGCACACGATAGAAATTTGATAAGTAAAAGAAGCATAGCAACTACATTGCTGGATCTGCACAAGGAATAACTTTACATTATTGCCATGAAACATCTCTTACACATCAATAACATTTGCAAAAGATAGGAATCATCAGGAAGATAACTGTTAAATTCCCTAGTATAAAATGAAAGGCCACGGATATCCCATCTGACTTGTTGCTTCTTAAATAAAAGTTGAAGCTTTGTTTCTTAGCTTTAACCATTACAGAGCTGGATAAACAAGCAGTGGAAATAAAGATAGTCTTTGCAAATGAAAGATTGCGAAGTAACATCAGCACATCAAACTTGACTCAAGAGGACCAGAGAGATCCTGCTAAAATGGGAAAGATTGGAGCAGCAGCTTGGTGTAAAAGTGAACTTTAGAATTCACCATCTAGCACTGATGTCATATAGCAACAGCCACAAGAATCACTTGACCAATTCCTCAATAGTTATCATGTCAGAGGCAAGGTCTGTGATTTCTCAAATGCTGAATTATCTAAGCCGGTAATGAGGATGGTTATAGATTGGAAGAACCGTGAACTGTAAGAATGACAGTGTGGAACTGCAGAAGGACAGCTAGAATGTAAGTTCTAAGAGTGAAAATGTAATAACGTAACAAATAGGAGCAAGAGAAGGCCCCTCAGCCTCTCAAGCCTGTCCCTCTATTCAACAGGATCATGGCTGATCTGTCACTGGCCTCATCTCTTTTCACACCAGCTCAGTACAGCTGTCAACTCCCTGATATTTCAAGAATTATTTACTTCATCTTTAAATACTTTCATGATCCATTCTTCACAGATCTCTGTGTTTGACAAAGGGTCAGTTTGACTCGAAACGTCAGCTCTTTTCTCTGCTTACAGATGCTGCTAGACTTGCTGAAATTTTCCAGCATTTTCTCTTTTTTGGCTCCTCATTATCTTATCTGTTTCAATAAGGTGCTCCCTCATTCTTCTGAACTCTAATGAATAAAGGCCAAATCTATTTTCGCCATTCTGGTTAAGTCAATCCCAGGAATCAGCCATATGAATCTCTCTTGAACAGTGTCTAGTGTCAGTATGTTCTTTTTTAAATACTGGGACTAAAACTGTGCCCAGTACTTCAACTCCAACCCACACCCAGTACTGTTGTAACAAGACTTCCATGTTTTTACATTTCAACCACCTGGCAATAAAGTTCCATTAGTCTTCTTAATTGCTTGTTGCAACTGCAGGCTAAATTTTGTGCTTCATGCACAAGAACACTAGATCCTTTTGATTCTTCCTACCAAGTGCATGACCTCACACTTTCCCATACTATACTCCATCTGCCAAGTTTTTGTCCCCTTGCTCAACCTATTGATATCCTGTTGCAGATTCCTGATGTCCTCAATGTAGATTACACTCTGTCTCCTTCTTCCAGTTACTAATATAGATAGTACATGACTGAGGACCAACGACAGATTCTTGTGATACTCTAAGGCCTTTCCAACCTGAAAAAGACCCATTAATCCTGACTCTCCATCTTCTGTGTGTTAACCAATCTTCAGTCCACCTTAATACATCACCTCCAATACTTAGAAGCTTTTGCCACCATTACATCATATACCCCTCAAAAAATTGTTGACCACATCCTTAAGAACAAACTCAACACAGGAGCTACTGCAACCATCCTACCAGTCAGAATCCTGAAGGATATGTACCTGGACAATTAGAAATCACTGATATAACCTACAACTGCTAAACTGACTCAATACTGGGACCACCCAAAAAAAATCACCAAGTTAATTGTTGCAAAGAACAGATTGAGAATACTCATGTTGAGTTACTCAGGACTTACAGCAATTGCACCCAGACAGATTATGTACCATAGGAAATTTCAAAGATTGCACGTTACAGAAGATGCCAATCTGGCAACTGACCTTCCCAGGAAGTGCAGTGTTCACATTTGTTTTAATTACAAAAATGTACCTTATTCATAAAAAATCTTTACATACATACACAGTTACTGAAGCAGTTTTGTACAGTCTTTGCAAACGAGAAACAATCAAACGTTGGAATTTGCCATTCCCTGCAGTTGTAAAATAAGCCAAGGCATTTCTTCCTTATACAAGAGTGTATGTACATAATTTGAGGCACTGAGAAGGGCTGGTAACTGAACGGACCCCTATTGTACTTTGGCAGAAAGATCTTAGGCAGCTGTCTTTCCCCATTGTACCTTGGTGCGCCCCACAGCACCTAGTCCTGGAATATATAAGCTTGCAACACTCAGTCAAGGTCAGCTCTTTGCACTGGAAAATCGACAAGTTTTGGCCAGTCCAAAGAGTGTTTTTCACCGCATCGATGGTCCTCCAGGTGCAGTCGATGTTTGTCTTCATGTGCATCTCAGAGAATAGAATGCAGAGCACAGAGTCCTGCATCACGGAGCTGCTGAGGATTAACCTCAAATAAACTACTGCATCTCTCCCTCCGGTCCTTTACAAAGGCACACTTCAGAAGAAGATGTGTGACAGTCTCTACCATCCCTTCGAAGGCAGTGTGTGGTGGCCCAGAGTCTGGGCACAAATGAAGGATCTCACAGATAGTGCCCTTTTTCCATCACCAGCCAAGTGATGCCTTCATGCTTGTCGGAAAGTTCTAGTGATGAAGTATTCTGCCAAATGACTTTGACAGTCGGCTCAGGGAACAACCCCACAGGATCTACCCTCTCTTTTTCTCACAGGGTCTCAAGGAAACTGTGTGCTGACCACTGCTTGATGCACTTGTGGTCAAAGGTGTTTTCCTTTACAAATTTTTCCATGAGGGACTGGTGATATGATTCGGTTCAACTAGTTGGAGTGCTCCATGGCAACGAAGCCAGATCCAACCTTTCCAACACCCAGGACAGGCAGATCCACATTACATAGTAACAATTGGAGTTTGTATATCAAGGGTCTATGCACAACTTGTTGCAGCCAAACACAAAGGTGGCAATTAGGATGAGGGTTGGGTTGGGCACATTCCCCCGCCCCTCATCCAGAGCTTTGTACATGTCCCTGTGGTCATGCTACATCAATGATCTTCAGATGAAGTGGAAAATGGCTCAGATTAGAGTGGTGCTGGAAATGCATAGCAGGTCAGGCAGCATCTGAGGAGCAGGAAAATCGACGTTTCGGGCAAAAGATCCTGATGAAGGGCTTTTGCCCGAAACGTCAATTTTCCTGCTCCTCAGATGCTGCCTGATCTGCTGTGCTTTTCCAGCATCACTCTAATCTAGACTCTGATTTCTAGCATCTGCAGTCCTCTCTTGTGCCTGGAAAATGGCTTAGGTGACTGCAGCCTCAAGGAATGGGCCAGACCTGCATCATGTCCAACAACAGAGAGAACCGTACATCTGATGACCAGATTTTTACCTGCAATGCAGAGGGAGTGGTGCTCCCATCTGACCAGTTTCTGCCTCAACTTGACAATATGCTCCTTCCTCTTTTTTTTCAACTCTGATATTTTTCAACCCTTATTCTGTGTAATTCTGATGCCTTTTTTTTTATTCTTTAATTAATTTTATCTTGGAAAGAAGGGAATGTTATGCTGTTTTAAGAGTTGTGCATGCTAATGATCCAAAGACCAGGATGACCACACATGACCAGAACCTGTAAAATTTCAGTCTAGAGTGTGCTAGACTCCATAAAAAATTTAATTCTAATAAAATGAACAAAAAATATTTAATTATTTTTACTCTCCTCCTCTCCCATCCAGAAAAGTTTTATTTAAAATTGATTTTCTCATTGTTTTCTCTCTTTTAAAAATAGACACGGTGTGTTCCCCCAAACCCTGTTTGTAAAGTCCAGTTTAAAATAACCACTGCCAATTACTTCAAGTTAAAACAAAGTAGGGTTATTGCATTTTGAACTTGGACGGAATGATTCACGACACACATTCATGCACACACATCCCAAGAAAGGAATAAAGGAAAAGGGTTTAAAATGTCAAGTTATCCAGACTGGGGTCTCCTGGTGAGCGAAGAGCAGGTCCTGAGCTAACTCTACTGACCCGGATTTGCAGGCTGAACTGAGGCTCCAGGTTTGTGGCTAGGCCCCAGCACCTAAAAGAGCAGTAGAATTGGCGAAAGGGACAGCGGGGGACCTTGACGACCGACGAATGACGACAGTATCTGGAGGAGAGTTGGATGGGGAACAGGAGGTATGGAACCCTCGCACCCCCCAGGCCCATGGCTCAAGCTCAAATGCAGTAGTTGTGATTGTCTCAAAAAGAGACCTGTAACCAAGATCCCAAAGCCTCTTTCCGAGACTCTAGCCAATATCGAGCAGTGATTGGAGGTGCAGTGGAGTAGGAACAAGAAGAAGAGAGAAAGATGATCTCTGCTGCAGTAAAATGTTGCATGTTTCAAGATGGTGCTGCAGCATGGTGACACTTTGTGTATAAAGACATTTTTCACTCTATTTTTATATACATTAGACTCTAAATCTAACCTACATAAAACCAATGATATCAGAATTAATTCATGTGCCTTAGAGTCCAGAAGGTTGGTGTCCAGTGGGTGCTGATTCTGTTGGTTGTGTACAGAAGTCTGAACATACTGAATTAATTCAAGAAAGAGATAGATAAAGGCTTAGATTTTAAAACAGTCAAGGGGTTTGGGGAGAAAGTCAGAATGTATCAATAAGATGAAGGATAAGCTGTGATCACACTGAATGGTGAAGCAGAATCAAAGGGCTGAATGGTCTCCCCTGCTCCTAGTTTCTATGTAAGTCCCTTTCACAGGAGAATGGATGTTGTTAAATTGCTCATAGAGGTGCAATGGCTGTGAGTTAGTTTGCAGGCAAAAAACAAGAACCTTTCCAAAAAACAAACTTCTGTAAAAGATTGAAACCGAAAGCAGGCATTAGTTTACCAGGAGCATCTTATGATCAGTTATTTTTTGGTACAAGTACGCAATCCTTCACCCGAAATTCCAAAATCTGAAAAGCTCCTAAATCCAAAATTGTTCTCGTGGAGTATGGAGCGTCATTTTGGCATGCGAACAGGTGACCCAGCTCCACACCCGCTTGAACCACATTACTCAGATGTGACATGGAGGTGTGGCCCAGCACTGGCAGGTGTCAATTGTGTCTCAGCGCTCGTACTATTCACACATGCATCTGCTGTCAGGTAATTTTAT
This sequence comes from Chiloscyllium plagiosum, assembly GCF_037043375.1. Lineage (NCBI taxonomy): Eukaryota > Metazoa > Chordata > Chondrichthyes > Orectolobiformes > Hemiscylliidae > Chiloscyllium > Chiloscyllium plagiosum. Next base: position 43,985,939 of record NW_028270147.1, on the reverse strand, counting down.
TTTATTTCATGGTGAAAACGTCAATTATTCCAAAATCTGAAAAACTCCAAATTCCAGAAAACAACTGAAACCCAAGGGTTTCGGATAAACATGAGTACCAAATCTAGCCATACCAATTTTCGATGGTCTGTTTTGTTCAGAACTGGCTGAGGTACACCTCATCTGTTAATCTTTTATGTTGTATTGGCTGGAGTATTCATTCATCATAAGGAGTGTAATATTCCACTAGGTGCTATGGGGGAAGGCAATAGTCCACTAGTGTTATTACTAGAATCATAGAGTTCTACAGCATGGAGATAGGCCCATCAGCCCAAACTAATCCAAGTCGGCCAAAATGTTCATCCACACTAACCCCATTTCCCTGCACTTGGCTCACATCCTTCTAATCCTTTCCTATTCATGTATTTTCCAAATGCCTTTAAATGTTGTTAACATACCCACCTCAACCACTTCCGCTGGCAGCTCATTCCATATGCATACCATCATCTGTGTAAAAAAGTTGCCCCTCAGGTTCCCTTTTATTCTTTCCCCTCTAACCTTAAACTGATGCCCTCTAGTTCTCGATTCACCAACCTTGGGAAAAAGACTGAGCACATTCACCCTGTCAATGCGTCTAATGATCTTACACACTTCTATAAAATCGCTCCCCCACCCCAGAAACTCAGGTAATGTTCTTGGGACCCATGTTTGAATCCCACCATGGCAAATGGAATTCAAATTCAATAAAAAATATCTGAAATTATGAATTTATTGATAACCATGAAAAACCATCGTCACTTATCAGGAAAAACCCATTTGGCTCACAAATGTCCTGCAGGGAAAGGAATTGCCATCCTCACCTGGTCTGGTTTACAGGGTGACTCCAGGCCCACAGCAATGTGGTTGACAGTCAACCACTCTCTGAAATGGTCTAGCAAGCCACTCAGTTGTATGAATCACAATGACGTCTCTACAAAGAAATGAAACTTGATGGATCACTCAGCATTGATTTGGGCACCAGCAAAGACAACAGCAGAAACAGCCCTGTTGGCCCTGCAAAGTCTTCCTCGCTAACATCTGAGTATTGGTGCCAACATTGGGAGAGCTGTCTCATAGACTAGTCAAGTAACAGTCTGACATTGTTACACTCACAGAATCATGCCTTATAGACTATATCCCAGTCACCACCATCACCATCCCTGGATATATCCTGTCCCACCAACAGGACAGACCCAGCAGAGGTGGCACAATAATGGTATGCAATTGGGAAGGATTTGCCCTGAGGAACTCCATGAAGTCTCATGGCTTCAGGTTAAACATGGGCAAGGAAAAGTCCTGCTGGTCATCCCACAGACTGTCCTCCTCAGCTGATGAATCAGTACTCTTCCATGTTGAACAGCACTTGGAAGGGCACAAGTGCACTCTGGAGATTTATCCACGTGCATGCCAACAACCACCTGATATCTCCTTCTTATTAATCTTAACATCTTAATATTATCAACCTTACTGAAATTCATGGCAACAATGTGAATACAAAGAGAATATCCAGTCAAGACCTCACCCACATCCTCAGGCTGCAAGCACAGGTTGTCCTTTTTGTTTCTAATAAATCCCACTCTTTCCTTGGTAATCTTCTTCACTCTTGATATACCTAGAAAAAACCTTGGGGTCTTCCTTGATCCTATCTGTTCCTGCTACCCTCCTCATTTCTTATTTGAGTAATCGCTTTCATTCTCTATTCTTTTGAAGGGCCTCCCCTGTTTTTAATGTGATGAGTCTGAAAAATGCTTCTTTCTTTTTCTTTATTAAATTCTTGCTATCTCTTGACATCCAGGGTTCCCATGATTTGCTGCCTTTGCCTTCACTTTTACATGCTGGCCTTCAATTCTCACTATACTACTTATGAAAGGATTCCTATTTTCCAAATGTAGACGTACCTCCAAGTAACTGCTCCCAGTCTATGTTTGTCAGATCTTGTGTAATGATATTGAAATTGGCCATCTCATATTTAGACACTTAACATCTGCGTTATCCTTCTCCCTTTCCATAATGACTGGCACTTATAGCGTTATTCCCAAAATGCTGACCCATTGAAACTTCAGTCTCTTGACTGGTTTTATTCACAAGGATTAGGTCAAGCACTACCACATCTCTAATTGGACCATCTATGTACTAGTACATAAAGCTCTCCTGGATGCATTTTAAAAATTCCACCCTGTCTAATCCTTTCACACTAACATGATCCCAGTTGAGGTTAACAAAATTGAAATCCCCCAGAAGTCTAACCCATTTTCTCCCACACTTTTATGTGATTTGCTTACATTTCTGCTCCTCTACCTCTGTCTGATTTTGGGAACCAGTAACGTAGTCCCAACAAAGCAATTACCTTTGTTTATTTCTAAACTCTCCCTTGGCAGCCTCATTTGTTGAACCTTCTAGGTCATCCTCCCTCAATGCTGCAACGATGATTTCCTTTATCAACAATGCAATGCTCCCAGATCGTGCTTGAAACTTCTACACCCTAGAATATGGAGCTGCCAGTCCTGCCTTTCCTACATTTAAATCTTAGTAATTGCAACAATATCTTGATCCACTCCTCCTTAATGCAGAGGGACATTTTTTGTTACTCTTCTCCCCCCTTAATGGAAAGTCACTTTCAATGAGTCCTATACGTTTACTATAGAAGGCATATATTTCGGAATGTCAACCCACATTGAAATTTGGTTCAGATTATATGCTCAAATCTCTGAAATGAGGCTTAAATCCACAGAGCTCACCCTGATGAAAGCAGAAGTCAGCTATCTGCATTATATGTATAATAACCACATACCATCTGAAGTAGAACTTCTAAAGTGGAACCCACTTCTTCATGACCTGTGATTGCCAAGCCATATTGCATCTGTTTTGTTCATGCTTTTATTGTTCCTGCTCAATTTTCTCTCTCTGGTGAAGCACATTCCTGAGCAAAAGGAACATTTTGTTCCTAGGTCTTAGCCAATTTTGTACGAGATGCCAAGGAAAACCCTTCTTTAGTTTTACCAATGTGCAAGTAGATGTCGCTGGTCTTTAGAATCAGAATTACAATCCCTACAGTGTGGAAACAGGCCCTTTGGCCCAACAAGTCTACACCAACCCTCCTAAGAGTAACCCACCAGATCCATTCCCCTACCTTATCACCTATATTTATCCCTGACTAAATCCTCTAACCTACACATCGTTGAGCACTACAGGTGATTTAGCATGGCCAATTCATCTAACCTGCACATCTTGTAGGAGGAAACCGAAGCGCCTGGAGGAAAGCCAGGCAGACATGGGGAGAATGTGCAAACCCCACACAGACAGTCGCCCAAGGGTGGAATCGAACCTGGGTCCCTGGTGCTGTGAGGCAGCAGTGCTGGTCACTGAGCCACTGTGCCAGGCTCATGTCAGAGTTTAATTGTGAACAAAACACAACAAGGTTGAGGGCGGGATATTATAAAGGAAGGCCTGAATCTTTTGTTACACTACACTACACTCTCAACTTTTCTGTATATGTGTTTTTAAAATGAGTTGTTATAACAGAAATAAGTAACAATTCATGGTTTTATTTACATTTGGGGTTCTTTAAGAATAATCGATGTTGTGACTGTGGTGCTCTTGTGAAAGAAGTGGATAGGAGAATCGACGTTTCGGGCATAAGCCCTTCTTCAGGAATGGGGAAAGTTTGTCCAGCAGGCTAAGATAAAAGGTAGGGAGGAGGGACTTGGGGGAGGGGCGTCGGAAATGTGATAGGTGGAAAGAGGTCAAGGTGAGGGTGATAGGTCAGACTGGGGTGGGGGCGGAGAGGTCGGGAAGAAGATCTCAGGTTAGGAAGGCGGTGCTGAATTTGATGGATTTGACTGAGACAGGGTGGGGGGAGGGGAAATGAGGAAACTGGTGGAATCCGAGTTCATCCCTTGTGGTTGGAGGGTTCCTAGCCGGAAGATGAGGCGTTTTTCCTCCAACCGTTGTTTTGTTGTGGTCTGACGATGGAGGAGTCCAAAGACCTGCATATCCTTGGTGGAGTGGGAGGGGGAATTGAAATGTTGAGCTACAGGGTGGTTGGGTTGGTTGGTCCGGGTGTCCCAGAGGTGTTCTCTGAAACGCTCCGCAAGTAGCCGGCCTGTCTCCCCAATATAGAGGAGGCCACATCGGGTGCAGAGGATGCAATAGATGATATGTGTGGAGGTGCAGGTGAATCTGTGGCGGATATGGAAGTTTCCTTTGGGGCCTTGGAGGGAGGTGAGGGGGGAGGTGTGGGCGCAAGTCTTGCACCTCCTGCGGTTGCAGGGGAAGGTGCCGGGAGTGGAGGTTGGGTTGGTGGGGGGTGTGGATCTGACGAGGGAGTCACGGAGGGAGTGGTCTTTACGGAATGCTGATAGGGGAGGGGAGGGAAATATATCCTTGGTGGTGGGGTCCGTTTGGAGGTAGCGGAAATGACGGCGGATGATGCGCTGTACATGGAGATTTGTGGGGTGGTAGGTGAGGACCAGTGGGGTTCTGTCCTGGTGGCGGTTGGAGGGGCGGGGTTCAAGGGCGGAGGAGCGGGAAGTGGAAGAGATGCGGTGGAGGGCATCGTCGACCACGTCGGGGGGGAAATTGCGGTCCTTGAAGAAGGAGGCCATCTGGGTTGTGCGTGTTTGGAACTGGTCCTCCTGGGAGCAGATGCGGCGGAGTCGAAGGAATTGGGAGAATGGGATGGCATTTTTACAGGGGGCAGGATGGGAGGAGGTGTAGTCCAGGTAGCTGTGGGAGTCGGTCGGTTTGTAGTAGATGTCCGTGTTGATTCGGTCGCCTGAGATGGAAATAGAAAGGTCGAGGAAGGGGAGGGAGGAATCTGAGACTGTCCAGGTGAATTTGAGGTCGGGGTGGAAGGTGTTGGTGAAGTGGATGAACTGTTCAACTTCCTCGTGGGAGCACGAGGCGGCGCCGATACAGTCATCGATGTAGCGGAGGAAAAGGTGGGGGGTGGGGCCAGTGTAGTTGCGGAAGATGGATTGTTCCACATATCCTACGAAGAGGCAGGCATAGCTGGGGCCCATGCGGGTGCCCATGGCTACTCCTTTCGTTTGGAGGAAGTGGGAGGATTGGAAGGAGAAGTTGTTCGTTTGGAGGAAGTGGGAGGATTGGAAGGAGAAGTTGTTCGTTTGGAGGAAGTGGGAGGATTGGAAGGAGAAGTTGTTCGTTTGGAGGAAGTGGGAGGATTGGAAGGAGAAGTTGTTCGTTTGGAGGAAGTTGGGAGGATTGGAAGGAGAAGTTCGTTTGGAGGAAGTGGGAGGATTGGAAGGAGAAGTTGTTCGTTTGGAGGAAGTGGGAGGATTGGAAGGAGAAGTTGGAAGTTGAACAGTTCATCCCCACGAGGAAGTTGAACAGTTCATCCACTTCACCAACACCTTCCACCCCGACCTCAAATTCACCTGGACAGTCTCAGATTCCTCCCTCCCCTTCCTAGACCTTTCTATTTCCATCTCAGGCGACCGAATCAACACGGACATCTACTACAAACCGACCGACTCCCACAGCTACCTGGACTACACCTCCTCCCATCCTGCCCCCTGTAAAAACGCCATCCCATTCTCCCAATTCCTTCGACTCCGCCGCATCTGCTCCCAGGAGGACCAGTTCCAAACACGCACAACCCAGATGGCCTCCTTCTTCAAGGACCGCAATTTCCCCCCCGACGTGGTCGACGATGCCCTCCACCGCATCTCTTCCACTTCCCGCTCCTCCGCCCTTGAACCCCGCCCCTCCAACCGCCACCAGGACAGAACCCCACTGGTCCTCACCTACCACCCCACAAATCTCCATGTACAGCGCATCATCCGCCGTCATTTCCGCTACCTCCAAACAGACCCCACCACCAAGGATATATTTCCCTCCCCTTCCCTATCAGCATTCCGTAAAGACCACTCCCTCCGTGACTCCCTCGTCAGATCCACACCCCCCACCAACCCAACCTCCACTCCCGGCACCTTCCCCTGCAAACGCAGGAGGTGCAAGACTTGCGCCCACACCTCCCCCCTCACCTCCCTCCAAGGCCACAAAGGAAACTTCCATATCCGCCACAGATTCACCTGCACCTCCACACATATCATCTATTGCATCCTCTGCACCCGATGTGGCCTCCTCTATATTGGGGAGACAGGCCGGTTACTTGCGGAGCGTTTCAGAGAACACCTCTGGGACACCCGGACCAACCAACCCAACCACCCTGTAGCTCAACATTTCAATTCCCCCTCCCACTCCACCAAGGATATGCAGGTCTTTGGACTCCTCCATCGTCAGACCACAACAAAACGACGGCTGGAGGACGAACGCCTCATCTTCCGGCTAGGAACCCTCCAACCACAAGGGATGAACTCGGATTTCACCAGTTTCCACATTTCCCCTCCCCCCACCCTGTCTCAGTCAAATCCATCAAATTCAGCACCGCCTTCCTAACCTGAGATCTTCTTCCCGACCTCTCCACCCCCACCCCAGTCTGACCTATCACCCTCACCTTGACCTCTTTCCACCTATCACATTTCCGACGCCCCTCCCCCAAGTCCCTCCTCCCTACCTTTTATCTTAGCCTGCTGGACAAACTTTCCCCATTCCTGAAGAAGGGCTTATGCCCGAAACGTCGATTCTCCTGTTCCCTGGATGCTGCCTGACCTGCTGCGCTTTTCCAGCAACACATTTCCAGCTCTGATCTCCAGCATCTGCAGACCTCACTTTCTCCTGAAAGAAGTGGATGACAAGCAAAGCCAAGAACATAAGAATGAGGAGCAGGAGTAGGCCGTCTGGCCCTTCGAGCCTGCTCCACCACTCAATAAGATCATGGCTAACTTTTTTGTGGACTCAGTTCCACTTAGCTGCGTTTTCACCTTATCCCTTAACTCCTTTTATTTTTCAAAAGAAGTATCTACCTTAGCTTTAAAAGCGATTACTGAAGTAGCGTCAACTTCTTCCTGGGGCAAGGAATTCCATGGATTAACATCCCTCTGGGTGAAAAAGTTCCTTCTCAGTTCAGTTCTAAATCTGCTCCCTCTAATCTTGAGACCATGTCCTGTTGTCCTAGTCTCACCTGTCAGTGGAAACATCTTACCTATTTTATTGATTCTCTTCATAATTTTATATGTTTCTATAAGATTCCCCCCTCATTCTTCTGAATTCCAATGAATACCATCACAATCTACGCAGCCTCTCCTCATAAGGCAACCCCCTCAACTCTGGAAGCAACCTAGTGAACCTCCTCTGCACCCCCTCCAGTGCCAGTACATCCTTCCTCAAGTGAGGAGACCAAAACAGCAGACAGTACTCCAGGTGTGGCCTCACCAGCACTTTGTATGACCGTAACATTACCTCTCTGCTTTTAAACTCAACCCCTTTAGCAATGAAGGACAAAATTCCATTTGCCTTCCTAATTACTTGCTGTACCTGCAGACCAACCTTCTGTGGTTCATGCACAGGGACACTCAGGTCCTTCTGCAAATCAGCATGCTACAACTTTTTAACCATTCAAGTAATAATCTATCTTGCTATTACTCCTACCAAAATGTATGACTTCACTAACATTGTATTCTTTCTGCCACACCTTTGCCCACTTACTCAATCTATATTTGTACTTCTGCAAAGTTTCACAGTCCTCTGTACACTTTGCTCTGCCACTCATTTTAATGTCATCGGAAAAAATCGACACCGTACACGTGGTGTCCAACTCCAAATCATCTACATAGTCAAGTCAGGGAATATTATGAATGGCCAAAAACAATTCAGATACCTCACTTTTTCTTCATCCTGGTAAATGCTTAAAAAAAACAGAAGTTAAAGAAGCATAAAACATACCACCGGCAAATTCCAGAACAAGAAGTTAGACACAACTAACCTGATTTTACTGGTACAATACTAGATTCTTAGGAATGAATTTTCCAGCTTTCATTTAATCAAGGGGCTTGAGATTGAATTTTAAATTACTAAACATTATTCAGACACAGCAATTGAATTAAAGTCTATTAAATTAGATCCATGAACTCATTTCCTGGAATGTGGAAATGTGATAGATCAAACATTTAAATAAATTGCAATTGTGTTTTTAGAGTGTCCAATATTTCAATGACTAAATTTAAATAGTAGAGATAAAATGGACATATTGGACATTATATCTGTAATCCATTATTTAGATCAATCACAGATATCAATGTGTAGGTAATTTTATTAAAGCTCAATCTAATTTAATGTCTTTTTAGAGTTAGTGAGTTTTGAGAAGATTAGTAGCTCAAGTTGAGGTTCTGGATGTAGGTTTGCTCGCTGAGTTGGAAGGTTCGCTTTCAGATGTTTTGTCACCATACTAGGTAACACCTTCAGTGAGCCTCCAGATGAAGCACTGTTGGTGTATCCCACTTTCTACTTGAGAGTTATAATGCAAAGTTTGTGTAACAGGGTGATTGCATGCTCTCTTGTGTTCCCAGTGCTGTAGTTCTGGGATTGATTTTCATTTTTACTGCTTAGGTATGAAGGATCACTGGGGCAATGAGACCCTTGGTCGTGAAAATCACATTCTCCTTACAAAACGTACCTGATTTTCATTCCATGAAAATAAGTGGCTAGAAAATCCTTTGAGTTTTATAAGGACATTGATGTCCTGATGGTGAAGAGGGTAAGAACCAAATGCATCTTGGATGCTAAAGTATGGTACTTCCATTCCTGGACTGATAGGCATTCATCCAGAAAGTGACTTTAACAAGCTCGAACGCCAGAAAAATTGGGATATTATGGCTCTTTCACAATTTTGCAGTTAATAGGAACAGTGAGTTCTGGAGTTTGGAGCTGGAAGTTATAAAGGGGAACATAGACCTAGTTAGATTATTAAAGCATTCCCTACACTAAATCCAGTGTAATAGTATGGCTAGCAACTGCTGATCACTTGAAGCACCACTAATTATACCTTCTTTGTCTCAGCAATATGTCTCCTTCTTTATTAATCAAAGATTCATGAAATCATATAATACAGAAGAGGTCCTTTGGTCCATCGGGTCTGTACCAACAAAAACTACTCTAAATCTACACTATGTTTATGCCACTCTAGGGCCCACTTTGCATCATTTAGCCCATAGCCTTCAATGTAACAACATTTCAAGTGCTCATCCAAAGACTTTGTAAAGGTTTTGAGGTATCCCACTACAATTACGCTCCTAGGCAGTGCGTTATAGAATCCCATCACCATCTAGGTGAAAATACAAATTCCTCAAATCCCCTCTAAACCTCCTGCCTTCCACCTTAAAATGATGTCCTCTTATGGATCCTTCAATTTAATGATGAAGAATGTCTTTCTTTGTTCCTTCAGAGCCTCAGTATTGAAACAAAATGCTCTCATGAAAATTGGGAATAGCATTTGAACATTCCAAACTCATTCATGCCATATTTTCTCCTGCTTTCAAATCCAAATACTCCAAGTACTATCTTTGGATTAGCCTTGAAAATACTGGAGTTGAGATTCTGCAACATGATTCTCATTGTACCACACCTGCTGTTATGAAATCAATTCCAAACCCAGAGATAAAAGGATAATGAGTTGACTGTGATAAAATGCCAGATATACTCAATGTTTCTTCAGATTTTTCACATGATATTGTACACTGCACTTCCATCCCTTCCCTTCTCATCCACCAATGTTTCCACATCCTCTTTATCTTTGATTATCTGCTAAATATTCATCTTGTAAAGAGAGGAACAGTCTGTTTCCCATTTAATCACAGTAAAACATAAATGCAAAACATGAATCGCTTTGATGAATTGGTTTCCCATCTCCTGTTATCAAATAACAATGAACAAATTCTGCCCATCGGGGTAATGTTTCAATAAAGAAAATTTTAAAAAAGGAAACAAGGGAAGGAACTAAATTAAAATAGTGTAGAAGGGGGATATGATCACTCCAGCACCCATAATGCCTACCTCTCTCTTAAGGCTTGAGGCTACTGGTGGATACCACTTGCTCATACAAACATATCCATACTCAATTAGCTCAGCATTTACAACATTAGCAATCTCCCTCAGGCTCTACATTCCAATTTGCCTTCAAGTTAATATTGTAGCCATTGAGGACAATGTGAAATTATTCACTTTAATTTGAGTAAACAGAATTTTTTAATGATAAAAATTGGGAAATGTAGAAGAATAAAATGTTATGTACTAGACCAACCCCATTTCAAATATATCAAGGAGACCCTAATAGTTTCTAATTTAAAGGTAAATATAAGGTGCTGTGTTCCAAATGTAATTTGTTTGGCTACTCAGCTTTATGAAAACACACTTTATTCTTATCCTACAGTTAAAATACAAACAAAAGAAAGAAGAATTGGCTTAACTTAAACTCTAGTGGAAAACTTAACAGAATAATAGATTATTTCACCATTAAATAACAACTGTTCCAACATAGTAACATCCCATAAACACACACTTGACTACGGCAAATTCAGTGAAATAGGTTGTCTCATATGCAATCTTTCTCCAGTCCAGGAGGAAAGAACATCAAGAGAAAACTCTAACTTGTAGGTATAGCTGAGAGACATATATGGCAGCTTCAAACCCCAACAATTACTGAAAGCTAAACTAAAACCTGATTATCTGGGAGCCTGACTCCACACATTCATGATTTATTGTTCCAACTTTTAAAAAAAACCAAGGCTTCACAAGTTGTTTATTTTATTGGCTTGGAACAGACCACTTGCATCTCTGTCTCAACCTCTCTTCATTAAAAAAAAGGACACTTCTTAAAGCCACCATGTCATCGCAAAAGGGATTTCAGTTTCAAGGTACACCAGGTAATTCAAATGTAGTGGACATGTTCAAAAAGGTCAGATTAATGCAGCAATTCAAAAGGATACTATGTCTTATATTATTGGCTGCAGTACTGCAATAATGTAAATTTCTATTTTCCAACCCAGTTATCCTGTCACAATTTGAATGAGATTGATAACATATATTAAAAATGACACAAGTATTATAATTGACTTATTCTAAATAAATAAAAGAGAAATCAGAGACGAAAATGGAGAGCAAACATCTTGTCTCAGTTAATATTGTCAGAATACATTTAAGAGCCAGGATCATGATATTATCATTGCATTGTGGCATATGACCGGGAGTACAAAGATCTCAGACTGTGAGTTATTTTGGCCAACAGGAAGCATGACACAATGACAGAAGCACATTACTCTACTGAATAGCTTAATGTTAACCTAAAACATGGATATGACTATGAATGCAATAGTTGTGCATATTAGTGTCTGTAATTAGTGTCTGTTAGATCTTTCAATACCATGTCACCCAAGTCCTAGTTTCTTTTGCTATGAGGGACAATGTTAGCAATGCCACATCAGGTAACATATGCTCTGGAGTCAATATACTCATTAGTACAGATTATATATCCATAATTTGTTAATTTCTCACAGTATATCATGATAAATTTCTGTAATAAAGTGGAGGACAATGGGTAATAATCATATTAGCTAGTGTATCCATGATGTAGAAACCTTTAAGAATAAAACAACTATTTCATCTGTTGTGAAAATGAAATATAATTGAACAAAATCTTCGATATAAGCTGTGCAGTCAAGAGGTCCATTGTCACATCATAGTATATAGCTAAGAATAATACGTGTCACATCATATTTGGAAATGTATATCTTTGCTGTTGGCATTGAAAACCTCCCTTGTGAGATGAAATCTCTAACAATGCTTTTAAGATAGAAGGATGATGTCATTCTGTGAGTGCTTGCAAATTGCATTATCTATTAGACAAAGTCACCAACAGCTAAAAATGTAGACTGGGAATATCAATCAATCAACTGGAATCTATTAGCTGTTTGATGGACTTCATTAATAGATTTTTTTTCTCCTAGTATTTCTGTTGTTTCACATTTTTAAACCTTATCCTACATGTTTTAAACAGTGTGCATAGTGAAATAAACATCATTAAAATCAAGTGACCATCCCCATTCCTCCCTGATGTGAAGAGGTGATGAAGAGGTGAGACTGTGTAACCTGTCTCTGTCCTTTGGAGCAATTGCAATAAGTTCAGTTCTTCTGCATCCTCAGCTGTTCCTTTTTAAAAAAAAAATCAGTTGCAAGACTTTACATGTAACTTTAAATTTCCTTCATATTTTTGTTTAATACTTAATTAGCAAGCTCTGGTGACCTCACTGGAAGCACAAGCTAGAGAAATGTATTGAGCATGATCATTTAAGAGAGATGAATTATCACATGCTGTTGAACTAACACAATTATCGAAGCACCACATTGTTTGCTTCATATCTTCGCGCACACCTTTTCTTCAGGCTATACTGGAGAATTATTAGCGGGCTGAATAATTATTAGCGCGCTTCCCCGGTCCCCAACGCCTCATCTTCACCATGGACATCCAGTCCCTGTACACCTCCATCCCCCATCACGAAGGACTCAAAGCACTCCGCTTCTTCCTTTCCCGCCGTACCACCCAGTACCCTTCCACCGACACCCTCCTTCGACTGACCGAACTGGTCCTCACCCTGAACAACTTTTCTTTCCAATCCTCCCACTTTCTCCAAACAAAAGGAGTAGCCATGGGCACCCGCATGGGCCCCAGCTATGCCTGCCTCTTCGTAGGGTATGTGGAACAATCCATCTTCCGCAACTACACTGGCCCCACCCCCCATCTTTTCCTTCGCTACATTGATGACTGTATCGGCGCTACCTCGTGCTCCCACGAGGAGGTTGAACAGTTCATCCACTACACTAACACCTTCCACCCCGACCTCAAATTCACCTGGACAGTCTCGGACTCCTCCCTCCCCTTCCTAGACCTTTCTGTTTCTATCTCAGGCGACCGAATCAACACGGACATCTACTACAAACCAACCGACTCCCACAGCTACCTGGACTACACCTCCTCCCATCCTGCCCCCTGTAAAAACGCCATCCCATTCTCCCAATTCCTTCGTCTCCGCCGCATCTGCTCCCAGGAGGACCAGTTCAGAATACGTACAACACAGATGGCCTCCTTCTTCAAGGACCGCAATTTCCCCCACGACGTGGTCGACGGTGCCCTCCACCGCATCTCCTCCACTTCCCGCTCCTCCGCCCTTGAGCCCCGCCCCTCCAACCGCCACCAGGACAGAACCCCACTGGTCCTCACCTACCACCCCACCAATCTCCATGTACAGCGCATCATCCGCCGTCACTTCCGCCACCTCCAAACAGACCCCAGCACCAAGGATATATTTCCCTCCCCTCCCCTATCAGCTTTCCGTAGAGACCACTCCCTCCGCGACTCCCTTGTCAGATCCACACCCCCCACCGACCCAACCTCCACTCCCGGCACCTTCCCTTGCAACCGCAGGAGGTGCAACACTTGCGTCCACACCTCCCCCCTCACTTCTCTCCAAGGCCCCAGAGGAAACTTCCATATCCGCCACAGATTCACCTGCACCTCCACCCACATCATCTACTGCATCCGCTGCAGCCGGTGTGGCCTCCTCTATATTGGGGAAACAGGCCGCCTACTTGCGGAGCGATTCAGAGAGCACCTCTGGGCCACCCGGACGAACCAGCCCAACCAACCTGTAGCACAGCATTTCAACTCCCCCTCCCACTCCACCGAGGATATGCAGGTCATTGGACTCATCCACCGCCAAACCACAACAACCCGACGGTCGGAGGAGGAGCGTCTTATCTTCCGACTGGGAACCCTCCAACCGCAGGGGATGAACTTGGACTTCACCAGTTTCTTCATCCCCCCTCCCCCCACCTTGTCTCAGCCGGATCCCTCCAGCCCGGCACCGCCTTCCTGACCTGCAGTCTTCTTCTTGACCTCTCCGCCTCCATCCTACTCCGACTTATCACCCTCACCTTGACCTCTTTCCACCTATCACATTTCCAACGCCCCTCCTCCAAGTCCCTCCTCCCTACCTTTTATCTTCTCCTGCTGAACACTCTCTGCTCATTCCTGAAGAAGGGCCTGTGCCCGAAACGTCGAATCTCCTGTTCCCTGGATGCTGCCTGACCTGCTGTGCTGTTCCAGCAATAAAGTTTCAACTTTGATCTCCAGCATCTGCAGACCTCACTTTCTCCTCCGGGCTGAATATCAAACTGTCTGAAGTACATCATGAATGTCACCTTCATGGCCAAGACATCCTGTATTGTATCTGGAAATTCTTGTTCCGAGGCAGAGCTGTTGCCAACTGAGGCACAAGACCTCCATCATTAAGCACTTTGAGCTGGAGTTGAGGGGTGATGAAATGGAAGTCATGAGGAGGGAATTGAAGGATTGGCAGTGAGGTGGAAGAGGGCATTGATATACCAGAAAGAAGCATGCACCTCATCATATCTAAGTGGGATTGGGCTCAACTAAGAAAAGGAATACTTTCACCATCATTAAAATCTCACACTCCAGAGCTGCCAGTCAATCGGATTGTCTGGACACTCTGGAAGTTGCAGCAGCTCCAGAATGGCAGAGCACAGCACAGAAATGTGGGCTGCTGCTGGGACTGTAGACTGGTCCACCCAAAAGACAAGGTGAGTGTCAGAGACAGATGGCCCCATAAACTTAAGGTCAGAAGCACCCAGTGAGCCCAGAGAAATGGGAGCTGGTTTTGGAATGTCGGCAGCGAGGAGTAAAGGATAAAGTGTAGGGGAAGAGGGTGTGGGAGTGTGGTGAGAATTAGTAACTCAAAATGTTTAGAATTCCAAAACTCTAAATTGTAAAATTGTGCTTTATTACAGAAAGAGATGAGTGTGTCTATAAGAAACATGTAGCCCATGTTCTGTCTGCTTAGGTGAAAAAGAAGCAAAGCCAGTGAATGGTATCAGTGGGTTGCCAATTTATAAAGAAGAATTTGATGCTTTTCTTAGCTTTGACAGTTTCTATTGTTTTCAAAACTACAGCATAGTAACATTGGTGCAGTATTCATTCCTGTAATTGTTCTTCCATTGGCTTTGTGTCAAGTAATCTAATGTTGGATTTAAAGGACATCATCCCTTTCTCAATCTGTGAGAAGTTATTTTATTTAATTAGTATGTATTCTTGATTACTTTCTGACTGTGTAAGTGGAACTCCAATTACAAAGAAAATAATTGTGTGTGTCTAATTACTCAACCATTTGATAAGCCAAATAAATCACAACTTCAATTTCATGCACTGTTCAATTCACAGCCTAATATCAATTCACTTCTGTGGTTCTGAATGTTAAAATTAATTCACTAGTAAAATAAATTGCTTAAGACTCAGTACAGACAGAGAAATGACAGATGATTTTATTAGCTTCCGACATTCTAACAAGGCAAGAAAAACAGCAGCAGCCAAGTTATTGGAGCATTTGAAACCAAGGCAATGTTCATGGGCATTGATGAAACTGCTCGTGAAGAAATATTATTGTAAAGCTTCTTCAACCATCATTTAATCCCAGCCAGAACACAGACAGTTTCTGGGTTGAAAACTCAATTCACTAAATGGAGACTTTGTCAAGGATCTTTCCTGTCACTAGGTTCCCTGATCAATTGGAAAACAGAAAGGATGCTGTGCTGGATCGAAGGGAGGATTCCTAAGTAAACAAACCCCAGCATAGGTTAGAATGGTTAAACTGTACTGTTGCTACTAGAGTAAAACAAAAGAATAAGGAAGGGACCTGGGATGACTGTTCCTCCAGATTGTCTCTCTCTTAGATGGAGGTCCTCTTCTGGGATCCAATGGGCTTTAATGAGCTGATGGTTCCAAGGATGTGAGAAAGAGGACAACATCTTAAAGCAGACATCTTTAGTAGCAGCAGCTAAAACCCACCAATGAGGAGACAGTCAATTAGGAGAATCCAAGAAGGAAATATTACTTTCTAATGCCAATTCTCACACTCTGACCGGCCCAACATTGTCCTGCATGGCACTCCTCAAGTCAACGTTGTATAAGGGTGAATGCTGAGGAGTGCCTTAAGCATCATACACAGTGATAATATTATACGGATTAGATGGGAAAACACAAGAGAATGAGACCTACCATCCAAGTCCTGCTCATAGTTTTTGTTACAATATCTGCCACATTAATGTAACTTAACATAGTCGCTATCATACAATAACAAGCATCTTGTTGAAGAGAGGTTGTATTTGATCCCAACTATGAAGAGGATGGTAGCAACAAATCTACCTTAGGGTGAGCTATAATACAGAAAGCTGATGCATCATGGTTAGCAGCAGGTTATACAACATGGTGACAATTGGTATTGTTTCCATTTTGATGCCTGCTACAAACCTAGCAGCGGTGAAGGTTTGAAGATTCCTTTAGATACAGCTGTAAGAAACCTGTTTGTGCAGGTAGGCAGAAGACCGAAATATTCCAAACCATACAGAAGAGAGCCTCTTGGCAAGATTCAACAAGGCAGAATCTACAGTCAATGGTTAAGTATTTTCGACCTGGTAAGACAGCAGCAGGAGAGTTTTTGGAGCTCCCTGGAGCTGGAGTATTTGTCACTCCAAGGCAGTTACAGATTGGTCAGCAGGCGCACTCTGAGTTGAAGTAGGAACAGCAATATAGCAAACATTTATCAAAGACTTTGGGAGCAAATCTGAAATTGCTGGTGAGCAAAGAGAAACAAACTGCATCAGATTGCTGGGCTGTGAAAACACAAATTAAAAACAGTGCTTACAGCTCATATTGAATGTCAGTGCTGGCAGGGTGTGGCACCACAAGGCACAGTTACAATAATGGAAATCAAAGGCCACAGAAACAATTTAAAATGAGGTCGCAGATTCTGGAATGTCGTGAAGTAAGAAAGATTTAAAGCAGTAAATGGGGATTTTAGAAGCCTAACCAATCAAGATCTAATGGAAGAAGAAATTTAGAAGATTATTGATGTCACAAAAAAGGCAGGAGATCCATTACTTAAACTGCAGTAAGGGCAGCAGGAAGCATTTATTTAAAATCACAGACAGACGGTCTTTTCCAGGGAGAAAAAAATCTGTGAAAGTAACAGGGTCTATTATTTAAAATTCCAGAGAGTGGAAATCATCAAGCAAAAATTGTCAAAGAAATAGGACTCATTTTATAAAACCATGAAGGGTGAATCATTCACTGAATTTATGATTAGAACAGGAATCATATGCTAAAGGCTAAGGCAGCACAATTCATTTAGTAGTCATTAATGAAACAGGAATCATTTATTTAGACTGTGATTGGGATTCACTCAGAGAAACTTTGAAAAAGGTCCCAATTTTCCATTTCATTCGTAGAAGGTGGAAATTCTCCTTTTACTTGCAGGAGGTTGGAATTCTTCATTTGACTGCAGAACTGCAAGTAAAACCCCTTCAGTCCTGCAGTACATACCAGCTACCTTGGTATACTACAAACTTAAAAGTCCATTACTCAAGAAAAATAAATAATCAAATTTGGAAGACCAGGGACCTGAAATAATATGTATAGGAAGCTACAGTAAGTTGGACACAGAGTTGGACATCTCAAAGAAAACAATTCCTAAGACACAGATTTGCTTCAAACTAGATACAAAATCAGAAGCTGAACATTTCTAAATGTAATTGGGAGTACAGGTAATAACATTCTAGCTCACCAAAGTGTAAAAGAAGTAGTATATACTTTTGATGAAGTATTGAAAGACTTTGACAAAATTCTAGAAAGAGCTAGGTTTAGTTGATGAGTTAGGTTAATAGATTAAAGGCTTGTAACATTTCAAGAAGGCAGCTCATCACCACCACCTTCTCAAGGGAAACCAAAGGTGGGCAATAAATGCTGATCTAGCCAGTAACATCGACACCCAATGAATGAATTGGACAAAACTTAGTATCAAGGTGAATAGATAGATAATTTCCTTAATAACCTCTGCAGATTAGTGGTAACAAACAACGATGGTGTCAGAATTTATAAATGACATTTATCGGAATAACTGATATTCTTTGTCAGATTTATCGGAAGCCATTCAGATTGTTCATGAAGCTGAACTCCAGAAGCAGCATAGATCAATCCTAAGAACAGGGGAGCAAGTTTATCAGAGGAGGACAGCAGAACCCATTCATTTTTAAAGTTCAAAACAACTAAAGAAAAACATGAGAAACCAAAACAGTGAATAGAACAGACATCAGATACTAACAAGAACAGAAATTACCAGAAAATCTCAGCAAGTTTGTAGTCCAGTTCTGAAGAAGGTTCACTGGACTCAAAACATTGACTCTGCTTTCTCTCCATAGATGCTGCCAGATCTGCTGAGTTTGTATAGCAGATGCATCAGCTTTCCAGCAGTTCTTTGATTTATATACCAGATACTGTAATGGTCAGCACTAGAGGATAAGGAGACCATATAGGCAGTGTCGAATGTTAAAAAAAATCTTCATCTGTAAAACGATAGGTTATATCAGAAAATGTACCAAATTAAGACATAGTTACAGAGCATCAAGAAGATTGGTCAGATGAATATGTGACTAAAGGGATTGTATAGGTGGGACTACTTTAGATTTTTGGATCATTAGGACAGTTTCTGGGGTGGGTGGCATCTGTACAACTAGACAAGTTACACCTGAATTGGAATCAATCCAATATTCTTACTGGGAGGCTTCCTTGTGCTGCTGGGAAGGTTTTAAACTGATTTGGCAGGGGAATGGGCCACAGTGTATATGTAAAGTCATGAGCAATGTTCAATCAGATGTAGAAGGAATGCTTGGACAATCCAGTAGGTGGAGAAGACATGGGCATGATAAGGCACATGGGAGGTCCAGAAAGTCAAATTGTATCTACTTTAATGAAAGGAGCTTGACTAGTGAGCAGATAAATGCAGAGCATTGATCAGTACATGAGGATGGGATTTTTTTGCAATCACTGAAACATGTTTGATGGATGGGCAGACTGGCAGCTTCACATTCCAGGGTATAGAAGTTTCAGGTCTGATGTGTGGGCGTTGAGAATGGATGTAAGAGAGGTGAGGTTATTGCATTAATGAGAAAGGAAAATGTCACTGCAGTCATGAGGAAGGATGTCCTCACATGATTCTTCAAATGAGGCCATCTGGGTAGTACTTAGAAATAGGAAAAGGGCAATTATTTTGCTGAAATTATATGACAGGCCTCCCAACAGTCAGAGGGAGATAAGGAGGCAAATATGTAGGCCAATCACTGAGAGAAGTAGAGTTATAATTGTAGGGGATTTCAACTTCACTAACATTAACTGGGATTGCCTTTGTGTGAAACAAATGTTTAAAGCGCATCAGGGAGAGCATTTTGTGCCATTGCATAGATGGTGCTACCAGAGATGAGGCAACATTAAACCTAATCTTTGGGATTGAAGCTGGTCAAATGGTTAAAGTGTCAGTGTGTGGCCATAACTCTGCATGTTTCAAAGTCATTATAGGAATGAATAAGGATAGTGCAAAACTAAACTGGGGGAAGACCAATTTCAACAACATTAGACAGGATGTGGCAAACATAGACTGGGAGCAGGTACTTATGGGTAAGTCTGCATTTAGAAAGTGGGAATGATTATGGTATAGTGAGAATTCAAGGCCAGCATGTTCCTCTAAGAGTGAACGGCAAAGGCAGCAAATCCAAGGAGTGCTGGATGTCAAGGGATATTGAAACTTAATAAAGAAGGAAGCATGTGTGAGGTACAATGTATTAAAAGTGGAATGCTTTAAAAAGGAAATTAAGGCAAAGCAGGGCCATGAAACATCTCTGGAAAATAAGATTAAGGAAACTCCAAGATGATTTATAAGTATGTTAGGAGTAAGAGGTTTACCAGGGCAAGAGTGGAACCTGTTAAAGACTGTGTATGGAGCCTAAAGATGCAGATGAGGTCTTAAATGAATAATTTTCAACTGTATTTTGAGAGGAGAAAGGCATTGTAGCTGGGGATTTCAGTTGGGATTGGTTCTGGAACACATTAAGGTTAATAAACAGGAGGTATTAAATTTGTTAGTGGGCATCAAGGTGCATAAATCTCCAAGCCTATTGAGGTGTTTCTCAGGCTGCTATGGGATGCATGGGAGGAGATTGCTGATGCCCGGACAGATATTGAATACGTTGCTGGCCACAGATAAAGTGCCAGTTGATTGGAGGAATAGCTAGTGTGGTGCCTTTGTTGAAAGAGGGAAGCAGGGATTGGCCAGGCAATTTCAGACCAATTATTTTGATGTCCATGTGTGGAAAATCATTGGAAACAATTCTGAAGGACAGGATTGATCCTACATCTGGAAAGGCGGGGATTGACCAGGGATCATCAGCACAGATTTGATAGAAAGAGATCCTATTTGACTAACTGAATTGAGTGTTTTGAAAAGGTGACTAAATATATGGATGAGGGTAATGCAGTTAATGTGGTTCATATGGACAAGATCCTATATGGAAGACCAGCCCAAAAGGGAGGGGCCAGTGGTATCCAAGGTAAGTTACTAAATTTGATCCAAAGTAACCTTGCAAACAGGAGACAAAAAGTGATAATGAGGATTGTTTTTCTGATTGGAAGCTTGTAGCCAGCAGTATATGACAGGGATCAGTGATGGGACCCTTGCTATTTGTTATGTACATTAGTGACTTGGATGTGAACGTGGAAAGTATAATTCATATGTTTTCAGATGATACCAAAAATTGGTGGGGTTGTTGGTAGTGAGGAGGATGGTCTCAGACAAGAGTCTCATATTGATCATAATAAACTGGGGTGGCTCAGTGATTAGCACTGTTGCCTCATAGTGCCAGGGACCTAAGTTTGATTCCAGCCTTGGGTGACTATCTTAGTAGAATTTGCATATTCTCCTTGTATCTGTGGGTTTCCTCTGGGTGCTCTAGTTTTCTCCCACAGTCCAAAGTTGTGCAGGCTAGGTGAATTGGTCATGCTAAATTGCCCTTCATATTTAGGGATGTGTAGGTTAGGTGTATTAATCGGGGGGAATGTAGAGTAATAGGTCTGGGTTGGATACTTTTTGGAGGGTCAGTGCAGACTTGTTGGGTTGAATGGCCTGTTTCCACACTATAGGGTTTCTATTCTAGTAAACTGAGCAGAGCAATGGCAGATGGAATTTAATCTTGATAAGTGTGAGGTATTGCATTTTGGGAGGACCAATATGGGAAGGATTACACAATTAATGTAGGTCCCTAGGGACTATTTTAAGAACAAAAGAGTCTTTGTGTACAAGTTCATAGATCCCTGAAGGTGTCAGCACAGATAGGCAGGGTGGTGAAGTATACATACAGGATGCTTGCCTTCATTAGCCAGGGCATAGAATATAGGGACAAAAATTAGAAATGGCTAGAAAAGCTCAGCAGGTCTGACAGCATCTGTGGAGAGAAATCAGAGTTAATGTTTTGCAAACAGGAGACAAAAAGTGATAGTGAGGATTGTTTTTGTGATTGGAAGCTTGTAGCCAGCAGTATACGACAGGGATCAGTGACCCAGTTCTCATGAAGGGACACTGGACCTGAAAAATTAACTGACTTCTCTCCAGATGCTGCCAGACCTGCTGAACTTTTGATTTTCCAGCATCTGCAGTTCTTTTGTTTTTTATTTATGTAGAATATAGTGTAAGGAAGTCTTGTTTATAACTTGAGTTGTTCCATAGCTAGAATACTGTGTGCAGTTATAGTCACCACACTACTGGAAAGACATCATGAGTGTAGAGGAGATTCACCAGGATGTTGCCTGGAATGAAACTTCTCAGTGAGGAGAGACAGGATAGGATGAGTTTGTTTCCCTGGGAGCAGAGGATGCTGAGGGGGCATCTAATTGAGGTGTACAAACTTATTAGTGACATAGTCAGGGTAGATCATGTTTTCCTCATGATGCAAGTGTCTAAAATCCAGTCCAAATTTAAGGTAAGGAGTAAATGGTTTGGAGAAGATCTGAAGAAAATGTTTCCCACCCAGTGAGTGGTGGAAATATGGAATGTGCTGCCTGAGACAGCGGTTGAAGCAGATACTCTAGGAAGATTTAAGTGTCTCGATGACTAATTAAAATGGTGGGGTGCTGTCAGCTATGGACCAAGGGATTACTGTAGTTTAGCATTTGTTGGTCAGTATAGACATGGTGAGTGAAGGGCCTGTTTCTATGCTCGATAACTCTATCTGAAGTAAGGGTGGAAACCACCCATAGCATTCACGTTCCAACACATCATTGAAACTGTGCACTTCGCAATCAAGCATAATCACTCCTGCACGTCTTGGCTTCAGACATCTTCAAATAGCAAAAGGTGTTAACTGACTTAAAGTCAAGAAAAGTCAGTCATAGAATAACTGGTTAAATGATAACTGGTGAAAGATATCATAGGATTTATGATGGCAACCAAGCAGAACACATTGTGCTTGGTTAGGTTGGCAAAAGAAATTTTGTTTCACATTGCACATTTCCAACTTGAGTACAACTATTCTGAATGCACAGAAACTGTTTTCCTCTGCCATCAATGCTGAAGAGTTAAGATTGCAAAAATCAGCAAAGTTTGCAAGGAAATAGAGATGGTGAAGCCAATGAGAAATGAACTACACATTAGTTAATGAATTGAATATTTAACTGGTGTAATTCTAGTGTAATAGTTTGTTGAATGAATAATTGTGACAGATTGAAGTCTGATGACAGGTTTTGAGGTGATTTTGGAAGAATCCAATTAAAACAGAAATTCAGTTCCTTACCTTCCCAGGAAGAATCCTTGGACAGAGATAAGGCTGTGCAAGAAGCCATCCCCAAATAATGACATGGCTGATGGAATAGGCATGCTTGTTTCACCAGGAATATAATCATGGGATTGAATGAAAGCATCTATCAAGATGAAGTGAAGCATCAACACATGTTTACTGGCAGATTCAGCATAAAAATCTATGGGCACAGATTGAAAATGCACTCTGACTAATGAACAACATCCTAAATACTGCAATGGAACAATTGCATGTTTCAGCATGAAGTCAGACTGTTTGGGAGATGGGGTAATGGGAAATATAATTGTATACATAAGGCAAAAATATTCATAATGAAAAAGAAAGCTTTGTGTCAGAGTAAGGGTGTAAAGGAGTTACTGTTGAGGAGTGCCTTTAAGAACCACCTACCATAATGTCATATGGATTTGGTGGGAATAACATCTTTAAGATTTCAAAGATGTAAGAGCAACCATATGGGTCTTCCTTAGTCTCTATAACAATGTTTATCGTAATGTAATTTGCACCTAATGGCTATCATGCAATAAATTACATTTTGCTTTTAAAAAGCCTCTAAGGAAAGTGGTTTCCACACTCTCACTAGACCAAGCAGGCACTTTACACCGAGAAAGAGGATGTTGGCTGCAAATCTAACTTTGTGAGAAATAATACTGAGAACTCGTACAATGTGGTGAGTGGGTCTACAGATTGTTCATACAACAGTCTACTCCCCATGTAGCATCTCTCCTTCCTCCTTCTATAGGTACAACCCATCTCCAATTGAACAGACAACATTCATCCTCAACCTACAATCCCCTCATACCCATTTCTCACATTTGTTCTTCAAAAATGCTAACCTTTACTCCTCATCACACATGCCATTGGGTATACTCAAACTTCTCTACTATCAGGGCAAGAAAGCACACAACTAGGTGAGAAGCAGAAACTCAGGCAGTGTCCTTTCAATGAGATACTTCATCAGCCAATCATAATGCACTCCCACCTGACCCCACTCAGTGGAATTTAGTTCAAGATAACAGGCTCCAGGACAGGCTGCTGTGACATCCTGAGCTGCCTTAACTGGAAGTGCTCATACATGTCAAACAGATTATCCTTCACCTGTAGACTCTGTATTAGGTTTTTGCCTCCTCTAGTTGGATCTTAATGACCACTCCTTCTGCCTACGGAAGGATATGTGTCTAAGAAGATGGCAGCTTGTACTGCTACTAATGCAGATGGAAGTGCTACAGTTTCTCCTGCTGCAAAGTGCAGCTGTAAAGCCTGCTGCCATGCCAAGGTGAAAGCTGACAGTGGAGAAGAGCAATTAAAGGTGAGTGAAGGGTGAGACAGCTGGCGTGCCTACCAAGAAGTTGGCAATCATCTCGAAAGCACATGTCGGCACTCTCTCAGGGATGAAGTGCTTTGAAAACCAGCTGCTCAGATTGCCTTGGCTCGAACTCTTCAATTTCAACTGATCAAAGTCTTTGCAGCTGATCATTTTCACTGCAGCATTTCTTCCTACTGTGCGGTTGACATGGAGATCCTGGACAGCTGCTGAAATCCAGAAACTGGTCCTACATCCAAGAAATATTGACTTAATGGCTAAAACAGTTCTGAATTTTTTTTAAGTACTTTTATTTTTGCTTATCCAACAGTACAAAGAAGAATTTTCAATTGTCTTCAATTCTCACCAGCAGTAATTTGTAACAAGACAAAGCACATTTTAAACCCCAGCAATATAGTAGGTTAGATTCAGTTGGAGATTCAAAATTTGAAATGGGGACCTTACCCACCCACTTTCAGTTTCACAGAAGTAGGATGAGGGGAAGTGACAACTGCACAGGTGGCTTGTTCATTTATCGATATAAATGAGGCTTTATAACTTGATTATTACAGCAATTCTACTATTTAATCATGGTTGGCTGGTTTTCCTTATCTTTGGGAAACCTGGCAGGTGAAAGGAATAATGGCCTGGTTTTCCATTCAACAAGTAGTAGTTGTTCCAGCAGGAATGGGAGTTGAGCATGGAGACATTGCAGAATTCCAAAGAATTTGAAAATTCCACGGTGTAATTACAGTGCACCTGGAATCCTCTGCAAGTTTTCATTGAAACTGGAAAATTCAGAGGGTTCTGATCAAATTAAGTAAAATAGTTATTCAGGAGAAGCTCGACTGAAATGCACAGTCCAACACCTGTGCAACTGAACAATTGAGCCCATACTTAACGTACACACCACCAATTGCACCACTCTCAGATCATTTACAACCTACTAACCATGACCTAACATTCCCAGTCTCCCAGACCTGACACCCCCAATTCTGTTCTGTACTCCACCTTTCACCCACTGCAGACACTACCATCCTTCACCCACTCTGGACTTCTTGTCACCTTTTGGAACTGGTTTTCTTTCGTCTGTTCTGGCTTGACCTCCTTTCACTTCCCCAGGTTTTGACCCCACTTCACCCACTCTGGACCTGACCCGAGATTGCCACTCCTCAGGGAATCTGGCCCAGTACCAGTTGACTTGGGAGCTAAGTGCCTTTCCAGGGGATGTAATGAGATTTCCTTCAGGATCAGCTAATTGCCCAACAAATGCACTCTCACCCTGCTTTTCCCACGATGATCAATCCAACATTGCTAAAGAACTGTGGATGCTAGAGAACTGAAACAAAAACAGAATTCTTTTGGAGAAACACAGCAGGTCTGGCAGCATCTGCATGAAGAAAGCAGAGTTAACATTTAAGGTCCAGTGACCATTCTTCAGAACAGGACTCCAGGTTCATTTCCACCAAGGAGTTACACCCATTGCTGTAATGTATTTGTTTTATTGTGAAACTAAGACAAAGATTATCGATATGACTGAAGTGAACGTAGCAACATAATGATCAGACTTAGAGTTTAAAAGTCTGTGATGTGTAGAAGGAAAGATTGACAGAGCTAAGGAATTGAAATCCTCAGAATTGTAGAACACTGTGGTGGATTGATATTTCAAATGCAAAAGAAGGATGTGTGTAATTAATTGGAGCTCAGAAGGACCCCATGTTTCAGTTTTAATATTCCCATCTTCTGTGTTGAGATCATTCTTTGGTCTCCTTGCACTCTGGCCTCTTGTACATCCCTGTTCCCTTCAGCCCACCGTTAGTGGTTGTGTCTTCTATGTCTATGTTGACCTCTGAAACTGCCCCAAAAATCTCTCCGGCTCTCTTTCTAGCTTAAAGTTGTCCATGATAGCTACCCCTCAACAAAGGTTTTAGTTGCTGAAATAATTGCAGAGGCCAGTATCCTGTTATCCTGTCACCCAGTCACCCCTTATTTGTATGTGCGCAGTACATGGGCTCTGAACAGCTACCTCAAATCGGTCCTTAGACTGGGAAGACGTTCTGAAACTCCTGTTTATACCTGTCAGCCAGGGCTCCCTAATTGGACCAGGTTAACAGCCTCAGACAAGAATTTCATAGCCCGGTCTACCTAGCTCCAGTTCCAATCACTACAGTTTTTATTTATTTATATGCATATGAAGCAATCTGGGACATGTATGTTAAAGGTGCTGAAAATGTTATTGAGTCAGGGGGGAAAAGCTCAGTGGATCTGCAATATATATAAAGTAGAAGTACATGTTGATGGAAAAGGTAGAGGTCAGTTAGTCAAATGTTTCTTGCATTATTTAGCAGTATGTACCCTTTCCATCCACCACTGTTAAACATTTATTCTTTTATTTAATTAGTTTCCACTCCCTCTCCATGCAGCGCATTATTTCTGGGCCTATATCAATATTGGTCTTAAACTGATTTACAAGGGTGTGTGCTCTTAAATAACTCATTAGTTTTCTTTTTGAGGGATTTTGTTTTGCATCTACCATCTGTTCAGCACCTTTATTAGGTGTCAAGTCTCAAAGAGGCAAGGAAATGCATGTTGTGAATTGTGAGCAATGCCTCGTGAATGAATCCTATCAGTACATTATGCTTATGTTATATCAATGCAGCTATGTTATTTACATCATTAGCTGCAGAAATTATAGATTTATAACTTTGTACTTGGAGAAAGCTTAATCTCAGTGTGTGCAATGCAGCACAACTCATTGAAACAAATCAGTTGTCTCTTTTTTTTTCAAAGTACAGTAGATTTTGTGTATCACAACAGCAAAAATATTCCTTTATCGCCAAATGCCAGTATCTGTGAGGACCATTACATTTGCTGTTGATTCCTTGTCATGTTATCTTCAATGCCATTTGACCTTATGACAGGGGGTAACAGCAGTTGAGTTTGAAAATGTCAGTCTTTTAACAATGTCAGACTCCTTATCTGCTGTAGGTTTGACAGTGAAAAGCTGCACGACTGAATTTATTTAATGTTTAAATGTGGGTCATATCATGTGACAAATTGCAAGGACCAAGTGATTTTTCACAACCTACGAGATTTCATTTCACAATTTATCATCTGAACCCAACAACTGGGTTGCAACATAGGTTCCAACCTAACTGTGTAAATTTACAAAATCTTTGGATTTGATACTAGGAGACAATGACCACAAGTACAAAGTTCAAAATTTATCGAGATAAAGCTAGTGTCGTGAAATGGTTGGAATTTGCGCAACAAATTGAACAGGCAATGTAAATTCTAGTTTGAATTTAATTTATCACGTTATTTATATTTTCTTGTGTAATATTGTAATTAGAAGTAATGTTTTTTTTCCCCAGGAAAAATCACAGTAACAGATTAGGCTAATTTAAATTTTTTTTACTAAAAATTATGCTTCATATCCAATAGGTTGGTACAACGTGCACAGCCATTTAATATTTATTGCTCTCTCCTTTCCAAGGTGATGGTTTGTTGAAGGGTCTGCACACTTAATGATGAATAATTACCTGATGTTTTGGGGTTTTCATGTCCAGCGAGGCCTGGAAACAACAGATTACAATTATGATTGGAAGTGTTTGATTACTTTGCAAGGGTGGCTTAATAGCTCTTTGGAAGCTGCAGAGTTGTGTGTGTTTAGGTCTCAGATCATCTCTGCTGTGTTAGAATGACATGACACAAGTGAACTATTTTGGGCTTCAATCAAGGTGACTGCCACATATAGGTCCTTTTACGATGCATTGGGGTAGAGTGTTTACTTACCTGACTCTCTCTGTCATGGGAGGAACCTTGAAGGAACCCAAAATTTGGGTCTCTATGTGGTGAGAAGCTTTAACTTCATAATATTCTTCTGACACTAATAGTCCATTCCAGAAGTCATCCTGTCAAACAGATCACTCCTTCAGTAGAGTGGATAGCTCAGTTAGGATGAAGACAGTGTGTGGTCAATCAGATGATTTGTCTATCTAGGGATAGATTAGGGTCTGAGAGAAAAAGTTCAGAATCTTTGGCAGGGCAATCAGAGGTGTGGTAATGAAGGGAATAGGGAGCCTAGTGGGGTGGAGAAGTTGGAGCCTGGTAGAGTGTGGTAATTAGAGCTTTTAGGCTGGGGAGATTGGGATCTGGTGGAGGTGAGAATTGGGATGTATTAGGAAACTGAGTCCTGTGGGTAGGAGATGGGATATTTGAGCTTAGTGGAGGGATTGAGAGTGCAAAATCAGCTTCCTCAGACAAGTATCTCAATCCAGGAGCTAAATGGGATGATACTCATCTAGTGAATCTACCAGCTCCTCAACTTGCTTAAACTGCCAAGTTTAAGCTGTAATCTGCCTTCTTGGAACAAGTTGGTCACCTATCCAATATTTGGACCTTTTTAAGTAAAACCAGGAATGGGCAGGTTAGAGGTGCTTTTAGGGTGAGAATTTTTCATCTAATGCAAACAAGCCATTATTTTTAACCTACGGGTTTGCTCATTCTATCTGACTTGAGCTTATAACAACTTTAGCTGTAGAATGTTCTTATGTTAATTAATTATGACAACATCTCTTTTTTTAAATAAAAGCCACCCAACCATAAAATTTTGACATATCCTAAATAAATTATATTCAAAATAATCAATCACTTGTCATCAAACATTTTCAATTAACCATCTCTCAACATTAATTCTTTTAGATCACTCCGACTATGTCAAAGCATTCAAAAGCCATCAGACCTTGTTAAATTTGTTAAATTGATCATTAGCATTCAGCGGCAAACATTAGCAGTTGAAAGCATTTGTGAACTGGGCACTGAACAGACACAATTACTAGGCAACAAATGCAATAATTAACCAACAGATTTAATCATTAGGCATCAAGTTGTCACATGGATATCAGGGAAATTTCTTCCGCAAGATGTTGGGGGAAATAAAAATATAAATCTTACTACTGATTTTTCAAATTTTTCCCAAGCATGTTGTTCATCCCTTCATATTAGGAAGATGGGAACAGGAGTAGGTGAACTTGTCAGTTTTGCTTTGGCATTCAATTAGATCATGGTTGATCATCTAGCTCCTTGCTACTTTGCTGCAGTTTTTTCAGATCCCTAGTCTCAGGAATTATATCAATTTCTGGTTCAAATATGCTCAATGAGCTTTGACAACCCTCTAAGGTAGAAAATTCCAAAGATTCAAAGCTTCTGAGTAAAGAAATTCCTCCTCCTCTCAGTCTTAATTGGTCTTTTATCCTGAGATGATTCCCTCTGGCTTTACTCACTAATGAGAAGAAACATCTCATTTACATTCACCTTGTCATTCACTGAGAATTTTGTACATGTCAATGAGGTCAGCTCTAACTCTTTGAGATCCTAGGGAACACAGACCCTGTTTCTTCAATCCTTGTAATCCAAGCCTGCTATTTCAGGGATTACTATATTGAACCTCTGCTGCACTCCCTCTGGAGAATTTGTATCTGCCCTTTGATAAGAGAAGCAAAATAGGGGAGGTGATGGGTGTTGATGTATAGTTGTGATATCACTTGACTGCTAATCCAAAGCCCCAAGCCAATGTTCTGGAGACATGCATTCAGATACCACTATGGCAAGTAGGAAAACTTGAATCCAATAAAATCTGGAATGAAAATGGAAAAAGCTAGTCTAAATGGTTACAACGTAATCATAATTGTAAAATCTGTTCTGGCTCACTAATGTCCTTTTGGAAGGAAAGCTTCCACCTTTACCTGGTCTGCCTCCAAATACACAGAAATATAGTTGGCTCACAGGGGCAGTAAAGAGCGAATCAGTTCAAGGACCATTAGGGATGGTCAACAAATGTCCAGTGATGCCCACATGCCATCTAAGCATATGTTTAAACTTTCCTTAGTATATCCTCTGTGGTCTTACCAAGGTGGTATACAACTGCAGCAAGTGATCTTTATTCTTGTACACCATTCTCCTTGCAATGAGTGGCAACACCTTATTTACCTTCCTAGTTGCTTGCTATATTTGCATGTTAACATTTAAGTGAATCATAAATAAGGATACTTTGGGCATCCACAGTTCCTAACCTCTTACTATTGATGAAATATTCTGTCTTTCTGTTTTCACAACAAAAGCGAATAACCTCATTTTTATTCACATTGTTTCATCTCCTATATTGTGGCCAATCCAGTCAGCCTTGAAGCCCCTTCTATCATCCTGAAAATGTACATACCCACCCAATCTCATCTGCTTTGTTACTCCTTCCATCATTCTGTTCATGATGGCGGACAATGGCATGATGTTGGTAAGCTGCTCTGTGATTCAGGGAACCAATCACGAGTTTTGTTTCATTTTGAAGATGCACTGAAGTAGTTAAATGTTTGATAGAAGCAATAAGGTCACTGACAACCAAGTGACAAGATAAAACTGACAAAAAGGTAATAACAATGGACTGAGTGTGATAAGAGTCTGCAAAAGGTTTAGAAGCTAATTTGGATGCATTTGTGTGATTTTTTTTGAAGTTCTACAGGAAGAACAGCTTAATGAGCTACAGGGAGAGGCTGAATAGGCTGGGGTTATTTTCCCTGAAGCATTGGAGGCTAAGTGGTGGCCTTAAAGGTTTATAAAATCATGACTGGCATGAATACAGTGAATAGACAAGGTCTTTTCTCCAGGGTAGGGGAATCTATAAGGCATAGGTTTCAGGTGAGAGGGGAAACATTTAGAAGGGACCTAAGGAGAAACATTTTCATGCAGGGGGTGGCGTGTGCATGAAATAAGCTGCCAGAGGAAGTGGTGAAGGCTGGTACAATTACAGCATTTAAAAGGCATCTGGATGAGTATATGAACAGGAAGGGCTTAGAGGGATATGGGCCAAATGCTGGCAAATGGGACTAGATTAATTCAGGATATCAAGTCAGCATGAATGAGTTGAACTGAAGAGTCTGTTTCTGTATTTTATGACTCTATGATACATGGCAGATGAAGAGATTGCCATTTGTGATAAAAGCATTATAGTAAGGAACATATCATAATAGTAAACTAAACTCTGAGTCCCACCCTGTTCCTCATGGTGGCCCTAGATTCCCGAACCTCCCCTCCCTTCCGCTTCTGATAGTGAACCCCCTGCTTTCAAACATAACCCATGTCCTGATTGGTCAAGTTTAGATAATGAATAATATTAAAAGAAAACTGAGTACTTGGAGGAAATAACTTGCAGCGTCAATGGGATAGAATGAGGATGGGACTGTCCGTACTGCTCTGCAGAGAGCTGACATGGACTTGATGGAATGAGTAATTTCTTTCTATACTGTAATGACTGTATCTTAGGTGGGGTGGTGAAAGTGGGGAATTGGTACATCTGTTTGGCCAGGCTGTACAGCATAGAGAAATTGGTATGACTCCTGGTTGGTCTAAGAGTAAATTCTAACCTCATGAATAATCATAGAATAAAAGCTTTCAGCAATCAGAGAGAGAGATGGATATTTTCTTTTTTTTTACTCTTTTTTTAAGTTTGTCAGCTAAGGAGTGTTGAATAGATATTCTAAGCTGTAACCTTGCCCAGTAGCACTAGCGTGGTGGACTGGTATGCATGCATCATAGTCTGTTTGAAACCACTTCTCTTATATGCACAGGGCAGAACCCAGACGTGACATTCCCCAGACTGCTTGCCTTTACTTTATATTATGTTCAGGCTGGGGCTGCAACTCACGGGAGGTGGTTCAAGTTTTTGCATTGTATCTCTTGCTTTTAGAAGTGATTCTCTGAAATTCATTGACGTTCTTCCAGCTTCTACATTCCATGGTCTCATTTGAGGCTAAGCGTAATTCACACAGGAATTTTCCAGACAGCCTCAGCCATGACTGGTTTAAGTGTCCTTTTTATCAGAGTTCAATATGTCCATATGTAATTCAGGGTTATAATCTGTTGTTATGACATTTACTCTTATCAAGTAAAATAAGCTTGCAGTAACAAACATACTTGCATACTGGCAGTGAGTTTAAAAAGTGAATAGTGCCCAATACAAAATATAGGTGAAAGGAATATATGGTTTACCGTCTTTAGAGTGTCTTTTGATATGTATAATTTTAACCTGAGACCATGGTTATTTAGTCAATGTTGTACATCTTCACTGGTAATGCATATTTGAGTTGTTCTTTGAGTTTGTAGTTTTCTGCTGTTTCTTTTTAATCAGGTCTGTGATCAGGTACTTTTACCTTCTTAAAATGATGAGAGAAAGCTACATTTGCAACTGGTTCCAGTCACAAATCCATCAGCCCAGTTCTGCTAAAATAGCTCCTTGAAATATATCCGGTTTGTATATTCCAATGTCTTAGTTCACTCTTCCAACCTTGATAGCCCTAGGCAATATCTTTAATCTCTATGGAAATATAGAATCATTAGGGATAGGAGTAGCCCATTCAGCCACTTTGAGCCTGTCATTCAGCATGAACATGGCTGATCCATTTCACTGAATAATTTTACTTGAAATCTGTTCCAACATTTCCTGCATTCATAACTTGGGTAAAGCAGATTGAGATGCCTCATTATATTGACTAGTTTCAGTGTGTTTTGAGAGAAATATTAATTTCACTTTCGATGATTTTGATTATTCCACGTTGGTTTCATAAAGCTTGTATGGGTAGCTTATTGCTGTGGCCATTTTAAGCAAAAGATTTTCCTTTTTAAAACTATTTCACTTCATGATATCATCTGGTTTTAATATCTGAGATTGGGATCCAAAAATCAATCATTCACATTTTTATCACAATCAAAACAAAGTATGTCTTCAAGTTACATGGATGTAGAGGATCAACTAGCATACTTCTAACCCTGCTGTCACTGTCCAGGTGTGAAGGTTTAAAACAAAATCATCACTTGATGGCACATTCTGAAATGCTGCTATTATTCAATGGCAACAGATGAGCATTACTGCTGTTTGTTAAAAGCTGACTCTTGGGAACACATTGAAAGAGAGATGAGTCATGATTTTTATGGGCTCTTCAGAACTTCTTATCTGCTATTGATACAAGAAGTGTTTCATGCATGCTTTGGATTCATCTTTCTAAATGTGAAAGGTAATTGGAATGGGAACTTACAATTTAACTGCGAAGAATTCTGTTCAAAATGTCTTTACATGCAGTTATCAATTTGTTTTAAAACATAATGCATAGAAGATAGCAACAGATGTCTTGAAAACAGCAGCATAAATCTTTTCCAATATAATCCTTTTGAAGCAATTCAGCTGTTTGCGGTATATTTAAAGATTGAATGTTGATCAATCATTAAAAGTATCAAATAACTTAAAATGACCTTATTAGAAAGAAAATATTACCAGAAACTCTCTTACTATTAATTTATTGAGTTTCTGCTTGCAACATTTCAGGGGTTCTCTATTTGTTTAATGTATTAATATCTGCATTTTAAAAAAAAGTGTTTAGAATTTGAATGAAAAAGCATTTTACAGAGTGCATTACTGAGCCTGTGGTCAATTCACAATGACATGTTCATTAGTACATGGCATTCCTTTCCCTCAGCTTAATGCCAGAACTCATCAACTTTGTTGAAAATAAATATTGACTCAAATTTTGATTCTGGTTATTCTCACTTAGGAAAGGCATGTAACTTGATGTCAGCATATAATGTGATTTATTTAATGTAAATCCCTTTGATGAACATGGTTTAATAATCTGAAGTTTTAACATATCAGAAACAAAATCACAAATTGCTAAATATTACCAGACTTGTTGAGTCTTTTTCAACAATTTCTGATTTTTTTTAAACTTGTTTAGGGATCTAATCATTTCCATTGAAACATTTTTTTCAAAAAAAAGTTCTGTACTGCAACATTTTCAAATTGCGGTGAAAAATCAGGTAACTCAATGTTTTGGGTCTTTGGGTGCAGTGGTTGATGGGAAGAGTGACATTTGCCCATCCCCAATTGCCTTTGATTTGATTTATTTTCATGTGTACCTAAGTACAGTGAAAAGGTTTGTTCACCAGCAGTACAGGCAGATCATAGTAAGCAAGGACATATAGATAAGGGTGCAAAAAGCTTGGACAGATTAAGGCACGCTGGTTACACCACATGAGACAAGAACAACATTAATAAGACTAACATTATTTTAAGTTAGAGAATCCATTCAGCAACCTGATTTGACAGCATGGAAGAAGCTGTTCTTGAACCTGCTAGTGTATGGTTTCAAGCTTCTGTATCCTCTGCCTAGGTTGGGTCTTTGATGTTGGCGACCTTTCTGTGGCAACGAGAGATGTAAATTGAGTCCATGGGAGGTTGGCTTCTGTGATTGTGTGCACAGCCCAGACTATCTTCTGTAGTTTCTTTCTTCCATTCCTGGGCAGAGCTGTTGCTGTACCAGGCCATTATGCACCTGGACAGTGCTTTCAATGGGCATCTGTAAAAGTTGGTGAGGGTACTTATGGGCATGTAAAATTTTCTGAGCCACCTGAGGAAGAGACGTTGCTGTGACGCCTTGACGGTCGCGTCTATGTGGGAAGTTGTTTATGACTTTTAACCTGAGACCACGGTTGTTTAATGAATGTTGTGTACTTCACTGGTAATGTATATTTGAGTTGATCTTAGTTCACAGGTTGTCATTTTATCGTCACTTCTAATAACTTGATACATTCAACCTTCTCAACCTCCACTCCGTTGATATAGATGGGAGCATGTTCTCCTCCTTTCTTTTTGAAGTCAGTGATCAGTTCTTTTGTTATGCCAACATTGAGAAAGAGGTCATTAACATTGCATCACATCACCAAACCCTTATCTCCTTTCTGTATTCTGACTCATCTTTGCTTGATATCTGTCCTACTACGGTGTTGTCAGCAAACTTGTAGATGGCATTCGTTTGGAATTTGGCTACAGAATCATGGGTGTATGGGGAATACAGAAAGGGGATGAGTCTTTGAGGAGACTCCCAGTGTTGAGTGTTATCATGGTGCAGGTACTGTTGTCTGTGAGTCAGGAAACTGAGGAT
This sequence comes from Chiloscyllium plagiosum, assembly GCF_037043375.1. NCBI lineage: Eukaryota > Metazoa > Chordata > Chondrichthyes > Orectolobiformes > Hemiscylliidae > Chiloscyllium > Chiloscyllium plagiosum. The sequence continues at coordinate 43,951,016 of NW_028270147.1, read as the reverse complement.
CCGATTGCAGTCAGCAGAACCAAGACCTAGGTTTTGGAGTTTTGAGATCAGTCTGGAGAGGATTGTGGTGTTGAAGATGGAGGTGTGGTTGATGAGCAGGAGGATATAGGTGTCCTTGTTGTGCAGTGTGCTAGGGATGAGTGCAGGGCTAAAGAAATTGTGTCAGCTGTGTCCGATGTTATGTTGGGTAAGCAAATTTCAGGGGATCGAGCAAGTTGGGAGACTGGAGTTAATGTGGGCCATGACCAGCCTCTTGAAGCACACAATGATTTATAAAGGTAGAGATTAGATTAGATTAGATTACAGTTTGGAAACAGGCCCTTCGGCCCAACAAGTCCACACCGACCCGCCGAAGCGCAACCCACCCATACCCCTACGTTTACCCCTTACCTAACACTACGGGCAATTTAGCATGGCCAATTCACCTGACCCTGCACATCTTTGGATTATGGGAGGAAACCAGAGCACCCGGAGGAAACCCACGCAGACACTGGGAGAATGTGCAAACTCCACACAGTCAGTCACCTGAGTCGGGAATTGAACCCAGGTCTCTGGCGCTGTGAGGCAGCAGTGCTAACCACTGTGCCACCGTGCCACCGTGCTAAGCCACATTTTTGACCCACTGCAGTCTTTATGTCTACTTGCACCCACAAATAAGGAGGGACTTCCAGGTTTTGATCCAGCCAGATGAAGCAGCTGTGCCTGGTTCTATATTAGGATGGTGGGCACTACAGTGACACTCATGTGTCTGCAGCCACTCTTTTGGAGAATGCTGTCAAAGAACCTTTTTTACAAGCTGCTGCTTGTGCACTTTGAATGAAAATACATTCTGCTGTTTGCCAGTGGGGAATGGAGTAAACGTTTGAGATGGTGATGGAATCTCCACCAAGCAGTCTAATTGATTGTGGATTGTATTGAACTATTTGAACATCTTTTGGAGTCACAATTATCCAACAATGTGGAAAATACCCCATATCATTCCTGAATTGTGCCTTTCAGATGGAATTTGGAATGTCAGGGTATGAGTTATCAACAAGCCAATTCCGAGTTTCATGTCACCAGTGTGTTTGTATATATACATCTGGTCAGGCAGTATCTGAGGAACAGAAGAGTTGACGTTTCGGAGTGGAAAGCTATAGAAACTGGTGAAGTCGATGTTGATGCTGTGTAGTTGTAGGCTTCAGTTTCTATCTCTCCCCAAGCCCCCCCCCCCCCACCTTGTCCCAGACCCAACCCTCCAACTCAGCACTGCCCTCAACCTGGCCTACCTGTTCATCTTCCTTCCCACCTATCCAATCCATCCTCCAACCCCCCCCAACTGAACTATCACAATGCCAGCCCACCTGCATCCAAGTCTCGACAGCCCACCTAGCATTCACCTCTCTCTCCACCACTGTCCCCTTTTTTTAATCGCTCAGCCTCCTTTCCCCTTCACATTCCAGATGAAGGGCTTATGTCCAAAATGTTGACTCTCCTGCTCCTTGGGTGCTGCCTGACCTGCTGTACTTTTCAAGCACCACACTTTTCAACTCTGACTCTCCAGCACCTGCAGTCCTCACTTTCTCCTATATAATATATCTGATCCAATTAAGTTTTTGTGTCACTGGTAAACCCCAGGCTGGTGGTCATAAGGAATTTGATGATACCACTGACTATCAAGGGGAAATGGTTAGATTCTGTCTTGTTGGAGATACTCATTCACACCACACAAGTGCCAGGCAATGTGACTTAACACTTGTCAGCTCAAGCCCAAGTATTGTCCAGATCTTGGTGCATGTGGGCAAAGACTATTTCATTATCTGAGGAGTTACAAATGATCCTGAATGCAAACGTTCCTACTTCTGGTGTTGTGGTGAAGGGAAGGTCATTGATGAAGAAGTTGAAAGTGGTTGGGGCTAGGATACTACATCCTGAGGAACTTAAGTGATTATCAGCGAATAACCTCAATTATGTGTGGCCCCATCATAGCTCATCCCTGGACGTTCCTCCCTGACCATTCTGCCCTGACTTACTTGCCTCACTCTCCTATCCAACAGCTTCATTTCTCACTTCAGCCCCTGTTTCCAAGGGTTTTGCCGAGCTGCTACAACTTCACCTCATTCCCAATTGCAAGCTGGGTCTGTCCATACTTGATGCTTACAGCCTGCAATTCTATCTCTCTATCAGTGACGGTGGAGCAAAATAACCAGAAGAAGAACCAGCGTTAATCCTTTCAATGCCTATTAAGTTTTTAAAGAAGTAGGAGATCACATCAATAACATTCTGCTATTACAAGCCCTAAAACTTTTACTAGTTCTTGGATCAATCTGATCATGTGCTTCAATTAAAGCATTTGAAACCCAGCCAAGGATTCATAATAGTAGAGCTTTCTAACAAAAGATTCAGCTGCAACATCAAACCATTTCCATTTCAAAGCAGAGTGCCTGACAATGACAGGGGGAGGGACCATTTTTCTTCTACCTCAGAATAGCCAGGTCTGCTTGTCCAATTAAATAAGTGCACATTTTTTAAAAATATATTTTTGATGATACTGTGTGTAGTCTGAGCACGTGAATAATTATATAATACTAGTCAATACAAGGGTCAATTCACTCTTGTAATCTGTATCCCTGTAATCAAACACTGCAATAAAAATGCATCTGCATTACAATACAAATAATGTCCTCTGAATGTGTGAAAACATTTTACATGTATCTTGCAGCATTTTCCAGACTTCTTAGCAGGGCTTCCATTTTCTTTTTTATGAAAGCTCAAACCTCCTGTGATTTAATGAGCTTCTGAGATCCTGCAGTACCGGTTAAAAATAGTGCAGCAGGAAATCATTCCAAATGGGGAATCCAACCTCAGTTGGGGTTGATCCTGATCCAGACTCCGAAACGTTACAAGAAAATGGCATGGGATATGAAATCTGATTTCCTCAAACTCGTGTTTTTGTTTTTGCTCTTAACTGGATGCACAGAAACTGTATCTAAGAATCAGATGTCACATGACACCAGATTATAGTCCAACAGGTTTATTTGAAATCACAAGCTTTCGAAGAGCTGCCCCTCCCATGTAGAGCCATAGAGATGTACAGCTTAGAAACAGACCTTCTGGTCCAATTCGTCCATGCCAACCAGATATCCTAAATTAATCCAGTCCCATTCGCCAGCACTTGGCCCATATCCCTCTAAACCCTTCCTATTCATATACCCATCCAGGTGCCTTTTAAATGTTGTAATTGTATCAGCCTCTACCACTGTCTCTGGCAGCTCATTCCATACATGCACCACCCTCTGCGTGAAAAAGTTGTTTCTGAGGTCCTTTTTTATATCTTTCCTCTCTCACCCTAAACCAATGCCCTCTAGTTCTGGACTCCACCACCCCAGGGAAAATACCTTGTCTATTTATCCTATCCATGCCCCTCATGATTTTATGAACCTGTAAGGTCAACCTTCAGTCTCCAACACTCCCCAGGGAAAACAGCCCCAGCTTATTCAGCCTCTCCCTATAGCTCAACCCTGGCAACATCCTTTTTACAACAGTTTAATCCTTCTAAAATTTCCATTATACATTTCCACTCTGCTGCCCATTTGCATTTTATGTTAATTTTTGTATTTAGAACTTGCTGCCCTTTGAACTGCATCAGAGATGAATATTTGGCAATGGTTTTCAGTATTGAATGCAGGAAAGTTTTTTGTCTTCTGTTAGCCCAACTTATAACATAAAGCTCCTCGGATGCTGCCTGAACTGCTGTGCTTTTCCAGCACCACTAATCCAGAATCTGGTTTCCAGCATCTGCAGTCATTGATTTTACCTTATAGCATAAAGGTCAACTCTATGTACATGTTATAGGACAATAACAAATTTAGATAAGATATATAAAATGTGACAAACTCCTTTTTTAGTCTTGTAAATCTGACAGTATTTTGTCATCATTTCTTTAGTGTTTTTCTTCCAGATTAAGTTGCATTTTAAACTTAATCAAGGATTTTTAATTTACTAATTTTGATCATTTAAAAATTTTATTTTCCTGTGGCATAGTTGTCCAAAGATCTCTTCACTGCATGCCTCCTTTTCCCACCCTGCAGGCAATCCTTAGCCTGCCCATGTTAAATTTCTCTGCTTAACTGGAGTAAATCACTATTTATTCCACAATTTTCACACTTAATGAGTCTTGATAGAATGTATTTGTTTTGTGAAAAACACATCTTTTCTATTCCATCATCCCCACTCCCCACCACCTCAAATTTGCATCTCAAATGATCTGAGACTGGATAAACTGGATAAAAGGAATGTTTTGTAACTCATCTAGTCAGTAGCTGGAAATTTGGATTTTCTTTCATAAAATGAAAATTTAGAAGTTTAGGAAGATAGAAGTGAGAAATGTGAAGCAGTCACTGTGCTCTCAAACTGTTGGAACTCATTTTCTGAAAATTAATGCAGAGATTTCTTTTTTTCCTTCTGGCAGGAAATTTATTCTTGAATTAAGACAAAAAAAAATTCAAAGTACACCTCAACATAGGTACCTAATAGACTATAAAATGCTTCAGGCCATCTGGGATTGTGAAAGGTGAAAATTCTTGAATTTTTCATTCATAACAAGAGGAAATTGTACAAAAAGATTTCTAACTAATAACAATTCGATGGAAAATTAGTGTCAAGTGCTGACCATTTTGTTTTGTTCTAGAGAAAGTGAGGACTGCAGATGCTGGAGATCAGAGTCAAGAGTGTGGTGCTGGAAAAGCACAGCAGGTCAGGCTGCATCTGAAGAACAGGAGAATCAACATTTTGAGCATAAGCCCTTAGGTAATTTCAGCATTAGAACCTGTTGTCCTTTGAGCTGCATTCAGAAATGAATGTTTAGCAATGTTCTCTATTAAATGCAGGGCAATTTTGTCTACTATTAAGCCCACCTTACAGCACAAATGTCAACTCTATGTACGTGTTATGATAAGGCAATAGCAAATTCAGATAAGGCACATAAAATGTGAAAATACTCTTTATTAGTTTCTTAAATTTGACAGTTTTCACTGAGTGAAATTAACCATTACTAATACAATTGATGTTGGGGATCCTAAAATGGTGGATCCCTAACCCTAATACTCAGACCTTTCCTTCTGCACCCCCACACCCCCCAATGTCACATCTCTCCTGACCCAAAGCCATCAGTGGTGAGATGATGGAGTGGGGCTGAGGTTGTCAGGTAGAGGGGTGAGGTGGAGGATGGGGTGTGGTGGAAGGGAACAATAAAACCCTCTAATCTCAGGTTAGAAACCCGCTGATGGACCATTGTTTCCTATTTCCTGTTTCCTTGAGAACATGTTGTCAGGGACAGCCGAATAAATCGAAGGACATTGGTTGGATAGAGAACAATGTGCTATCTTACATATGACCAAACATGTACTGGGACTGCCATAGTTTAGATGGAGAGGAATTTGTTAAGTGTGTACAAGAAACTTTTCTGATTCAGTATGTGGGTGTACCTACAAGAGAAGGTGCAAAACTTGACCTACTCTTGGAAATAAGGCTGGGCAGGTGACTGAGGTGTCAGTGGGAGAGCACTTTGGGGCCAGTGACCATAATTCTATTAGTTTTAAAATAGTGATGGAAAAGGACAGAATGGATTGAACAGTTGAATTTCGAAATTGGAGGAAAGCCAATTTTGACAGTATTAGACAAGTTTCAAAACTTGTTTGGGCAAATGTTTGAAGGTTAAAGGGTCGTCTGGAAAATGGGAAGCCATCAAAAAATGCAATAATGAGAATCAGACAGTATATTCCTGTTAGGGTGAAAGGAAAGACTGATAGGTGCAGGGAATTGAGGGTTTGGTTAAGAAAAAGAAGGAATCATATAGCAGGTATAGACAGGAAAGATCAAATGAATCCTCATAGTATAAAGGCAGTAGGAGTATACTTTAGAGGGAAATCAGGAGGGCCAAAAGGGGACATGAGGTAGCTTTGGCAAGTAGGGTTAAGGAGAATCCAAAAAGATTTTATGAATATATTAAAGGACAAAAGTAGGGAGAGAATAGGATGCCTCAAAAGTTTGGCAAGGCAGCCTATGCGTGGAGCCACAGAGGGTGGTGTGTGTATGGAATGAGCTGCCAGAGGAAGTGGTGGAAGCTGGTATACTTACAGCCTTTTAAAGGCATCTGGATGGGTATATGAATAGGAAGGGCTTGGAGGGATATGAGCCAAGTGCTGGCAAATGGGACAAGTTTGGGGGCGGCATGGTGGCTCAGTGGATAGCACTGCTGCCTCACAGCACCAGGGCCCCAGGTTCGATTAGGTAAAAACAATGACTGCAGATGCTGGAAACCAGATTCTGGATTAGTGGTGCTGGAAGAGCACAGCAGTTCAGGCTCTGCTCCTCGGATGCTGCTGAATTGCTGTGCTCTTCCAGCACCACTAATCCAGAATCCCCAGGTTCGATTCTCAGCCTTGGGCGACTGCCTGTGCGGAATTTGCACATTCTCCCCGTGTCTGCGTGGGTTTCCTCCGGGTGCTCCGGTTTCCTCCCACAGTCCAAAGATGTGCAGGTCAGGTGAATTGGCCATGTAAATTGCCCATTGTGCGAGGTGAGGGAAATGGGTCTGGGTGGGTTACTCTTCGGAGGGTCGGTGTGGACTTGTTGGGCCAAAGGGCCTGTTTCCACACTGTAGAGAATCTAATCTAAAATCAGGTTAGGATATCTAGTTGGCATGGATGAGTTGGACTGAAGGGTATGTTTCCGTGCTGTACATCTGTAATGCACAATGTATTACTTGGTCCAGACAAAGGCTTTTTTAAATTACAAAATCAGAAACAAACAGCTACATTCATTATAGTGCCTTAAATGTAATGAAACATGTTTCACAAGAGAATTCTAAATCTAAAACTATGATCCAGAGACCAATAAGGTTATATTAGATCAAAAGTTTGCTAAAGAGGTAAATGTTTAAGACCATCTTAAAGGAAGAAAGTGAGGTGGAGATGGCAGATGTAGGGGAGGCATTCCAGAGCTTAGGGCTTTGGTAACTGAAGACATGGTCATCCATGAAAGATTAAAGTTGGAGATGCACAAGAAACTAGAATTAAAGGTACACTTGGAGTATTGTTGGGCTGGAAGAGATTTACAAAGAGGGTGAGTCTTGGAGTGACTTGATGAGAATTTTAAAATCCAAACTTGGCTTGACCAATTTTAATCACCTTCAAGTGAATAGAGATCAGTAAAGAAGCTACCAACTTTCAGGTGTTCTTGAAAGAGTTTCTCGGATATTTTCAAATTTCAAAAAAATACTTCTAAGTACTGTTTATTATAAAGGTAGATGTAGGCTGAATCTGGTATTAAATTGCTTATGCTAAGTTGTGTTATAAACTTCAGAATATTATGCCAGATATTATTCTGTTACTAAGATAATGCTGTCTTTTCATGGTCACAGATTTTCATGGTCACAGATTTTCATGGTCACAGATTTTCATGGTCACAGATAATGCTGTCTTTTCATGGTAACAGATTTGTCATTATATCTGTCCAGTGATTTGGGTCAATTACATTTCTCCTCTTAAGGAGACTACAGACCAAATGGTTTAAAAATGACTTCAGACTTCAAAATGAAATTTTTGGTTTACTTGCACATGTGCAATTTTTAAAACAATTTTTTTCTCAAAGAATAGAGTTGTTGTAAGAAACTAACTTGCATAAAGACTAGCTGCAAAAATGTCAAGGATATATTTAGTTATTTTCAAGTGTAATGAAGTGGGGGAACATTCAAGAAATATTTTTATCATATTATTAAGCAGACATACTCTATTCCCACAACTAATCACTTATTTGAAGAATAACTAGATTCACAAAACATTCCCCGGGATACTTGTCTCATCATACCAACACATCACATGCTTTCAATGTTGTGTTCACACACTTTGCATATTACCTGATAAAGGTTGAAAGGATGGAATATGAAAATAAGCCTGCAAAATCCATGATTGGTATCCATTATTGATGTCATGCTAATGGCAACAGATCAACTCAAGATGCTAAGAAGGGAGAAATGGATGTGAAATGCTTAACTCAACAAAGTGAACAAAAATGATCAAAAAAATCTGCAAGAGCTGTGGATGCTGTAAACCCGAAACCAAAACAGAAATTGCTGGAAAAAAACAGATCTGACAGCACCTGTGGAGAGAAGTCAGTTAATGTTTCAGGTTAGGAGAAAGTGAGGACTGCAGATGCTGGAGATCAGAGCTTAAAAATGTATTGCTGGAAAAGCGCAGCAGGTCAGGCAGCATCAAAGGAACAGGAGAATTGACGTTTCGGGCATAAGCCCTTCTTCAGGAATGAGGAGGGTGTGCCAAGCAGGCTAAGATAAAAGGTAGGGAGGAGGGACTTGGGGGAGGGGTGTTGGGAATACGATAGGTGGAAGGAGGTTAAGGTGAGGGTGATAGGCCGGGGTGGGGGTGGAGAGGTCAGGAAGAAGATTGCAGGTCAAGAAGGCGGTGCTGAGTTCGAGGGTTGGGACTGAGAAAAGGTGGGGGGAGGGGAAATGAGAAAGCTGGAGAAATCTGCATTCATCCCTTGTGGTTGCCTACTTCCTTTGATTTGACTTGATTTTGATTGATTGTCATGTGTACCTAAATACAATGAAAAGCTTTGTTTGCATGCAGTACTAGCAGATTATAGTAAACCAGGATCTATAGGGTGAAAAAGATATAAAGAAAAAGAGGCATACAGATTACACCGTGTGAGGCAAGAACAACATTAATAAGATCAACATTATTTGAAGTTTAAAGTCCATTCATCAGTCTAATAACAGCAAGGAAGAAGCTATTCTTGAACCTGCTGGTGCATGTGTTCACCTTTCTGTATCTCCTGCCTGACGGAGGTTATAGGAGAGCATTACTGGGATGGGAATGGATCTTTAATGTTGACAACCTTTCTGCTGCAATGGGAGATGTAAATGAAGTCCATGGATGGGAGGTTGGCTTCTGTGATGGTCTGGGCTGTGCGCACAATCTTCTGTTATTTCTTACGGTTCTGGACTAAAGTATTCAGGACGCATTGGCAGAAGGAAATTGTTTGAATACTTTATGACACGTAATCTTCAATGATATTGTGAAATGTTGCAACTTCAAACCTGTAAAGAGTTTTAAAACGGTACCATTTTTGCATCACTTCTTAATATGACAATCTCTAATTGAGTTCTTAACAAAAGTACTGAATCAAATTTTGCCTATTGTTTGCTGATTTTGAAAAAATCTTTTAAAATCTACTATGTTCCTCCATAAAGCTGAGCAATTATTACTCGTGCAATCACTGATGACTTGATTTATAGTTCAACTCAGTATTAACTAAATTACATCTTCAATTTTTTTTCCCACATGCTAGAGTAAGAATGGAATATAAAATGTACTTTCCTGATCTTGTATAAGAACTCTGCTTGTGGGAGGGTGAATCTGCAACCTGTATCATCCTTAACCAGTGAAAATAAATCTCTCAAATGAATATAACAAAAGGAAACATTGGACAAGAGAAATATTCACAAATATAGCAGGACCTGTGGAAAAGAATGGAGATAAATTCCAATTGTATTCCTCATACTGTTTTGAGCATTCCTGTTTGGTTTCTGTTGCGGCTTAAAATACATCCAAATGGATTATCTTACTGTAGTTGTCAAATTTGCTTCCAATTTGCTCTGCAGGGTATGGAGCAAAGAGAGTCCGCTCAGATGAAGAACTGATAATAAATCCAATATTTTCCTCCGTGCAGAACTGTACCAAAGCACAGATGTTGTGAGGCCTTTTGTCAGGGAAGAAGGCTGAGATCACTTGCTAAGCTTCAGTAACCCACCACAGCAGAAAACAAAACTGAAGTAAGCTGCATTCCATTGCCTGCGATTTTTTTTTTCAAATGGTGCTGGCTGTTGTAAAATTGATTCTGCCAAGTTCATGTCATTCTGTATTCAGCAGAGGTCTACGCTTGAGATTTCCAAATGATAATTCACATTTTTTCAGTTAATGTAAGACACAGATTATCCCATAAACTTTCATTTACGGTAAAGGTGGTCCAATGGTGGTTGATCAATTTCAATTGCAAAAGTTGTTATCTTTTGTACTATTTTGTTTGAAGAATGCATTATGATTTTTTTTTAAGGCAAGCTCCGAACACCTACCAAAACTCGATTGCACTCGAACTGATGATCGCAGACTGGATTTCTGTTGTACTTAATGTTCCAATATATTGCAAATGTTGATGCCAAAACATCGGTATAATTGGTAAATGAGAGCAGTTAATAAACATATGTAATTCCATTTCTGGTGCTGAACTTGGGCAATATGATTCAGCAGCTTATGTTACACTCTGTATAGTTTTCTTAATTCTTAAGAGAACTGAGTGGAATATAGGCCATACATTCTGAAGAAAGGTCATCAATCTGAAATCTAACTTTGTTTCTCTCTCCATGGATGCTGCCAGATCTGCTGTGTAATTGTAGCATTGTCTAATTTGATCCATGCCTGTTTACCTTCAGGTGTTTTATACCACCACCCAAGAAAGAATTTCATTCCGTTTGAGTCTATATTCAACCTTAAGCTTATATTACCTATCATCAAGCCACAGACTCTACATAATGTGTATTTGCCAGTCAGTCAGCCCTGGTCCAAGCACCAAAAGAGAAAATGCTGGAAAATCTCAGCAGGTCTGGCAGGATCTGTAAGGAGAGAAAAGAGCTGACGTTTAGAGTCAGTTAGAATCTTTGTCAAAGCGCAATGTCCCAGTGAGGGTAAAAATTACAGCTCAACTTTCCACAGAAACCTACCTCCTTTTTTCCCAAATGAGTTCAGAACTTGCCCCTACTACTCCGCTTGAATGAAAAAAAAAGACCTGTGGCATTTTTTGTGAATAGAAGCGTTCCCTGATATCAATTCTGAATTTGTCTTTTACTAGATTAAACCTAATGTCCTTTGTGTACACTTTAAAACCTAGTGTGTACACTTTAATTTGAAATAATGCACAGGATTGACATTTTTGTGTTCTAATATCATTTATTAGATCTTGGCCCAATAACCTATGAGGTCATTTGGAATGTACTGGAGAAAATCACTGATAACCATCACTGAATTTCTCAGGATGAGCAGTTCGATAATATGCTCAAGGCAGCATGGTGGTACAGTGATTAATGCTGCCACCTCACAGTACCAGGGGCCGAGGTTCAACTCTAGCATTGGGTGATTGTATGAATGGAGTTTGCATGTTCTCCCCATGTGATGGGTAGGTCTGGGTACAATGCTCTTTGGAGGGTTGGTGCAGACTCGATGGGCCAAATGGTCTATATCTGTACTGTAGGGATTACATGCTCATGCATGCCCTGGATGATAGTTTCTTATTTGATCATTTCTGGATACTAGTAGAATTAAATAGGTTTTGTGCACTAGCACCAACTCTCTTCAGTTTTTTTTCTACCATGTTTTCTGATGTCTTCCACAATGCTAATCCTGATATTGAAATCAAGTATCAAATAATAGGAAACTACACATCCTGAGATAACACCAGGAAAAGACACAGGCAATTCTGATCAAGCAATTCATCTTAGATTTAATTGTCTGCTGTACCCTAACCTATTTAGGGTGCAGACTGGCCTTTGTTGTTACCTATGTACCTGCTCTTGTATGTCAGTTAGAATATCAATATATCTTTAAGAGACATGCTCATAATTTCACTGTATCATTGCATGTGACCTGCTGGTATAAAAGCTGCAGACTTTATCTTAACTCTGACCACTTAAAGCATGACATACTAATTGAAGCATGCTAATGTTTGTTAGAAGGTAGCTTAATGCTAGTGCAAGCACAGATGTGTCTGAGAATATAATATTTACATGCATTAGTGAGCTATAATAACAAATACTTGTTGGATCTTTCAATACCACATTTTTCATGCCCTAGTTTCTGTTATAAGCAAGGACTCATCAAGTAAAGTTAATCTACGGAGGCAAAATATGCATCAATGAATATGATCACCTTCATCTCAAAAAATAGACTAGGTCTGTATTCATCCTTGTTGATTGGACAGGGTAGAGTTTGGAAGGGTGTAGAATTTGCTCTAGTTGCATTTATTTGGGTTGTCATACTACCAGCTTTCAATATTTTGTTGCTTAATTTGTCTCTCTTCTACCCCACAGGTTTGGTACGACCTACAAATCCAAACAACTCGCTATTGTATAAACATACTACTGTAATACAGTATTAAGAACATCAATGTAAGAAATAGGATCTACTTTGCCATTTGGTGACAGCATAGCTAAATTTCTAAAAAAGGTTATTGAGCTCAGTCTTGGGTATGTTGTATAATTTCTCAGTTTCGTAATAGGTTATTTTAGAACTTGGATTCTAAAGTGAAGAAAGAATAGATTTTAATTTGCAGTTTTGTGAAGGTGAGACTTACTTTGTTTTCAAAGGACTGAAAGTCATTTTGAATAGTGAGTTAAAGTGTATTTCCAAAATGTCATGTGATCCTAGTAAAATGGTTAGCAAGTCAACCAGGGGAGATAATACTAAGGTGTTGTTGCCTTGAGTTGACTCCAGAAGTTAGGTGTTTGTCTTATGAAGAGATTGAACAGTTTGGACTGTATTCTCTGGAATTTAGAAGAATGAGAGCAAATCTAACTGAGGTATATAAGATGCTAAATGAGATTGACAAAGTAGATATAGAGAGAATGCTTCCTCATGCAGGGCAATCTAAATGAGATGCCCTTGTTTTAGGATAAGGGATAGCAGATTTCAAATAAATGAGGATTTTTTTTCTCTAAGCGTTATGAAACTATGGAATTCATTACCCCAGAGTACAGTGAATGTCAGGACTGAAACTGAGTAAACTTAAGGAGACAATAGATTTTTAATTAGGAATGGGTCGAAGAGTTATGGAAAGTGGGCAGAAAAATGGAGTCCAGGCCATGATCAGACCAGCCATGATTGTATTGAATGGCAGAACAGGCTCAAAGGGCTGAATTACTTAATCCTGCTCTTAGTGCTGGTATTCTTCAGAGTTGTAAAACCCAGAGACAGTGAATCTGCCAGAAACTGGTACATTGAGAGATGAAATCCATAAAAGCAGAGGTGCTGTTAGTTGCATCTAAAAACAATCTGGATAGGACAGAAGTCCTAAGCTGATTAAAAATCTCCAGAAGCGGAAAGCTATACAAGTATCATGAATAAGATATCCTGCAAGGTCGTTAAAGACATGAATTTAAGGAGTCCATGTTACGTAGTAATAGAGAGCTGCGTTATCATCTTGTTTAAAAGTTTTAGGGAGAGGCATTAATTGAATAAACTAATGAGTGAATGAACAGAAATATACCAAAAAGGAAGCCAATTATAGATGTGCCAGCTGATCAAGAAGGAGATAGGAGTCACTCTTTACTGAGATTTGAGTGTCTACATTTTTTTTTGCTGAAATCAGAGGGCTTAATCTCTTTATGAATTTGCAATGCGTTTTTATTGTGTAATAATTTGTATCTGTTTTTCTTTTGTATAATGTACTTCCATTTACTTTTGTAAAAAGATAGATTAGCCGCCTTTTGTAAATTTGTTCAGCGACTGAATTTAATGTTAAAGAAAAATAAAAAGTTAAATTTATTATGCCAGATCCCTCTTGTCCAATATTCTCATTTTCTGGAATTTATAATATATAATGGAATATATTGATAACCAGCATAGAGAATTGCAAAAGTTCAAACTTCTGAATGAAAAATAATCTTCAGAGGTAATATAGACATGTCAGGTGATTGGACAAAACTTGATAGATGGAATATAATGCTTGAAAATGTGAGGTGATGCACTCTGGCAGGAGCAATAGAAGAGCTGAATATTATTTGAATGCCGAAAGACATCCAAAAGCGACAGAAGGATTTGGAAGTCCTCATCCATGAATCACAAAATAAAACAGGCATCCAAATCTACCAGGTAATGGGGAAGACAAATGGAATACAGAGGAACCTCAATTATCTGAACGAGATGGGCGGGCACTATTTTGTTCAGATAATTGATTATTCGGTTAATTGATTTCCTCTGGGGCTCAGAGTTTTCTGCTTCCCTTTTCAGGAGACGAGGCAAAATCACATTGTGCGTGAGACCCTGCCTGCCCCCAACCCTGACCAGCACCACCACCCCCATACCACCCCCCCACCCCGTCCATCCTCACCCACCGTCTAACCCCCATCCACTCCCGCGCCCCCATCTGCATGCCCCTCCAGGGCAGTCGGACTGGACACCAACAGTAAGACTGCTGCTGCCTTTCTGGGGTAAGTCTCCAATAACATGCACACGCAACATTTTGACAGGTTCCACCTCTGCCCTGTACAGGACAATGTTGGAAAGATTATCTGGGGAAGGGGGTTTAGGATTCACTCTTATGTAGAACTCCAGGGAAAGTGTGTGTGGGGAGAGAGGGCAAGAGGTCAGTCATTTAGAGACGGTGCTTGGACTGTCCAAGACGGTTCTCAGCAGCATTTGAGTGAGCCGAGTTCATTTTTAATCATTGTACCTGTAAGCAAAAGACGCAATCAGGGTTGAAACAGCTCTTTGACGTCATGTTTCTACCGGGACCTTGAGATCCCCTTCGGATAATCTGATATTCAGATAATTGATATTCGGATAATAGAGGTTCCTCTGTATTGACCTTTATTTCAAAGCAATGATGCATAAAAGTACGGAGGTTTAACTAAAGCTATGCAAGGCACTAGTCAGACCACTGCCAGAACAGTTTTGGGCCCCCTTATCTAAGAAAAGTGATAATGCCATTGAAGGCAGTCTGGAAAAAGATTTGCTAGACTAATACTTATTAAGGAAAGACTGCCTAATGAAGAGAGGTTAAGTCAATTGCGACTGTGCTTATTGGAATTTAAGAATGAGAGGCCACTTTTATTGAAGCATGTAAGATTCTAGAGGGACTTGACAGGGTAAATGCAGACAGTTTATTTCCTCTTGTGGGACAGTCTAGATCCAAAGGGCACATTGTCAAATAAGACGTCATCCATTTAAAACAGGAATGAGGAGGAATTTCTTCTCCCCATTTGGCAGTGAATCCATCACATTCATTCCCACAGAAGGCTGCCAAAACCAGACTGTAGAAGTTTGCTTTTGAAGTATATTCAAGGCTGAGAGAGAGATTTTTGCATCAGTAAAGGAATCGAGGGCTACAAGGAAATGGCAGGAATGTGGGAATGATCAGATCAGCCATGATATCATCGAATGGTGGAACAGACTCGATGGGTTGAATGGCCTACTTCTATGTCTTATGGTCTTAAGTTATCTAACTTCACTTTGGTACTCCTGTCCTGTCCTGTCAGAGGAAATGTCCTTCCTGTATTTATTCTATGAAGTCCTCTCAGAATATTATAATTGTCAATGAGATCACCTGTTAGTCTTCCAAGTCCCAGAGAATATAGATTTTTGTTTTCTTCACTTGTCTTGATAGAATGGATCTCTCATCCCAGAAATCAATTTAATGAACTATAATTTGTATTTGCTTTAAATCAGGGTTACCTTTCCTTACATTGAGTAATGGAAATTGTATAAAGCACTCAAGATGTGATCTCACCAAAGCCCTATATAAGTGCAGGCCAGTCTCCCTTGCTCTTGCTCTCTCATATCCAGCCCATTGCAATAGGATGTCATGTTCCAGTATATTGAGTCTTTAGTCAATGCTTATGACTCTGAAACTAAAAATGTGCAGGTTAGGTGAATTGGCCATACGAAATTGCTCATAGTGTTCAGGGATGTGTAAGCTAGGTGCATAAGCTAAAAGAAATGTAGATTAATAGCTGTAGAGGAATGGGTCTAGGTGGGATACTCTTTGGAGGGTTGGTATGAACTTGTTGGGCCAAATGGCCTGTTTCCACACTGTAGGGATTCTAATTCTAAACAAGTGGCCGTTTGAGGGTTATCTGACTTCGCTAGTGGCTCGAAGTCACTCTCCTCTCTCAAGACAGGAAAACAAAATCCAGATTGTGATGTCAATGCCTTTCTTGTAACTAATTCAAGAGGATAATTTTAAATAGAATGGGTTATTCATCAACAAAGACACTGGATGCCTCAAACTCTAAGCGTCTCAAACAATCACTCAAAAAGGGCGGCACGGTGGCTCAGTGGTTAGCACTGCTGCCTCACGGCACCAGGGTCGCATGTTCCATTCCAGCCTCTGACGTTCATTCTCCCCGTGTCTGCATAGGTTTCCTCCTACAGTCCAAAGATGTGCAGGTCAAGTGAATTGGCCATGCTAAATTGCCCATAGTGTTAGCCAGAGGGAAATGGGCCTGGGGGGGTTACTCTTCGGAGAGTTGGTGTGGACTGGTTGGGCCGAAGGGCCTGTTTCCACACTGTCGGGAATCGAATCTAATCAAATGATTGCAATCAATACATACAAAGCCATTTGGTTGGTGAAAGCACTTTAACTTGAAAGTCACATGATGAGACAGCCATATTTATTGTCTAATCATAAAACCAACAGAAACTGCTCAGAGGGAGCACTCTGCCCAAAGCTATTAAACTAGTTACAAGTCATCCAAAGAGCTGGATGATGAATGACGATACCTTCAAAGGGGATGCAGAATGCCTGCCATTCAGTTCTTTGAGAGAGCTGTTTGATTAGACCCATCCCAACTGTGCAGTTTTTCTTTTTGTTTTCAAGTATTCATTCAGTTCCTTTTTGGACATTACTGTTCAATCTACCTTCACATTCTTTCAGACAGTGCGAGGAGAAAGTGAGGACTGCAGATGCTGGAAATCAGAGTCGAGAATGTGGTACTGGAAAAGCACAACCGCATCCGAGAAGCAGAAGAATCAACATTTAGGGTGCATTCCTGATGAAGGGCTCTTGCCCAAAACATCGATTTCTCCTGCTCATCAGATGCTGCCTGACCTGCTGTGCTTTTCCAGCACTTTCAGACAGTGCTGTTCAAGTCATCATATCTTGTTGTGTAAAATACAATTTACCCTGCCTTCCTACAGGGTAATGGTTCCCAAATTGCAGGGACTGTGATCAATCATTTGATTCAAGAACACTTAAAGAAAAAAATATCTGCTGTCCTGACCTGAGTACTTCCAGCATTTTCTTTTGTTTATATTATCAGTTATATTCACTTTTTAATCAAGATTTCCTTGGAATGGGATAATTGGCCAGTGAAGAATGATACAGAATCAAAGATAATTATACATGACAATGATAATTACAATTTTCACTTAGTGGCCTAGTAATTAGATGTGACAGAAGAAAATGTTTGGATGAGTTAACTAAAAAGAAATTATATTGTTCTTGTAAGCCCAAAGGGAACTAGCTCATTAGTAAGTAAATCAGTGTATTAGTTTCAGTTATTGATAAAGCATGGATTTCAAATTGTTTTCCCTTATAGGTTTCATTTTATCTTTTGATGAAATGTGCATGTTGTCATGTAGTGAGCCTCCAAACGTCAGGTGTAGTTTTAGATACCGTATTTTTAATTCATTTACTATTGTATATCCTCCAAGTGCGTCCATGGAGCTTTATGGTGCTATCTCTCAGAGAATGTTAATCACATAGCATCTGACTTGATGAATTGACCACCAATTATTGTCATTTTCATGTAGGAAATCTACAAGTTTGTGATTAATGATTGATTCCTGGGTTTCTTTTGTTACTTTGTTAAATATAGGCAGAAAATGCTCGAAATATTTGGCATCATCTGTTTATGTTTCTGATTTCTGGCTCTGCAGCATTTATCATCTACTAATTGAACAAACTCTAACAAACGCTTTCATGGCAGAGTGTTTATCACTTTAAACATCTCAGTGAGAGCTACCAAATTTGATCAATTGCCCTTTTCCTTGATTCCTTTGCACAGGTAAAGACCACCTCCTGCACTCCCCTCCAATCCTCAAGACAAAATTTTGAAAAAGCCAAGGCAACATAAAAGGAGCAAAAAACCCAGTTTAAAAGAAAACTCTGCTCTCCTTTTCCTGACCTTTTTGGGTGTGAAAAATGTGCATTCCCTCAGCAAATGTCAGAAAATCAACTGCTATGTTGTTTTCACCAACTTATTATTTCCTTGCATCATAAAAATAGCTATGGTGCACATTAAGCGTCGCGTGTCTGAAACATTTAATTCTGATTGTCTTGCCTGGAAGATATGAGGCGAGATCCTAATTTTATTCAACTACAATTTCTTGCTTTTCTCTTAGGAAACACTTACTGGATTTAACATATGCTATCAGCCGCAGAGTGTGATTTTCAGAAACTTCCAATGAGCAAAAACAAAGTAATCTTCTCCTGGAAGTTCATTTTCTTGTATTGTGCTGACATTCCAGTCAAACCAAAACAAAGGAGCAACAGACCAGATGTCCACCTCAGCCAGTTCTGATCAAAGGGATGGCTTGAAGCTTGTTATGCCTGATGCTAAAGGGACCGCAGTGACTTTCCACAATGCACAATAGTTTTAAAACAAACACAGCAATTGCTGTAAAATGTCAGCAGGTCTGGTAGCATCTGTGAGAGAAATCAGATTTAATGTTTCTGGTCCAGTGACTTTTCTTGAGAGCTGGTTTTGGCCCAGTTGTTTTGACCTGATGCATTGAACCTATCCCATTAACTGAACTAACTCCTCCATCAAATCGACTCTCACGACTGAAATGCAGTTTTTAAAAATTGTTTTAAGTATATTGCTTTGACCTCTTCCCTTAGACTGTTGTTTAATATTGAAACCATCAGTTCTGAGCTGAGCCAAATCCTACCTCTAGCCTTGACCTCTTTTGTTTTAAGAAAAAAAACCTAACCTCCAGGAAGAACCCTATATTTCACCTGAGAAGTTAATTAATTCCCAGGCTATCAGAATCACCCGATATGTTTTGATCAACATGTTCAGAGATTTTACCACATACTCTGGAGCAGGTCAGACTTAAACCCAAGTCTCCTGGCTGAGAGGTAGGATGCTATCAACTCACTGTAAGAGCCCTCCTGTATCACTCATATGAAGTAAGTTTTATTTGTGGAGATGTAGTGATTCTTCTGAAAATTAGATATTTTTTAATTGATCTGTCCAGGGAAGTTTTTACACACCTCTCGAGCAGGTGGGACTTAAACTCATCTCACCTGGCTCAGCGGCAGGGCACTACCACCGCACTATAACATCTCTCCTGCAAGACTCACTCTGCTGCGTCTTTGACTACATTCAGCTGCCTCTGTTCTACTATGTGAAAGGAAATTTGCCAAAGTAGCCAATTAAAAGAACTCACTGGACATTGACTTACTGCATCTAACTCATGTGAATCTATGCCTAATCCTTTCTAAAGACACTCATAACAGGAACTTATTTTGTTCTCTCTTCTTTCATCCTTGTATGTCTGTATGTGCATAGGTTGCAAATTATCTCCCAATTTGAATACACTAGCTGTTTTTTTACAATCAAAAGAGAATTTGTGAGTTTAAAAATGGCATTTCGGAAACAGTAGGTTTACTGGGCAGCAGTGGTGTGTGTGTTGGGGGTGGGGGTTGGCAGTGAGCGGGGGGAAGAAGCAGGCAGTCAATTCACCAAGGCCTGTTCTGAAATGGAACAAAATACTGCAGTGAGTAATTCACCTCCCTCAACCCCAAAACCTGTCCATCTACAAGGCACAAGCCAGAAGTGTGATAGAATACTCTGCACTTGCTTGGATGAGTGTAGCTCTAACAACGCTCACTAAGTTTGACACCATTCAGGACAAAGCAGCCTGTTTGTTTGGCATCACATCCACTCTCTCCGTCACTGACGCTCAGTAGTAACAGTGGAAACTACCTGCAAGATGCATTGCAGAAATTCACCAAAGATACTTAGGCAGTATCTTCCACACCTATGACTGTTTCCATTTAGAAGAACAAGGGCAGCAGATATATGGGAACACCATCACCTGCAAGTTCCCATCCAAGCCACTCACAATCCTGACTTAGAAATGTATGCCACCATTTGTTTTTCTGTAAAAATCCCTCTCTCATGCATTGTGGATGCACCTACAGCATATGGACTGCAGCAGTTCAAGGTGGCAGCTCACCACCACCTTCCCAAGGTCAATTAGAGAAGGGGGAAAATTCAGGCGCAGCCAACAACGTCCACATCCTACATCCTACATCCCACAAATGAATACAAAAGTTTATGCAGTCAAAGTATGATAGTTATCTATTCATTTATTATAAACGTTGCCTACAATCCATTACTGAAATATTTTATTCACTTGCTTTGTCTTAAAATATTGATCAATTAAGAATTATGCAGATATTTATGTCCCTCACCTTTGTTATTATGGAAACAGCACATCTTTCACTTAAACGTTGTTGAATACATAACAATTTCCATCCCGACCTGCTCATTTCATGAAGGGCACTCCTGTGGCTATGCTTGCAATTATCATTTCCTTAATGAAATTAAATGATGACAATATGGAGCATAAATGTACATCCTAACATTCCCCACAGCAGCCCACTGTGTTGCTCAGCTATGGAATGACTTTCTCTTTAAAATAATCAAATGGATGAGTAACCATAATGAAAGGAATTTTGTTGCATTCATACCAATTTATTCTTCAAAAAGAGATTGAACACTATTATAGTTGATTTTGCAGTCTGTTCACTGAGAGCTGCTCAGTCAGCTGTTGTGGACTTTTGTGATAGATTCCAGCATAGCTTTCAGCCTCATCCAGTTTTTAAAAGCAAGGCTGTAAATAATGCCGGACTTAATGTATTTGAAATGACAGGAAGACCAATTTAAGCTGACATCAGTAGTTTGCTGTATAGGTCACTTTCAGTTTTGATTCGAATGATAGGCTGTGCAATGAGGAAAGGGAGAACGGAACGTTCTACTGTAGCTCCAAGCATTGGTTTTATAGTGTTTGCTGAGCATTTCTGCATTTCACAAGACAGTCAAGTGTGAAAAGGAAATTGCCTTATTCCAGAGGGTTAAGTCTCTATTGTACAATATTGCACTATTTTTTAACAATATGTTTGTCATTGTACAGTGTTTTTCTTCAGTTCCATCAGCATTCATAATGTTGTTATGACAGAAGACTCTCAGAAGTTGTGTAGTGCTTAATGGGAGATATATTTTTTCATATCATCTCATTTTCTAACTTTGCTTCTGCTAAGAGTGAGTCTTCATCATTTCTTTCCCTGCAACCATTGGTGCCCAGTTGAGGTGGAGTGTTTGATGGTGTTGCACTTACTTTTTCCTGTTCATATAAAAAAATTATGGCAAAAAAGCAGGAATTTATCACTCCTATAATGAACATCTACTATTACAGAGAACAATGTTTCTGATAGGTAGTTTAATGTTTGTCAAAGACTCCTCCGCAAATTTGCAGGAATATAATGGCAAACAAGTAATGGTTCTGACTTTAAATTCTGCTCTGATTTCAAAGGATTGATCATATCTCAAGTTTGTACTCAACTAACTCTTATACCTAATGTAAAGGCAGTTATTTGCGGTTATTGGAGGCATATCATATCAGCCTCAGGACATTGGTGCAGCAGTTTGTCAGGGTCATGTCGGTCTAAGCATCTTCATTTGCTTCATTAATGACCTTCCCTCCAATATAATCTTAGAAGTGGGAACATTCATTGATATTTGCACACTGTTCAGATTCATTGATAACTGCAGACTAATATATAAATCAGGAGTTCAAGTAGTCCTTAGAGTCTGCTCAGCTATTCAATAACATTATGGTTAATCTAATTATGGCCTCAGCTCCACTTTCCTGCCTGCCTCTCATTTTCTTTGGCTCCCTTGTTCGTCAAGAATCTACGTACCCCAGCTTAAAAATATTCTCTCACACAGCCTCCATCACGTCCAGGGAAGAGAGCTCATGACACTGAAAGAAAACCAAAGCAAAGAACTGCGGGTGCTGGAGATCAGAAACTGAAACCAAAATTGTCGGTGAAACTCAGTAGATTTGGCAGCGTCTGTGGGAAGAGAGCAGAGTTAATGTTTTGAGTCTGTTGGTTCTTCATCAGAACTTCAGCAGCTAGGTATCTATGCTGAAGACAAGGTTGAGGGAGAGGAAGGGGAGCGTGGAGCAGATAGGTGGAGATGGAATAAGAAAGAGATATTAAAGGGGTAGATAAACAAGAGGATTATTGGATAGCAGGTCAGGACAGAAGAGAAGCTGAATAAGTAATAATGACAGTTGAGGGTCATGTTGTAGAAATGTTGGTATGGGAACACATTGGTGTGTTGAAGTGACAGGCAACTGGAAGCTCTGGGTCATTTTACAGACAGAATGTAGCTGTCCTACAAAGCTGTCACTCAGAAAAGAGAGTAGATTAGATTGAGTGAAATTGCTACTTCACCTGGAAAGTGTGTTTGGGGCCTTGGATGGTGAGGTGATAAACGGGCAGGTATTACACCTTCTGTGATTTCATGGGAGGATGCCATGAGGATGAATGAATGAATGAATGATTTTATTCACACTGTATTTTACAGTGAGAGAAACAGTAAAATACAGTAAGAGGCTTTTCCACTGTCACCATGATCCAGAGATATCTTGAATAGTTTTAAGAATAGTAAATTAAATACAAAGTTAAAGAGACTCCATCAGTCCTGAGCCAGCTCATCATCAACACCTATGCTGCCAGCCCTTCACCACCACCTCACCCAGTTTACACCAACCAAACATGAAGGTGCTGATCCTCAGGCACTGTTTTTTACCACTGGGCCTATCTCGCCGACATCACCTCCACTGATGTAGCAGCCACCGATTCGAATGCCAGGTCCCGTGCTCCCCCTGGAAAAGTAAGTAGGAGATCACCTGAGTTTGTTCTGGGCTCGTTCACTGCCACCGTGAGGTTCACATTAGGATCACTCTGGTCCAGGTTCGGCCCACTCGCCACTGCTGATTCCAACAGAGCTCAGCTCAAGAGTTAAGTGAAGGAAAGGTGAAAAAACACAAGAGCATAAAAAGAAAGAAAAGTGGTCAGAGCGGATGAACCTGGCTTGGGAGCACTACTCCACCACTATCTTGCTGATGTGTGAGGAATTCATAGAATTCCTTTAGTAAAGGAGCAGGCCATTTAGCCCATTGAGTCCACACTGACCCTCCAAAGAGCACCAACCCCCCCTCCCACCCTATCCCTGTAACCCTGCATTTCCCATGGCTCACCCACACATCCCTGGACACTATGGGCAATTTAGCATGGCCAATCCACCTAACCTGCACATCTCTGTGGGAGGAAACTGGAGCACCTAGAGGAAACCCACGCAGACACAGGGAGAATGTGTAAACACCACACAGACAGTTGCCCAAGAATGGACTTGAGCCTGTGTCCCTGGTGCTGTGAGGCAGCTGTGCTAACCACTGAGCCACCATACTGCCCCATGTTGAGAGTGGAGGAGGAGTGTAGCAGAGTGTCCTGGAGGGAGCACTCCCTATGGAAGGCTGAAAAGGAAGGAAAGGGGAATATGTGTCTGGTGGTGGCCTCTCACCGGGGGTGGCAGAAATGGTAGCTTACAATCCTTTGGATGTGGAGGCTGATGATTTGCTAAGTGAGGACCAGAGGGACCCTATCACTGCTGTGGGAGGGAAGGGAAGGGAAGGGGTGACAGCAGACTTGCGGGAGGTGGGCCTGACACAGCTATTGGCCCTGTCGATTACAGAGCTTGGGAATCCTCAACTAACAAAAAGGGTCAACATTTTGGAGGTCCCCTTAGAAAGGTGGCATCATCTGAATAGATATGACAGAGGTGGAGGAACTGGGAGAATGAGATGGGGTCCCTATAGGAACCAGAGTGTGATGATGTGTAGTCAAGGTAACTGTGAGAATCTATAGGTTTGTAATAGATATTCATGGCAATATTTGTTCCAAAAATGGAAACAAACATGTTGAAGAAGGGAAGAGAGGTGTCGAAGATGGATGAGGTGAAGGTGAGAGCAGGGAGGACATTAGAGCGAAATTGATAAATTTTCCAATTCTGGACGAGAGAGGGAAGTAGCACCAATGATGTCATTGAGCTACCGGAGAAAGAATTGTGGGTAGGTGCCAGAGTAGGATTGAACCAAGAAATGTTCCACACAGACAGACATAACTGGGGCCCATGGCCACACCCTTGATCTGAAGAAAGTGAGAGGAGTTGAAGGAGAAGTTGTTCAATGTGGGGATGAGTTCAGCCAGGTGGAGAAGGATGGTGATAGATGGGGACAGTTCAGGCCTTTTCTCCAGGAAGAAACAGAGCCCTGAAACCATCCTGGTGGGAGCTGGACGTGTAAAGGGATTGCACATCCATGATAAAGTAAAGGTGGCTGGAGCCCGCAAACTGGAAATTCTGAAGAGAACATTAAAGGATCAGAAGGAATCACATTTTAAGTGGGAAGGGTCTGGAGAAGGGGGAAGAAAAATCTAGTTGAGGTCAGAGAAGAGATGAGTTCTGTGGGGCAAGAGAAGGTGGAAATAATCGGTCTGCCTGGAAAGTCTTGTTTGTGGATTTTGGGAAGAAGTTCGAAATGAGCTGTGTGGAGTTGGAGACTATAAGCTTAGAGACAGTGGTGGGGAGATCACCAGATGAAATAAGATTAGTGACCGTAGTGGACACAATGGCCTGATGTTCCATCATGGAGGTTAGGGTCCGGGGGAGATTTGAGGAGGTATCTGAGAGCTGGCACGTAGCCTCTACAATGTACAGGTTAGTCCACAGACTATAACAGCACCATCTGTAACAGCAAGCTTAATTCCAAAGTTAGGGTTGGATCTGAGAAAATGGAGTGCAGTTAGTTCAGAAGGAAATCGGTTTGAATGGGTGAGGGGTGGCAGAGAAATTGAGGTGATCAGTTTCATGTTGACAGTTCTCGATAAACAGGTCAGGTACAGGTAAATGGCCATAGGGAGGAGTCTAGGTGGAGGGAGCATGTTGGATATGGGTGAAAAGCAGCTCCTTCAAAGAAATGCAGACGGGAAGCAAAGGTGACAGATGAAGAGTTCAATGTCATGTCGTACCGAAATTCCTTAAGGTGGAGTATAGGGAGATAAAACTAAAATCTTTGCTGAGCACACAATATTCATTATCAGAGAGTGGAAGGTCAGAGGGATAGTAAATACTCAACAAGAGTGGGGTCAGGTGAAAGGATGGAGTCAGAGGGGAAGGGAGGGGAGGGACTTTCCAGAGAGTTCTGGGATTCTGAGTTGTTGCAGCTTGAGTTCTTTAATGCCTGAATGGAAGAGAAAACTTTTCTTGTTAGAATGTCGAACCAGCTGGAGAATGAAGTGGGGCTGGGAGGCAGAACGGCTCTGAGACACTGCTGATCGAGAGAGGTCCAGAAAGTGCATATGACAAAGCATAGCACTGAGTCTGTGTGTCAGGATGCAGCAAGAGAAAAAATAATACTTTCCTTAATATATGTGGTTTCCCAAATTATTTTATTTTGGTAAGGTGGTTATAATTTGGGTTAAATGGATAATTAAGGATGTCATATCAACTGTTCAGAATTCTACTTGTCAGCAAACTTCAATTGTTTGAGGATTAAAGAGGGACCCGTGTTGTTTTACTGTTTTGCAGGTACAAGGTGTTCACATTTGAAGACAATAGCTGAAGCATGTATACTTACTATAGGTAGCCTGTTAGTCTCCTAACTCCCAGGGAGCTAATGCAAATATGTTGGGTTTTAAACTGTTACACTTTAAACTGTTCTCTTGCTCCCAAGATAGAATCGAGTTATTGTCTAAAGAGTAGCTAATTAGTTTTCCTACCTGGATACAGGGCCCATATGTTGCATGTAGATGAGCTTTCAATGGGAGATCCCTTAGAAAACTATGGAGAGATTATGTTGTAAGTTTTCCTAAAATATCAATGAATCTTTCAAACAAGGAAGTCACCCAGAATCTAGAAATGATAGAGCAGCTCGAGGCAAATATGATTCACTGTGCAGGAATATGAGTGACACCTCACACTCAGGTTGAAAAGGCTAAATTTGTGAGGATGTACAACAAGGCTGAAAGATTCCTCCAATTTGAGCTGGAGAACATCCAGAGAAAATCTTTAGCATGAGAGACAATTCTAGGATATTTGAAAAGCAGAGATAGTAAGCAAAACCTCAGGAGCGAAGAGTCACTTTGGATGGATTCTGGAATCCTAAATTGGAAGGGGATGAATATACTGGCAGAGAGATTTGCTTGACCTACTCGGGAGGATTTAAACTAGTAAGGTGGGGGGTAGTGGGACCCAGAGAGATAGTGAGGAAAGAGATCAATCTAAGACTGGTACAGTTGAGAACAGAAGCGAGTCAAACAGTCAGGGCAGGCAGGGACAAGGTAGGACTAATAAATTAAACTGCATTTATTTCAATGCACGGGGCCGAACAGGGAAGGCAGACAAACTCAGGGCATGGTTAGGATCATGGGACTGGGATATCATAGCAATTACAGAAACATGGCTCAGGGATGGGCAGCTTAATGTTCCAGGATACAAATGCTACAGGAAGGATAGAAAGGGAGGCAAGAGAGGAGGGAGAGTTACGTTTTTGATAAGGGATAGCATTACAACTTTGCTAAGGGAAGATGTTCCTGGAGTTACATCCAGGGAAGTTATTTGGATGGAACTGAGAAATAAGAAAGGGATGATCACCTTATTGGGATTGTATTATAGACCCCTAACAGTCAGAGAGAAATTGAGAAACAAACTTGTAAGGAGATCTCAGCTATCTGTAAGAATAATAGGGTGGTTATGGTAGGGGATTTTAAATTTCCAAACATAGACTGGGACTGCCATAGTGTGAAGTGTGTACAAGAAAACTTTCTGATTCAGTATGTGGATGTACCTACTAGAGAAGGTGCAAAGCTTGACCTACTCTTGGGAAATAAGGCAGGGCAGGTGACTGAGGTGTCAGTGGGGGAGCACTTTGGTGCCAGCGACCATAATTCTATTAGATTTAAAATAGTGATGGAAAAGGATAGATCAGATCTAAAAGTTGAAGTTCTAAATTGGAGAAAGGCCAATTTTGACAGTATTAGGCAAGAACTTTCATAAGCTGACTGGGGGCAGATGTTCGCAGGTAAAGGGACAGCTGGAAAATGGGAAGCCTTCAGAAATGAGATAACGAGAATCCAGAGAAAGTATATTCCTGTTAGGGTGAAAGAAAAAGCTGGTAGGTAAAGGGAATGCTGGATGACTAAAGAAATTGAGGGTTTGGTTTAGAAAAAGAAGGAAGCATATGTCAGGTATAGACAGGATAGATCGAGTGAATCCTTAGAAGAGTATAAAGGCAGTAGGAGTATACTTAAGAGGGAAATCAGGAGGGCAAAAAGAGGACATGAGATAGCTTTGGCAAATAGAATTAAGGAGAATCCAAAGGGTTTTCACAAATACATTAAGGACAAAAGGGTAACTATGGAGAGAATAGGGTTGCTCAAAGATCAGCAAGACGGCCTTTGTGTGGAGCTGCAGAAAATGGGGGAGATACTAAATGAGTATTTTGCATCAGTATTTATTGTGGAAAAGGATATGAAAGATATAGAATGCAGGGAAATAGATGGTGACACGTTGCAAAATGTCCATATTGCAGAAGAGGAAGTGCTGGATGTCTTGAAACGCATGAAGGTGGATTAATCCCCAGGACCTGATCACGTGTACACTAGAACTCTGTGGGAAGCTAGAGAAATGATTGCTGGGCCTCTTGCTGAGATATTTGTATCGTCAATAGTCACAGGTGCGGTGCTGGAAGACTGGAGGTTGGCTAACATGGTGCCACTGTTTAAGAAAGGTGGTAAGGACAAGCCAGGGAACTATGGACCAGTGAGCCTGACCTCGGTGGTGGGCAAATTGTTGGAGGGCATTCTGAGGGACAGGATGTACATGTATTTGGAAAGGCAAGGTCTGATTAGGGATAGTCAACATGGCTTAGTGTGTGGGAAATCATGTCTCACAAACTTGATTGAGTTTTTTGAAGAAGTAACAAAGCGGATTGCGTTCTCTGAGATTAATTCTCAGAGTGGTAGATGTGATCTGTATGGACTTCAGTGACAAGGTTCCCCATGGGAGACTGGTTAGCAAGGTTAGATCTCATGGAATACAAGGAGAACCAGCCATTTGGATACAGAACTGGCTCAAAGGTAGAAGACAGATGGTGGTGGTGGAGGGTCGTTTTTCAGACTGGAGACCTGTGACCAGTGGAGTGCCACAAGGATCGGTGCTGGGTCCACTACTTTTTGTCATTTACATAAATGATTTGGATGCGAGCATAAGAGGTACAGTTAGTAAGTTTTCAGATGACAGCAAAATTGGGGGTGTCGTGGACAGTGAAGAAGGTTACCTCAGATTACAACAGGATCTTGACCAGATGGGCCAATGGGCTGAGAACTGGCAGATGGAGTGGTGCTGTAAAAGCACAGGCGGTCAGGGAGCATCTGAGGAGCAGGAAAATTTATGTTTCAGGCAAAAGCCCTTCATCAGGACTGAACTGAAATTCAGTCCTCATGAAGGGCTTATGCCTGAAACATAGTTTTTCCTGCTCTTCGGATGCTGCCTGACCTGTTGTGCTTTTCCAGCACCACTCTAATCTAGACTTTGATTTCCAGCATCTTCAGTCCTCATTTTTGCCAAGGGGCAGATGGAGTTTAATTCAGATAAATGCAAGGTGTTGCATTTTGCGAAAGCATCTCTTAGCAGGACTTACACACTGAATGGTATAGTCCTGGGGAGTGTCGCTGAACAAAGAGACCTTGGAGTGCAGGTTCATAGCTCCTTGAAAGTGGAGTCGCAGGTCAATAGGATAGTGAAGAAGGCGTTTGGTATGCTTTCTTTTATAGGTCAAGAGTATTTACAGGAGTTGGGAGGTCATTTTGTGGCTGTATAGGACATTGGTTAGGCCACTGTTGGAATATTGCGTGCATGTCTGGTCTCCTTCCTATCGGAAGGATGTAGTGAAGTTTGAACAGGTTCAGAAAAGATTCAAAGGATGTTGCCAGGGTTGGAGGATTTGAGCTATAGGGAGAGGCTGAATAGGCTGGGGCTTCCCTGGAGCATCGGAGGCTGAGAGTTGACCTAGCGCTAGGACAGGTAGTTAATAAGGTGAGTTTGGTAATATCTTACAGCATTTGATGGAGAGAAATAGTCTGTGAAACACATCAAAATTGACACTTAGCCAAAAAGTAAGTTTTAGTCACAAGTTAATGTTACGAATTGAAGATGACTTCCTGAGAACTGACGAAAATCTAGTTGTGTAGGCAAGTAGCACCTTAAATAAATGAACGGAATATTTCACATTTACTGTTAACACAACTGAAAATGCCACTTTAGAATACTCTTTTAGATTGCTCCTAAGGTAGATATTCAATTAGAGTCATAGAGATATACAGCATGGAAACAGACCTTTTGGTCCAACTCATCTATGCCAATCAGATATCCCAACCCAATCTAGTCCCACCTGCTAGCACCCGGCCCATATCCTTCCAAACCCTTCCTATTCATATATCTATCCAAATGCCTCTTAAATGTTGCAATTGTACCAGCCTCCATCACTTCCTCTGGCAGCTCATTCCATACATGTACCACTCTCTGTGTGAAAAAGTTGTCCCTTAGGTCTCTTTTATATCTTTCCCCTCTCACCCTAAACCTATGCCCTCTAGTTCCGGACTCCCCAACCCCAGGGAAAAGACGTTGTCTATTTACCCTATCCATGCCCCTCATAATTTTGTAAACCTCTATAAGGTCAACCCTCAGCCTCTGACGCTTCAGGGAAAACAGCCCCAGCCTGTTCAGCCTCTCCCTATAGCACAGATCCTCTAACCCTGGCAACATCCTTGTAAATCTTTTCTGAACCCTTTCAAGTTTCACAACATCTTTCCGATAGGAAGGAGACCAGAATTGCATGCAATATTCCAAAAGTGGTCTAACCAATGTCTTGTATAGCCACTACATGACCTCCCAACTCCTGTACTCAATACTCTGACCAATAAAGGAAATTATACCAACTGCCTTCTTCACTATCCTATCGACCTGTGACTCCACTTCCAAGGAGCTATCAACCTGCACTGCAAGGTCTCTTTGTTCAGCAACACTCCCTCGGACCTTACCATTAAGTGTATAAGTTCTGCTAAGATTTGCTTTCCCAAAATGCAGTACCTTACATTTATCTAAATTAAACTCCATCTGCCACTTCTCAGCCCATTGGCCCATCTGATCAAGATCCTGTTGTAATCTGAGGTAACCTTCTTCACTGTCCACTACACCTCCAATTTTGGAGTCATCTACAAATTTACTAACTATGCCTCTTATGCTCACATCCAAATCATTTTTACAAATGATGAAAAGTAGCGAACCCAGCACCGATCCTTGTGACACTCCACTGGTCACAGGTCTCCAGTCTGAAAAACAACCCTCCACCACCACCCTCTGTCTTCTACCTTTGAGCCAGTTCTGTATCCAAATGGCTAGTTCTCCCTGTATTCCATGAGATCTAACCTTGCTAACCAGCCTCCCATGGGGAACCTTGTCGAATGCCTTACTGAAGTCCATATATTTGGAAACTTTTCATTCTTATCTCTTGCACTGATGTGCTGAACTCCTCCTTCATTGAAGGGGTTAATATTTGTGGACGCTCCTCCTTTCTATTTGTTTGATTGTTCATTGCCATTAGTGACTGGATGTGATAGGACTGTAGAGCTTTGCTCTTTTCCGTTGGTCATGGATTAGCTGGGTTCTGTCTAACACATGTTGCTTCCACTGATTAGCATATAGAGATCTGAACTGATGCCCTGGAACTGGAGGGGTACAGGTAAGGTTTATGGAAAATTATTCACTTTTTTTTTCTTCAGCAGCTTCCAGCAAATGTCCCTTTCCTTGAAAAAAAAAATCAAATAAAACTTCTGACAAACTTTAATGCTCATTTTAGGCAAGCACTATAGAGATGCCAGTAAATTCATCCCTTCAGTAACATGGCAACATCCACACCCCAAATACAGATCAGGCATAGGGCATTCTGTGTCAAAATTGTGGCGATTATTGCCCTTGTTTTAGACACAGAAAATAAGAGTAAATGGGACCAAACATCCCCAGTTATCTCCAGCAGATTGTCAGAGCTAGATAGTCTCTGGATGAGGGATTATGGTTATATTTATAACTCCACAGAACTTCTTTGAATTCATTACATGACCAGAGATTAGATGAATGTTTCATGAAAGAAATCGAAATGTTACAACATTATGCTGATGGAATTGGCACAGTGATATTGGAAATGTAGAGAGAGAGAAAGAGAGAGAGAGAATCCCTCATTTAAGATACCCTATGTCAGAAATTAATTGGTTTATGTCTCCTGTGAGGATAGATACAGTGCTGGAACTCTGAACCCCCAAAAAACTGGAAGCTAGGTCATTGGACAATTTCTATACTGGACTAATAGTTTTATGTTTGGCACGCTATTAACGATTGTGGAACTAAGGTAGGTACGTGGAACTAAAATTCCGATTGGCCATTATCTAATTGAGTTGTGGAATTGCTTCAAGAAACTGAGTATCTTAATTCTATTCACATATTCCGAACAGCTAGAATAAGATTTTAATTCTTATCAGTTGCCTTAAAGAGCACACTTACAAAAATATCTTTAATATTTTATATCATATAGCCAGTTGGGAATGCACTACAGGTTCACCAGCCTCTGAAAAGTGAAAAGACAAGTTAATGCTCCAAGTCCAAGACAGTTCTGTATTTCTAGGAAATTTAAGTTTGTCATTTGGATTTTAAACATTCTGCTTTTTGACTTATCAGCTATGGAATTATTAGAAATTAAAATTAGAAAATAAAATTATTGAATTTTATTTCAAATGCACACTATCATTTATCCTGAGGCTGGATATTTTTGTGAAATTAAAGGAATACCAATACAGTGAATTTCTGCAACATCTTCTGGAAGCAGCCACTGAAATGTTTTGCCTAAAGCCATATTTGTAGTACAGATTTTTATAATCCACTAAGGTATTAACTACAAATACATGGTGATGCTATAACAAAAAAAGATCCTAGATAAAGGTTGAACTCCATATGTTGGTTTATTTAGCTACAAATTCAATGCTACAAACTTGGACACAAGAGGTTAGACAGTTATTTCAGCTGTTCAAGCATGTTGGAGATGAACTGATCCAACCACACACCTAAACCAAATGTTTACAGAGCAACTTCAGTGCTGCACTTTATGAGTAAAGTCACCATAGTTTTACCAGACCATAGGGCTGCTGCCTCATTAGAGAGACAGGCAGAGAGAGATGAATGGTGGTTCAACCTGAGGGTCACCATGCCTCAGGCAAAGGAAGATGTTGAGAAGGAGAAATTATTCCACAAAGAGGGGTTCCAAGTTTCAGTTCTCTAAATTATGAAAGTGATTCATTGAACTGGAAGTCTTCAATTTTTTGGGAAAAAAAGAAGCAATGCTGAAGGCTATGTGGTCCAAAAGCTTTATATTATGATCAAAGTTATTTAAGCCATTGTGCCTGTGTTCCCAATCAGAGCCAATGGATTCAAAATGTTAATTTTGTTTCTTTCTCCAGCGATGCTGTGAGATCTGGTGCATTTTTTCAGCATTTTCTGCTTTTACCTCAGATCTCCAGTATGCACAACATTTTGCTTTTATTATTACACTTTGTACTTGGTTAAAACAATACAAAATGAGTTCTATTATCTTATCCGTCCCCATAGCCCCCAATCATTCTCTGGTTCAGATTTTTAAATCTGATATGTAATATAGATGTTACTTGATGTTTATCTATTGGTTACACTTACAGAACCAAAGGTAATGACAATAGCAGAATATGCTCAGCCTGTAGAGAAGAGGCATGTGAAAGAGAATTCCAACAGAAGTAGCTCATATTGAGAAAGAAGCTGGATCAATATTTCCATTGAAATCAGATTGAAGGTTATCCGAGGAAAAGGTCCCAACTGTGACCACCCCTGGTAGTCACCGAAACAAGCTCTTGGATTATTTTCGAGGCTTTACTTACTGTGATGGGATCCCTGACTGAAGGTGGTCTTCCTCAAAGTGACTGAATACTACCCTGTTCTGATTAAAAGACATTGGCCATTTGGTTGAAGCAAATGCAATATGTCTGCCATATCTGTTGGCACGTGATGCAAATGCTACATTGAAGTAGCAGGGGGTTAGACTGCAAAAAACGTGACAGGCTCCCTGGCTTTGAGCCTGCCCTAAAAGATAATACCGGGCAAGGCCTTGATGCTGTGAGATTCTAAGTAGGCACAAGGTGATTGAGGGCTAGGAGAGCAACCATGCAGCCCTGCGATGCAGCCTGGTCCAATCCATGAGCTGGATGCATGTCCCTGCACACAAAGTGGCTTTGCAGCAACATTGCCATGGTAGGTGCCAATGCACTCCAAAGGACAGTATCACACTGCAGGAGCATACCGTAAATGGACTTCGATGTGCTGTGAAGGAGCAGAGAGGCCTGCATGTGTCAGATGTTAAGGTTGATGGATGTGGGCTGCCATTCTGCAGTCTGCCCTTAGATGTTGGTGCTGGGTGTCAAATGTGGAGCTTTGGGAGGAGCAGGCTGTAAGGTAGAATCATCAAGGACCTTTCCTGACTTCCATGTCAGGATTCTCAGGGTCCAGTTTCTATCCATCCCATTGTACAATAACAACTTTTTAAAATTCAATCTTGTGACTTGTTCATTGCTAGGTTGGGCCAGCATTTATTACCTATCAGTAATTGCCTCTAAGAGGTTGCATTCTTGAACCACTGCAGTCCACATGCTGTGGTTGAGCCACAATGCTGTTAGAGAGGGAATTCCAGGATTTGACCCGGTGACAGTGAAGGAGCTGTGATATATTTCCAACTCAGGATGGTGAGTGGCTTGAAGGGGAACTTGAAGCTGTTGGTGTTCCCTTGTATCTGCTGCCCTTGTCCTCTTCGATGGAATTGGCTGTGGGTTTAGAAGGTGCTGCCTAAGGACTTTTGGTGAATTTCTGCAGTGCATTTTGTAGATGACACACACTGCTGCTACTAAGTGTCAGTGGTGGAGGGAATGGGTGTTTGTGGATGTGGTGCCAATCAACCTACATATTATTGAGGTGAGATTCAATGTGCTAATGTGGGTGAAAATTAGCAATAATCCCCATTAATAGGTATCTCACTGCTCTTTAGCAATAATCTTACACCCAGAATTCTTGGAAAATTTTGCTCCTAATGTTGAGAAAGGCTTCTCATGTGATTATCCCAGATTTCAAGGCCTTCTAAAATCCCACTGCATCTGTCCCACCGTTTCAATACTGTTCTTTGTTGACATTTCCGAAGGACAGTTTTTATGTAATTATGAATGCTTGGTTGAGTTTCAAAAGCTTCAAACATTTCAGCAGGGGAGTTTAAATTCACAATTTGATTGTCAATTTGAAGATGCTATTAAGGATTTGTTGTCTTTGTTGTGATTGCTGAAAAGAAGGGTGTGTTTGTTTCTATAAATAGAGTAATCACTTGAGATTTAGATGCTTTGAATAGATTCCATGCATGGCATCTTTTCACCATCAAGAGTAAATTAGATTGTTAGAAGTGTTTGTGACTTCACCTCAGTATGGTTCCTGGCGTTTGGCAATAATGGATACTGCATAAGTAGTTTTGGAAATGGCATGAGGGCTATGAGGAAGGGGGGAATCATGAATTGGCTTGGAAGTGGTAATCAGTTGCATGAGGAGGGAAAGAAGAGTGGGAGCGGGGTTGAGGAAGTGTGGGTACAGCAAAATATAGAGGGGTAAGAACTTATACAAAAACTGCGATAAAGTACCAGAGAACCAAATCACCTCAATATTGTTCTGAAGATGTGGGTGTACTATACCTGTAAGAGAGTTAAAGTTTACAGTGACAGCACCATGTGTTCTCAATAAGACACAATGTAACATGTGCTCCAGATAGTGGGTTACCTAGTTGCCTGGAAATGACAAAAACATATTTGAATTAGGCCAATCAGTTTAAATTATTCTCTGAAAAAATACCAATTTCCAATCAAGTTTGGATTGAGTAGATTGACAATCTTAAAAGCCAATGACACAATTCGATACTCTGGGGTACAAGACTGGGGAAAAATTGAACCGTTCGGAGGAGAACTGCCAAGCCCCAGCGGATAAAAGACTGCCTGAAAAATAGCTCTCTGAAGTACCTTTTTCAATCAGTAACCTGTGAAACAGAATCCTTAAGAAGAAGAAAAGATGCAGGTAGATCCCAATAGAAGAACTGAAAGCTGCTTGGTTTTGAGATAAGAAATGCTGTTTTTGAAAACCTTAATTGGGAATTTTATCAGACTAGTATTATAGAAGGTAAAAGATGGGTTAGAGTAAGGACTTGTACATAGTTGTCAGTTAATTATTCTCTGTTATACTTTAAGAAATAAATTTGTTAATTTAAATAGTTCTTGGCCACTCAAATATTAATAGATTACTGAATGGGATAAATCTTTTGTGTTGCTGAATTTTAAATTAAGCTGGAGAGTTTACCCTGTGTTGTAACAGTACCCTTCTGGTTCCATGGGCTATGACCTCCTTCCAGGATTGGTAGTCATGACTCATTTCTGCTCCCATATCTGTGAAGTGAAAATTAAATCAAACCAGTTCCTTTAAATAAAGGCAGGTCTGCCAGTTTGGGAAATTTCTTGATGCCAACCAATCCAGTGGAAATCAATCCTTAGTCTCTCCTTTCTCTCTATTTTAATGAATTGCATAAAGTACGTATAAGATCACTGATGAACTCAAGTTCTCACAAGCGTTTTCTTTACCAAAATTTGACATTTTAAAGTGGCTCTTATTAGCATGGAGTCCCAAGCCTATATTGAAACTTTGCTCATAACCACTTGTGCAATTTTGGTTTTGAAGTGTTTAATATTGTGCTATGTTGAATATAAGTATCATATTGCTATAACATGATGGAAAATTTATACTCTCTAATGAGTGGACTTCACTGCTAAGCCAGAATTAGTAAGAACCACATCCAATGATGGAAAGACCATATTTATCCACACAGAATATCATGCACTTCTATTTACAAGCTTACATTGCCAAACTGTATATAATTGCCTCCCTCAAAATACACGTTAACATCTGTGTGTGTGTGGTATAGATTCATACAGTACAGAAGAGGTCCTTTGGCCCAATGAGTCTGCACTGACAAAAGCTACTCTAAATCTACACACGTCCCAATTTACAGTGAATGGCCCATAGCCTTGAACATTATGACATTTCAAAAACTTATCTAAGTACGTTTTAAAGATGGTGAAGTTTCCCACCTCCCCAGACTGTGCATTCCAGATACCTACCAACCTTTGGGTGAAAATCTTAAGTGTATTTCCTCAAAATCCCCTCTAAACCTCTTGCCTTTCACCTTAAAATTACTCACCTTTATTATTGACCCTTCACCTCGGGAACAGCTGCTTTCTATTCACCCTGTCTATGCCCTTCATCATCTTTTCTCACTTCAATCAGGTCTCCTCTCAGCCTTCTCTGCACTGAAGAAAATAACCTGAGCTTATCCAGCTTCTTTTCAAGGCTAAAATGTTCTATTCCAGGCAAAACCTTAAAGAATCTCCTCTGCACCCCCTCCAGTATAATCACATTCTTCGTTTGGTGCACTGAATACAACTACACACAGTACTCCAGCTGTTGGTCTGAGCAAAGTCCTGCACAACTCCAACACAGTTAAAAATCACACAACATCACGTTATGGTCCAACAGGTTTAATTGGAAGCACTAGCTTTTGGACTGCCGCTCCTTCATCAGGTGGTTGTGAAGTACACAATTGTAAGACACAGAATTTATAGCAAAAGTTTACAGTGTAATGTAACTGAAATTATACATTGATAAATACCTTGGATTGTTTGTTGAGTCTCTCATCTGTTAGAATGACCATGTTTGCTTCACTTCTTTCATATGTAAATCACAAAACTTTTTCTAAAAGTTACATTCTCAAGTTAACTTTTAACACATTATCTGGGCTGACACCAGATGTTAGTTAACCTGAGAATGTAACTTTTAAAAAAGTTTTGTGATTTACATATGAAAGAAGTGAAGCTAACATGGTCATTCTAACAGATGAGAGACTCAACAAACAATCCAAGGTATTTATCAATGTATAATTTCAGTTACATTACACTGTAAACTTTTGCTATAAATTCTGTCTTACAATTGTGTACTCTACAACCACCTGATGAAGGAGCAGTGCTCCGAAAGCTAGTGCTTCCAATTCAACCTGTTGGACTAAAACCTGGTATTGTGTGATTTTTAACTTCATACACCCCAGTCCAACACCAGCATCTCCAAATCAGAACTCCAACACGACCTCCTTTCTCTTATAATTTATGCCATGACTGATAAATCCAAGTAGGTAAAGACCGTTCCCTCCATGCATCCGCCGACATTTCCACCACCTCCAAACAGACCCCACCACCAGGGATATATTTCCCTCCCCACCTCTTTCCACCTTCCGCAAAGACCGTTCCCTCCGTGACTACCTGGTCAGGTCCACACCCCCCTACAACCCACCCTCCCATCCTGGCACTTTCCCCTGCCACCGCAGGAACTGTAAAACCTGCGCCCACACCTCCTCCCTCACCTCTATCCAAGGCCCTAAAAGAGCCTTCCACATCCATCAAAGTTTTATTTGCACATCCACTAATATCATTTATTGTATCTGTTGCTCCCGATGCGGTCTCCTCTACATTGGGGAGACTGGGCCTCCTAGCAGAGCGCTTTAGGGAACATCTCCGAGACACCCGCACCAATCAACCACACCGCCCCGTGGCCCAACATTTCAAATCCCCTTCCCACTCTGCCGAGGACATGGAGGTCCTGGGCCTCCTTCACCGCTGCTCCCTCACCACCAGACGCTTGGAGGAAGAACGCCTCATCTTCCGCCTCGGAACACTTCAACCCCAGGGCGTCAATGTGGACTTCAACAGTTTCCTCATTTCCCCTTCCCCCACCTTACCCTAGTTCTAAACTTCCAGCTCAGCACTGTCCCCATGACTTGTCCGGACTTGTCTTACCTGCCTATCTCCTTTTCCACCTATCCACTCCACCCTCTCCTCCCTGACCTATCACCTTCATCCCCTCCCCCACTCACCCATTTTACTCTATGCTATCTTCTCCCCACCCCCACCCTCTTCTAGCCTATCTCTCCATGCTCCAGGCTCACTGCCTTTATTCCTGATGAAGGGCTTTTGCCCGAAACGTCGATTTCGAAGCTCCTTGGATGCTGCCTGAACTGCTGTGCTCTTCCAGCACCACTAATCCAGAATCTGATAAATCCAAGTGTCATGTATGTTTTTTTAAACTACCCTATTAATTTATTCTGCTGCTTTCAGGGATCTAGGATCAAGCTCCCCAGGTCCCTCTGCTTCATAGTCACCTGCCATTCACTGAGTACTCCCTTGTCTTGTTATTTCTTCTAAAGTGTATCACATCACAATTATACACATGTGACCAGACTGTGTATATCCTCCTAACCTAATTATCAACTGCCTTCTTCACTGTCAACAAATAATACGGATTATAGGCAATGTAGATTGTTACAAACTGAATTATTTCTGAAATTGAAATATTCAATACTTTTGTGGTTTCTTGCAGATATATTCTACATTCTCTGTGCCAAGGTTTCAATCAAACTTATTTGCTCCTTATTTATTTGAACTTTAATAAGGAAAGTGACACACTCTAAAGCAAGGGGAAGCTGTACTTTACAACATTTCAAAGAACAGAATAAACTAGAGTCTAATGTTACGGACTCTCTTCTGGTCAGTATGTGCAGAGGTGTGTATGGAACATGGAGTGTTGGAATGGAGGCTATTCATTCTTAGGGGCTAGCTGGTGGAGATTACCTAGACCTCTGTACGTTAACAGAATTTAGTTAATTGCATACATGTAAACACTGTAACGTGTCTATCTCCATTCAGCATCGTCTTCCAATATAAGCTCTGAAATACTCACAGTGGCTGGTGGCATAACTCACATCCTTCCAGGCATTAAACCTTTTAAAGGCTGAACACTACAGTTATGTTGAGAAAAAAGCTGAAAATGTGTTGCTGGAAAAGCGCAGCAGGTCAGGCAGCATCCAGGGAACAGGAGAATCGACGTTTCGGGCATAAGCCCTTCTTCAGGAATGAGGAAAGTTTGTCCAGCAGGCTAAGATAAAAGGTAGGGAGGAGGGACCTGGGGGAGGGGCGTCGGAAATGCAATAAGTGGAAAGAGGTCAAGGTGAGGGTGATAGGTCAGACTGGGGTGGGGGCGGAGAGGTCAGGAAGAAGATTGCAGGTTAGGAAGGCAGTGCTGAGTTCGATGGATTTGACTGAGACAAGGTGGGGGGAGGGGAAATGAGGAAACTGGTGAAATCCGAGTTCATCCCTTGTGGTTGGAGAGTTCCTAGGCGGAAGATGAGGCGCTCTTCCTCCAACCGTCGTGTTGTTGTGGTCTGGCGATGGAGAAGTCCAAAGACCTGCATATCCTTGGTGGAGTGGGAGGGGAAGTTGAAGTGTTGAGCCACGGGGTGGTTGGGTTGGTTGGTCCGGGTGTCCCAGACGTGTTCTCTGAAACGCTCCGCAAGTAGGCGGCCTGTCTCCCCAATATAGAGGAGGCCACAACGGGTGCAGAGGATGCAAAAGATGATGTGTGTGGAGGTACAGGTGAATCTGTGGCGGATATGGAAGTTTCCTTTGGGGCCTTGGAGGGAGGTGAGGGGGGAGGTGTGGGTGCAAGTCTTGCACCTCCTGCGGTTGCAGGGGAAGGTGCCGGGAGTGGACGTTGGGTTGGTGGGGGGTGTGGATCTGATGAGGGAGTCACGGGAGGAGTGGTCTTTACGGAATGCTGATAGGGGAGGGGAGGGAAATATATCCTTGGTGGTGGGGTCCGTTTGGAGGTGGCGGAAATGACGGCGGATGATGCGCTGTACATGGAGATTGGTGGGGTGGTAGGTGAGGAACAGTGGGGTTCTGCCCTGGTGGCGGTTGGAGGGGCGGGGCTCAAGGGCGGAGGAGCGGGAAGTGGAAGAGATGCGGTGGAGGGCATCGTCGACCACGTCGGGTGGGAAATTGCGGTCCTTGAAGAAGGAGGCCATCTGGGTTGTGCGTTTTTGGAACTGGTTTTTGGAACTACAGTTATGTTGCAAAGGAAAATGGATGTAATTTATACTAATTTCAGAAAACTGACTTTCTTTGCCCTTCTCTCATGGGATGTGGACAGTGCTGGAAATATCAACAATTGTTGCTCACTTCTTGAGCTGAGTGGCTTGCAGTTAAGAGTCACGTGTAGGTCAGAACAGGTAAGGACAGTGGATTTCCTCCTTAGTGGACATTAATGAATCATTGTATTTTTGCAACAATTGATGATAGTTGCCATAATTACCATCATTGAGACTACTTTATAGTCCAGATTTATTACTTGAATTTGATTCTCTGCCATTCATTATACTGTCCCCTCCATTCAACAACAACAATCCTTTTTGCTCCTGCCACTTGAATGGCTTCCTGTACAATGGTGCCATGATCATTTAGTTAATCAACCCTTGTAACCCTTTTTGCCATTCAAATATTTTGAAAGAACTTTAAACCTGTTGGGTTATTGCAAGGGCTGAGGCTCCTGCATTACTATCCTCTGGATCCCCCATCTACCTCAATATGAAATAATGATCACAAACAAAAGCAGTGATGATAATCGCAATTATGACAGGTGACAGCAGTTAGGGAAGTACAACTCCAGCAGTGTCCAGGGAATAGTCAATAAGTGCTTTGTCTCAGATGCAACTCGAAATATCATTATGCAATGAATTATCCCAAAAGAAACAACAAAGTTTTTGAAATGACACATGATATAGAAGGTTCAGGACAAGATGCAAATATTGATCAGGCAGAGGGAATTGTCAAGAAAGGTAAGAGACATGAATCACTTCACCAGCCCAAATGTGGTATCAAGAGAAATACTCTCATTGTTGAATAACTACCTATTTATTTAAAAAAATCAAAATAAACTGGATATGAAACATGACAGGGCAATTAGTGTTTGGGAAGTAAACAGATTTACATCATATACAATCTAGACATTATTGTATCTATTTAATTATACTTAACATCTGTAATCAAAATATTAAGCATTCATTGAATAGGAACTTTAACGACACAGGGCTAACTGTTTTAAAACTGCATGGCAGTTTGCCCATGCAAGTTCTCAGTTTAAAACACCTCTTTAGGAAATCAGGTGTAAAGGGCAATAAGCACACTAAATCGATAGAAGTGACCAATGAGAAATGTGGTAATGCGAAAAGATGGTGCCATTGTAATGAGTGCTCATTTGCTGGCTTGGGGAGGGACTATGATTTTCTTCAGTTTTTCTGAGTGCTCTGCATGCAGGAAGATGGTCATCCATTAAGCTGAGATTTCCATGATTTTGCCTTAATGGCAAAGGATAAGGTTCATGGATTTGCAAAATTCAGTAAATATCTGGAAGACCAAAACAATAGTTCAAAAGTGGAAATGAGCGCAGTCCTAGAAAAAACATCATGACTGGTGAAGAGAACTCAGATCATCAGAAGGGGAATGTGAGGTTTTACTTTGCATTTGGCTGTGCTATTCCTGAAATGTTTAATGCTGACTCAAGCATAGATTGTAATTCCCTAGCAGAAAGTCAATGTGAGATGTACAATAGGGAAGGGAGGTGAACTTAAGAGCTTTGGTTAGTACTTGGAACAATGTCAGTATTGCGATTATGGAAACTTAGCTGAAAGAGGGACAGGACTGGCAGCTAAATGTTCCAGGATTTAGATGTTTCATATGTGATAGAAAGAGAGGTAAAAGCGGTAGAGGAGTTGCATTACTGGTAAAGGAGTATCTCACCAGGTGTACTGAGGGAGGATACATCAGAGGACTCATGCAGTGAAGTAATATGGGGAGAAGGTCAGGCATAGGACTAACTATATGCTAAGAGCTTGGATCAGACAGAATTTGTAAGAATCATTCAGGGAAAAAAAATCAGCACAGGCTTGGAGGGCCAAAGGGCCTATTCCTGTACTGTATTGTTCTTTGTTGTTTTTGTCAGAGAAAGCTGTCGAACTTCCTGTCCATGAAAAAGGTCTTCGTGGTGACTGTGCAAGCATCATGAACATCCTGCCAACCAGCTACCCTCCCGCAGCAAGAGTAACAAGCCACCCACAGTTAAACATGAGGCTACATTCAGGGCCACGGAGACGCCGACTATATACTCCTGCTCTTCCCCGTAAAGAAAATGTTTTTAATTTGTCTTCTGGTGCATGGCAGGTGACAATTGTGAATGTTAAACCTGACCAGAGGGCCTTTCTGAGCAGTATGAAGACAGCTTGTGGACAGTTCAGCAACACTCTGACCTCAGCAGAATACTAAGCCATCCATACCACAGATATTGAAATTACCACCAGGCAGTTTCAGAGCAGAATAAAAAGTCATTCAATTGTAACACTCATTGAAGTAAGTTAAAATCCTTCGCCCACCCCTCAGGTATCAGTGCAAAGAGATTGTTTATGCATGCACAAAAATCCTTCATTTCTGTTT
Organism: Chiloscyllium plagiosum; assembly: GCF_037043375.1. Taxonomy (NCBI): domain Eukaryota; kingdom Metazoa; phylum Chordata; class Chondrichthyes; order Orectolobiformes; family Hemiscylliidae; genus Chiloscyllium; species Chiloscyllium plagiosum. The sequence continues at coordinate 43,908,533 of NW_028270147.1, read as the reverse complement.
TTGTAAATTTTAATAAACAGCATGGAAAGACCCTTCGGTCCAACTCATCCATGACAACCAGAAAAGCTAATCTAGTCCCATTTGCCAGCACTTCATCCATATTCCTCCAAACTCTTCCTATTTATACCCATCCAGGTGTCTTTTTAAATGCTGTAATTGTTACAGCCTCCATCACTTTCTCTGACAATTCATTCTACACATGCATCACCCTCTATGTGAAAATGTTGCCCCTTAGGTCCCTTTTATATCTTTCCCCTCTCACTCTAAACCTATGCCCTCTAATTCTGGACTCCCTGACCCCAGGGAGTTATGCTAACCATGCCCCTCATGATTTTATACACCTCTATCAGGTTATCCCTCAGCCTCCGACGCTCCAGGGAAAATAGCCCCAGCCTGTTCAGCCTCTCCCAATAGCTAAATCCTCCAACCATGGCAACATCCTTGTAAATCTTTTCTTAACCTTTCAAGTTTCACAACTTCCTTTCGATAGGAAGGAGACCAGAAGTGCATGCAACATTCCAAAAGTAGCCGAACCAATGTACTGTACAGCCGCAACATGACCTCCCAACTCCTGTACTAAATGATCTAACTAATAAAGGAAAGCATACCAAATATCATCTTCACTATCCTATCTACCTGCGACTCTACTTTCAAAGAGCTATGAACTTGTACTCCAAGGTCACTTTGTTCAGCAACACTCTCCAGGACCTTCCCATTAAGTGTATATGTCCTGTTCCGATTTGCTTTTCCAAAATGCAACACATCATATTCATCTAAATTAAACTCCATTTACCACTCCTTCGCCCATTGGCCCATCTGATCAAGATCCTGTTGTACTCCGAGGTAACCTTCTTCGCTGTCCACTATATCTCCAATTTTGGTGTCATCTGCAAACTTACTAACTATACCTCCTATGTTCACAGCCAAATCATTTATGTAAATGATGAAAAGTATAGGATCCAGCACCGATCCTTGTGGCACTCCACTGGTCACAGGCCTTCAGTCTGAAAAACAACCCTCCACCACCACCCTCTGTCTTCTACTTTTGAGCCTGTTCTATATCTAAATGGCTAGTTCTCCCTGTATTCCACGAGATATAACCTTGTTTCACGAATCTCCCATGAGGAACCTTATTGAATGCCTTACTGAAGTCCATATAGATCACATCTACTGCTCTGATCTCATCAATCTTCCTTGTTACTTCTTCAAGAAACTCAATCAAGTTTGTGAGACATGACTTCCCACGCACAAAGCCATGCTGACTATCCCGAATCAGTCCTTGCCTTTCCAAATACATGGACATCCTGTCCCTCAGGATTCCTTCCAATAACTTGCCTACCTCTGATGTCACACTCACCTATCTATAATTCCTGGCTTCTCCTTACCACCTTTTTGAAGCAGTGGCACCACGTTAGTCAACCTCCAGTCTTCTAGTGCCTCACCTGTGACTATCGATGATCCAAATAGCACAACAAGGGGCATAGCAATCACTTCCCTGGCTTCCCACAGAGTCCTAGAGTACACCTGATCACGTCCTGGGAATTTATCCATGTTTATGCATTTCAAGGCATCCAGCACCACCTCCTCTGTAATATGGACATTTTTCAAGACATCACCATCTATTTCCCTACATTCTATATCTTCCATGTCCTTCTCCACAGTAAACATTGATGCAAAATACTCATTTAGTATCTCTCCCATCTCCTGCAGCTCCACACATAGGCTGCCCTGCTGATCTTTGAGGGCTGAAAATGTGTTGCTGAAAAAGCGCAGCAGGTCAGGGAGCATCCAAGGAGCAGGAGAATCAACGTTTCGGGCATGAGCCCTTCTTCAGGAATGATCTTTGAGGGACCCTATTCCATCCCTCGTTACCCTTTGTCATTAATGTATTTATAAAATATCTTTGGATTCTCCTTAACTCTATTTGCCAAAGCTACCTCATGTCCCCTTTTTGCCCTCCTGATTTCCCTCTTACGTATACTCATCTTGCCTTTATACTCTTCTAAGGATTCATTCAATCTCTTCTGTCTATACTGACATGTGCTTCCTTCTTTTTCCTAACCAAAACCTCTATTTTTCTAGTCATCCAGCTTTCCCTATACCTACCAGCCTTACCTTTCATCCTACTGGGAACATATTGTCTCTGGACTCTCATTATCTCACTTTTGAAGGCTTCCTATTTTCCAGCCGTCCCTTTACCTGCAAATGTCCACTTCCACTGCATGCCCCCAATCAGCTTTTGAATGCCTAATACCATCAAAATTAGCCTTCCTCCAATTTAAAACTCAATTTTAAGATCTGGTCTATCCTTTTCCATCGCTATTTTAAAACTAATAGAATTATGGTTACTGGCCCCAAAGTGCTCCCCCACTGACACCTCAGTCACCTGCCCTGCCTTATTTCCCAAGAGTAGGTCAAGTTTTGCACCTATTCCTGATGAAGGGCTTTTGCCCGAAACGTCGATTTTACTGCTCCTCGGATGCTGCCTGAACTGCTGTGCTCTTCCAGCACCACTAATCCAGAATCTGGTTTCCAGCATCTGCAGTCATTGTTTTTACCAAGTTTTGCACCTTCTCTAGTAGGTGTATTCACATACTGAATCAGAAAATTGTCTTGTACACACTTAACAACTTCCTCTCCATCTAAACCCTTAAAACTATGGCAGTCCCACTCTATGTTTGGAAAGTTAAAATCCCCTGTCATAACCACCCTATTATTCTTACAGATAACTGAAAACTCCTTACAAATTTGTTTCTCAATTTCCCGTTGACTATTAGGGAGTGTAAACACAATCCCAATAAGGTGATCATCCCTTTCGTATTCCTCAGTTCCACCCAAATAACTTGCCTGGATGTAGTCCCAGGAATATCGTCACACACACCCCAATCCCCAAACTTTCTATCCTTTCTATGGAGTTTGTATCCTGGAACATTTAGCTGTCAGTCCTGCCCATCCCTGAGCCACATATCTGTAAACGCTAAGATATCCCTGTCCCATGTTCCTAACCATGCCCAGAGTTCATCTGCCTTCCCTGTTAGGCCTCTTGCATTGAATTAAATGCAGTTTAATTTATCAGTCCTACCTTGTTCTCTGCATTGTTCCTGCCTGCCCTGACTGCTTGCCTCCCTTTCCCGAATGGAGGAGAAAGTGAGGACTGCAGATGCTGGAGATCAGAGCTGAAAATGTGTTGCTGGAAAAGCGCAGCAGGTCAGGCAGCATCCTGAAGAAGGGCTCATGCCTGAAACGTCGATTCTCCAGCTCCCTTTCCCGAATGTACCAATCTCAGATTGATCTCTTTTCTCACTATTTCCCTGGGTCCCCCGCCCATCTTACTAGTTCAAATTCTCCTGAGCAGCTCCAGCAAACTCCCCCTGCCAGTATATTTGTCTCCTTCCAATTCAGGTGCATTCTATCCTTCTTGTACAGGTCACTTCTACCCCAGATGAGATTCCAATGATCCAAAAATGTGAACCCTGCTCCCCTGCACCAGCTCCTCACCCACTCATTCATCTACTCTATCCTCCTATTCCTACCCTCACTATCTCATAGGACTGGGAGTAATCCAAATATTACTATCCTCAAGGACCTCCTTTTTAAATTCCTGCCTAACTTTCTATATTCTCCCTTCAGAATCTCATCTTTTTCCGTTCCTGTCGTTAGTTCCAAAGTGTACAATGACCTCCTGCTGGACCCTCTCCCCTTTGAGAACATTCTGCACCCTTTCTGAGATATCCTTGCTCCTGGCACCAGGGAGGCAACACATCATTCTAATTATTCACTGCTGACAACAGAAACGCCTGTCTGTGCCTCTGACCAGAGAGTCCCCTATCACAATTGATCACTTGGACCCTGACGTACTCTTCATTGCATTGGAGCCAATCTCGATATCAGAAACCTGACCATGAGATACATGAACTCAAACAGAAAAGACAACAACTGTGTAGTAACTGTGTCAATTAACAGTGTGCTTTATCTCTCTCTCTCCCTCACTGACCATGTAGTCACTGTCATTTGTCTGTCTTCCTCCGTTTAAAAATGCTGTTGTTTTGATCTTTTTCCCCTAAATAGCAAAACAATGCAACAGCTTATAAAACAGTAATTGCTACCCCTGGAATTCGAGGAAATCACCTCCAACATCTAAAATCCCTCAAACAAAGGAGTAGCTCTTATAGCCACAATTGTTTCCCACCCTGGTAATGGACTTTCATATAAACCCACATGCCTGTGAAGTGGTTGGAGTGACCATTGATATATAGCTTTAAACCATAAAGCTCTGTAGATCATTGCCACTTTTGAAAAGTGTGGCCTACATGTATATGCCACTTTTCTTAAATGAGAAGCATGAACAATCTTAGCTCCTTTCTGATGTCTTTCAGTTACATCCTCCCCCTGTGTGGCACTGCTGAAAAGTACAGCATGTAATCACATTTTGTACAGAACTGCCACCCTGTCATTATGAAGCTCTGCTTCACTGACAACATGGATGGGAATTATTGCTCTCAGCCCACACCCATCATTACAGCTAGTCACACTAGAACAGAAATTTATGTTGGATAATTGGGAATTTTGATACAGCAGGTTTTATTAATCCAGGTTATGCAAGTCTATTTTTTGAATATATGTTTTCAGACCCACCCATTATAAAGATGTTATTACACTCCGCAAGAGCTTATGAGATTTGAACCCAGGTCTCCTGGCTTAGAGATATCTATACTAGTACTGAGCCACAAGGACTCCACTTTATTGGGCTCGTGCTGAGAGCTTTATCTGAAAGTTGTGTAGATCAGGAAAAGACGAGTGTGCTACTTGCAATTTGGAACCCTTAATGTCTGCTTTCAAATTACTTCAAACTACAGTTGAAATCGTTTTTGTCCTCCTGTCACATTCTCAGATTTTTACTATTTATCATCACCAAGTTTGTATTTTGAAACAGTGATGCACTCAGCTTCACTCAATCCCACGTTTGACATACTGAAAGAAATGTATTTATTTAACAGTAATTTTGGAACTGAATGCATGTTTAGAGGTTGAACATGGAGGATTGGAGGCATCAAAGCATGCTAGGAAATACATCACTATTGCTCACAGCACGTTTGAACTTTGCCATATTCATAAAAAAAATGTACTGCTTGTTAATGAGAAGCTATCTGTCCAAGGAAGAGCTTGTTTTAGAGCACACGCTACAGTTGTACACATCTTGGTTCAAGTGGGGAAATCTAATGATTCCAAATTGATGATTAGATGGGTGACATAAATCTCTAGGTTAAGGTGCTCAATGAGATGAAACACTCTGGATCGAAATTACTAAAGCATCCAGATTTTGTTGAGTTGTCTATTTTCTTGGACATTTAATCTTTTTAAAAATTCATTCACAGGATAAGGTTGTTGCTGGCTTGACCAGTATATATTGCCCATCCCATAGGGCAGTTAAGAGTCAATCACATTAGTGTGGGTCTGAGGTCACATGTAGGTCAAATCAGATAAGCCTGGCAGTTTCCTTTCCTAAAAGGCATTAGCAAACCACTCCTGACAATCTACAATGGATTCACGGTCGTTAGTAGATTTTTAATTCCAGATTGAACTCAAATTCAGCCATTTGCTGTGGCAGGAATCAAATTGAGGTTCCTCGCCCCAAAGATTAGCTGAGTTCACAGATTAACAATCTAATGATAATACCACTAGGCCATTGCCTCCCCTTTAATGTTAATCCATCCAATATAGAGGGCAGGACATGTGAAACTAATGTAGCCATCTTAAAAAAAAACTGTTCCTAAACTGAATATGTTCTAGGAACTAGGAGTCATTGGGCATTTCTAGAATTGGGTTAGGCATTCAGCTGCTCAACTGGGGACCATACCATAGGACACTTCTGCTTTGTCGAGAGGAATGACCCCAACCTTCCAGTCACTTGCTATTTCAATAAATCTCCTTCCAATCTTATCATTTCCATCCATGACCTGCTGCAGTATCCTAATGAAGCTCAATGCAAGCTTGAAAGACAGCACTTCATTTTTTGTTTGGGCACTTTACAGTTTCTAGAACTCAACAGAGAGTTCCACAACTTCAGAATATGACCTCTATCTGCTGTTTTTCTTACATGCCCCACCCTCCCCCAGCTGTGTCTTGTTTGCTTTGCTCTCAGCAGAACAGATCCATTTTCTCTGTTTTGTGCCCAAACTTACACTTATTTTAAGATCTATCTCTCCTTTACCATCATGATCAGTATCATTGTTTTACTCTGGGCATACTCACCATTTGTTCTACTCATTTTCCCTCTTCATCTGTCAACAGTATAAAAAAGATTTTCCAGCTCCTTTTAATTTTTAAGAGTCATACTGGGCTCTAAGTGTTTCTCTCTTAATGCATGCTGCCAAAACTGCTGACTTTCTCCAGTATTTTTGATTTTTAAAAATTTCACAGCAAGGAAGGAGGACAGCCTATCATGTCTGTGCTGACTCTTCCAAGGAGCAGGCATTCTGCTGACTTTCTCCTTGTAACCCTGTGTATTCTTCCTTTTCAGATAATAATCCAATCTGCCTTGAATGCCTTAACTAACTCTGCCTCCATTACACCAGCAGCACCATGTTTCAGATTCTAAACACACAGTATGACAGCGGTTTTTTGCAAGTCACCATTGTATCTTTGTCAATTGTCTTAAATCTGTCTCTTTTGGTTCCTTCCACCAATGGGAATATTGTTTCCTGATCTAATTTTACTGGACCACTCATGATTTTGCATTGTTCTATCAAATCTTGATTTAACTTTCTGGTCTCCAAGGAAAACAATCCAAACTATTCTATTTACAGAACTGAAGTTTCTTATCCCAGTAACCATTCTGCAGATCCTTTCTGTACACTCACTGATGTTTTCCCATCTTTCCTGAAGTGTGGTGCCTACAACTGGGTGCATTTTCCAGTTGAAGTTGACCCAATGTTCTATACAAGTCTAACTTCCTTGGTTTTGTATTCTATGCCTCTATTAATAAATTTGAGTATCTTGTCCATTCAAGACTCTGAACATTTGATACAGCATTTTACTAAAAAGCAAAGTTATCTAAGAAACCAAAGCAATTAATACCAATGCCTTGCAAATGGGAGATCCTAACAGAGTGAAGGACTCCTATAACTTGTTCCAATGTCAAGTTCACGCTTTGATCAAATTTCTAGACACTTGATTAAAACAAACCTCACAGGCGACTGCAAATTCTTCACTTTACAGGATTCTCTCTTCAACTTAATCATCAAAATAACCGCAAACCTGTACAAATAAGACTGGGATGATTTCAATTTATCACAGTACAACAGCTTCATTGTTTGTGTGAGGTTGGGTGGAATTTTTTTGAAGTATTTGAGGTTTTTGACTGCTTTCAATGATAAGAAAGGAATTTCCTATTTTTGCTCACACCTTCATCGCCTCCATGAATTTACTTAGAGGTTTCCTCCTTCTGATCTCCCCTTGCAGAAGGAGTTTTCTGGTAGGATGGACATCCCCCTCCCACTGTGCCCCAATGAGGATCGCAATGTTGAGTTATAACATGATTGATTCTGATGAACTTTGATTTTCCAGCATGACTTTCACAAGTTAGCATTTTTTTCAAATCCAATGCATTTATATGCAAATTGAAAATGATAAAGAGATTTGTGAAACCCTATTTTGCAACTCTTATTTAAATAATTTTAACACTGAAGTAAAATTTTTTATTTGTAATATATTAAAACATAATTTGCTTGCTTTAACCTTTCATTTGCTCATGTTGAGGATTCGCAAATCACTTGATCTGATGCAATCAACATGATTATCAACAGAATTCTGAAGCAGTGATTGACACAGAGATCTTAACATCTGCTCTTCAGTCGTTGCTGTAAAGGGAAGAAGAGAAGAGGAAAAAAATCTCTGAGCTGTGCACAGGCCTCTTTTTCAGTTAAGATAATCTATCCCTCTTGAGAAATTGTGGGGTTTTTTGTTGAAACATGAAATAGGAAACTCCTGGCCCCTATCACCACCTCGCTGAATTTGGTGATTCTCACATATAAAAACTTAGTAAATTCTATGAATAACTTTAAAAACGATGGGAAAAATATTTATATATATTCTGTTTTTTTTTTGTCTAATGCCAAATGCTTTTGTTGAACCAGGAACAGATTTAATGATGACCTGCATTTTGCCAGGCATTCAATAGAATTTTATCAATATTAAAGAAACCAACTCCTGTTGGCCATTAATATTAGATAGAGCACTATAAAACTGTACTGAATAATGAGCTTAGTATGTAATTCATTTCCTGAGAAATTTATTATGGCCTACAAACCTGAATATGTGACGTGCTGGCTAGTGTGATTAATGCTTTGCCACATTTGAGGCCATATATAGGTTTATACCAAGCCACCTTCTCTTGTATTCTACAATAACATCAGACTTAGTTTGTCTAGACATCTTCATAACAATGTTGACAAGCTTGAGACCTGAAGCCAAAGTTCCAAATTTCTTGTGTACAAATTATCTTAAAGGAAACTTTCTGCTGAGATACCCAGAAATTTGGGGTTGAACAATTTTCTGTCAAGAATCTCCCCTGTTTTCTTTTTTACATCCTGAATAGGTATTTTCCCATTCACTCCTCTTCAATGCAACCCACATACTTCCACCCATTGTTCTAAAGAGGGTGCTTTACACCAACAGATAACTGGTTTGGGGATCTTGTGGTGCAGAGTCCCAAATTCTGGACCATGAGGTTCCAAGTTCAAGTCCCACTTGTCCCAGAGATGTGTAAAAGCATGTCTGAACAGGTAGCACCGTGGTTAGCACTGCTACCTCACAATACCAAGGACCCAATACCACTTCCAACTTTGGATAGCTATGCAGAGTTTGTACGTTCTTCTTGTGTCTGGGTAGGTTTCTACCCAGTGTTGCAGTTTCATTCCACAGTTCAAAGATGTGCAGGTTAGGTGGATTGGCCATGTTAAAAATTGTCCAGAAGTGTCTAGGGATGTGCAGGTTAGATTAATTAGCCATGGGAAATGCGGGATTTCGGGTATAGGGTAAGGGGCTGGACCCAGGTGCGATGCCTGTTGGAGGGTCAGTGCAGACTCGATAGACCAAATGACCTATTTCTGTCGGGACTCTATGACTTGGTTTTAAAAGCATGCAGCAGGTACTGAAAGCAAAATACTATGGATTCTGGAAATCTGAAAACAACACAGAAAATGCTGAAGAAACTCTGTAGGTCTGGTAGCATCCAGGGAGAGAGAAACAGAGTTAACATTTCAAATTCAGTTTGTTTTTCAATAGTAGCTCGTGACATACAATTAGGGCCAGTTTTAATTGTGGCCATCTAAATGAGCGACTATTTGATTGGTTATTGAGCTGCCTGTTTCTGAATGAAAATAGCTTTACGTGTACAAATCAGTATCCTATCCTGTATTTCAGACCACAACTGCACTTTTGAATTACAAATGGGAGGAGTGTGCAGCACGTAATCTCTGCAAAGTTGTGTCAATCAAATTCCCTGCTTCTCCAACCACTGGAGTGCTGGTTCAATGTGGGCACTTACTGGAAATGCTGAGACTGAAGCCTGAGTATCAAAATAGCACTTATCTTGAATGGCTGCAAAAATGGAGGAGTGCCAAGCAGCAAACCTGCTTTGTCTGCTGTTCATCGAATTGCAGAAAGTGTTCAAATAATCCCTCAGTATATGTGCTTGGCATTGACAGCTTGGAAATGTACAAAGATAACCTAGTTCGGACTGTAACTGTGTGCAAGAATTGCCTAGTGGAGTAAATGAACAAACAGATGGTATTGTTAGGTTGATATGGGCAAACCTCACTTTGAGTCAATTTGCAAGGCACACCCCTGGTTGAAACCACAGCCTCTAGAAAATCCACACAAAAATCTTTCCACTACCTTCCAAAGATTTGGAATACTGGTCCTTGATCAGCATGATTCAATATTTGTATTGCTTCTATAGGGTCAATCTATTTGATCATCTGCCATAGTAGGGTGTGTCCATATTGCCAATATCCAATTACTGGACAGTAAAGCCCAAGAGTGTGACAATATAAAGAAAGGTTTGCCTTTTAGAATGCTTTTCACATTCATGGAACATACAAAGGGCTTTATAATCCATGAAGAATTTGTGAAGTGCAATAAGTACTGAAATGTAGGAAATATGGCAGCCAATTTATGCACAGGAAGCTCCCACAAGCAACTAAGAGCAAAATATCTGGGATTCCTTCAAAGAGATATTATTTGTGAAATAATTGTTGCCCTGGTCAATGAGTATTATCTTTCTGCTGTTCTCTGAAACAGTGCCATGGGATCTTTTATATCCACTTGAGCGAACAGACAATGTGTTGGCTTGGTATTGTCCCTGTAATGTGGCATCTCTGACAGTGCAGAACTTCATTATTATTGCAATGGAAAATCAATCTGAATGCTCAAGTCTCTGGAGTGGGACTTGACCTCACAGTCTCCTGCCTCAGCAAGGCCAAAACAGACACCCCACGGATTCGAGTATTTTATGTGTTCATATACCTTTTAAAGGAATGTTGATCAAATATATGGAGGTTAAGTGCAGATGTAAATTGCTGAGTTATTTTGTTTCACATCAAGCAGAAAGATAAAGCAACAGTAATTGACCTTTGTGTAATAATCCAAAACAATGAAAGTGCTGATGTTCTTGACATCAGTAGATTGTATTGTTTGACTTAAAACAAAATAGCTTTGAACTACTCTCCTTTTCAAAGTCTTTAACTAAATCAGAAAATGCTGGAATGCTCCTATGACTTTTGAAGAGTTATACTGACTTTAAGTAAGGAGGGCAACTTACAAAGCACTTCCTGAACAATCCCAGTTGTCTCAAAGAGCCAATTTTTGTTCATACTGGCAATGCAGAACATAGTAACACTGAACATCAGAACAGGAGGAGGCCATTCAGCCCTTTGAAACTGTCTTGCCATTGGATAAGATCATGGTTGATCTTATCATGGTCTCAACCCTACCTTCTTGCCTGCTCCCTATAACCTTTGTCCATTAAAGAAAATCTATCTCACTCAGCCCCGAATAAGTTCAATGACACAGCCTCCACTCCAACCTGAGAAAGAGAATTTCACAGACTAATGACTTTGAGTGAAAAAAATGCTCCTCATCTCCATCTTAAATGGAGATCTCTTATTCTTAAACCGTGTCCTCCAGTTCCAGACTTTCTTAGAAGAGGAAGCATCCTCCCAGAATCTACCTCATCAGTCCTGTACAAATCCTATATGTCTCAATTATTTCACCTCTCATTCTTCTAAACTCCAATGGGTATTGGGCCAGGATGAGCTCTGTTTTTCAGGAGTGAGATGAGTGAAGTTCTTTGAACTGCTTCTATTGCAGTTGATATTCTTTTTCAAATACAGAGGCTCAAGCTGAACTTCTATTCCAGATGAGGCCTCACCAAGGTTCTGCAGTAAAATTTTCCTGGTCTTACATTCCATTTTCCTTGTTAAAAAAAATGCCAACATTGCACTTATCTTCCTAATTACTTGCTGTAGGAGAAGTGAGGACTGCAGATGCTGGAGAGTCAGCATCTGTGTGGTGCTGGTAAAAGCACAGGAGATCAGGCAGCATCTGGTGAGCAGGAGAGTCGACATTTCAGGCAGGATCCTTCACTGAGACTTGCTGTACCTGCATACTGACCTGTAATGATTCATGTACCAGGATACCCCGATAATCTACATCTGTCATCAGAGAATTCTACAATTTTTGTCTTAAAATAATGTTCTGATTTTCTATTCTTCCTCATAAATTTGGACAAGTTCATTCGCAACGGCAGCACGTCTGACTCCAGATCAGATGGTTGTGTGTTCAAATCACATCAGGCTCATTGAGCTGAATTTAATTGTCATTTATCTCAAAAGGGTTGGAATATAAAAGCAGTGACATACTTCTGAGACTTTCTAAAGCTCTAGTTAGGCTCCATTTAGAATACAGTGTCCAATTTTGAGCCCCACACTTCAGGAAGGACATACTGGCACAGGAGCGTATCCAGGGGAGATTCACATGGACGATCCCTGGAATGGTAGGCCTGGAATGGATGACCGGCTGAGGATCCTGGGATTGTATTCATTAGAGTTTAGAAGGTTGAGGAGGCATCTAATAGAAACTTACAAGATAATGCATGGATTAGAGAGGGTGGATGCTGGGATGTTGTTTCCATTAGGCGGGGAGACCAGGACCCGTGGGCACAACCTTAAAATTAGAGGGAGTCAATTTAGAACAGAAATGAGGAGACATTTCATCAGCCAGAGAGTGGTGGGCCTGTGGAATTCATTTCCACGGAGCGCAGTGGAGGCCAGGATGTTGGGTGTCTTCAAGGCAGGGATTCATAAATTCTTGATCTCACAAGGAATTAAGGGCTATGGGGAGAGTGCGGGTAAGTGGAATTGAAACACCCATCAGCCACGATTAAATGGTGGAGTGGACTCGATGGCCTGAATGGCCTTGCTTCCACTCCTACTTTTTGAAATATCATTCCCATAACTATGCCCCAATTCCAACTTCCATCTCCTCTCCAAAGATCCTGAACATATTGTCACAGACCAATTGTGAGCCCATCATTTTTATAGCTTAAAGTTTAAATCCCTCCAATCAGGTCATGGGTTTGGAAGGTGCTTTCTAAGAAATCCTAGTGAATTTCTGCAGTACATCTTGCACACTTTGCATCAATGGTAGAAGCGAGCAAATGTGTCTGTGGAGGTGGTGCCAGATCAAGCAGGGTGCTTGGTCCTGGATGATGTCAAAGTTTCTTGAGTGTTGTTAGAGCTGTACCCATCCAGACAAATGGGGAGTACTCCATCATATTCCTGACTTGTGCCTTGGGACAAAGGCAAGTCAGTCACGACAAGATTCTTAATCTCTAACCTGCTCTTCTAATGACAGTATTTCTTTGGCTAGTCCAGTTCAGTTTCCAAATAATAGTAACCTCGAGTACATCAACAGTGGGAGATTCAATGATGGTAGTGACATTTATGTACAATGAAAGGAATAACAGTAAAAATGTCACATTGTGACTATGACAAAGGCAAATGATTCCTCAACCTTCTTGATTGGTCTGCAGCCTTTGACATGGCTTTAGATGCATATCATCATCAACCAACTAGGTGGGACTGCATTTCCTGGTTCCATTCTTATCCAGCTTATCAAAAAGCAGAAAATTGCCAATGGCCGCTCTTCCAATTAGGACAAGCCAGGGGACTATAGACCAGTGAGCCTGATGTCGGTGGTGGGCAAGTTGTTGGAGGGAATCCTGAGGGACAGGATGTACATGTATTTGGAAAGGCAAGGAATGATTAGGGATAGTCAACATGGCTTTGTGTGTGGGAAATCATGTCTCACAAACTTGATTGAGTTATTTGAAGAAGTAACAAAGAGGATTGATGAGGGCAGAGCAGTAGGTGTAATCTATATGGACTTCAGTAAGGCATTCGACACGGTTCCCCATGGGAGACTGATTAGCAAGGTTAGATCTCACAGAATACAGGGGGAACTAGCCATTTGGATACAGAACTGGCTCAAAGATAGAAGACAGAGGGTGGTGGTGGAGGGTTGTTTTTCAGACTGGAGGCCTGTGACCAGTGGAGTGCCACAAGTATCAGTACTGGGTCCTCTACTTTTTGTCATTTACATAAATGATTTGGATGCGAGCATAAGAGGTACAGTTAGTAAGTTTGCAGATGACGCCAAAATTGGAGGTGTAGTGGACAGTGAAGAAGGTTACCTCAGATTACAATGGGATCTTGATCAGATGGGCCAATGGGCTGAGAACTAGCAGTTGGAGTTTAATTCAGATAAATGCGAGGTGCTGCATTTTGGGAAAGCAAAACTTAGCAGGACTTATACACTTAATGGTAAGGTCATAGGGAGTGTTGCTGAATAAAGAGACCTTGAAGTGCAGGTTCATAGCTCCTTGAAAGTAGAGTCGCAGGTAGATAGGATAGTGAAGAAGGCATTTGGTATGCTTTCCTTTATTGGTCAGAGTATTGAGAACAGGAGTTGGGAGGTCATGTTGTGGCTGTACAGGATATTGGTTCGGCCACTGTTGGAATATTGCATGCAATTCTGGTCTCCTTCCTATCGGAAAGATGTTGTTAAACTTGAAAGGGTTCAGAAAAGATTTACAAGGATGTTGCCAGAGTTGGGGAATTTGAGCTATAGGGAGAGGCTGAACAGGCTGGGGCTGTTTTCCCTGGAGCGTCGGAGATTGAGGGGTGACCTTATAGAGGTTTACAAAACCATGAGGAACATGGATAAGATAAATAGACAAAGTCTTTTCCTCTGGGGTTGAGGAGTCCAGAACTAGAGGGCATAGGTTTAGGGTGAGAGGGGAAAGATATAAAAGAGACCTAAGGGGCAACCTTTTCACACAGAGGGTGGCATGTGTATGGAATGAGCTGCCAGAGGAAGTGGTACAATTGCAACATTTAAAAGGCATTTGGATGAGTACATGAATAGGAAAGGTTTGGAGGGATATGGCCCGGGTGCTGGCAGGTGGGACTAGGTTGGGTTGGGATATCTGGTCGGCATGGACGGGTTGGACCGAAGGGTCTGTTTCCATGCTGTATATCTCTATGACTCTATCACTCCATGTCTTATGGTCTTACATTTTCACAATATAGTCCATCTGCGCACACATTTAACCAACCTATATTCCTTTGTAGACTGTTTGCCTCCTCTTGAAACTTAATTTTCTACTCATCTTGGTGTTATTAACAAGTTTAGTGACCATATACTTTGTTCCTTCATTGAAGTCATAGACTTTAAATATTAGCGACATTGACTCCTCCCACACTTCAGATACAATTTGCCAACATGAAAAAGACCCATTAATCCTTACTGTCTAGTTAGCTAACCGATCCATTATCCATGCCAATACATTAACCTCTATTCCATGTGCTCATATCTTATATAGTATACATATCTCATCTAGGCTGAAAAATGTGTTGCTGGAAAAGCGCAGCAGGTCAGGCAGCATCCAAGGAGCAGGAGAATCAACGTTTCGGGCATAAGCCCTTCTTCAGGAATGAGGAGGGTGTGCCAAGCAGGGACGGCACGGTGGTTCAGTGGTTAGCACTGCTGCCTCACAGCACCATGGATGCAGGTTTGATTCCTGCCTTGGGTGACTGACCGTGTGGAGTTTCTACATTATTGAAACAGAGGACCATGTATTACCTGCAGTGTTACACATTTCGTAATATATAAGTATAAATATCTTATCTAGGGCCTATTGGAAAACAATTCACAATTCTGAATGGCAGAATTATTATAAAGCAAAAGGAAACAATTTGACACGTCAAATCTGTGATGAGATAAAGGAGAGTGGAGCTGCTCTCTCGTCAGACAGACAACTGGTTGTGGTTTAACCAGAGGGTCATTACACTTCAGATGAGGGGAGAGGTTGAGGAAAGAGTACTTCATGGTATCTTCAGGCAGTGTAGGAATTGAACCCATGTTGTTAGTGTTACTCTGCTTCACAAGTCAGCTATTCAATCAACTGAGCCAACATGTTAAGTCACCTAATAATCCTGAATGCTTCAATACGATCGCCTCCCATTCTTCTAAATTCTAATAAGTTCAGACCCAACCTACTCAACCTCTCCTCATAAGACAGTTTCTCTGTACTTGGGATCAAACCAGTGAAGCTTCTCTGGATTCACACCCAATGCCAATATTGAAACATAGAAACATGGCAGGTAGGATCAGGAGTAGACCATTCAATCCAAGTCTAGTCTGCCAGTCAATATGATCATGGCTGATCAAGCTCAATATCCTAATTTTACCCTCCTCCATGTCCCTTGATTCATTTAGCCACAAAAGCTATATCTGCCTCCTTCTTGTAAACAAATAATGTTTTAGCCTCAACCACTTTCTGTGGTAGTGAATTCCACAGGCTTACTACTCTCTGGGTGAAGACATTTCTCCTTATCTCAATCCTAAAAGATTTACTATTTATTCTTAAACTATGACCCCCTGGTTCTGGACCCTACTATCAGGAACATCTTTCCTCCTCTTAACCTGTGTGGTCCTGATGGATTTTACAGGTTTCTCCATGGTCCACCCTCATTCTTCTAAACTCCGGCAAATATAACCCTAACTGATTCAATCTCTCCTCATATGTCACTCCAGGAATCAATTGGGTAAACCTTCGTTGCACTCCCTCTATTGCACGAACATCCTTCCCCAGATAAGGAGACCAAAATTGCACACAATATGCCAAGATTGGTTGGTATAATTGTAGTAAGATATCAGTTTCCCTTCTTGACTGCCTCATTTACCTGCAAACGTACTTTCAGGGACTGAGAACATCCAGGTGTTGTCGAACAATGAGTTGAACCATGAATATATTTTTAAAAATCAATTGATTGCAATGAGGTAGCTGCTCTGCTACATATAAAACCCTAAGCTAGAATAAGGTGATCTATAAGTAATTTATCATCAGGTTCCCCACAAACATGCTGTGTATTAATAGGAGTGAGACAGCATCCATATGTATATATGCACTCCAACCCTGAATCAAGTGGTACTACACACCAACCAGAGTTCGTTATCCCAGGCCAACTAGTGATCCACGGCTCGAGGGTGTTCTTTTATTGAGAGAGGATTCTGACTTCGAGGCTTTGCGTCAGAATTCCACAGATGGTATCTTTGCACCACTGGCTCCTCAGCCAAGTATATGCAGCAAATGTCTGAACCTATTGTTTCTCTTTTACGAAGCAGGATTACTTTTGCAACAACGTCCCATTATGATTTTTGTAATTCTTTGCCATAACTGCTTAACTAATGATTCTAACAATTCCCTTATGATGTCAGGCTAACCCTCCTCCCATTTCCTGTCTCCTTCCTTCCTTGAAGAAGGGTGTTACATTTACTATTTTCCAATCTGCTAGGAGCTTTCCTGAACCTAAGCAATTTTGGAAGATTATAACCAATGCCTTGATGATAACTTCTTTTGTAACTGCTTTTAAGATACTTGGATGTTGGCCATCATGTCCTGGGAAGCTGTTGGTATTTAAGTTTAATAGTTTGCTCAGCACCTTTTCCCTGGTGATGGTGATTGTTTTAAGTGCCTTTTCTTTTTTCACCTCTTGATTTTTAAGTCTCTATGGGAGGTTTTCTGAACCTTGCACAGTGAAAACAGACACAAGTTAAACGACTTAAAGCCTGTGGCATTTGCTTGCTGTCGATTATCAATTTCCCATACTCACTTTCCAAAAGACCAGCATTAATTATAATTGTTCTTTTCCTCTTTCAATACTTGTAAAGCTCTTACTATCTAGTTTTTGTATCACTAGTTAGCTCTCTTTTGTATGCTATTCTGTTTTTCTTTATTTTTAGTGTCATTCTTTGTTGATTCATAAAGTTGGGTATACCCTCTGGCCTACTACTCATCTCTGCAGATTTGTTTATTGTTTGTTACATTTCAATACTAGTCTTAACTTTTTTTTTAAGCACAGCTGATGCAACCTTTTTGAAGAGTCTTTCTTTTCCACTGGGATAAATCTTTGCTGAACACTATTAAATGTCTCCGTAAAAGTCTGTCACTTCATTGTTACAGTTCTTTTTACTTAGTTTTCCAACTAATTTTAGTTAGCTCTCTTTCTTACCCTATAATTTACTTGTTCAAGTTTAAAACACTTGTCTCGGACCCACATTTCCCCCCTTCACAGTGTATGTGAAATTCTATCAGTTTATGATTGCTGTCATCGTAAGACTCCTTTATCATGAGGATATTGATTCATCCCCCAACTCACTGCTCATTCCCACATCTAGAATAGCCTGCTTCCTGGTTGGGTTCTAGAATGTACTACTCTAAGAAATTGTCCTGAATATCCTCAATTAACTTAGAATACCTACACCAATCTAATTTACCCAGTCTACAAAGAGATTAAACTGACTCATGATTTAGGGTGTAGGTTTGCTCACTGAGCTGTAGGTTTGATATCCAGACATTTCATTACCTGGCTAGGTAACATCATCAGTGGCGACCTCCAAGTGAAGCGAAGCTGTTGTCTCCTGCTTTCTATTTATATCTTTCTCCTGGATGGGGTTCCTGGGGTTTGTGGTGATGTCATTTCCTGTTCGTTTTCTGAGGGGTTGATAGATGGCATCTCGATCTATGTGTTTGTTTATGGTGTTGTGGTTGGAGTGCCAGGCCTCTAGAAATTCTCTGGCATGTCTTTGCTTAGCCTGTCCTAGGATAGATGTGTTGTCCCAGTCGAAATGGTGGGTTTTTTTTCATCCGTGTATAGGGCTATGAGGGAGAGGGGGTGGTGTCTTTTTGTGGCTAGCTGGTGTTCGTGTATCCTGGTGGCTAACATTCTTCCTATTTGTCCTATGCAGTGTTTGTGGCAGTCCTTGCATGGAATTTTGTAGATGACGTTGGTTTTGTCCATGGGTTGTACTGGGTCTTTTAAGTTTGTTAGTTTTTGTTTGAGAGTGTTGGTGTGTTTGTGTGCTACTAGGATTCCGAGGGGTCTTAGTAGTCAGGCTGTCATTTCTGAAACTTCTTTGATGTATGGTAAGGTGGTTAGGGTTTCTGGCTGTGTTTGGTCTGCTTGTCATGGTTTGTTCTTGAGGAATCTGCGGACTGCATTTTTTGAGTATCTGTTCTTCTTGAATACGTTGTATAGGTGGTTCTCCTCTGTTTTTCGAAGTTCGTCTGTGCTGCAGTGTGTGGTGGCTCGTTGGAATAGTGTTCTGATACAGCTTCGTTTGTGTGTGTTGGGATGGTTGCTGGTGTAGTTGAGTATTTGGTCAGTGTTTGTCGGTTTTCTGTATACGCAGGTTTGTAGTTCTCCGTTGTCCTTTCTTTCGACTGTGACATCCAGGAATGCGAGTTTGTTGTCGGTTTCTTCCTCCTTGGTGAACTTTATACCTGTGAGGGTGTTGTTGATGATGTTAAATGTCTCTTCTATCTTGTTTCATTTTGTGATGACAAAGGTGTCATCTACGTAGCGGACCCAGATCTTTGGTTTGATGGTTAGTAGGGCTGTTTGTTGTAGACCACCACTTTGACTGGGACAACACATCTATCCTGGGACAGGCTAAGCAAAGACATACCAGAGAATTCCTAGAGGCCTGGCACTCCAACCACAACGCCATAAACAAACACATAGATCTAGATGCCATCTATCAACCCCTTAGAAAACGAACAGGAAATGACATCACCACAAACCCCAGGAACCCCATCCAGGAGAAAGATATAAATAGAAAGCAGGAGACAACAGCTTCGCTTCACTTGGAGGTCGCCACTGATGATGTTACCTAGCCAGGTGATGAAACGTCTGGATATCAAACCTACAGCTCAGTGAGCAAACCTACACCCTAAACCTCAACCTGAGCTACAAACCATCACAAACCTTGCAAAAATGACTCATGATTATTGTGGAAATTTTCCATGCTCCATTTATTCCTTCCTGTGTATTCAGGAGTGACATGGTGAGTCAGTAGTTAGCACTATTACCTCTCAGCGCCAGGGAGTGAGGCTCCATTCCAAACTTGGGTAGCTGTGTAGAGTTTTCACATTCTCCCCATGTCTACATGGGCTTCCTCTGCATGCTCTGGTTTCCTCCCACAGTGCAAAGATATGCAGATTAGCTGGATTAGCCATGCTAAATTGCATATTTAGTGTCCAGGGATGTGCAGGATAGGTAGGTTAAACATGGTAAATGAGTGGTTATGGGGATTTGGGATCCTCTTCAGAGGGTCAGTGCAGACTCAATGGGTTGAATGGCCTCTATCTGCACTGTAGGGATCTATGATTCTGTCCTGCAGCCTAACTACTATTAGGGTGGTCCATAAAAGACTTCCACAAGAGAACTAATACTTTTCCCATTTCCTACCTTTACCTAAACTGATTCTACATCTTGCATTTTCAAACCAAGACATTTCTCAGTAACGTCCTTTATTATAACATTATTTATTAACAGAACTATCCTGTAGAGTTTTTCTAGCTTCCTGTCTTCTTGAAATATCAAATGACCTTCAATATTCAAGGGCAGGCTTGAGAATTTTGAAACAGTGGCTCTATAAGTGGGCGGCACGGTGGCACAGTGGTTAGCACTGCTGCCTCACAGCGCCAGAGACCCGGGTTCAATTCCCGCCTCAGGCGACTGACTGTGTGGAGTTTGCACGTTCTCCCCGTGTCTGCGTGGGTTTCCTCCGGGTGCTCCGGTTTCCTCCCACATCACAAAGATGTGCAGGGTCAGGTGAACTGGCCATACTAAATTGCCCGTAGTGCTAGGTAAGGGGTAAATGTAGGGGTATGGGTGGGTTTCGCTTCGGCGGGTCGGTGCGGACTTGTTGGGCCGAAGGGCCTGTTTCCACACTGTAATCTAATCTAATCTAATCTAATCAATAATGTCTATCAGATTATGCACATTTATTTCTATCTGTGCAAACAATTCACCCATTCTTCTGCACACTTGCAGATATGTAAACTTAATCTCTGCCTTTTTATCTACTTTTGTAACCTCTTGCCTTACCTCTGTTAAGCTTATCCTATGGTTCAAAATATGTTCTTTTTCTGAAGACTCAACTTTAGATTTTAAGAAAGGCTACTTTTCAAATTTCAGGAGATACCTTTTGGTTTCCATGGGCTCTTCTTTCATTCTGACTAGCTCCTTCATTAGGTGGTGCAGTCACACAGTAACAATACCTTCTGTACTTGTGTTGACATATGGGAGGCTTTAGCCTCTCACTGACACAGAATTAGAGGAATTCATCAACATCCTCAATAATTATCAAAGCTCCATTAGATTAAAAATCAGAAACCACAAGAAAACCTTAATTTCTGAGACTCCACAGCATTTAAATTGGCACAAAACAACAGGTCAGACAGCATCCGAGGAGCAGGAAAATTGATGTTTCGGGCAAAAGCCCTTCATCAGGACTGAAGCAAGGGCTTTTGCCCGAAACGTCGGTTTTCCTGCTCTGCGGATGCTGCCTGACCTGCTTTGCTTTTCCAGCGCCACTCTAATCTAGACTCTGATTTCCAGCATCTGCAGTCCTCACTTTTGCCTACAAAACAACAGGTGTAAGTTAGCAACATGCTTTAAAAAAATTAATTGACTGACACTCCTATGCATGAAAAGTCACCACCCTAAACATTCATTCTGTGGAGTGGTGAAGTCTAAGTTAAACGGTTGCATGTTTGTCTCTGGGTAATGTAAACCTGGATTTTCCAATGGCCAGATAATTGTTTCTGCTGTGTACAAGGGAGTTGCATTTCAGAACCCTATAGAACCCCTAACACAGCAAACTCCAAAGGAATTGCTCACGAAATTAAAGTTAACAATGGGCAATTGGTTCTGGATTCCTTCAAAAGTATCCATTTAAATTAGAGAATTTGGCTGGTTCCACTGCAGTTAAGTTACCCAGAAATAGCAAGACAATTAAAACCTGGACTCAAACAAAGCAAAGAACTGCAGATGCTGGAATTCTGAAACAAACATAAACCTTAGGGTCACAAGACTTGAAACATTAACGCTGTTTTCTCTTTACAGATCCTGCTCAGCTTCTCCAGCACTTTCTGATTCTGTTTGTTTTAAAACCGAGACTTCTGTGTAACTATTATACAGATATTGCCCCCAACTTAACCCAGCCCATAAAATACAACTCCCTCCACTCCTCCAGTCACCAGATCCTGACACAGTGTTACATCTCACCAGATCCTAATAACCTACTCTTTCACCACACTGCAAATGCTACACCCCCC
Source organism: Chiloscyllium plagiosum (assembly GCF_037043375.1). Taxonomy (NCBI): domain Eukaryota; kingdom Metazoa; phylum Chordata; class Chondrichthyes; order Orectolobiformes; family Hemiscylliidae; genus Chiloscyllium; species Chiloscyllium plagiosum. Next base: position 43,886,785 of record NW_028270147.1, on the reverse strand, counting down.
CCCCCCCCCAATCCCCACCCCCAAACCTCTCCAACAGGACCCGACAGCATGTTACTGCTAGAGCTAATCTCTCTTTCCCACTTCCCCAGGACATAACATCCCACCACTCCATGCTGGACCACACACCCACACATCCTAAACACTCAATGAGTTCCTTGGCACCCTTCTCATATAACTCTGGCAAGATACCCATGTGGCACCATCACCTCAGACTTTCCTTACACTGTCAAAGTGGCTGTCTATGTTGCTGTGCATTCAAATCACAGAATATGGAACACTGCTGCGTAAAAAGAGAACATAATTTGGCTTCCCCCAGATACCATGCACTACTATGAAGCACATGGATTCAAAGTAACCTCTGCGCTTCTGCAGGATTTGAGATCACAATCTACCACCACAAACACAGAGCTTTTTCTTAACAGCTCAAGTAATTCCCAGTTGGTGAGATGATCTATAATGTGATAATACATAAAAGTTAAGGTTTATGAAATAAAACTGTTCAAAATTAAATTATCCAATTGGCAGAGTGTTCATTGCAATTGCATCCACTAAATTTTCCATGCAACTACCTACATCTAAAGACTCCACATTCAGTTGCAAGACATTAATTACTTCAGTGTTCATGGATCCCAATTAGCTGAGTATTCCTTTGCTAAAAGTTTTAAAAATGCATTCCCTTTTGTAGCGCCTTAATTACCTTTGCTGCTTCTGTCTCCCCTTTCCAACCCTCTCTCCATTTCCAAACATTCTCGCTACTTTGCAGATCCTCTACCCTACTCTGCAGATAAAATGTAGTAACAGTAGTGTACTTTTATAAATGAAGTACAGTTTTTTTGTAGCGCGATTCATCTAACACTCCAAATATGTTACCAAATAATAAACATGTCACTGCCACTATTCTAATCAAAGTTTACTTCCAAGTTTAGTTCTTGATAACTACCTAGTAGTAAACAGTATGCAATATAAATGGAAAATGCATAGTTACAGAGAACAATTTATATTTTTCATTCATGCTATGTTATTGTGATAATCCCTAAATATCCTTTGATCTGAATAGCTTGCTTGGGCCATTTCACAGGACAGTTGAGCATCAGCCACATGACTGGTATTTGGAGTCACAAGTAGGCCAGACAAAGTAACAATGACAGGCTTCCCATGGTGAACCAGACCGGTCTTTACAAGGATGGTTACATAGCCCCGATTAGGCTATTTTTTAATTCCATTTTTTTTACTGAATTGAATTGTCACTCTATGCCACAGTGGAATTTGAACTTTTGTCCAGAGAACATTAACCTGGGGATCTGGATGACAGGTACCTACATCACTGCTTCCCCTTAAAGGTATAGTACGGTAAGTATCGTAATTTATTGTTACATGTCGTATTCATGAAAAATACAAGAAAGTGTGTATAAATTGCCATAATTAATCCAGCACCATTTTAATTACATAAATTATGATTTAAAAAAATGCGCACAAAGTTAAATTTCATTCTTAGCTCCAACCATAGCTTCTTGATTTTATAAGTGCCTCTGGGTCCCATCTTACTCCACAGCTATCAAACCTGTCTCTGAGGCCACAGCACCAAGGAGGAGTCATGCTAAGCAGCCCCCTCTGCTGCTACCTGATCCAGGACTATACCTCTGCCAAAGCTGCTTCATTGTTGCCGATAATCTAGCCGCCGCCATAGCCAGGAGATTGTGCCAAATCTCGAAGACCAGGCCTATCTCAACTTCCGAGAATGGATTGACCGTCCAAATTAACTCCAATGACCAAGGATCATTCACTCTACTGCTACTGCAGATGCTGCCGCGAAACACCAAGGGAAAAGAACTGACTCCAATCCATCGACACTGAAGTGGCTGTACAAGCCGCCACCACCACAGCCATGAGGAGTTTTCCAGATCCACCTTTCAACAGCTCCCCCAACCTTTCTCCATCACCACAGAAAGGAGAAAAAATGAATTTGATTCAGAAGTTAAATGAAGGAAACTAAAATTAAAAAAGCGATGATCTCAGTCTTGTGAGAGGAAGCAGATGTGCTGGGAACCTGAGTACCTGCTATCCTGCTGCCTCCACCATCTTTACCAGATAGTTTCTTTGGAGAGAGAAACCAAGTTAACTTTCCCAAGTAGCTGAGGTGTGGAGTATTTCTAGCATTTTATTTCTTCATTTCAGATTTACAGCATTTGCATTGGTTTGCTTTTGTGTACGTAGTATGGGTTAACTGTTGGATCTTTGAGCCTCTGTGTGTCTCTTAATGTCTAACTTTGCCAATGTGTATGTATAGGAGGGAAAGAGAGACAAAGAGCAACACAGATAATTCTGTGGTTCCTCCCAACTCTCTGTATTATGGAGATTACCAAATAATAAACATGTCACTATCCCTATTCTAATCAAAATTTACTTCCAAACTGCCAATCCAAGTTACTAACTTGAATTGATTACTACCTCATGATAGAAAAGCTTACAGCGGCCTTATGCCCATTAAGTGAGAGAGTTATTAAGTGTTAGCTTGAGGAGAGGTCTGACCAATGGTGGCTGCACTTAGGATTTTAGAGATTATACCATTTCTGTAATGTGTTGGCCACAACTATACATGCAATGGAGTTTAATTCAGATAAAGGCGAGGTGCTGCATTTTGGGAAAGCAAATCTTAGCAGGACTTATACACTTAATGGTAAGGTCCTAGGGAGTGTTGCTGAACAAAGAGACCTTGGAGTGCAGGTTCATAGCTCCTTGAAAGTGGGGTCACAGGTAGATAGGATAGTGAAGAAGGCATTTGGTATGCTTTCCTTTATTGGTCAGAGTATTGAGTACAGGAGTTGGGAGGTCATGTTGCGGCTGTACAGGACATTGGTTAGGCCAGTGTTGGAATATTGCGTGCAAATCTGGTCTCATTCCTATCAGAAAGATGTTGTGAAACTTGAAAGGGTTCAGAAAAGATTTACAAGGATGTTGCCAGGGTTGGAGGATCTGAGCTACAGGGAGAGGCTGAACAGGTTGGGGCTGTTTTCCCTGGAGCGTCGGAGATTGAGGGGTGACCTTATCGAGGTTTACAAAATCATGAGGGACATGGATAGGATAAATAGGCAAAGTCTTTTCCCTGGGGTCGGAGAGTTCAGAACTAGAGGGCATAGGTTTAGGGTGAGAGGGGAAAGATATAAAAGAGACCTAAGGGGCAACTTTTTCATGTAGAGGGTGGTATGTTTATGGAATGAGCTGCCAGAGGAAGTGGTGGAGGCTGGTACAATTGCAACATTTAAGAGGCATTTGGATGAGTATATGAATAGGAAGGGTTTGGAGGGATATGGGCCGGGTGCTGGCAGGTGGGACTAGATTGAGTTGGGATATCTGGTTGACATGGACGGGTTGGACCGAAGGGTCGGTTTCCATGCTGTACATCTCTATGACTCTATATCTCCAGCTGTGGCCTAAACAGTGACTTACATAGTTCAAACATCGTAAACTTGTGTTCAATACCTTGCCCAAAATGGAAAACATCCTATAAGCCTTCTTTACCACGAGAGTGACCTGTCACTCTTCATGTAGACAAGACATTTTACTCCATCACTTCCAGAACCTGCTGCAACCAGAGTATACCCAATGTTTGTTTTGGGGGCTATCCAATTTTGGCGCCACTGGGAGGAAAACACAAAGTATTTATTGCTTAAAGTGACCCTTGGATACGTTAGTTAAATTCAACTCCCATAGTACGTATTTTATTGTTATTAATTTTTCCAAACAATACAAACCACTCAGTTGGAACTGAGTTGAAGGACAAATTTTTTACGAAGATGAATGTTGTCTGAAAAGTTGATTCAACATGTAATTAATTTCAATAAATTCTAACACACTT